>NC_135232.1:745104270-745729270 GCF_051348905.1 Ranitomeya variabilis
ACTATAGTATTTGTATTACTAGTGTAGCACTCGGCAGTGATAATGAAGATGCCGCTATAGAGGAACATTCATTTACTGTAGTATTTGTATTACTAGTGTAGCACTCAGCAGTGATAATGAAGATGCCGCCATAGAGGGACATTCATTTACTATAGTATTTGTATTACTAGTGTAGCACTTGGCAGTGATAATGAAGATGCCGCCATAGAGGAACATTCATTTACTGTAGTATTTGTATTACTAGTGTAGCACTCGGCAGTGATAATGAAGATGCCGCCATAGAGGGACATTCATTTACTATAGTATTTGTATTACTAGTGTAGCACTTGGCAGTGATAATGAAGATGCCGCCATAGAGGGACATTCATTTACTATAGTATTTGTATTACTAGTGTAGCACTTGGCAGTGATAATGAAGATGCCGCCATAGAGGGACATTCATTTACTATAGTATTTGTATTACTAGTGTAGCACTTGGCAGTGGTAACTAAGATGCCACCATAGAGGAACGTTCATTTACTATAGTATTTCTATTACTATTCTAGCACTCGGCAGCGATAATGAAGATGCCGCCATAGAGGGACATTCATTTACCATAGTATTTGTATTACTAGTGTAGCACTCGGCAGTGATAACGAAGATGCCGCCACAGAGGAAAATTCATTTACTATAGAACTTGTATTACTAGTGTAGCACTCGGCAGTGATAATGAAGATGCCTGCCATAGAGGGACTTTCATTTACTATAGTATTTATATTACTAGTGTAGCACTCGACAGTGATAATGAAGATGCCTGCCATAGAGGGACTTTCATTTACTATAGTATTTGCATTACTAGTGTAGCACTCGGCAGTGATAATGAAGATGCCGCCATAGAGGGACGTTCATTTACTATAGTACTTGTATTACTAGTGTAGTACTTGGCAGTGATAATGAAGATGCCTGCCATAGAGGGACTTTCATTTACTATAGTATTTGCATTACTAGTGTAGCACTTGGCAGTGATAATGAAGATGCCGCCATAGAGGGACGTTCATTTACTATAGTATTTGTATTACTAGTGTAGCACTCGGCAGTGATAATGAAGATGCCTGCCATAGAGGGACGTTCATTTACTATAGTATTTGTATTACTAGTGTAGTACTCGGCAGTGATAATGAAGTTGCCGCCATAGAGGAACGTTCATTTACTATAGTATTTGTATTACTAGTGTAGCACTCGGCAGTGATAATGAAGATGCCGCCATAGAGGAACATTAATTTACTGTAGTATTTGTTTTACTAGTGTAGTACTCGGCAGTGATAATGAAGATGCTGCCATAGAGGGACATTCATTTACTGTAGTATTTGTATTACTAGTGTAGCACTCGGCAGCGATAATGAAGATGCCGCCATAGAGGGACGTTAATTTACTATAGTATTTCTATTACTAGTTTAGCACTCGGCCACAGCAATATTACAAATAGTGGTTATTGGGTAATCATCCTGACTACAGGAAAGGGTCCATGTTCTCTAAACGATTGAACATTTTGGAAAATTCACTTTTTTTTACTTGTTCTCCCTTTACGTTACTTGCATGTTGTCCTAACTATTGGAACCCCAAAAGATCAGCTATAACCTAAGGGAACATTGGGAGCAGATTTAGTAACTTTGTTTTCGTTTCCAGTGTTCGTTGTGCCATTTTCTTAGAGGAACTTACTATGCATCTGATTACTTATTGGCACCAGAAAGAACTTGGGGATGCAATGTACTTTTCGGTTGGATTGTGGGGCTCAAAAATCACAGTGGTTAAAAGTGTTGTCCAAGCTTGGGACAAGTCTGCAGTTACGCCATGTGTGTAAAATGGTGACTGCGCGCAGTGTGCATGGAGCGCCCCCACGGCCGCAGGGCCGAGGGGTACCTGGTACCGGGCCTCTGAGTCTCTGTTCTGGGGTTGTCACGGTGGCTAGACCCGGTCCGTGACCCTGCTGAGGGGCGTCCAATGAAAGGTGTGGATGGTGATGATGTTATGGTGCGGTGCAGGTCGCAGTAAATAACAAGGACACCAGGTTGCAGTCTCTTTACCTCTTTACTGAAGGCTCCAGGATCCTCAATTCGGAATACGGTTAACCGGGCTGCGTAAGTCCGGCCGGTCCGATGGCACCTCCAGGGTTCCCCTTGCAGGTGGAAATCTGTGCCTACCTTCTAGCGCTATGTGTTGTGGTCCTCCCCTGCTGTGCTTACGGGATAGTCCCCACAACTGTTGTCTCTGTTTCTGAAGTTCCCTCACAACTCGATTATGATGTTCTGCTTTGTCCCCCAGATGATATGGCTAGGACGCACCCGTATGACGGGTAGGCTCGGAGCTCTTCCGGGACCCTAGAGTCGCCCCTCTCCAGATGTTGCCCCCTGTGTCTGCTTAGGTGATTTTGGGTGAGACAGCCCGCCTATAACTGACTGTCCTGCCGTAGGTTTGAAGTAAGGCCTGGAGCTCAATACTTCCTCAGCGTTCCGGCCACCGGCTACGCGCCTCAGTAGGATGTTGCCTCGTCTTACAGCACGACTCCTACTGGTGTTTCTCCTTGTTGCGTTGATCTCGTTTCTCATTCAGCACAATAAACCTCGCTTCTTGTCCTTTCTTGGGGTACCGCCGCGATGAAGTGCAGGCGCGGTCCCGTAACGTTCTTTCTGTTCGCTAGGCCTCTGTCAGGATCCCACCCCTGACAGGGACCCCCCTGAATCTTCCCCGGCAACACCCTCTGCCACAGGATGTTGCCTGGTTCCAACCCAGTCAGCTTCTCACTCACTTCCTATCCAACCCCCAGTTTTACCAGATTGTGCGGAGTGGCCTAATACATAGCACCCTTAGCTCCCCCTGGAGGCCAGACTGTGAAATGTATTGGTGTCTGTGATACCTGGTCAGGTGAACTCCTTCAGTGCCATCAGACGTACCATAGCTCCCCATAGTGGCGGAGCCACAGTACTGCAACGACCAGGACTCTGGGGCGCTGCATGCACACTGTCCCGATTTCCCGAATTCTCTCTCCTTTATTGAGTTGACACGTGACCGTAAGTATACAAATCGAATACATGCAGTCATGTGCAAAGCAAATAGTGACTACGAACTTTTGTCCCAAACCCTGGCCATCCCTTTAACCAAACTTTATCTTTTCGGACACACTTATTAAAGTTTCATGCTCGGCTTTGTTAGTATGAAGGATGCCTATTATTTATGACACATTAAATTAAAACAAACTTATCATAGACAAGTGCAAAGTAAGGGAGAAATAGTAACTCTGCCCTAAGCACTGACTACCTTGTAGGAGAAATTAGGCATTACACTGTTTCTGCTCCGGATTCCTATGTAAACTATGAATGTATGGGGTCCTCCAACATTGGAAGATGTTCTATTCAATTCCAGGCTTCAGACTAGCAGCCACAAAAAATGCATCGCCTTGACATAAAGGCATTTATTGATAAAAGTACTAGAAGCTGGACACCATGTTTGTTAATATCCTATTTCCTCCACTGCAGAAAGTGAAGACGATTGGTGGATATTAAGTTAACAGACAATTATCCCAGAACCAGGGTTATCGGACTTCTGCAGATCAGTTGAGATGTATATAATTGCTCTGTCAAACAGCTGAAAAGCACTCGGCTTTTAGCTTATTGCCACTTTAAAATGAAATTCTTTCTGTAGAATGGGTTATGCCTGATATTCAAGGCATCAAAGACGAGGCAGCGGGTCACCAGTGCCTTAGGCAAGACAGCTAACCTTTAAAGTAAAGAATGAGCAGGGCTAGGAGGGTGAGGGGCGGCCTGATAAACAGGAGAAAAATCGTTTTTTAATAACTTCTGTGAAACTACTGCAGGCAGCTCAGTTCTGATAACAAGTAATGGTTTATACATACGGTAACTATCTTATCATTGGGTTCTCAACATGTTCATCAGACCCAGAGTCCTCCACAAGATAATTCTAAAATGGTGACAAAATATATTTACCGTATATAATATTCATAAAGACTAAAACAAATCCAGAATTTAACGAATTGTTGCTAAAATTGTCAATGGCAGCTTAATTTAGAGCCATAGATGATCTGATGTTATGTAGAGATATTGTAAAACTATGAAAATGAGATGGGTCAATTATTTAATATGATTTTATTAGCTTTGACATGTGAAAGATTACTCAATGTACTCATGATTGTAGCCCTCCGTAAAGGTTTTGCTCTTTGTGTCAGGGATCAAAAACAATTAGTAAGTAGTGACCAAAAACATTCACTTTCTAAGACAGTAATCAGTAACTGATTACAATTAACGCTGGTAAGTGGGTCAGAGGAATGTCTATAAAGAGACCTAGTGATCCCTCGGCTTTATCAACATTTGGGGTCAGAAGTTTCATGTGGCTATTTCCCTCTTCCTGCCTCATTGGCTGAGCCTTGTCATTCTCCGAGTGTTACTTATAAGACCCATACATTTTAATTTACATCTAAAAGGTCCATTCTAGTTCATCACAATTGGGCGTCACCTACACAGAATAGAATATAGGCATTTTACAAAATAGACACATTCATTCTGAGTATCGACAGTTATATCTATGGTCAAACAGCAGGCTAATGCATTCCAAAGACATACTGATAGGGAATTTAGATTGTGAGCCCCAACGGTGACAGCGACGATAATGTGTGCAACCTGCAAAGCGCTGCGGAATATGTTAGCGCTATATAAAAATAAAGATTATTATTATTATTATTATTAATGTATGTGACGATCCTTGTAAGAAGATGCATGGAGATTGATTCCTCTAACTGGACATTTAGACTATGGTTGCGTCAATAGATAGACCAGATTTCTACCCTTCACTCTCTACCAGCTTGGTAAAAACCTGCATGCCAGAGTCTAACCTTTGTCAACGTATCATCTTCTAACATTACGGCCCTCATACACATTAGAACCTGCCAATTACCTGGCCATAATGTGTTTGGAGGCCTTGGCATATTATGTCTGGGAAGATAAGGATCGTAAGCAGGGCTGTGGAGTCGGGGTCGGAGCCCATTTTGGTGGAGTCGGAGTCATGGAAATTGAGGAGTCAGAGGTTTGGCTTACCGACTCCACAATGTTGGCTGACCCTGGAGATATCAACGGATTTGGACAACAATGTAATGCATATTGGGTCGCCAGCCGACTGTTGGGTAGGAGAGATGTTGATTGAACATTTCCAATTTTGTTCTCTGAGATAAGCCGCCAACTGATGTGTCAGCCGCCAGCTATATCATAGAGAACGCAGGGGCACTTACCGGAGCAAGCACTCCTGTGTACCTGAGTATCAGATGAGACAGCCACCGGCCAAACGATCGGCCGAAGCATCGTTCAACCAACAGTCATCTAATGTATATGGCCGGCGTTACTCTACACTCCCCATAGAGAACACTTCAATGTACATGGGGCAGTTCGTAGAAATAGAAATTGGAGCAACTTTCAGGGTGTAAATCTTGGTAAGTTGTGCTGAATGATTAAGATCTTAATCCATATAAACATGAAATTAAACAAGAGTTATCAAACTTCTAGAAGGAAAGAAAGGCAGCAGCAAGTTTTAGAGGGAAAAAAAAAAACCCGGCAAACCTCATGAAACCAGCATGGATGCAACAGCAATCCTCTGGGCTTTTGTTGACAAGCGGCCAGCAAGGGACCACTGCGGACATTCGGTGTGCCCCACTACTGCCATCATGTCTCTGCAATGATGGGTTGTAGCCGTCTCATGATGGCAACTTGTCAAGAAAGTCTGGGAGAACTGCCTGACAATTAGTGGTGTATTGCCACAGCAAACAATTAGTATTTTGGGTTTTTTTTCCAAAATGATGAGATTTCTATTATTCTCAGTATAAAAAAACAAAGTTAAAAAACAAGTATAAAACATGTTATCGTCACTTTTTACCAAAAGTACCACATAACTCAGGTTAACAGAATTTCTTAACTCACAGGTAACTACTAAAATCAGGATAGAGGTTTCTTATTATTACATTAGACCATGAACACATACCAGGATGGGAAAGCGTGATGTGAAAAGTAGAAAGGAACTTGAGTAATTCTGATTTCTGGGGTGTCAATTGCTCAAAAAGTGAGTGGGAAGCCTGCACATATTTACATGCACACGTTGGGATCATTAGAGCGACAATGTTAAAAAGGTCGAAACAAAACCCTGCAAAACTCAGGCAGAATTCTTGGAGCAAACACTGCCATGATAAGTAAACACTACCTGTCCACCTGGGAATGTGAACTAATAAAAGACAGGAGCCTTTGCGCCTCTTCTTGCATTCACTTTAATAAAGAATTAACTGAACAGGAAGGGTTTAGCTTAGGAGATGCTGTCAGACAATGATCCATCACATGCATTTTGTCTACTTTAGTGCATTTGCAGAAACGCAATGGGCAGATAGGGACAATGTCCTTTGGGCTGTCACGGTCAGCAAGCACCTGCAATTTGCACTTGCAATTTTGTCACTTTCTAAGGAAAATATTTGCATCAGATTGGGTGAAACACAATGGATCTCTTGTAAAAAACATACCTGATATCATCTAAAAGTAATGGACACCCATGGGTTTGTGACAAATCCCCATTAGACTGGATATGAACCACACACTGGCCATTAAAAAAAAATATTGACACTACTGAGGAAGAACGATAATATAATTCTGAATGCTAAATACTATAAGTTCATGGCGCAACAAAGGCCGCTTTAGTGGGTACGAAACATATGTTCATGTCTGAACCCTATTTACATTTACAGTACATGTTAAAGAGATTTTTTTTTTTGCAAATCAAACATCACAAAACAAATTAGTCCTGGGGGAAAACGAAGTTCAATCTCTTTTAAACAATTTATTTAAGCTCTGTACAATTAAAAAGGCACTTTCTGAAGGGAGCTACAAAAGCAGCATGAAGTCTTGTTGCCTTAGCCTGAGGCTCTGATCTGGTCCCTCCACCTGCACTCTCCGGGAAGTTGTGGCTTGGCAACCTTTCCACTTTTCAGTTTTTACTAGCTTTAACTAAGCTCCCTCCATACTATCCCCTTCACTATTTCCCCCCCTTTCTAAGCACTGCAGAGCTTACAATAATTAAAAGACAAAACCTTAATATGGTTTACTGGGGATATTTGCCTGCACTGATGAACAACCCTAAAATGAATGATTATTTCCCTATAAAAAGGATCAAAATAAATAAATTTATTTCAAAATTATATATTTATAAAAAAATTATTTCCGTTTCATTCGCTGGTAATGACGGAAACACAAGACGAAAACATCTATTGACGGTAAATACAGTACTTGTATAATGTCTTTTCATTTTTGTGTGTTTTTAACCTTCAAAAGACTTTGGGAAGCTTTGATGTTTTTAAAAATTATTTTGTACAATACTATGAGTACAGCCGGGGTGTAGACTCCACGAAATGTAAAAAAAAAAAGTCACATGAATAGCTTTGAACCTGCAGTATAAAGCAGGGGGGAGGGAGGTGAGCTACACTTGGCATTAGCATAACAACCCAGGTGCTTCCAATAGTCTTTTCAGATGAATTAAAGTGGGAAAAAAACATTTAACACAGGTTAGCAAGTGAAGCAGCTCAGCTCCCTGGTGGCTAATAATCCAAGCGACCACCTCCCCCGTGACTTCCAGGCTGCTCCATGCTTACAACTTATGTACATTCATTTAGGGGATGGATTTAAACCACACTGCCAATAAATAGTAACACTATAAAAAGATTTTATAGAAAAAAAATACTCTATTCCCATATAAATTCATCCTAATGTACACGTATAAACAACTGTACAAAGAAGTAGCTTATGCCGTTTTTTTGTATTTTTTTTTTTTAAATATTGACTTATTTTATTTTTTTTCTTTTAATATGTTGTTATAAATATATTTTGTCAAAATATATGATCATATGGTCAAAACAATTTTGCACGTAAAAGTCATAAATAAGGTCAAGGTGAAAGTCCAGGTGTTGTTTTTTTTTTTTTTTTCGTTTTTTTTTTTATTTTAAAGAAGTCCATCCGATAACAAGCAGTCTGTTTTTTGGGGTTCAACGGCACCCGCACCCTTCTACAACCATCTCCTGATAGTTTTTAAGTACAACCTTGTCGTACTCATCCAAATAGAGCATTGAAATGGCGCTCAGTTCTGTGGGAACACAGCATGCTTTGGGAATGCTTGAGTTTACAGAGTTAACCAAAGTCTGTACAATGGCATGGTTGGTTGAGTTCAGGTGGTCAGCCAGGGGAAACGGGCAATCGCCATGGCAGTAAAAAGCCTGATATCCAGGTGGTGCCACAATCCAATCATTCCAGCCAACATCGCTGAAATCCACATACAGCGAATGCCTCCGACAATTTTTGTTTTTTTTCCGGGCTCTCTGCGGTTTTGGACTTCTTTTAGACCTCCTGGTCAGTGCATGTCCCCTGCCATCGTGGCTAAACGTGATCAGAAGTGGCCTCATCTGTGACCAGTCTGCATTCTCTTGAGGTAATAACGATCGGCTAATCCTGACGTGCTTCCCCTGATAAGTTTTAGTACGGTTGAGATGAAGGACCTCAACGGCAAGACCATGGTTAATTCCCTTGTCTTGGGTCCACCTCATAATTGCTGGACTTACGTCAAAACTTTCCCATTGAGTCACATTGTGATGGATTAGTCTGGTGTCCAGCAGCCTAGTAATGATCTGTCCATTTGACATCAGGGGCTTTATAACTTCATAAATGTTAATTCTATGAAAGCCTTCTTCCCATGCTGGGCCATTTTCAATGTGTTCTCTATAAAGTCTCAGCTCAGCTGAAGAAATCACCTCGTTCTCGGGAACGCTGCTGAGATTGAAGTAAAAGCGGATGCCCGAGTTTTCAGCTGTGGCTGGTATGTTCTCCAAATGTTCTAGCAAAATTAAAAAAAATGAAAAAGGAGAGTGAATATTTGTGCGATACACGTTAAGACAACAGATCTACATCTAGACTTTGTGCTCCACTTCTCCCTAAGCGCAGGTGAAGAACACAATGGGGTTTTTGATAGATGTTTAGCCCCTTGTGACGCTCACACCACAAGATCTTCTAGTTCCATGTTCAAAATCACTTGGCAGCAGAGATCACATACAAGGTCTCTCTCTTTTTTTTTTACCTGAAGTGTATTGCTTGGGATATCCAGCGATTTTGAAAACATAGAGCATGCCTTGTTGATCATATTACAGAAAGGGGGAAAAGCAAATTCCAGCACAGTAATGATGCTGTGGATTAATAACTCAGATTTACTTTGGGAGAGAAACATCCGCTAGGAAACATTTGGGTCAGATTACAAGGCTTCATTGAACAAATCTTACAAACACACGGCTGTAGCGTTAAATACACTAAGTGTATTTTAAGTATTAAAACTACTGGAAAAAACAGGGAGTTACGCCTTTGCCTTTGATGATTGGGGGATACATAAAGCGGCTTATAAAATGCTCAAATGGACCCGTGTAATCCATTTAGCATAAATATGAATTTATTTTCTCTCTTGATCTTGCAGGGCCACTCAATTTGGTATTTGTAGAACACACAACCTACTCGTTTGTTGCAAATTCCAATGTTCAGACCTGATCGTAAACATATAACTTTCTAAATATTCATGTTTTACTGCTCTCGGGGAAGATGAAGTGGAGATATAGAATTTATTTTTCATCATCATAGAAAATACTCCTGCAAACGGTATCTCCCAAGTGATTGTAGAATTATAAATCCCAGAAGAAAGAATGTGACTTGTAGTTCCTCAAGAGCTAAATGGCAGCTTGATACTACCTAAAGTGCTTTTTTTTATAAATGTCTAATTACTGTAAATCTACGTTATAACCTTTTTACTTTACAAGGGCATTAATATAATACCACTGAATGAATACTCAGCATTTCGCTTGCACCCAACATATAATAAGCTTAACTGGCTTAGAAAAACATTAAATGTCTATACTTAAGATTTTACAGAACATTTTATTCTTCTCTCCCAGAGATGCAGGATTTTATTTTTTTATGGTACTATATTTGCCAACATACTTTACAGAAATGTAGAAGGAGCTTTCTGCAGGTGTTTGGAATGCAATACAGATTTTTTTTTTTTGCTGCATTATATATCGTGAGGGTTGCTACAGCTTCATGGCAGACTTCTGCATTACAACAGTCTGACCATACATTGTGTGTATATATATATATATATATATATATATATATATATATATATATATATATATATAATAGATAGATAGATAGATAGATAGATAGATAGATAGATAGATAGATAGATAGATAGATAGAACACATTTTCTATAAATAAGAGGTTGAACTTTGGCCTTTTTACGGACTCCAGTTTTTTTTCCCCAGTAACTTTGTAAAAGTAGAGTGTGGAATAAAAGATTAAAGTGAAGTAAACATATGGAAATGTGTGGATGGTCAAAGGTTGATTAAAAGTTAAATTAACACTACTGTGAAAATGTATAATGGAAATTAAGGGGGATGGTCACAAGTCCTATACAAACAGAAGACAATGGAAGGTGTTACCAAGATGTTACAATAGAACAGGTAACACCACCACATTATTGCAAGAGATAAAAATGATATTCACCAAGTCAATACAGAGGTTTGAGTTAATTGTCTTCCGCTACTTTCTGCTATGCTAGTGGATAGTTAAAGGTCAGTCTGGGGTAAGGAAGGAAGGATCATAGGAGTGAGCGAAGTATGAATAGATCAGACAGCATAATCTTTAGGATGCTTAGAGAATCCTATCAGAAAACAAGAGGATGTATAACCAGATGAACCTGAGGACAGGTCGAATAATCTATGTGATAGATATTGGAGGGTTAGAGGCTAACAGCTGGTTGACACTCACCTTCATGGTGGAAACTTCTCACGGTATTGGCACGACTGGTGGGTCTCTCTGGATATTCCAGGTTGATCTCCTGAAGCTCGTCCTCTTCCTCTGCAGATTGTAGTCGGTATAAGTCCCGCATATAGGCAGGCACCACCACTTCCTTACTGGGTTGTGGCCGCTTGCGGAGGCCAAACATCTGTAGCAGCGTTGCCTCAAAGTCCCGCAAGAGCTCATGGCTCTGAGTGGACCTCCTTCCGCCCGCCTGGCCCTGAATCTCAGCCACTTTCTTCTTTCCGGTCTCAGGGATCAGACTAGCATGGCTAGTGCCTCCTAGCAGGACTTGGCATAATAAAATGACCATCAGCATTCGGTTACCAGGAATCATGGTGTCTCTGGGGTGCAGAACACAATACATACAAAATAAATAGGAGACTTGGAATGGAAACTTCTAAACTGAGTGGTATAGAAAAAAAAAGCAACAGAAGAGCAACCCCATAGTACACTGTGTCCTGGGGCAGGAGGAGGGCTTCCTATCATGTCATGGTCTAACTTGTTTACTGGCAAATAGCTCATTATCAGATATCCACCATCCTGCTAATCTGCGTCTCTGGGACTATCAGCACAATTATCTCAAACCTGGCTTCTGGCAGAACAAACAGCTAGTCCAGGCAGTGCAATACAATCTGTCTCTGCATAGAGATCTGCAATCAACTAGTCATTACCAATCAAAAAGCCCCCAGCATCAAAATCCCCTGCTAAGGCATCCACAGATATCTGCCAGATGACTCTCCAGCAATGCCAGTCCTCAATATAAGGACTTGTCCCTTGTAGAATACTGTACACTTCTGGAATTCCACTGAAGTACAAGAGCCTGAGCTCTGTCTGCAGCCCCCTTATCTGAGCACTGCTGGGCTTACCTCCCCGGCTGCAGTACAGCAGCTGATGGGGGGCATCACCTTCTTTACAGCTGATGGAGGGATCACCTTCTCCTCTACAGTAGGGCATTACCTTCTCCTCTACAGCTGATGGGGGGCATCACCTTCTCCTCTACAGCTGATGGGGGGCATCACCTTCTCTACAGCTGATGGGGGGCATCACCTCCTCTACAACTGATGGGGGGGCATCACCTTCTCCTCTACAGTGGGGCATCACCTTCTCTCACATACAGCTGATGGGGGGCATCACCTTCTCTTCTACAGCTGATGGAGGTATCACCTTCTCCTCTACAGTAGGGCATTACCTTCTCCTCTACAGCTAACGGGGGGGGGGGGGGGGGGCATCACATTCTCCTCTACAGCTGATGGGGGGCATCACCTTCTCTACAGCTGATGGAGGGCATCACCTCCTCTACAACTGATGGGGGGGCATCACCTTCTCCTGTACAGTGGGGCATCACCTTCTCTCACATACAGCTGATGGGGGGCATCACCTTCTCCTCTACAGCTGATGGAGGTATCACCTTCTCCTCTACAGCTGATGGGGGTATCACCTTCTCAACAGCTGATGGGGGGGCATCACCTTCTCTCACATACAGCTGATGGGGGACATCACCTTCTCTCACATACAGCTGATGGGGACATCACCTTCTCTCACATACAGCTGATGGGGGACATCACCTTCTCTCACATACAGCTGATGGGGGGCATCACCTTCTCCTCTACAGCTGATGGGGGTATCACCTCCTCAACAGCTGATGGGGGGCATCACCTTCTCTCACATACAGCTGATGGGGACATCACCTTCTCTCACATACAGCTGATGGGGGACATCACCTTCTCTCACATACAGCTGATGGGGGGCATCACCTTCTCTCACATACAGCTGATGGGGACATCACCTTCTCTCACATACAGCTGATGGGGGACATCACCTTCTCTCACATACAGCTGATGGGGGGGATCACCTTCTTTCACATACAGCTGATGGGGGGCATCACCTTCTCCTTTCACATACAGCTGATGGGGGGCATCACCTTCTCCTTTCACATACAGCTGGGGTCCAGAGATGATCATCCCCTGCCATGCTACTATAGGAACATATCCCACTACAACTACAGCTCCCGCTGATCATCACACACAAGGATTGTAGACACAGAACCCCCCAAAAATCAAAATATTAAAGTCTACTCACTGACAGAAAACAAGGCATAGAAAAACAGTCCATGATTCTTGACAGCCAATCTGGGCCAAAGGTGTTGGAAGCTCCGGGCGCGGAGGCAGTGCTCAGACTGCGATGATACCAGAAGAATGGAGCTGGCAGCTACAATGAGTGTAATGAGCTCCGGCCAGACAGCCGCTTTTCTTCCAGCCCCCTCCACAGTCACGTGGTGCTCATCACTCCGGGGACCTGTCAATCACGGCTCGCTCTCCAGGAAGCGAGCCGTGACCAGGAATCATTGTGTCTCTGGGGTGCAGAACACAATACATACAAAATAAGTAGGAGACTTGGAATGGAAACTTCTAAACTGAGTGGTATAGAAAAAAAAAAGCAACAGAAGAGCAACCCCATAGTACACTGTGTCCTGGGGCAGGAGGAGGGCTTCCTATCATGTCATGGTCTAACTTGTTTACTGGCAAATAGCTCATTATCAGATATCCACCATCCTGCTAATCTGCGTCTCTGGGACTATCAGCACAATTATCTCAAACCTGGCTTCTGGCAGAACAAACAGCTAGTCCAGGCAGTGCAATACAATCTGACTGTCTCTGCATAGAGATCTGCATTCAACTAGTCATTACCAATCAAAAAGCCCCCAGCATCAAAATCCCCTGCTAAGGCATCCACAGATATCTGCCAGATGACTCTCCAGCAATGCCAGTCCTCAATATAAGGACTTGTCCCTTGTAGAATACTGTACACTTCTGGAATTCCACTGAAGTACAAGAGCCTGAGCTCTGTCTGCAGCCCCCTTATCTGAGCACTGCTGGGCTTACCTCCCCGGCTGCAGTACAGCAGCTGATGGGGGGCATCACCTTCTTTACAGCTGATGGAGGGATCACCTTCTCCTCTACAGTTGATGGGGGGCATCACCTTCTCTACAACTGATGGGGGGCGTCACCTTCTCCTCTACAGTGGGGCATCACCTTCTCTCACATACAGCTGATGGGGGGGGCGTCACCTTCTCCCCTACAGCTGATGGGGGGCATCACCTTCTCTCACATACAGCTGATGGGACATCACCTTCTCTCACATACAGCTGATTGGGGGACATCACCTTCTCTCACATACAGCTGATGGGGGGCATCACCTTCTCTCACATACAGCTGATGGGGGGCATCACCTTCTCTCACATACAGCTGATGGGGGGCATCACCTTCTCTCACAAACAGCTGATGGGGGACATCACCTTCTCTCACATACAGCTGATGGGGGCATCACCTTCTCCTCTACAGCTGATGGGACATCACCTTCTCTCACATACAGCTGATGGGGGGCATCACCTTCTCCTTTCACATACAGCTGGGGTCCAGAGATGATCATCCTTTGCCATGCTACTATTGGAACATATCCCACTACAACTACAGCTCCCGCTGATCATCACACACAAGGATTGTAGACACAGAACCCCCCAAAAATCAAAATATTAAAGTCTACTCACTGACAGAAAACAAGGCATAGAAAAACAGTCCATGATTCTTGACAGCCAATCTGGGCCAAAGGTGTTGGAAGCTCCGGGCGCGGAGGCAGTGCTCAGACTGCGATGATACCAGAAGAATGGAGCTGGCAGCTACAATGAGTGTAATGAGCTCCGGCCAGACAGCCGCTTTTCTTCCAGCCCCCTCCACAGTCACGTGGTGCTCATCACTCCGGGGACCTGTCAATCACGGCTCGCTCTCCAGCCCACCGGGCGTCCTATATAAGGAGACTCAGCCCCCTGCTCCGTTAACCTGCGGGGAAGGAGTCAGTGGCGGAGTAAGTGGGTCCTGGGCGTCCCAATGAGCCTTGGTTTACACGGTGCAATAGTCGTAAAATGGGACTGCACTTGTGCTGAGGATGAGGATGGGGCACGGGGGTCTTCACTTTTTACAAATAGTCCCTGGACCTGATACACTCAGTAAACACTTGGGACCAGCTGCCTGCGACTGTGACCCCGACTAATAATGCACAAGACCCCCAAAACTGTAGGGGGCATGTAGTGTGAGCAGATGGCACCAGGGTGTGGAGGGTTAACTGATGCACTCAGGACAGGAGGAAGGGACACCTCACTCACCTTGGCCATTAGCATTTATACAAGGATTACACATCCCACCACAGATATCTCAGCACATCCACACCCTGATGTCATGTGATGGGGTGGGGGGGCGGGATTATGTGTGGTGATGGGTGGGGGGGTGGGATTATGTGTGGTGATGTGGTGGGGGGGCGGGATTGTGTGTGGTGATGTGGTGGGGGGGCGGGATTATGTGTGGTGATGGGGTGGGGGGGCGGTATTATGTGTGGTGATGGGGTGGGGGGGCGGGATTATGTGTGGTGATGGGGTGGGGGGGCGGGATTATGTGTGGTGATGGGGTGGGGGGGCGGGATTATGTGTGGTGATGGGGTGGGGGGGCGGGATTATGTGTGGTAATGTGGTGGGGGGCAGGATTATGTGTGGTAATGTGGGGGGTGGGATTATGTGTGGTAATGGGATGGGGGCGAGATTATGTGTGGTGATGTGTTGGGGGGGCGGGATTGTGTGGTGATGTGTTGGGGGGCGGGATTATGTGTGGTGATGTGGTGCGGATTGTGTGTGGTAATGGTGTGGGGGGCAGGATTATGTGTGGTGATGTGGTGGGGGGCGGAGCTACTGTGCAGGGGGCGGGATTAGTGAGTAATCACGATGCCTCTTATATATATAGATATAGTCATATGTACACTCACACATATTAATATCTATATATTCCAACTATGGACACTGAAAGAATAAGACAGGTATTATGATGCAGGCCATTTACAAGTTCGCTTGCACATACATTAGTAATCTCTGTTGTGCATTATTTTAAGCAGACAACCTGCCATATGCCGAACAGTTGGTACTGGATCAAAAGACAAGCATAGACAGCAGGGGCTCCTCTGCAGAAGGAGTATTCGTCTCCCCAGCTATTTAGCAGTTAATTTATCAAGAGTGATGGGCTCATTACAGAGCTCCTTGTGATTAGACCAAGGCTACAAAGTGACTTTGGTCATGAGGCAGCAATTCTCAGACAAGTTGTGAGATGAAAAGCTTTTGTGCATAGTGTCTGACTTTCTCTGCTATATTAGATCAGTAATTTAGCCGCCAAATCTCAGCTCTAATATAAAACAAAAACCAAATGCCCAATTGCTGACCGGTCTCAACCAAGTTACAGTCCCATGTGACTTATATTGAAGTCTATGGAGGCAAAGTTGTGTGTAGTTGGTCATAGGTAAAACACAGCCCCAAAGACATTTAGTAGGTCACAATGTTACACAATTGTCATAACCCCAGGCATACTCTACCATACAACTTGTCACTTTGTATCCTGCTGAGCCAAAATAACATTTTATCAATAGCTGTTCATATCAACTGAAACATAAAAAGGGCTACCCATATCATTTCCCATCTATTTAGTGTAGGGCCCTTTGATGTGGAAGTGGAAGGTAGTGCAGCAGAAAGTTTACTAGCCTCTAGGTTTAGGGGGGGCAAGTCTAGAGAAATTAGCCATTTGTTGCATCAGAAGGCCACCCTGCAGCTTGTCCTTTGCTAGAACCTTTCACATTGGAATTCTCACCTTCCCCTATTTTCTTATTTTCTCTCACCTCTACTCTAAAGAGTTACTGACTCTCAATGTTGTGTATTTCCACATCACCTCCTACTTTACATGACAATTTTCAAATTCCAGGAGTCAGGGACATGTAAAAAAGAAGCAAAGAAGGCAGTGCTGGTGCAGATCACCCCGCTAATATGGCAATAGATGTGAGCTGTGACATCCGCCTAATCCTGATGTGCATAGCAGGCCCAACACTGATTATTATGTGGTTGGATCCCTCCGTCGGATGCAGATTCGCCCGCTAATTCCTGGACCTTTGCCGACCGTACCTGAAGACTGAAGATGGAGCAAAAAATTACAAATTTCATCACCAAGTGCGTGATTTTTTGCTTCCTATTACAAGGTTCAGGGACAGTCATTTTGAGTTTTTGCTGTTCCGATTCTTGCACTGATCTATCAGCTACAGTTCTACTCAAAAGGTTACATACCCCAGCAAAATGTTTTGCTTTCTTGGCTTTTTTCAGAGAATATGAATGATAACACCAACATTTTTTTGTCCACTCATGGTTAGTGGTTGGGTGAAGTCATTTATTGTCAAACTACTGTGTTTTCTCTTTTTAAATCAAAATGACAACCCAAAACATCCAAATGACCTTGATCAAAAGTTCATATACCCCATTTCTTATTATCATGTATTGCCCCCTCTAACATCAATGACAGCTTGAAGACTTTTATGGTAGTTGTGGATGAGGTTCTTTATTTCCTCAGATGGTAAAACTGCCCACTCTTCTTGGCAAAAAGCCTCCAAGTTCCTATAAATTCCTGGGCTGTCTGACATGAACTGTGCACTTTAGATCTCCCCAGAATGGCTCAATGATATTGAGATCAGGAGACTGAGGTGGCCACTCCAGAACCTTCACTTTGTTCTGCTGTAGCCAAGGACAGTTCGACTTGGCCTTGTGTTTTGGATCGTTGTCATGTTGGAACATCCAAGTACGTCCCATGCAGTCCAAAGATGCAAAAAATGTATTAAGAGCTGTGCACTAGAGCCAGTGGGATATATGTCCAAAGCTGGCAAACAAAAGGCCAGTCGTGATAAATTCCATACGGAGTGCTTAAGTTTCTATCCATAGACTGGGGTGATCCTGGTTGAACAATATGGTCGCGCTCTGGCCCAAACTGGGACCAGGTGAACTGAAGCTGGTAGCATCCATCAAGCTTTAGAGCAGTGTTTACAAGTTCCATAGAAAAGAGCTTGTAATCGATGTAGTCCTTGCTTAGGAGACCAACCACCATTAATAGAGTGCAAAGATGATGGGTAGTTTAGGCAAGAAAGAGTAAAGAAAAAAATGCCTCCATTCTTGAGAACAGGCAGGATTTTTAATAACAAGTAAATAGCAAAGTTTCTTGTTTTTACAGACACTCTGGATTTTAACCATTTGTCACGATGAAAATATCCCCATACAATAAGTGTTGTCAACACCGTGTAAGGGTGGATTCACATGCTCCAAATCTTGTTTCACTTAAGATTTCTGCAGGCCCCATTTATATGCTTGTACCAAAACAGTCCCATTCAGATGAACAAATTTATGATTGCAAAAATTCATGCAACAGCGATCCAGTGACGTAACGGCGACTCACTTCTCGTTCTCGCTGGTTGTTAGCTCCATTACATCCATTGTTATCGTCGTTGCTTTTGATGTCAAACATGACGATACACGCCGACTTGGCGACGAAATAAAGTGCTGGACTTCTAGCTCCGACCAGCGATGGCACAGAAGGATCCAGATCGCTGCTGCGTGTCAAACACAACGAGATCGCTATCCAGGACGCTGCAACGTCACGGATTGTTGTCGTTCTCGTTGCAAAGTTGCTGAGTGTGACGGTACCTTAAACCAGGATTTTATGTAATCTACACTAGTCAAACAATCTTTTTATCAAACACTTAGGCTTACTGGTCACCTAACTGGAACCATAGCTGGAATCGAACCGGAGAACTTCTTCTGCCAATGTTAAAAATGCTCAGATCATTATCAACCAACCTTACAGGCGTGTGTACTTGTACAGAGACAAAATGGTGTGAGCACATCTTCTGTGCCATAATGTGGTAGTATATGAAATACATAATAATCAGTATATATAACCAGGACTTTATGATGTCACAGCTATATGCATGTATCTAATATATCCAACTTATGGACGGTACTGAAATTGTCTTTAGTACTAGTACCTACAGACTGATTTGGTGGCACAAAATCTAATTTCTCTACCCCTGCTCCCCTGCACCATCTACAGTGGCATGTAAAAGTTTGGGCACCTCTGGTCAAAATTATTGCTATTGTGAACAGTTCAGCAAGTTGAGGATGAAATTATCTAAAATAGGGTTGAGCGAAATGGATCGGACAAATTCAAAAATCGCCGACTTTCGGCAAAGTCGGGTTTCATGAAACCCGACACGATCCTAGTGTGGGATCGGCCATGAGATCGGCGATCTGTGCACCAAAGTCGTGTTTCGTATGACGCTTTCAGCGCCATTTTTCAGCCAATGAAGGAGGACGTAGAGTGTGGGCAGCGCGATGACATAGGTCTCGGTCCCCACCATCTTAGAGAAGGGCATGACAGTGATTGGCTTGCTTTCTGCGGCGTCACAGAGGGTATAAAGGGGCGTGCACGCCGACCGCCATCTTACTTCTGCCGGTCTTAGCATAGGGAGATGTTGCTGCAGCTTCATCAGAAGAAGAGATATAGTTAGGGAGGGAAGATTAACCCCCAAAACTGCTTGTGCTGTAGCGGTTTCCACTGTCCAACACCACCTTTTTTTTTTGCAGGGACAGTGGAGGCTATATTTTTGTGCATCAGCTCTGTAGCTTATTAGGCTGGCTTATAAGGCTCCCTGATAGCTGCATTGCTGTTTGCACGCTGCTGTGCAAACCAACTGCTTTTTTAAAAGCAAAAATCCTGTTGCTCCTTTCTGCACAGTTATCTTGTTTATTTGTCCACACTTTTGTGTGCAGCAGTCCTTTTTATTGCTGCCATACTTGTCCTGAGATCATTGTAGGGAGATTGAAATTGTACTACAGTCCTTGTATTTTTTCATATATCTTCCAGCCACTTTCTGCCACTTACATTGTGTTGTTTTATACACTGGGCCTGAGTTTTGGTTCAGTCTCCCCCCAAAAAAAGTGAGATTCAAATTCTCACAAAGTGGATATACTTCAGTTCTGTTAGTTTGTCGTATATCAGCCAGCCACTTTCTGCCACGTACATTGTGTTGTTTTATACACTGGGCCTGAGTTTTGGTTCAGTCTCCAGAAAAAAAAGTGAGATTCAAATTCTCACAAAGTGGATATACTTCAGTCCTGTTAGTATGTCGTACATCAGCCAGCCACTTTCTGCCACTTACATTGTGTTGTTTTATACACTGGGCCTGAGTTTTGGTTCAGTCTCCCCCCAAAAAAGTGAGTTTCAAATTCTCACAAAGTGGATATACTTCTGTCCTGTTAGTTTCACGTATATCAGCCAGCCACTTTCTGCCACTTACATTGTGTTGTTTTATACACTGGGCCTGAGTTTTGGTTCAGTCTCCCCCCCAAAAAAGGGAGATTCAAATTCTCACAAAGTGGATATACTTCAGTCCTGTTAGTTGGTCGTATATCAGCCAGCCACTTTCTGCCACTTACATTGTGTTGTTTTATACACTGGGCCTGAGTTTTGGTTCAGTCTCCCCCCCAAAAAAGGGAGATTCAAATTCTCACAAAGTGGATATACTTCAGTCCTGTTAGCTTGTCGTATATCAGCCAGCCACTTTCTGCCACTTACATTGTGTTGTTTTATGCACAGGGCCTGAGTTTTGGTTCAGGCTCCAGAAAAAAAAGTGAGATTCAAATTCTCATAAAGTGGATATACTTCAGTCCTGTTAGTTTGTCATATATCAGCCAGCCACTTTCTGCCACTTACATTGTGTTGTTTTATACACTGGGCCTGAGTTGTGGTTCAGTGTCCCCAAAAAAAAGGGAGATTAAAATTCTCACAAAGTGGATATACTTCAGTCCTGTTAGTTTGTCGTATATCAGCCAGCCACTTTCTGCCACTTACATTGTGTTGTTTTATACACTGGGCCTGAGTTTTGGTTCAGTCTCCCCCCAAAAAAGTGAGATTCAAATTCTCACAAAGTGGATATACTTCAGTCCTGTTAGTTTTGTCGTATATCAGCCAGCCACTTTCTGCCACTTACATTGTGTTGTTTTATACACTGGGCCTGAGTTTTGGTTCAGTCTCCCAAAAAAAAGGGAGATTTAAATTCTCAACATGTTTATGTACACCTTCTACCTTGTTTTACAGTACCATATAACGGTTGTTATTTTGGTTAGATTTTCCATAAAAATGAGGAAGTCTGGTGGAAGAGCCCGTGGGTGGTCGTTGCCAGCTGGTACTGATGGTGGTGGTGGTGGTGCATCTGGTGGTAGTGGTAAAAGCACAATAGCACCTAAGCCTGGAGGTGTTGAGCCAGCATCATCGTCTGGCTACACAAGGCCTCGAAAGGCATCCTTATCTGGGAGTAGGAAAACAGCTTTTAAAGCCGGAGCAGCAGGAAAAAATTTTGGCTTTCCTTGCTGACTCAGCCTCTAGCTCTTTCGCCTCCTCTTCAGAAAGTTCCAAATATAAAAGCAGCGTGTTGTCAGTGGATGCTCCCGG
This sequence comes from Ranitomeya variabilis, assembly GCF_051348905.1. Lineage (NCBI taxonomy): Eukaryota > Metazoa > Chordata > Amphibia > Anura > Dendrobatidae > Ranitomeya > Ranitomeya variabilis. The sequence goes on from NC_135232.1 coordinate 745,125,528, forward strand.
TCAGGAACAAGACGTTTCCTTGTGTCCTTCACCCAAACCAAAAGTGAAGGATGCATCAGGCGACACTACAGGTTACTCCATAGAGCTCTTTACACATACTGTGCCTGGGTTAGAAAGGGAAATTGTTAACAGCCCATTACAAGATGAATCGGACATGGAGTGCACTGATGCACAGCCACAGCTAGATTATTATGCTGTTCCATTGACTCAGATCACTACATTGCCCTCGCAGTGTACTGAGCCAGAATCTGACCCTGATGAGACTATGGTGCCCCGTCCCGAACGCTATAGCACCTTACACGGTGACACAGAGGAAGGTGCACATGACATTGAAGAGGAGGTGATAGATGACCCAGTTATTGACCCAGATTGCAGCCATTGGGGGAAGATGGTGCCGCTGCCAGTAGCTCAGAAGCGGAGGAGGATGATCCACAGCAGCCATTTACATCGCAACAGCTGTCATTTGGCAGGCCCGTATCAGGTCAAAAAAGTTTGTCAAAAACAAAAACAGTTTTAGGACAGTGTGGCCATCCGGTGAAAGTAGCACAGCGTGCAATGCCTGAAAAGATATTCCATATTAGGAAGAGTGTAGTGTGGCAATTTTTTAACCAAGATCCGAATGATCAGTGCAAAGTTATCTGTAAGAAATGCTCAAAGACCTTTAGCAGAGGGAAGAATCTCCAAAATTTAAATACAACGTGCATGCTTAGACATTTAACAAGCATGCACTTGCAAGCCTGGACTGACTACCAAACGTGCCGTACCGTTGGTGCACCTGCTCAGAATGAAGGTAGTCAGCAACGCTACATTGCTTCCCTCACTGTAAGCCCACCATTTGGGACACCACCAGCAGCAAATGTGGGGGTATCGTCGCAAGGCCAAAGCAGTCAGGGAATCACACGTTTTTGGTAGGAAACACTGTATGTAAGCCAACATCAAGAATACCATCACCAACCCTCTCTCAATCCGCCATGTCCACCACCACCCCCACCGCTAGTTCCACCATATGCAGCTCTCCAGTCCAGCTCACCCTACAAGAGACTCTTGTTAGGAAATGAAAGTACTCATCCTCTCATCCGCGTATACAGGGTTTGAACGCCCACATTGCTAGACTAATTTCTTTAGAGATAATGCCCTACCAGTTGGTTGAAAGCAAAGCTTTCAAAGACCTGATGGCCTACGCAGTACCACGCTATGACCTACCCAGTCAGCACTTCTTTGCGAGAAAAGCCATCCCAGCCCTCCACCAGCATGTCAAAGACTGCATTGTCCATGCACTGAGGCGATCAGTCAGTGGAAAGGTGCACCTCACAACAGATGCATGTACCAGTAGGCATGGCCAGGGATGTTACGTGTCCATCACGGCGCACTGGGTTAATGTGGTGGATGCAGGGTCCACAGGGGACAGCCATAGTGGGACAGTTCTGCCTAGCCCACGGTCTAGGAAACAGTTGGCTGTAGGCGTTCGCCACCCCTCCTCCTCCTCCAGAAGCGAAAGCTCGTCCACAGAGCGAAGTCGCATGACCACTCCATTCGCAGCTGCCAGTGTTGCACACGAGGTGTCCCATTATCGAACAGCTAGTGGTAAGCGTCAGCAGGCTGTGTTACAAATGAAGTGTTTGGGCGACAACAGACACACCACGGAAGTACTGGCTGAGTACTTGCAGCAAGAAACTCAGTCTTGGCTGGGCAGTGTACATCTTGAGGCAGGCAAGGTAGTCAGTGATAACGGAGGGAATTTTATGGCTGCCATAGCCCTTTCAGAACTGAAACACATACCTTGCCTGGCTCACAACTTGAACCTGGTGGCGCAGTGCTTCCTGAAAAATTACCCGGGGTTACCAGCCCTGCTCCAAAAGGTGCGAAGACTTTGCTCGCACATCCGCCGGTTGCCTGTACACTCCAGCTGTATGCTGAACCATCAGCGATCGCTGAATCTTCCCCAGCACCGTCTAATAATCGACGTTACAACAAGGTGGAACTCCACACTGCACATGCTTCAGAAGCTGTGCGAACAGAGGCGTGCTGTAATACATTTGTGGGAGGATACACATACACGAGCAGGCACTTGGATGGCAGACATGGAGTTGTCTGGTGTGCAGTGGTCGAAGCTACAAGACCTCTGTCAAGTCCTTCAGTGTTTTGAGGAATGCACACGGCTGGTATGTGCAGATGACGCCATCATAAGTATGAGCATCCCACTAATGCGTCTGCTGATGCAAAGTTTGACGCACATTAAGGAGCAGGCGTCTGCAGTTGAGGAGGAGGGAAGCCTTGATGACAGTCAGCCATTGTCTGCTTAGGGAACTCTCCTGGACGAGGTGGCAGACGAAGAGGAGGAGGAGGAGGATGGGGATGAATATTTATGGGAGGAGGATGCTTCTCAGGGAGCAATAGAAACTGGTGGCATTGCAAGGTCAGGTACAAGGTTTTTGCGGGACACAAGTGATGTTGATTTGCACGAAAGTGCTCCACAACCCAGCACAAGCAGTGAATTGACACCTGGAACATTGGCCCACATGGCTGAGTATGCCTTGCGTATCCTAGAAAGGGACCCCCACATTATCAAAATGATGACCGATGACTAGTGTTGAGCGATACCGTCCGATACTTGAAAGTATCAGTATCGGATAGTATCGGCCGATACCCGAAAAGTATCGGATATTGCCGATACCGATACCCGATACCAATATAAGTCAATGGGACACCAAGTATCGGAAGGTATCCTGTATGGTTTCCAGGGTCTGAAGGAGAGGAAACTCTCCTTCAGGCCCTGGGATCCATATTAATGTGTAAAATAAAGAATAAAAATAAAAAATATTGATATACTCACCTCTCCGACGCAGCCTGGACCTTACCGATGTAACCGGCATCTTCTGTTCCTAAGAATGAGCGCTTGAAAGACCTTAGATGACGTAGCGGCGTGTGATTGGTCGCGTGAGCGGTCACGTGACCGCCACGTGACCAATCACAAGCCACGACGTCGTCTAAGGTCTTTCAAGCGCTCATTCTTAGGAACGGAAGATGCCGGTTACATCGGTAAGGTCCAGGCTGCGTCGGAGAGGTGAGTATATCAATATTTTTTATTTTTATTCTTTATTTTACACATTAATATCGATCCCGATACCGATTCCCGATATCACAAAAGTATCGGATCTCGGTATCGGAATTCCGATACAGCAAATATCGGCCGATACCCGATACTTGCGGTATCGGAATGCTCAACACTACCGATGACGATTGCTGGTTGGCCTGCCTCCTGGATCTACGATATAAAGGAAAATTACAAAATATCATGCCACATGAGAACCTTGAGCAAATATTGGCTACCAAACAAGCAACTCTTGCAGACCGTTTGGTTCAGGCATTCCCAGCACACAGTGGCGATGATGGTTCTCACACGAGCCATAGGGGGCAACATGGCAGAGGTGTTAGAGGTACACAAATCCGAAGTGGCGTTGGACAGAGGGGTTTTATGACCAGCCTGTGGAGTGATTTTGCAATGACCGCTGACACGACAGGTACTGCTGCATCGATTCAAAGTGACAGGAGACAGCATTTGTCCAGTATGGTTACGAACTATTTTTCCTCCCTTACCGTTATTCTCCCTCACAGGTCATTCCCCTTTGATTACTTGGCATCTAAAATAGACACCTGGTCTGAATTGGCAGAATATGCATTACAGGAGCTCGCTTGCCCTGCTGCTAGTGTGCTATCCGAAAGAGTCTTCAGTGCTGCTGGTTCAATACTGACCGAAAAAAGGACACGTCTGGCTACCCGAAATGTTGATGATCTAACCTTCATTCAAATGAACCAATCATGGATTTCAAATTATTTTGCCCCACCTTCCCCTGCTGACACGTAGCTTGCCTGAAAAATGTCTTGCTTTTGGCCTCCTCTTACGGACTGCTCCAATTCCTCCATTTGCAGCTGCTGAATGTCCACCATAGGCCATTTTTATACCTCCCTAAATGGACTGACTCCCCCCACAGGGCCGTGGTCACCACCTGGCGCAAGCACCCGTGCGAGTGCCGTTTGCCTGGACAGGTGGGTGTGCCCACTCTTGGGTGACGGCACTGGCACAGGGTCCCTCTTAGTACAATGAAGTGTCTCTGACGGTGGTGGTGCACAACCAACATCAGACACACCATCGTAATATGAGGGGCCTTGTGCCAGTACCGCTGCCCACGAGAGAGTGTTCCCCCCAGCTCAAACAGTGCTCTACCACTTGTAATACTTACCTCTCCCTGCTCCACCACTGTGTAGTCTGTGCTGTTATATCTGTTATGATCTGGTGGCCCAGGAGTAGCATTGGACGTACTCTGGAGAAGGTGGTATCTATACTGACCGCGGACCCTGAACTTAACACCGCAACTAGAAGTAGCCGTGGGATGTACCTACTGATCCTAGACACCTCGGCACAGCCGGAGGACTAATTAACCCTATAGATAGAAAAGGGAAAACTATCTCGCCTCAGAGAAAATTCCCATAGGCAGCTCCCCACAAATATTGACTGTGAGAGGAGAGGAAAAAACATACACAGGCTGAAAACAGGATTTAGCAAAGGAGGCCAATCTAGCTAAATAGGAAAGATAGGACAGAGAACTATGCGGTCAGTATTAAAATACTAGGAAATATCCACCACAGAAAATACAAAAAACTCCACATCTAACTAAAGATATGGAGGGTATATCTGCCTCTCCAGAGATTCCAGCTTGACTGCATAAATCCTTACACAGATTAAGCTGGACAAGAAAAAGCATGAAATGCACTGAACAATGAGGCCCACAACATGTGGGCTGCAAAACAAGCAGAACTTATCTTGGTGAAAAGACCAGGAAGCAGGAGAAACCATGAAGGGATGAGAATCCTCCAGAATACAATGGACAACTGGCACTGACTAAAGGGTGAGGCCAGACTAAATAGCCCAGTCCAGAGTGGACACACCTGATAACTGCTGTGAAGGATAGACAGCAGCGCTACCACTTATAACCACAGGAGGGAGCCCAAGAACAGAATTCACAACAGTACCCCTCCCTTGAGGAGGGGTCACCGAACCCTCACCAGAGCCCCCAGGCCGATCAGGACGAGCCAAATGGAAGGCACGAACCAAATCGTCAGCATGAACATCAGAGGCAACAACCCAAGAATTATCCTCCTGGCCATAACCCTTCCACTTGACAAGATACTGAAGCCTCCGCCTTGAAAAACGAGAATCCAAGATCTTCTCAACAACATACTCCAACTCCCCATCAATCAACACCGGGGCAGGAGGATCAACAGAGGGAACGACGGGTACCACATATTTCCACAACAAAGATCTATGAAAAACATTGTGGATGGAAAAAGAGGCTGGAAGGGCCAAACGAAAAGACACTGGATTGATAATCTCAGAAATCCTATAAGGACCAATAAACCGAGGCTTGAACTTAGGGGAAGAAACCTTCATAGGAACATGACGGGAAGACAACCAGACCAAATCCCCAACCCGAAGCCGGGAACCCACACGCCGCCGACGGTTAGCAAAACGCTGAGCCTCCTCCTGAGACAAGACCAAATTGTCCACAACATGAGCCCAAATTTGCTGCAACCTGTCAACCACAGAGTCCACCCCAGGACAATCAGAAGGCTCATCCTGCCCCGAAGAAAAACGAGGATGAAACCCAGAATTACAAAAAAAGGTGAAACCAAGGTAGCAGAACTAGCCCAATTATTAAGGGCAAACTCGGCCAATGGCAAGAAAGCCACCCAATCATCCTGATCGGCAGACACAAAGCATCTCAAATAAGTTTCCAAAGTCTGGTTAGTTCACTCGGTTTGGCCATTTGTCTGAGTATGAAATGCGGAAGAAAAAGACAAATCAATGCCCAGCCTAGCACAAAAGGCCCGCCAAAACCTGGAAACAAACTGGGAACCTCTATCGGACACAATATTCTCCGGAATGCCATGCAAACGAACCACATGCTGAAAAAACAACGGAACCAACTCAGAAGAGGAAGGTAATTTAGGCAAAGGTACCAAATGAACTATCTTAGAAAACCGGTCACAAACCACCCAGATAACCGACATCATCTGGGAAACCGGAAGATCTGAAATAAAATCCATAGAAATATGCGTCCAAGGCCTCTCAGGGACCGGCAAAGGCAAAAGCAACCCACTGGCGCGTGAGCAGCAAGGTTTGGCCCACGCACAAGTCCCACAGGACTGCACAAAGGAGCACACATCCCGTGACAAAGAAGGCCACCAAAATGACCTACTAACCAAATCTCTGGTACCAAAAATCCCAGGATGGCCAGCCAACACAGAACAGTGAACCTCAGAAATCACTTTGCTAGTCCATCGATCAGGAACAAACAGTTTCCCCACTGGACAGCGGTCAGGTTTATCAGCCTGAAATTCCTGAAGAACCCGTCGTAAATCAGGGGAGATGGCAGAAAGAATCACCCCCTCCTTCAGAATGCCGAGCGGCTCAAGGACCCCAGGGGAATCAGGCAAAAAACTCCTAGAGAGGGCATCAGCCTTAACATTCTTAGAACCCGGAAGATACGAGACAACAAAATCAAAACGGGAGAAAAACAGGGACCATCGGGCCTGTCTAGGATTCAGCCGTTTGGCAGACTCGAGGTAAATCAGATTCTTATGATCGGTCAAGACCACAATACGATGTATAGCCCCCTCAAGCCAATGTCGCCACTCCTCAAATGCCCATTTCATAGCCAACAACTCACGATTACCGACATCATAATTGCGTTCCGCAGGCGAAAATTTTCGAGAGAAGAAGGCACACTGTTTCATCAAGGAACCATCAGAATTCCTCTGAGACAAAACGGCCCCTGCCCCAATCTCAGAAGCGTCAACCTCAACCTGAAAAGGAAGAGAAACATCCGGCTGACGCAACACGGGCAGAAGTAAATCGGCGTTTAAGCTCCTGAAAGGCAGAAACGGCCGCAGAGGACCAATTCGTCACATCAGCGCCTTTCTTCGTCAAATCGGTCAGGGGTTTAACCACACTGGAGAAATTGGCAATGAAACGGCGATAAAAATTAGCAAAGCCCAAAAATTTCTGAAGGCTCTTCACGGATGTGGGCTGGATCCAATCATGAATGGCCTGAACCTTAACCGGATCCATTTCTATAGATGAGGGAGAAAAAATGAAGCCCAAAAAAGAAACCTTCTGTACTCCAAAGAGGCACTTAGACCCCTTCACAAACAAGGCATTATCACGAAGGATCTGAAATACCATCCTGACTTGTTTCACATGAGACTCCCAATCATCCAAAAAAATCAAAATATCATCCAAATATACAATCATGAATTTATCAAGATAATTCCGAAATATATCATGCATGAAGGACTGAAACACAGATGGAGCATTAGAGACTCCGAATGGCATCACAAGATATTCAAAATGGCCCTCGGGCGTATTGAACGCAGTTTTCCATTCGTCGCCCTGCTTAATACGAACAAGATTATATGCCCCTCGAAGGTCAATCTTAGTAAACCAACTAGCACCCTTAATCCTGGCAAACAAATCAGAGAGCAAAGGCAAAGGGTATTGGAATTTGACCGTGATCTTATTCAAGAGGCGATAATCAATACAGGGTCTCAAGGAGCCATCCTTCTTGGCAACAAAAAAGAAACCTGCTCCCAATGGAGAAGAAGATTGCCGAATATGCCCCTTCTCCAAAGACTCCTTAACATAACTCCGCATGGCGGCATGTTCTGGCACAGACAGGTTGAAAAGTCGGCCCTTAGGGAACTTACAGCCTGAAATCAAGTCAATAGCACAATCACAGTCCCTGTGCGGTGGAAGGGAACTGGACTTGGGCTCATTGAATACATCCTGGAAATCTGACAAAAACTCAGGAATTTCAGAAGAGGGGGAGGAGGTAATTGACATCAAAGGAACGTCACCATGAACCCCCTGACAACCCCAACTAGTCACAGACATAGATTTCCAATCCAACACCGGATTATGCAGCTGTAACCATGGGAAACCCAGCACAATAACATCATGCAGATTATGCAACACCAGAAAACGACAATCTTCCTGATGGGCTGGCGCCATGCACATGGTTAACTGTGTCCAAAACTGAGGTTTATTTTTAGCCAATGGTGTAGCATCAATACCCCTCAAAGGGATAGGACTCTGCAAAGGCTGTAAGGGAAACCCACAACGTCTGGCAAATTCTAAGTCCATTAAATTTAAAGCGGCGCCTGAATCCACAAATGCCATGACAGAAAATGACGATAAGGAGCAGATCAGGGTCACAGATAACAGAAATTTAGGCTGTACAGTACTGATGGTAACAGAACTGATGGTAACAGAACTAGCGATTCTCTTGACACGCTTAGGGCAATCAGAAATAACATGAGCAGAATCGCCGCAGTAAAAACACAACCCATTCTGACGTCTGAATCCTTGTCGTTCACCTCTAGACACAATCCTATCACATTGCATAGGCTCAGGACTCCGCTCGGAAGACAACGCCATAGCGTGCACAACTCTGCGCTCACGCAAGCGCCGATCAATTTGAATGGCCAGAGACATAGAATCACTCAAACCAGCAGGCGTGGGGAACCCCACCATAACATCTTTAACGGATTCAGAAAGACCCTTTCTGAAAATTTCCGCCAAAGCATCCTCATTCCATTTAGTCAACACAGACCATTTTCTAAATTTCTGGCAATATGATTCTGCCGCTTCTTGACCCTGACACAGGGCCAACAAGGTTTTCTCAGCATGCTCTACAGAGTTAGGTTCATCATACAATAACACAAGCGCCTGAAAAAAGGTGTCTACATTAAGCAACGCCGGATTCCCAGGTTCCAGGGCAAATGCCCAATCCTGGGGGTCGCCACGCAACAGAGATATGACAATTTTAACCTGCTGGATAGGATCACCAGAGAAACGGGGCTTCAGAGCAAAAAACAGTTTACAGTTATTTTTAAAGCTCAGAAATTTAGACCTGTCCACAAAAAACAGATCAGGAGTTGGAATTCTAGGCTCCAAAGCTGGAGTCTGAATGATATAATCAGAAATACCCTGTACTCTAGCAGCAAGTTGATCCACACGAGAAGCAAGTCCCTGAACATCCATGTCAGCGCCAAACTCCTGAACCACCCAGAGGTAAAGAGGGAAAAAAAAACACAACAGAGTACAGAAAAAAAAATGGCTCAGCACTTTCTTTCCCTTCTTCTGAGATGCGGTTAACTCATTTTTGGCCAGTTGTACTGTTATGATCTGGTGGCCCAGGAGTAGCATTGGACGTACTCTGGAGAAGGTGGTATCTATACTGACCGCGGACCCTGAACTTAACACCGCAACTAGAAGTAGCCGTGGGATGTACCTACTGATCCTAGACACCTCGACACAGCCGGAGGACTAATTAACCCTATAGATAGAAAAGGGAAAACTATCTCGCCTCAGAGAAAATTCCCAAAGGATAGGCAGCCCCCCACAAATATTGACTGTGAGAGGAGAGGAAAAAACATACACAGGCTGAAAACAGGATTTAGCAAAGGAGGCCAATCTAGCTAAATAGGAAAGATAGGACAGAGAACTATGCGGTCAGTATTAAAATACTAGGAAATATCCACCACAGAAAATACAAAAAACTCCACATCTATCTAAAGATATGGAGGGGATATCTGCCTCTCCAGAGATTCCAGCTTGACTGCATAAATCCTTACACAGATTTAGCTGGACAAGAAAAAACATGAAATGCACTGAACAATGAGGCCCACAACATGTGGGCTGCAAAACAAGCAGAACTTATCTTGGTAAAAAGACCAGGAAGCAGGAGAAACCATGAAGGGATGAGAATCCTCCAGAATACAATGGACAACTGGCACTGACTAAAGGGTGAGGCCAGACTAAATAGCCCAGTCCAGAGTGGACACACCTGATAACTGCTGTGAAGGACAGACAGCAGCGCTACCACTTATAACCACCGGAGGGAGCCCAAGAACAGAATTCACAACATATATCCTTCAATGGCACTGCCAATACAAATTTGTTGAAATGATAGATGATAGTTAAAATACACAGGGGCCCTGGCCTCCATTTAGACCAGTTAATACTTTGCGCCTACTACCACTGTCTGCTACACAGCAGAGGAGCCCACCCCTATACCTAGCTATGCAACCTGTTTATTTATGAACAATTTTTGGGCAGACATTTAGCCTATTAACTGTGTCAGCCGCTCATTACAGTTGTCCTCCACTGAGCAAAGCAATGCCGCCTGTTTAGTCCTGTTACCAATTTTTAACTGAATTTAGCCTACTTACTTATTTGGGCCTACTAACTGTGTCAGCCTCTCATTACAGTTGTCCTCCACTGAACAAAGCAATGCCGCCTGTGTAGTCCTTTTACCAATTTTGAACTGCATTTAGCCTACTTACTTATTTGGGCCTACTAACTGTGTCAGCCTCTCATTACAGTTGTCCTCCACTGAACAAAGCTATGCCACCTGTGTAGTCCTGTTACCAATTTTGAACTGCATTTAGCCTGCTTACTTATTTGGGTCTACTAACTGTGTCAGCCTCTCATTACAGTTGTCCTCCACTGAACAAAGCAATGCCGCCTGTGTAGTCCTGTTACCAATTTTGAACTGCATTTAGCCTACTTACTTATTTGGGCCTACTAACTGTGTCAGCCTCTCATTACAGTTGGCCTCCACTGAACAAAGCAATGCCGCCTGTGTAGTCCTGTTACCAATTTTGAACTGCATTTAGCCTACTTACTTATTTGGGCCTACTAACTGTGTCAGCCGCTCATTACAGTTGTCCTCCAGTGAACAAAGCAATGCCGCCTGTGTAGTCCTGTTACCAATTTGGAACTGCTTTTAGCCTACTTACTTATTTGGGCCTACTAACTGTGTCAGCCGCTCATTACAGTTGTCCTCCACTGAACAAAGCAATGCCGCCTGTGTAGTCCTTTTACAAATTTTGAACTGCATTTAGCCTACTTACTTATTTGGGCCTACTAACTGTGTCAGCCTCTCATTACAGTTGTCCTCCACTGAACAAAGCAATGCCGCCTGTGTAGTCCTGTTACCAATTTTGAACTGCATTTAGCCTACTTTATTATTTGGGCCTATATCTGTGTTTCCTCCTCATCCTGCCCATTGCCCAGCCACTGCTAGATGAGTCTGCTGGTACATTGACCCAGACCACTACATTCCCCTTGCACTCAACACAGCCAGAATCTGACCCTGCTGAAAGTCAGGTTCCCCTTCCCGCATACTATACCACCTTACACGGGGACAAAGAGGAAGGTGCAGATGAAAGTGCAGGTTCCTTCATCAGGTGGGGGGGCATACTCGTTGGCGACATCACTGGCACAGGGCCCCTCATAGTATGCAAAAGTGTCTCTGCCGGTGGGAGGCGCCACCCGCCGTCAAACACACCGCCATACTATGAGGGGCCCTGTGCCAGTGCCAATGTCAAAGAGTGGGCCCCCCCCTGCTTCCTCAGGATCACAGCACTTGCAAAGTTGAAATACTTACCTCTCCCTGCTCCACCGCCGTGACGTATTCCACATTTCCTGGGCCCACGAAAATCTTGAGCCAGCCCTACCCCCCACAACTTTAGCCAAATGACCCCCAGTTTTCAATGCCTAACTATTATTATAAAGTAAATTAAGATTGACAAGCTTCAGTAATAAGAATTGATGTTTTTGGCATTAAAATGGGCACTGTTGGTGTTTTCCTGTCCTCCACTCACTGTCGACTTTGATTCCCCATTGACTTGCATTGGGTTTCGTATTTCACTCAGCCCCCGACTTTGCGCAATAATCGGCCGATTTCACCCGACCCGACTTTTGACAAAGTCAGGTTTCGCGAAACCCGACTCGATCCTAAAAAAGTAAAAGTCGCTCAACTCTACTTTTGAACATCTCTGTTGGTTTTACCATGTCATGTCATGTATTGGAAAATTCATAGACACAAAACAAGTCTAGGTTCTTTGTTATTTAAGTGGTGAAAAAAAAATAATACAAAGATTGTAAAAAAAAAATTGAGTTATTTTCCGAGACCTGTAGCGTCTTCATTTTTCTTTCAAGCAGCTGCCTAGCACTCTGAAAATGAAAATGGCGGAGGCCCACAAAGCAGGAGAAGCCTATAGAAAGATAGCAAAGCATTTTGATGTTGCCCTTTTCTCAGTTCAAAATGTAATTAAAAATGGCAGTTAACAGGAACAGTGGAGGTCAAGATAAGGTCGGGAAGACCAAGCAAAATTTCAGCTTGTAGGATTGCTAGAGAGGCAAATCAGAAAGCCCGCTTGACTGCAAAAGACGTTCAGGAAGATCTATCAGACTCTTGAATTGTGGTATATTGTTCTACTGTTCAGAGACACCTGCACAAATATGGCCTTCATGGAAGAGTCATCCGAAGAAAACCTCTCCTACTTCCTCACCATAAAATTCTGTATCAGAAGTATGCAAACGAACATCTAAACAAGCCTGAGGCATTTTGGAAACAAGTCCTGAGGACCGATGAGGATAAAATAGTACTCTGGGGCCACAATGATGAAAGGTATGTGTGGAGAAAAAAGTGCACAGAATGTCAGGAAAAGAACATCACCCCAACCATTAAGCATGGGTGTGGAACAATCATGGTTTGGGTTTGTGTTGTAGCCTATGTCACAGAGAACATTTCACAGGTAGAGAGAAGAATGGATTCAGTGAAATTTCAGCAAATTCTTGATGCAAACATAACACCGGCTGTAAAAAAAGCTGAAGGTGAAAAGAGGATGACTTCTACAAATGGATAATGATGGATAATGATCCTAAACCCCATCACAATCCATAATTGATTACCTCAAAAGGCGGAAGCTGAAGGTTTTACAATGGCCCTCACAGTCCCCTGATCTTAGCATCATTGAAAATATGTGGCTAGACTTCAAAATAGCAGTGGATGCAAGATGCCCCAGGAATCTCACAGAACTGGAGGAATTCTCCCAGGAAGAATGGAGGAAATTCCTCAAACAAGAATAGAAAGACTCTTGGCTACAAAAAGTGTTTACAAGCTGTGACACTTTCAAAAGGGGGTGCTACTAGGTACTAACCTTGCAGGGTGCACAAACTTTTGCATTGGCCCATTTTCCTTTTTGTAATTTTTAAAATGTAAATTATGAATATATATATATATATTTTTCATTTTGTTGCCTAAAACACAAAGTAAATGTGTCATCTTTTGGAGATAATTCCATCTTCAACTTGCTTAACTGTTCATAATAACAGTAATTTTGACTAGGGGTGCCCAAACTTTTATGCTTGATGAGGCATCCAATTTTTTCATAATCCTTCACATAAAGCATAATAATTAGTGGCATTAGAGGAAATCTGTTATGTTGTGCATTATACAGTGGGTACGGAAAGTATTCAGACCCCTTTCAATTTTTCAATCTTGGGGATCCTCTTCAAGGAATCATGGCAGAGGTTTCCCAAATCAAGGTGTGAAAAACTTGATGCATCATTCCCAAGAAGACTCATGGCTAGCTCAAAAGGGTGCTTCTACTGAATACTGAGCAAAGGGTCTGAATACTTATGACCATGTGATATTTCAGTTTTTCTTTTATAATAAATTTGCAAACATTTCTACATTTCTGTTTTTTTCAGTCAATATGAGGTGCAGAGTGTACATTAATAAGAAAAAAATGAACTTTTTTGAATTTACCAAATGGCTGCAATGAAACAAAGAGTGAAACATTTTAAGGGGTCTGAATTCTTTCTGTACCCACTGTATAAGGTCCAATATATGGGCAGTGTGTTAATAAGCAGGGTGAGTTGTGCAGACTGCTGTACAGTTTTGGAGGACATTATTATGAGAAGGTGCTAAGATGCAGGACATTATTACAGGAAGGTGCCAGGATGTGGCCAATGTCACAGGAAGGTGCCAGGATGGAGAACATTACTACAGGAAGGGGCCAGGATGGGGCACATTATTACAGGAAGGTGCCAGAATGGAGGACATTATTACAGAAAGGTGCCAGGATGCAGGACATTATTACAGGAAGGTGCCAGGATGCAGAAATTTATTACAGGAAGGTGCCAGGATGGGACCATTATTACAGGAAGGTGCCAGGATGGGACCATTATTACAGGAAGCTGTCAGGATGGAAGTCATTATTACAGGAAGGTGCCAGGATGGGACCATTATTACAGGAAGGTGCCAGGATGTGACCATTATTACAGTAAAGTTATTATTTTTACAGGACATTGCCAGGATGTGGCCATTATTACAGGAAAGTGCCAGGATGGAGTATCATTACAGGAAGGTGCCAAGATGTGGCCATTATTACAGGAAGGGGCCAGGATGCAGGATATTATTACAGGAACGTGACAGGATGGAGGACATTATTGCAGGAATGTGCCAGGATGTGGCCATTATTACAGGCAGGCGCCAGGATGGAGGTCATTATTACAGGAAGGTGCCAGGATGAGAGTATTATCACATGAAAGTGTCAGGATGTGGCCATTATTACATGAAAGTGCCAGGATAGAGGACATTATTATAGGAAGGTGCCAGGATGTGGCCATTATTACAGGAAGGCGCCAGGATGCAGGACATTATTACAGGAAGGTGCCATGGATGGAAGTCATTATTATAGGAAGGTGCCAGGATGGAGGTCAGTATTACAGGAAGTTGCCAGGATGTGGCTATTATTACAGGAAGGTGCCATGATCAAGGACATTATTACAGGAAGGTGCCAGGATGGAAGTCATTATTTTAGGAAGGTGCCAGGATAGAGGTCATTATTACAGGAAGGTGCCAGGATGGAAGTCATTATTACAGGAAGGGGCCAGGATAGAGGTCATTATTACAGGAAGGTGCCACAATATGGCCATTATTACAGGAAGGTGCCAAGATGAGGCCATTATTACAGTAAGGTGCCAGGATGGAGGTCATTATTACAGGAAGGTGCCAGGATGGAAGTCATTTTTACAGGAAGGGGCCAGGATAGAGGTCATTATTACAGGAAGGTGCCAGGATATGGCCATTATTAAAGGAAGGTGCCAGGATGGAGGTCAGTGTTACAGGAAGGTGCCAGGATGAGGCATTATTACAGGAAAGTGCCAGGATGAAGGGCATTATAGCAGGAAAGGCCAGGACATGAAACATTATTATAGGAAGGGGCCAAGGATGGGGGACATTATTACAGGATTGAGTCAGAAATTGGGAGACTATTACTGTATGAGAAGAATTATTACAGAATGGGCCAGGATAGATTACAGCAGACTATGGCGCCAATATAAAAGCATGGGGCAAGGACAGGGGGCAGTATTACAGGATCCTATACCTCTGTCCAACATGCTGGTAGGAGTCCAGATCCAAATCTTGTGTTGGGGCTCATAGGACTCTAGTTATGACCCTGGTCTCATTCTTACATGTGTGAGTCATGTTAATGTTCCATCCATGTTTTTCACTGATAGAACACACATCTATTAAAGTCTATGGGGTTTTTCACATATCTGTGATTTTTTGTTGGCTGAGTTGTCTGCAAAGAATCATTGAACTGAACGCAACTAGTAGGACTCTGCTCTACCCATCTACTGTTCAGGGAAGTCTTGTCAAAAGGTGTCTCAATGGAATAATTGCAGCAAAAATGCCATACTTTCTACATGGAAATAAGGTCAATAGGCTCAGCTATGCACAAAAACAAAGGAACTGGGGTGCAGAGAAATGTCAGCAGGTGCTCTGGACTGAAGAGCCAACATGTGACGTATTGGGCTGTAACAGAAGACAGTTTGTTCGCTGAAGGGCTGTAGAGCGGCACGATAATGACTGTGCAGGTAACAGTGAGGCATGGTGGAGGGTCCTTACAAGTTTGAGGCCACATTTCTTCAAATTCATTTGGGGATTTGGTCAGAATTAATGGTGTTGTCAATGCTGAGAAATACAGGGAGCTAGTTACCCATCATGAAATACCATCAAGAAGGCATCTGATTGGCTCCAAATTTGTTCTGCCCTAGGACAATGACCCCGAATATAGAGCCAATGTTATTAAGGCTTTATTCAGACGTGTGTGAGTCACATAGAATAGTAGAGTCTTGGAAGGGACAACCTTGGGTCATCTGGTCCAACCCCTACTCAAAGCAGGATTTACTAAATCATCCGAGACAGATGTCTGTCCAGCCTCTGTTTGAAGACTTCCATGGAAGGAGAACTCACCACCTCTGGTGGCAGCCTGTTCCACTCATTGATCACCCTAACTGTCAAAAAGTTTTTTCTAATATCTAATCTGTGTCTCCTCCCATTCAGGTTCATCCCATTGCTTCTAGTCTTGTCTTTTGCTAATGAGAATAAAGATAATCCTTCTACAATGTGAGAGCCCTTGAGATATTTGTAGACTGCTATTAAGTGTCCTCTCAGTCTTCTTTTTTGCAAGCTAAACATTCCCAAATCCTGTAACCGTTCCTCATAGGACATGGATTGCAGACCAGTCACCATTCTGGTCGCTCTTCTCTGAACTTGCTCCAGTTTGTTGATGTCTTTTTTAAAATGCGGTGCCCAAAACTGGACACAGTATTCCAGGTGAGGTCTGGCCAAAGAGGAGTAGAGGGCAATAATGACTTTGCGTGATCTAGACGGTATGCTTCTGTTGATACATCCCAGAATTGCATTTGCCTTTTTTGCTGCTGCACCTCACTGTTGACTCATGTTCAGTTTATGATCTATTAGTATACCCAAGTCTTTTTCACATGTGCTATTGCTTAGCCCTAGTCCGTATATGGTTCATTTTTATTGCCCAGATGTAGTACTTTGCATTTTTCCTTGTTAAAAAGCCATTCTGTTAGTTGCTGCCCACTGCTCCAGTTTATTTTTATCTTTTTGAATCCTCTTTCTCTCTTCTCTAGTATTAGCTATCCCTCCTAGCTTTGTGTCATCAGCAAATTTAATCAGTGTACCCTCAATTCCTTCATCTAAATCATTGATAAAGATGTTAAACAATACAGGGCCCAGGACAGAACCCTGTGGTACCCCACTTGAGACATTCTTCCAACTGGATGTGCAGCTATTTATGGCCACTCTTTGGGTCCGATCACTAAGCCAGTTATGAATCCACCTAACAGTTGCCTTGTCCATTCCATACTTAGTCATTTTTTCAATAAGGATGGTGTGAGATACTTTGTCAAATGCTTTGCTGAAGTCAAGATATACTATATCCACAGCATTTCTATCAGGGCTGAGGTAGTGGACCCTCTGGGTCACGGCTTCAGAGCCCCCGAGGATGAGTGAACCAGATGAGGCCTCCCCCTATACAGGGAGAGTTTGGGACAGACCCAAGGAGGATGAAGCCGCAACTGCCGGAGCCAAAGGGATGACTGGTGATAGCCCAAATACACAACGAAGGACGGGGAAAAGACAGAGCTACTGAAGAGACTGGAATAGCGGGAGTACTGAACAGATGGCAGAAGCTAAGACAAAGTACTGACCGGTATAATGGAAGTACAGGCACGAAGGAACCAAGGAGACTCTAGACTGGCAGGAACGGCAAACACGCAGGACTGGTAAGACACGGCAGGAACACTGGACTGGCAGGAATGGGACCACAGGACAGGCAGGAGCATGGCAGGAACACAGGACTGGCAGGAACACAGGACTGGCAGGAACACGGCAGGAACAAAGGACTGGCAGGAACACGGCAGGAACACAGGACTGGCTAGGACACGGCAGGAGCACAGGACTGGCAGGAACACAGGACTGGCAGGAACACGGCAGGAACACAGGACTGGCAGGAACACGGCAGGAGCACAGGACTGGCAGGAACACAGGACTGGCAGGAACACAGGACTGGCAGGAACACGGCAGGAACACAGGACTGGCAGGAACACAGCAGGAACACAGGACTGGCTAGGACACGGCAGGAGCACAGGACTGGCAGGAACACGGCTGGAACTCAGGGCTGGCAGGAATATGGTAGGAACACAGACAGGCAGAGTCACAGATCAGGAAACGAGAAACGGAGCCTAGGAACCTAAGGTGACACTGGCATAAGACCAGTGAATGCAATAGATGCAAAGGCGTCAGAGCGGGGCAGATGCTGGGAAGAAGTACCCGACGGGCGCCGCCATATTGGAGGCGGAGCCACCGGGTCACGACCTCCCAGAAGCCCTAGCGACGAGGGGAGCGCGTCTGCACATGCGCGGACTGGCAAAGGGACGAGCGCCGGAGAAGCAGGAAGACAGAGAGCAGGAGGGAGCATCGGGAGCGCGCTGGCCGCACAGGTAAGTATATGAAGGCGGCGTGACAGTACCCCCTCTCTTACCCCCCATCTCTTTAAAACTGGAAAGGAATCTTTTCAAGATTACAGGAGCATTGATATTTTCCAGAGGTTCCCAAGATCGTTCCTCAGGACCAAAGCCTTTCCAATCAATTAAGAAAAAGGCCTTACCCTTAACAAACTTCCTAGCGAGAATATCCTTAACCTCAAAAGAATCTTCAGAAGAGACAGGTAAATGAGAAGGCGACGGAGCAGAATGATAATGATTAAAAATTGCGGGTTTGAGGAGTGACACGTGAAAAAAGTTAGGAATACGTAACGAGGTGGGCAACTTCAACTTGTAGGCTACATCATTAATTTGGCTAGAAATTTCAAAGGGACCGATGTAACGTGGACCTAATTTATGAGAGGGAATCTTGAGTCTAATGTAGCGAGAAGATAACCAGACCTTGTCACCCGGTTGATACGGAGGAGCATCTAAACGCCTCTTGTCAGCATGCTTTTTCATTCTGCAACTAGCCTTCAGAAGTGCCTCCTTAGCCTCCTGCCAAATTTTAGAGAACTCTAAAGACAAGGAATCTGCCGCCGGTACACCTGAGGTGGGGGAAACAGGGAGAGGAATGCCGGGATGTTGCCCAAAAACAATAAAAAAAGGAGATTTGGAAGAAGATTCACTAGTATTGTTATTGTAAGCGAATTCAGCCCAAGGAAGAAGAGACACCCAGTCATCGTGATGAGCATTAGTAAAATGACGAAGATAAGATGTGAGAATCTGATTCACATGCTCCACTTGCCCGTTGGACTGGGGGTGGTATCAGAAGAAAAATTTAACGATACCTTCATAAGTCCACAAAGAGCTCTCCAGAAACGAGAGGTAAACTGAACTCCACGATCGGACACAATATGCTGAGGGAATCCATGAAGTCGAAACACTTGATGAAGAAAGACCTTCGCGAGTTCAGGAGCTGAAGGCAAACCAGGTAGGGAGATGAAATGAGCCATCTTGGAAAATCTATCCACTACCACCAAGATTACTGTGCAGTTAGAAGATTTCGGTAAATCGGTGATGAAATCCATTGCAATATGACTCCAGGGAACCGAGGGCACAGGAAGTGGATGCAGTGGTCCAGAAGGTAGCTGACGAGGAACTTTGTTCCTTGCACATGAAGAACATGAGGCAACGAAATCCAGAACATCTTGGCGAAGCGAAGGCCACCAGTAATGGCGAGAAATTAGAGTAAGAGTTTTCTTGCCTCCAACATGTCCAGCGAAGCGGGAAGAATGACCCCAACGTAAAACCTTTAATTTGTCATGATTTGACACATGGGTTTTTCCCGGAGGTGTAGCTACCACCTTTAGCGGAGCCAACAAAATAATCCTAGCAGGATCAAGGATATGCGCTGGTCTTTCCTCCACATCCAGAGGTTGAAAAGATCTTGACAGAGCATCAGCTTTAATGGTCTTATTCCCGGGTCGGAAATGTAACTCGAAGTCGAAACGACCAAAGATCAAAGACCATCTGGCTTGTCGCGGATTTAGTCTTTGGGCGGTCTGGACATAGGACAGATTCTTGTGATCTGTAAAAATAACGAAAGGATATACAGGCCCTTCTAGGAGGTACCGCCACTCCTCTAGAGCCAATTTTATGGCCAGTAATTCCTTGTCACTAGTGTTGAGCGATACCGTCCGATACTTGAAAGTATCGGTATCGGAAAGTATCGGCCGATACCGGCAAAGTATCGGATCTAATCCGATACCGACACCCGATACCAATACAAGTCAATGGGACACCAAGTATCGGACGGTATCCTGTATGGTTCCCAGGGTCTGAAGGAGAGGAAACTCTCCTTCAGGCCCTGGAATCCATATCAATGTGTAAAAGAAAGAATTAAAATAAAAAATAGGGATATACTCACCTCTCCGACGCAGCCTGGACTTTACCGCCATAACCGGGAGCCGTTGTACCTAAGAATGCGCGCTTGAAGGGCCTTAGATGACGTCACGGCGCTCTGATTGGTCCGTAGCGGTCGCGTGACCGCTACGCGACCAATCACAAAGCAGTGACGTCACCTAAGGTCTTTCAAGCGCTTGAAAGACCTTAGGTGACGTCACTGCTTTGTGATTGGTCGCGTAGCGGTCACGCGACCGCTACGGACCAATCAGAGCACCGTGACGTCATCTAAGGCCCTTCAAGCGCGCATTTTTAGGTACAACGGCTCCCGGTTACGGCGGTAAAGTCCAGGGCGCGTCAGAGGGTGAGTATATCCCTATTTTTTATTTTAATTCTTTCTTTTACACATTGATATTAATCCCGATACCGATTCCCGATACCACAAAAGTATCGGATCTCGGTATCGGAATTCCGATACCCGCAAGTATCGGCCGATACCCGATACTTGCGGTATCGGAATGCTCAACACTACTTGTCACCAATGGAATAATTTCGCTCTGGAGGAGAGAAAGCCTTTGAGAAAAAGCCACAGGTGACTAACCGACCCGAATTGGATCTTTGGAGTAGAACCGCTCCAGCTCCAATAGAGGAAGCATCCACTGTTATGATCTGGTGACCTTGGAGCCGCATGAAACTTTCTCTGGAGTCGGTGGAACCTGTACTGACCGCAAATCCTGAACTAACACCGCAACTAGAAGTAGCCGTGGGGTGTGCCTAACATACCCTAGAAGGAACAGATGAATGACCTCGGGGAGACCAAAACATCCAACACTGCGGAGACACCATCACGTGTTTCTCAACGCAGTGATCCAGAACACTGCCTCCATCTCTTATGGGAAATATGCAAACGCATGTAAAGTAAGCTGCGGAGACACCATCACATGTTTCTCAACGCAAGCAATGAATAGCCAGGCCTTTCTCCGGGAAGGAACAACCACGGGAAGGGCAGCATCCAATAAAGGAGAATATCCAATAAAGGAAGACCACCTATGCCAAGCATGGTATCCTTCCACAAACAGCTGTTTCGGGGTTTTTGCCCCTCATCAGTGTGGAGTAGGAAACTGGCTATTAGGAGCAGTGCCTGGTGAAAGGCTATGAAGGAACAGATGAATGACCTCAGGGAGACCAAAACATCCAACACTGCGGAGACACCATCACGTGTTTCTCAACGCAGTGATCCAGAACACTGCCCCCATCCCTTATGGGAAATATGCAAACGCATGTAAAGTAAGCTGCGGAGACACCATCACGTGTATGGCATAGGTGGTCTTCCTTTATTGGATATTCTCCTTTATTGGATTCTGCCCTTCCCGTGGTTGTTCCTTCCCGGAGAAAGGCCTGGCTATTCATTGCTTGCGTTGAGAAACACGTGATGGTGTCTCCGCAGCTTACTTTACATGCGTTTGCATATTTCCCATAAGGGATGGGGGCAGTGTTCTGGATCACTGCGTTGAGAAACACGTGATGGTGTCTCCGCAGTGTTGGATGTTTTGGTCTCCCCGAGGTCATTCATCTGTTCCTTCATAGCCTTTCACCAGGCACTGCTCCTAATAGCCAGTTTCCTACTCCACACTGATGAGGGGCAAAAACCCCGAAACAGCTGTTTGTGGATGGATACCATGCTTGGCATAGGTGGTCTTCCTTTATTGAATATTCTCCTTTATTGGATGCTGCCCTTCCCGTGGTTGTTCCTTCCCTGAGAAAGGCCTGGCTATTCATTGCTTGCGTTGAGAAACACGTGATGGTGTCTCCGCAGCTTACTTTACATGCGTTAACATACCCTAGACACCTCGACACAGCCGGAAGACTAAATACCCCTATAGATGGAAATAGGAATGCTACCTTGCCTCAGAGCAGACCCCCAAAGGATAGGCAGCCCCCCACGAATAATGACTGTGAGTAGGAGAAGAATAGAGACACGCAGGTAGAAAACAGGATTTAGCAAAAGAGGCCACTCTAGCTAAATAGGAAAGGATAGGACAGATTACTAGGCGGTCAGTATTAAAACCCTTCCAAAAATATCCACAGCAGATAATACAAAAAGTTCCACAATCTAACTAAAGACATGGAATGTATATCTGCCACTCCAGAGAATCCAACAAGACTGAGAAAATACTGACACAATCTAAGCTGGACAAGAAAACACAAATAATAGCAATGAATTGTGAAGCACACAACATGTGTGCCACAGGGAAAAAAAACCAGACACTTATCTTTGCAGATTTGGCAGAAAGGCAGGAGGAACCAGGCAGAGGTCCTATACCTCCCAACAACAATTGACAACTGGCAAGGACTAATGAATCCTGCACGCCTAAATACCCCAGTCAGAACTGCAATCAGCAGATACACCTGACCAGGACTGCAACTCAGGGGCAACTGCATTACCACCTACAACCACCGGAGGGAGCCCAAAAGCAGATTTCACAACAATCCACCTCCAGAATGAACGGTTTGTTGGAGTCCGGTCGATGAAGCACTGGTGCTGAAGCAAACTCTTGCTTCAGAGTCTGAAAAGCAGCTTCGGCCTCCGGAGGCCAGAGATTAGAGTTAGCCCCCTTGCGTACCAGAGCCGAGATTGGTTTGGTAAAAGAAGAGAAATGAGGGATAAATTGTCTATAATAGTTGGCGAAGCCAAGGAATCTCTGAATAGCCTTTTCTCCTGAAGGACGGTGCCAATTTAGGACGGCCGAGACTTTCTCAGGATCCATTTTCAGACCATCTTCTGAGACAATATACCCCAGAAAGGGTACCGAAGCCTGTTCAAAGACACACTTCTCAATCTTTGCGAAGAGATGATTCTGTCTCAAACGTAGTAAGACTCAACGGACATCTCGTCGATGAGTGGACAAATCTGGAGAAAAGACGAGGAAGTCATCCAAGTAGACTACGACACTGGTGTAGAGGCAATCTCGAAAGATATCGTTGACGAACTCTTGGAACACTGCGGGAGCATTACAAAGTCCAAAAGGCATTACCAAATACTCGTAGTGACCATCCCGAGTATTGAACGCGGTTTTCCATTCGTCCCCCGCACTGATACGAATCAAGTTGTAGGCTCCTCGGAGATCCAGCTTAGTAAAAATTCGTACCCCCCTCAGGCGGTCGAAGAGTTCTGAAATAAGAGGCAAGGGATATTTATTCTTCACAGTGATGTTATCTAACCCTCTGTAGTCAATACAAGGACGAAGGGTACCATCCTTCTTCACAAAAAAGAAACCTGCCCCTGCTGGAGACGAAGATTTTCAAATAAAACCTTTGGCAAGGTTTTCTTGGATATAGTCCGACATGGCTTGAGTCTGTGCAGGCGAGAGCGGATAAATTCTTCCTCTAGGGGGAGTGGTACCAGGTACAAGATCTACAGGACAATCGTAGGGACGATGCGGCGGAAGAGTATCCGCCTCCTTCTTGTCAAAAACATCCGTAAAAGAGGCGTAAACTGAAGGCAACCCGGAAGGGATGGAGAGGGAACAGGGAACACCAACAGGATGCACCAGCAGCAGACAACGAGTCCGACAAGAATCTCCCCAATGAAGAATGTTACCCCTATGCCAATCTAAGACGGGTTCGTGGAGCTGTAACCACGGAAGCCCGAGGAGAATGGGATGAAAGATGTTGGCTAAAACAAGAAACAAGATTCTCTCCCTATGAAGAGCCCCTACCTGAAGCTCAACTAACTGAGTAACTTGAGTAACAGTCTCTTGCAGAGGTCTACAGTCTACGGAAGCAAGGAGAAGAGGACTCTCTAAAGACCTAACAGGAACAGAAAACTTAATAACCTCCTCCAACCTAATAAAATTTCCCGCTGCCCCGGAGTCTACATAAGCCTCAAGAGAGATACGCCTATCATGAGAGTGCAGCAATACTAGTAAAGTGAGGGGTAGAGAGGTTTCACATGCACCTAGGGAGGCCTCTCTTACCTGACCTAGGTGGAGGAGTTTTCCGGACGATCTGGGCAGGCTCGGAGAAGATGAGAAGAGCTTCCACAGTAAAAACAAAGACCTTGGGTGCGTCTCTCCCTCCGACGTTGTTCGGAGAGTTTAAGATGATCCACTTGCATCGGCTCAGGGACAGGAACCGAAGTAGAGACTCTGGGCTGAGGACTGAGAGGTCTACGAGAAGGCGTAGAAGAACGAGGAAATTTCTTCTCCCGAGCTCGCTCCTGAAAGTGTAGGTCTATGCGAGTAGCCAAGGCAATTAAGTCCTCCAAATTAGTTGGAGTATCTCGACCTGCTAACTCATCTTTAATACGACTAGAAAGTCCCCGCCAGAAAGCCCCTACTAAGGCCTCATTATTCCAACCCAAGTCAGAAGATAAGGTCCGAAACTGGATGGCGTATTGCCCTACCGCTAAAGACCCCTGTAGTAAATTAAACAAAGCCTCAGTGGTTGAGGCCAAGCGACCTGGTTCGTCAAATACCCGACGAAAGGTCTCTAAAAATGGAGTGAGCTGAAGAACCACTGGATCATCCCGCGCCCAAAGAGGATTATCCCATGCTAAGGCATCCCCCTCCAAATACGAAACAATAAACGCCACCTTGGCCCGATCCATGGGATACTGCAAAGGAAGGAGCTCAAAGTGAAGACGGCACTGGTTGAGAAATCCCCGACATTGTTTGGGATCTCCATTAAAGTGAGGGGGTTTAGCCAAATGGGGAGTGGGATGAGGAGCTAGAGCTGGTGGGGGAACGGACGCGGCAGCCTGAAGAGAAAGAAGGCGACTATCAACGGAAGCCATATACCCCAAAATATGGGACTGAGCGTCGCGCTGCTGTGCCAGTTCTTGTTGCAAACTGGCCAGCTGAGAGGCATTTCCCGGATCAGAGGACTGGAGAGCAGAGAGACGGGAGTCCATAGACTTCATGAAGGACATCATCCGAGACTGATTCTCCCGCAAGAAAACAAGCTCTTTCTGAGCGGCTGCGGCTCCAGCGGGATCCATGGCCTTTGCGTACTATCAGGGCTGAGGTAGTGGACCCTCTGGGTCACGGCTTCAGAGCCCCCGAGGATGAGTGAACCAGATGAGGCCTCCCCCTATACAGGGAGAGTTTGGGACAGACCCAAGGAGGATGAAGCCGCAACTGCCGGAGCCAAAGGGACGACTGGTGATAGCCCAAATACACAACGAAGGACGGGGAAAAGACAGAGCTACTGAAGAGACTAGAATGGCAGGAGTACTGAACAGATGGCAGAAGCTAAGACAAAGTACTGACCGGTATAATGGAAGTACAGGCACGAAGGAACCAAGGAGACTCTAGACTGGCAGGAACGGCAAACACGCAGGACTGGTAAGACACGGCAGGAACACTGGACTGGCAGGAATGGGACCACAGGACAGGCAGGAGCACGGCAGGAACAAAGGACTGGCAGGAACACAGGACTGGCAGGAACTCGGCAGGAACACAGGACTGGCAGGAACACGGCAGGAACACAGGACTGGCTAGGACACGGCAGGAGCACAGGACTGGCAGGAACACAGGACTGGAAGGAACACAGGAAAGGCAGGAACACGGCAGGAACACAGGGCTGGCAGGAACACGGCAGGAACACAGGACTGGCTAGGACACGGCAGGAGCACAGGACTGGCAGGAACACGGCTGGAACTCAGGGCTGGCAGGAATACGGTAGGAACACAGACAGGCAGAGTCACAGATCAGGAAACGAGAAACGGAGCCTAGGAACCTAAGGTGACACTGGCATAAGACCAGTGAACGCAATAGACGCAAAGGCGTCAGAGCGGGGCAGATGCTGGGAAGAAGTACCCGACGGGCGCCGCCATATTGGAGGCGGAGCCTCCAGGTCACGACCTCCCAGAAGCCCTAGCAACGAGGGGAGCGCATCTGCGCATGCGCGGACCGGCAAAGGGACGAGCGCCGGAGAAGCAGGAAGACAGAGAGCAGGAGGGAGCATCGGGAGCGCGCCGGCCAGACAGGTAAGTATATGAAGGCAGCGTGACAATTTCCCTGATCCACCCAGTCAGTGATTCTGTCATAGAAGGAAATTAAGTTAGTCTGACATAACTTATTAGTTGCAAACCCATGCTGCCTCTGGTTAATCACTTCATTCTTATCCAGGTACTTACATTCATGTTGTTTAATAATTTGTTCACAGATCTTTCCAGGTATAGAAGTCAGACTCACTGGCCTATAGTTCCCTTGGTCCACCTTCTTCCCTTTTTTGAAAATAGGAACAACATTTGCTCTTCTCCAGTATTCTGGGACTTCTGTTTTCCAAGAATTTTCAAAGATTATGGAGAGTGGTTCAAAAATTTCTTCTGCTATCTCCTTCAGTACTCTAGGGTGTAATTCATCTGGACCTGGAGACTTGAATTCATATATATTAGATAAGTGTTGCCTCACTATCTTTCTGTTTATAGATATCCTGGATTCTTCTATTACTTTAATAGAATAATGAAGATCAGTTGATGTTACATTACCTTTCTGAAAGAAAACAGATGCAAAATAGGAATTTAAAAGTTCGTCCTTCTCAACATCCTTTCTTACCATTTCATCATTTTCATCCTGTAAAAATCCTATAGCATCTTTTACTTTTGACATATCCCCAAAATCCTTTTTTATTGCTTTTGATGTCTCCTGCAAGCCTTAATTCATTGTCAGCTTTAGATAATCTGATTTGTGCCCTGCAAATTCTGCAGACAGCATTATATTCTTCTTTAGATATGCCTCCCTCTTTCCATTTGACAAACATTTCTTTCTTCCGTTTTAGCATGTGTTTAAGTTCTGTGTTCATCCATCCTGGTTTCCTTAAATGCTTCGTATTCTTCCCTCTTTTTGGAATTGTTAAAGGGAATCTGTCACCACAAAAATCGTATATGATCTAAGGCTACCGGCATCAGGGGCTTAGCTACAGCATTCTGTAATGCTGTAGATAAGCCCCTGATGTAACCTGAAAGGTAAGAAAAACAGGTTATATTATACTGACCCAGGGGCGGTCCCGGTTCGTTTCGGGTCTGATGGGTGTCGCGGTCCGGATCCGGCGCCTCCTATCTTCATACGATTACATCCTCTTCTTGTCTTCCTGCCACAACTCCGGCACAAGTGTACTTTGTCTGCCTTGTTGAGGGCAGAGCAAAGTACTGCAGTGCGCAGGCGCCGGGGTCTCTCTGACCTTTCCTGGCGCCTGCACACTGCAGTACTTTTCTCTGCCTTCAACAGGGCAAAGTATGCCTGCGCCGGAGCAGCAGCTTGAATACAAGAAGTGGAGGACGTCATCGTATGAAGATATGAGGTGCCAGACCTGGACCACGGCGCCCATCGGACCGGACCTCGGCGCCCATCGGACCGGACCGCGGCGGGACCGCCCCTGGGTGAGTATAATATAACCTGTTTTTCTTATCTTTCAGGTTATCAGGTTACATCGGGGGCTTATCTACAGCATTACAGAATGCTGTAGATATGCCCCTGATGCCGGTGGCCTTAGCTCATATACAATTTTTGGGGTGACAGGTTCCCTTTAAAGATTGTGCTGTGAAAATCTAATTTTTCAAGATTTCCCATCCTTCCTGGACATTTTTGTCCTTAAGGATATCCAGCCATTGGATCCCTCCGATTCTGAGTCCCTTAAAATCTGCCTTTCTGAAATAACATCACGTACATGTTCTACCCGTCTTTTTCACAGATAGGCTATAATGGGCATTTGTTTTATGGGGCTTTTCACATGTCCAAGCTTTTTCTGGACTGAGTGGTCTGCAAAAAATCACAGGGACCCATACAAATCTATAGGTCCGTGAAGATCACAGACAGCACATGGATGGCATCTGTGTGCAATCTGTGTGCTGTCCTTGTTTAACAATGCAAAGGATTAAAATTGATTTATTTTTTTCATACTTGAAAATCATTGCTGAAACCCTGATGGTAAAAACTGACACACTGACCAAACCCTGATGGTAAAAGCTTACACACTGACCAAACACTGATGGCAAAAACTGACACACTGACCAAACACTGATGGTAAAAACTGACACACGGACCAAACCCTGATGGTAAAAGCTGACACACTGACCAAACCCTGATGAAAATCCAATCCAAAACACTGATGAGTAGTGTATTGTGTTTTTAAAAATAAAAATAATAGACGTCTCAATGACAACTACATTCAGCATAAAGAAGAACAAGTAAGTGTAAGTGATGATATGGCCCCACTGAGCCCTGACCTCAACATCATCAAGCGTGGAATTATATGACAAAACAGAAGGATTTGCGCCAGCAACATATACAGAAGATCTGTGGTTAGTCCTCCATGATGTTTGGTACAACCTTCCTACAGATTTCCTTCATATAAGTGTACAAGTAGAAGTACCCCGAAGAATTGATGCGCTTTTGAAGACAGAGCGCTAATATTGATTTGATTTATTCCTTTGTTATTCATTCACTTTTCATTTTGTTAATAGACAGCATTCTTACTTTAGCCCTTTTTTCCACTCTTGCCTAAAGCTTTTTCACGGTACTATACAGGCATATAAGCGAAAGTACCCCGTTGCTCCTGCAAAGTGCACAGTGACAGGTTGTCTTTGAAGATTGGGGCAGCACAGCCTAATATATACTGCTAATGTCACTCCAGCTGCCCTATAGCAAATAATGTATTTTTTTCTGCACATTGTCCTAGGTGGACTCTTGAAATTATTTTCCCTATATATGAGAAGTGTTGCATCTAATGTTCTCTGCGGTGACAAATACTATGATGTATACCAAGGCCTCCCGTTTCAGTGACGTGCCTCTGCATGGTGTGGGTAGGAATTAGACCAAGGAAAACAACCTATTGGGACATTTCGTCATCTTGCAGCAATAATAGTCCATCATCTGGATTTGTGTATGATCACCAGGACAACTTAATATATACACAACACAAATGGAAAAAAGGAAGCTCTTCAAAGAAGAGGAGTGCAACCAAACACTGACGACTGGCAGGTCCATGCCGGAGACTTGTGCACAGAGCTGGGCTGCACCCAGTGGTAGATGCCATGCAGCTATTTAACCTGTTCAGCTACTTTGCAGACGTTTATTCTCAGTTGACTTCAATGTAAATTGTTCCTCACCCAACATATAACAAGGTGCCTTCCTCTGAAATAACTTTGGAACATAAAACATCCATTTCAATCAAGAAGCTAGAACAAAAAATGCTAATTTCCCTTATTTAACAGGGACATGAGTGTTTCCTGCATGAAAGAATTCAAACCAGACACATCGTGATTAGCAAACATGCAACAGGAGACCCTCAATCTGTGCACGAAAACTGATTTATAGGCCTGTGGGAGAGCGGAAATCTTACACTGGATGCTTTGCTAAGAACATCAAAAACACACATACATGCACACTCACACATATGCACACATACACATGTAAGCAGGTTGCGAGATGCACTGACAGACAGGAGGCAGTGCAAGGGTTAACAACTTTACTTAACAGGGGATACTCCACTCAGGGAGGTAATGGGTTAAACAAGGGACTAAACAGTACAGTTTGTAAAGGATATTCAGGGATAAAGAGCAACAGATAGAGCAATGGCAGTTCTGTTGAATTCTGGCTAGAAGGTCAGTAGCTCCTCAGACTATGAAGTCAATAGCGCCGACAACAGCAGGCACGGTCTTTTCCAGTGGTATCCTGTAAACAACAATGCCTCATCTTCTGGCGGCAGAGGTCAGGCTCTAGT
Organism: Ranitomeya variabilis; assembly: GCF_051348905.1. NCBI lineage: Eukaryota > Metazoa > Chordata > Amphibia > Anura > Dendrobatidae > Ranitomeya > Ranitomeya variabilis. Next base: position 745,155,373 of record NC_135232.1, read on the forward strand.
ACCTTCCGCTACCCCTAGTCCATATGCTGCAGTGGCTGATGAGGGTGCGGGCCACAGTCCTGTATGAGCCCAACGTGGCTCAGCAAATATACACTGGCAAAATCAGGGTCTCCGGTGAGCAGAAAAGTATATGCTGGTAAGGTGGGTTACCCAAGTCTATCCAGTACTCGGTTCTCTCTTTGCGGCACGTGCGCTGTACTCACGGTCATGAAGCACATGGCACCTCGATCTCTGTCAGCTACCAGGCACGCTGCATTCTCCTCTCTATGCTGTGTGCTGACTGCTCCTGCCAAGACTGAAGCGTCGACAACCACTGGCGTGCTGCTTCTCTGGCAGGGTGCTGCACCCGATCTCTCTCTGGCAGCACGCACACAGTACTCACTAGCCCGGTTCGTTTCACACCTCCCTCCATTGTGACCAACGGGCACCCTGCACGTCTCTCCTCACAATCTCTGTCAGCAGTGACGGTGCTAAGGCGTGGGCCTGCGCTGTACAGATGCTCCAGGGCCGCAGCACTCACTGGTCCCGCCAAGTCTCTCTCTGAGCTGCTGCTGAGCGCACGGCTCCCCTCAGCACAGCGGTCCCTCTCTCTGGACTGCTGCAGAATGCCCAGCTTCTCTCCTAGCAGCGGTCCCTCTGTAGACTGTGGGGCCCTGTTGCAGCGCCAGTGCTCAGTGAGGAGGGGAGGCGGAGCGCGCTGGTCGCCTGTCTGCGTGCTGCCCTCTGTTCATGCCAAACTGCTCTGCTGTGCGCGCTTTCTCCTTTTATCTCCCTGCCCCCCTAGGACAGGAGGAAGGTCCTGCTCACTATTGCTTCCCCTGGGAACAGGAGATGCAGCCTCGACAGTTCCGGCCCCGGCAAGCAGGTTTCCACGATGCTGTCATCCCCCTTACACACACATATGCACACTCACACATATGGACACACTCCTATGCACCCACACACACACATATGCACACACCACACACATATACACACTCACACATATGCACACATACACTTATATGCACACACCTATTGACCCACACACATATACACACCACACATATGCACACACACACAACACACCACACATATGCATACACACTACACACATACACACACAAATATGCACACACACACCACATACATATGCACCCACACACACACACACCACACATGCGATTCCTTTGAGTAATTAAGGACATTTCTGAGAGCAGACAGATGTTTCAAAAGCCAAGCAAAGACTTAAAAACAGATTACAAGTCAAGAAATTAACTCATTAAGAGGAGGTGTCAGTGGGAACTGAATACCTGTCCATAAAACCAAGGTACAGACCAGCAGTCAATCACTTCCCATGCAGCCCCCTCCCCTAATATTAATCACTGTTATTAATTGCTGCAGTATACATTCAACACAAAACGTTTGGCCTATGTACAGCAAGTGACAAATTGGGTGTCATGCTCCAATCAAGGTGGCGGAAAGAGGGCAGAGCAGACTGGTGGGTACATTCATTTTAGTCCCATCACATAGCAAGTCACACAGTGCAACACAAATGTAACAATGTAGCAACCTTGAGCTTTTAAGTCCTGCTAGCCCAAACCATTAGCCTGCCTGTTGGATGACATCACCTTGGCGCATTGACCTGGTCTTCAGATGTGACCAGGTCTTCTCTGGCTGTTTGTCACATAGGGGGCATATCTTACATTTGTATCAATTCATCCTCCTGATATCAAGGATGAATTCTGCTTGTGGCGAGTGTGGGAAGAAATTCTGGAAAATCCATAAAAACTATGGAATTTACAGATAGAGGAAAGCAGCAGGTGCAACATGGTGAGATAGGTGTTTCTTGTTCATTTTATGCCAGGTGTCAAAGTGGGGTTTCTAGTGGAACAAAATGATGAGCATTAAAGCGATTGTCCGCTACTTTATGTTCACAGCCTGTCGTTAGGATAAGGCATCAATATCAGATCAGTGCTGGTGGGACAGCCGCGACTGATGCAAGTCGGATGTACTCAGTTGTGGGGCAGAACTACACAGCTCTGCAACTGAGCTGATTTCTCTGTAACAGAGGATTGGGCCGGTCATGTCAAGGTATTGCTCCACTTGTCTTTGAGAGAGCTACATGATGCACATATAAACAGTCTGGGGGAAGGTGAGATCCTACTTACAGATTCCCTTTTACAAAAAACATGCATCCTGCAGTCCTAAAAGTCTTTGGCTCTGAATCTAAAACCTCAAACATTTGCCAGGTTCAGGTTTACTGATATGCCAGCTCCTAGAATTAATGACTATATGTGAATGGGTGAAATGATAGGACATGTCACCTATCCGAAATGCTGTGTCCCTTAACTCTATTAGGATGTGATAAAAGGAAAACACCCTCCCGTCTTCACTAGCCAAAGCACAGAGGCACTGCAGATTTTAACAGGTGCTGTGTAAAGACTACGTATATCTTGAACATGCAAGAACCTGCAGACCATTGCAGTGACTATAGCAGACTGCTGAAAGCCGCATTGGGGAACTGACAGAAGAAACATATACACTGCTCAATAAAATAAAGGGAACACTAAAATCCCACATCCTAGATATCACTGAATGAAGTATTCCAGCTGCAAATCTTTATTCATTACATAGTGGAATGCGTTAAGAACAATAAAACATAAACATAACATAATGTAAATCTAAATTAATATCCCATGGAGGAAAATCAAATTAAAGGCTGATCCAACTTCAGTGGAAATACCTCAAGACAAGGAAATTATGCTCAGTTGTGTGTGTGGCCTCCATGTGCCTGTATGACCTCCCTATAATGCCTGAACATGCTCCTGATGAGGCAGCAGATGTTCTCCTGATGGATCGCCTCTCAGACCTGGAGTAAAGCATCAGTCAACTCCTGGACAGTCTGTAGTGCAACGTGGCATTGGTGGATGGAATAAGACATGATGTCACAGATGTGTTCAATCGGATTCAGGTCTGGGGAATGGGCAGGCCAGTCTATTGGATCAATGCCTTCATCATGCAGGAACTGCTGACACACTTTAGCCACATGAGGCCTAGCATTGTCATGCATCAGAAGGAACCCAGGGCTCATTGCACCAGCATATGGTCTCACAAAGAGTCTGAGGATCTTATCCTGGTACCTAAAGGTAGTCAGGGTACCTCTGGCTAGCATATGGAGTGCTGTGTGACCCAACAAAGAAATGCCTCCCCACACCCTTACTGACCCACTGTTAAACCAGTCACGCTGGAGGATATTGCAGGCAAAAAAAGTTCTCCGTGGCATTTCAAGACTCTGTCATGTCTGTCACGTGTGCTCAGTGTGAACCTGCTCTCATCTGTGAAGAACAAAGGGCACCAATGTCGAATCTGCCAATCTTAGTGTTCTCTGGCAAATGCAAATCGCCCTGCACGGTGTTGGGCTGTAAAAACAACACCCACTTGTGGATGTCTGGCCCTCATACCACCCTCATGGAGTCTGTTTCTGACAGTTTGAGCAGACACATGGATGTTAGTGGCCTGCTGGAGGTCATTTTGCTGGGCTCTGGCACTGCTCCTCCTTGCACAAAGGAGGAGTTAGTGGTCCTGCTGCTGGGTTGTTGCCCTCCAACGGCCCCTCCACATCTCCTGATGTACTGGCCCATTTCCTGGTATCTGCTCCATGCTCTGGACACTGTGCTGCTAGACACAGCTACTTTTCTTGCCACAGCTCGCATTGATGTGCCATCCTGGATGAGCTGCCTGAGCAACTTCTGTGGGTTGCTACTTTACCTCGAGGGGTGAGAGCAATGACAAAATGAAAAAGTGACCAAAACAGCCAAAAAATATGAGAGGAGAGAAATGGTCTGTGGTCATCCCCTCAGAATCACTCTTTTATAGGGGTCATCTTGCTAATTGCCGATCATTTCTACCTGTTATCTGTTCAATTTGCACAACAGCAGGAGAAATTAGTTCACAGTCGGTGTTGCTTCATAACTGGAGAGGTTTACTTCACAGAAGTGATTGACTTTGAGTTACATAGTGTAAGTGTGCCCTTTATTATTTTGAGCAGTGTATTTCTGTATTTGTGCCCATTCTTGTGCTCCCCATTTTAGTATAAATATGGCAAAAAGGTTCATAAATAAAGGTGATTGAATTAAAACATAAACAGAAAAGTTTAGCACTACAGCTTTAACAACTTAAAAGCTATTTCCATGCAACACAACTTCACCTTCCTTCACTCTCAGGATTAGTGAGGTCCAAGCAGTCAGATCCTTACGATCAGAAAGTTATGGCATACCCTAGCACTGAGTAGTAACCTTTTATCAGGACATATGGAAAATGCATTCAGCTTATTGTGAGTACAACCTACATATGCATTCTTGTACATTGTATCTATATTATTATTATTATTATTTTTAATGCAAAGTGTAAAGAATGCTCTGAACAGAAAAAGGGGAGAATGCTCTGTGCAAGCCCCTAAAAGCTGCTGGTAGATGGAGCATCATAACATCTGGCTGATACACTTTTTTCAGATGGTACATCAAAATTACTACTATAAAAACTGGTACATGCCAGACCTGAAGTTTTGATGCATGACACTGGGATTCTCTCCTTAACCCCTTCAAGTCACGGCCCTTTTTCATTTTTGCGTTTTCGTTTTTCACTCCCCTCCTTCCCAGAGCCATAACTTTTTTATTTTTCCGTCAATATGGCCATATGAGGGCTTATTTTTTGCGGGACGAGTTGTACTTTTGAACTACACCATTGGTTTTACCATGTCTTTTACTAGAAAACGGGAAAAAAATTCCAAGTGCGGTGAAATTGCAAAAAAAGTGCAATCCCACACTTGTTTTTTGTTTGGCTTTTTTCTAGGTTCACTAAATGCTAAAACTAACCTGCCATTATGATTCTCTAGGTCATTACGAGTTCATAGACACCTAACATGTCTAGTTTATTTTTTATCCAAGTGGTGAAAAAAAATTCAAAACTTTGCTTAAAAAAAATAAAAATAAAAAAAAAAGTGCAATTTTCCGATACCCGTAGCGTCTCCATTTTTCGTGATCTGGGGTCGGGCTTATTTTTTGCATGCCGAGCTGATGTTTTTAATGATACCATTTTGGCGCAGATACGTTCTTTTGATCGCCCGTTATTGCATTTTAATGCAATGTCGTGGCGACCAAAAAAACGTAATTCTGGAGTTTCGGATTTTTTTCTCGCTACGCTGTTTAGCGATCAGGTTAATGTTTTTTTTTAATTGATAGATTGGGCGATTCTGAGCACGGCGATACCAAATATGTGTATGTTTGATTTTTTTATTGTTTTATTTAGGATGGGGCGAAAGGGGGGTGATTTAAACTTTTATATTTTTTATATTTTTTTCATATTTTTAAAAACATTTTTTTTTTACTTGTGCCGTGCTTCAATAGCCTCCATGGGAGGCTAGAAGCTGGCACAACTCGATTGGCTCAGCTACATAGCAGCGATCATCAGATAGCTGCTATGTAGCTGAAATGCAGGTGTGCTGTGAGCGCCGACCACAGGGGGGCGCTCACAGCAGGCCGGCATCAGTAACCATAGAGGTCTCAAGGACCTCTATGGTTACTGTCCTGACACATCGCCGACCCCCGATCATGTGACAGGGGTCGGCGATGACGTCATTTCCGGCCGCCCGGCCGGATGCGGTAGTTAAATGCCACTGTCTGCGTTTGACAGCGGCATTTAACAGGTTAATAGCGGCGGGTGAATAGCGATTTCACCTGCTGCCATTGCGCGCACATGTCAGCTGTACAAAACAGCTGACATGTCGCGACTTTGATGCGGGCTCAGCGCCGGAGCCCACATCAAAGGGGGATTCACGGCATGCGCAGTACATGTACAGCGCATGTCGTGAAAGAGTTAATGTTCTTTGCATTCCTGTGTCATTATTGCCCCTTCAGGCCTTGCATTCGGAATATCACAGGGTATAAATTTTTCCCAAAGTAGGTGGAAGATCAAAGTAATATACACATAAAGTTTCTTTTCTACCATGTACCGTATATACTCGAGTATAAGCCGACCCGAGTATAAGCCGACCCCCCTAATTTTGCCACAAAAAACTGGGAAAACTTATTGACTCGAGTATAAGCCTAGGGTGGAAAATACAGCAGCTACCGGTGAATTTCAAAAATAAAAATAGATGCTCCATACCGTTCATTATTGCCCCAAAGGAGGTTCCATATAAAGCTGTGCCATATATAATGCTCCATACCGTTGATTATTGCCCCATAGATGCTCCATATATAGCTGTGCCATATAGAATGCTCTGCACCGTTCATTATGGCCCCATAGATGCTCCTTATAAAGCTGTGCCATATATAATGCTCTGCACCATTCATTATGGCCCCATAGATGCCCCATATACAATGCTCTGCACCGTTCATTATGGCCCCATAGATGCTCCATATAAAGCAGTGCCATATATGCTCTGCACTGTTCATTATGGCCCCATAGATGCTCCATATAAAGCAGTGGCATATATGCTCTGCACCGTTCATTATGGCCCCATAGATGCTCCTTATAAAGCTGTGCCATATATAATGCTCTGCACCATTCATTATGGCCCCATAGATGCCCCATATACAATGCTCTGCACCGTTCATTATTGCCCCATAGATGCTCCATATAAAGCAGTGCCATATATGCTCTGCACCGTTCATTATGGCCCCATAGATGCTCCATATAAAGCAGTGCCATATATGCTCTGCACTGTTCATTGTTGCCCCATAGATGTGCCATATAAATCTGTGCCATATATAATGCTCTGCACCGTTGCCCCATAGATGTGCCATATAAATCTGTGCCATATATAATGCTCTGCACCGTTGCCCCATAGATGTGCCATATAAATCTGTGACATATATAACGCTGCTGCTGCTATAAAAAAAAAAAACACATACTCACCTCTCTTGCTTGCAGCTCCTCAGCGTCCCGTCCTGGCGTCTCTCTGCACTGACTGATCAGGCAGAGGGCGGCACGCACACTATATGCGTCATCGCGCCCTCTGACCTGCACAGTCAGAACAAGAGGACGCGAAGACAGAGCGGCGCCCGGCGGTTGGAACGTGGACAGGTGAATATAAAATACTCACCTAGTCCCGGCGATCCTGGCGCTCCCCCTGCCTGTCACACTGTCTTCGGGTGCCGCAGCTCTTCCTCTGTCAGCGGTCACCGGCACCGCTGATTAGAGAAATGAATAGGCGGCTCCGCCCCTATGGGAGTGGAGTCCATAATCATTTCTCTAATGAGCGGTCCCACGTGACCGCTGTACAGGGGAAGAGCTGCGGCACTCGAAGACAGTGTGATGGGCAGGGGGAGCGCCAGGAGCGCCGGGACTAGGTAAGTATGCCTCAGCGCCCTCTCCCCCTCACCCGCCGACCCCACCGCCGACCGTGACTCGAATATAAGCCGAGAGGGGCATTTTCAGCCCAAAAATTTGGGCTGAAAATCTCGGCTTATACTCGAGTATATACGGTATGTGCTTTTTTTTGCTTCATAGATTGTTTTAAGATGACATTTTATGCTTAGTGCAAAGTAATATCCAATAATATCCTGAACCAAAAAACATTAGCAACAAATAGAAAATGATTCCGGTTCACAGAATAGCAGGAACAAACATATTTTAGTTTTTCTTTTTCTTTATCAAAATTACTTTCTGTATGTAAAAATGTTGTGATAATTTATAACTTCACACACCATATAGCTAAAAGCTGAAACTAATAGATTTGTGTGCAATGTTTAGGAGCAGATTAGTTATTCCTGATTGAAGATATGGCACATTTCTCTTTCTGCAGCTCTTTTATAATGTAGGTCCCTTCGTGAAGCCTGGAAACCATTTACAGGTGCTGGACTTTAATTATTAAAGCAAAAAGGCATCAATCATCTTTGTCACTGACATGGACCATACCGTGGTCTTTTCAAAAGGTTAGGAAGTTACCGTACATGTAACTTAGACGAGTCCTAAAGGGAAGTGGGTTACTAGGTCAAGTAAGTGAGAGCCAAGATGTTCTTAAGGTGGGCCAGGCCTCAGCTCACGGGGCTATTAACTATAACTTATAATTATATGTATAAATATAATATATACAGTATATATATATATATATATATATATATATATATATATATATATACACTACTGTGCAAAAGTTTTGGGTCACTTAGAAATGTCCTTATTTTTTTAAAGAAAAGCACATTTTTTTCCTATAAAGCTAACATTAAGTGATTCAGAAATAAACTTTAATGTGGTAGATGGCTATTCTAGCTGCAAATGTCTGGTTTGTAATGCAATATGTTCATACAGTTGTGGCCAAAAGTATTGTCACCCCTGCAATTCTGTCAGATAATACTCAGTTTCTTCCTGAAAATGATTGCAATCACAAATTCTTTGGTATTATTATCTTCATTTAATTTGTCTTAAATGAAAAAACACAAAAGAGAATGAAGGAAAAAGCAAAACATTGATCATTTCACACAAAACTCCAAAAATGGGCCAGACAAAAGTATTGGCACCCTCAGCCTAATACTTGGTTGCACAACCTTTAGCCAAAATAACTGCGACCAACCGCTTCCAGTAACCATCAATGAGTTTCTTACAATGCTCTGCTGGAATTTTAGACCATTCTTCTTTGGCAAACTCCTCCAGGTCCCTGATATTTGAAGGGTGCCTTCTCCAAACTGCCATTTTTAGATCTCTCCACAGGTGTTCTATGGGATTCAGGTCTGGACTCATTGCTGGCCACCTTAGAAGTTGCCAGTGCTTTCTCTCAAACCATTTTCTAGTGCTTTTTGAAGTGTGTGTTGGGTCATTGTCCTGCTGGAAGACCCATGACCTCTGAGGGAGACCCAGCTTTCTCACACTGGGCCCTACATTATGCTGCAAAATTTGTTGGTAGTCTTCAGACTTCATAATGCCATGCACACGGTCAAGCAGTCCAGTGCCAGAGGCAGCAAAGCAACCCCAAAACATCAGGGAACCTCCGCCATGTTTGACTGTAGGGACCGTGTTCTTTTCTTTGAGTGCCTCTTTTTTTCTCCTGTAAACTCTATGTTGATGCCTTTGCCCAAAAAGCTCTACTTTTGTCTCATCTAACCAGAGAACATTCTTCCAAAACGTTTTAGGCTTTTTCAGGTAAGTTTTGGCAAACTCCAGCCTGGCTTTTTATGTCTCAGGGTAAGAAGTGGGGTCTTCCTGGGTCTCCTACCATAGAGTCCCTTTTCATTCAGACGCCGACGGATAGTGCGGGTTGACACTGTTGTACCCTCGGACTGCAGGGCAGCTTGAACTTGTTTGGATGTTAGTCGAGGTTCTTTATTCAACATCCGCACAATCTTGCGTTGAAAGCTTTAAACTTCTTGATGACACTGCGCACGGTAGACACAGGAACATTCAGGTCTTTGGAGATGGACTTGTAGCCTTGAGATTGCTCATGCTTCCTCACAATTTGGTTTCTCAAGTCCTCAGACAGTTCTTTGGTCTTCTTTCTTTTCTCCATGCTCAAAGTGGTACACACAAGGACACAGAACAAAGGTTGACTCAACTTTAATCCATGTCAACTGGCTGCAAGTGTGATTTAGTTATTGCCCTACACCTGTTAGGTGCCACAGGTAAGTTACAGGTGCTGTTAATTACACAAATTAGAGAAGCATCACATGATTTTTCGAACAGTGCCAATACTTTTGTCCACCCCCTTTTTTATGTTTGGTGTGGAATTATATCCAATTTGGCTTTAGGACAATTCTTTTTGTGTTTTGTCATTTAACCCCTTAGTGACAGAGCCAATTTGGTACTTAATGACCGAGCCAATTTTTACAATTCTGACCAGTGTCACTTTATGAGGTTATAACTCTGGAACGCTTTATTGGATCCCGCTAATTCTGAGATTGTTTTTTCGTGACATGTTGTACTTCAAGTTAGTGGTAACATTTCTTCGATATTACTTGCGATTATTTATGAAAAAAATGGAAATATGGCGAAAATTTTTAAAATTTTGCAATTTTCAAACTTTGTATTTTTATGCCCTTAAATCAGAGAGATATGTCACAAAAAATAGTTAATAAATAACATTTCTCACATGTCTACTTTACATCAGCACAATTTTGGAAACAATTTTTTTTTTTGTTAGGGAGTTATAAGGGTTAAAAGTTGACCAGCAATTTCTCATTTTTACAACACCATATTTTTTTTAGGGACCACATCACCTTTGAAGTGATTTTGAGGGGTCTATATGATAGAAAATAACCAAGTGTGACACCATTCTAAAAACTGCACCCCTCAAGCTGCTCAAAACCACATTCAAGAAGTTTATTAACCCTTTACGTACTTCACAGGAACTAAAACAATGTGGAAGAAAAAAATGAACATTTTACTTTTTTTTGCAAACATTTTACTTCAGAACCATTTTTTTTAATTTTCACAAGTGTAAAAACAGAAATTTAACCACAAATTTTGTTGTGCAATTTTTCCTGAGTACGCCGATACCCCATATGTGGAGGTAAACCACTGTTTGGGCGCACCGCAGAGCTTGGAAGTGAAGGAGCACCGTTTGACTGTTTCAATGCAGAATTGGCTGGAATTGAGATCGGACGCCATGTCGCGTTTGGAGAGCCCCTAATGTGCCTAAACAGTGGAAACCCCCCACAAGTGACACCATTTTGGAAACTAGACCCCCCAAGGAACTTATCTAGATGTGTGGTGAGCACTTTGAACCCCCAAGTGCTTCACAGAAGTTTATAACGTAGAGCCATGAAAATAAAAAAATCGCATTTGTTTTCACAAAAATGATTTTTTCGCCCACAAATTCTTATTTTCACAAGGGTAACAGGAGAAATTAGACCACAAAAGTTGTTGTGCAATTTCTCCTGAGTACGTCGATACCCCATATGTGGAGGTAAACCACTGTTTGGGCGCACCGCAGAGCTTGGAAGTGAAGGAGCACCGTTTGACTTTTTCAATGCAGAATTGGCTGGAATTGAGATCGGATGCCATGTCGCGTTTGGAGAGTCCCTGATGTGCCAAAACAGTGGAAACCCCCCACAAGTGATACCATTTTGGAAACTAGACCCCTTAAGGAACTTATTTAGATGTGTGGTGAGCACTTTGAACCCCCAAGTGCTTCACAGAAGTTTATAACGTAGAGCCGTGAAAATAAAAAATCTCATTTTTTCTACAAAAATGATCTTTTTGCCCCCAAATTTTTATTTTCACAAGGGTAACAGGAGAAATTAGACCACAAAAGTTGTTGTGCAATTTCTCCTGAGTACGTCGATACCCCATATATAGGGGTAAACCACTGTTTGGGCGCACCGCAGAGCTTGGAAGAGAAGGAGTGTCGTTTTACTTTTTCAATGTAGATTTGGCTGGAATTGAGATCGGACGCCATGTCACGTTTGGAGAGCCGCTGATGTGCCTAAACAGTAGAGACCCCCCACATATGACACCATTTTGGAAACTAGACCCCTTAAGGAACTTATCTAGATGTGTGGTGAGCACTTTAAACCCCCAGGTGCTTCACAGAAGTTTATAACGTAGAGCCGTGAAAATAAAAAAATCGCATTTTTTCTACAAAAATGATATTTTTGCCTCCAAATTTTTATTTTACCAAGGGTAACAGGAGAAAATGGACCCCAGAAGCTGTTGCACAATTTGTCTTGAGTACGCCGACACCCCATATGTGGGGGTAAACCACTGTTTGGGCGCATGGCTGAGCTCGGAAGCAAAGGAGCGCCATTTGACTTTTCAATGCAAAATTGACTGGAATTGAGATCGGACACCATGTCGCGTTTGGAGAGCCCCTGATGTGCCTAAACAGCAGAAACCCCCCAAAAGTGACCCCATTTTGGAAACTAGACCCCCCATGGAACTTATCTAGATGTGTAGTGAGAACTTTGAATGCCCAAGTGCATCACAGAAGTTTATAATGCAGAGTCATGAAAATAAAAAATATATATTTTTTAACAATAAAGATTTTTTAGCCCCCAAGTTTTTATTTTCACAAGGGTAACAAGAGAAATTGGACCCCAAAAGTTGTTGTCCAATTTGTCCTGAGTATGCTGGTACCCCATATGTGGGGGTAAACCACTGTTTGGGCGCACGGCAGAGCTCGGAAGGGAAGGAGTGCCATTTTGGAATGCAGACTTTGATAGAATTGTCTGCGGGCGTTATGTTGCGTTTGCAGACCCCTAATGTACCTAAACAGTAGAAACCCCAACAAGTGACCCCATTTTGGAAAATAGACCCCCCAAGGAACTTATCTAGATATGTGGTGAGAACTTTGAATGCCCAAGTGCTTCAAAGAAGTTTATAATGCAGAGTAGTGAAAATAAAAAATATTTTTTTTCCCACAAAAAAGATTTTTTTAGCCCCCAAATTTTTTTTTTCACAAGGGTAACAAGAGAAATTGGACCCCAAAAGTTGTTGTCCAATTTGTCCTGAGTATGCTGGTACCCCATATGTGGGGGTAAACCACTGTTTGGGCGCACGGCAGAGCTCGGAAGGGAAGGAGCGCCATTTTGGAATGCAGACTTTGATAGAATTGTCTGCGGGCGTTATGTTGCGTTTGCAGACCCCTAATGTACCTAAACAGTAGAAACCCCCAACAAGTGACCCCATTTTGGAAAATAGACCCCCCAAGGAACTTATCTAGATATGTGGTGAGAACTTTGAAAGCTCAAGTGCTTCACAGAAATTTATAATGCAGAGTAGTGAAAATAAAAAAATATGTTTTTTTCCAACAAAAAAGATTTTTAGCCCCCAAGTTTTTATTTTCACAAGGGTAACAGGAGAAATTGGACCCCAAAAGTTGTTGTCCAATTTGTCCTGAGTATGCTGGTACCCCATATGTGGGGGTAAACCACTGTTTGGGCGCACGGCAGAGCTCGGAAGGGAAGGAGCGCCATTTTGGAATGCAGACTTTGATAGAATTGTCTGCGGGCGTTATGTTGCGTTTGCAGACCCCTAATGTACCTAAACAGTAGAAACCCCCACAAGTGACCAAATTTTGGAAACTAGACCCCCTAAGGAACTTATCTAGATATGTGGTGAGAACTTTGAAAGCTCAAGTGCTTCACAGAAATTTATAATGCAGAGTAGTGAAAATAAAAAAAAATATTTTTTTCCAACAAAAAAGATTTTTAGCCCCCAAGTTTTTATTTTCACAAGGGTAACAGGAGAAATTGGACCCCAAAAGTTGTTGTCCAATTTATCCCGAGTACGCTGATGCCCCATATGTGGGGGTAAACCACTGTTTGGGCGCACGGCAGAGCTCAGAAGGGAGGGAGTACCATTTGACTTTTTTAGCGCAAAATTGGCTGTCGTGTTTGGAGACCCCCTGATGTACCTAAACAGTGGAAACCCCCCAATTCTAACTCCAACCCTAACCCCAACACAGCCCTAACCCTAATCTCAACCCGATCCATAATCCTAATCACAACCCTAACGATAATCACAACCCTAACCCCAAAACAGCCCTAATCTCAACCCTAACCATAACCCTAATCAAAACCCTAAATCCAACACACCCCTAACCCTAATCCCAACCCTAACCCTAATCCCAACCCTAATCCCAAACGTAACACTAATCCCAACCCTAATCCAAACCCTAACCCTAATCCCAACTCTAACCCTAACTTTAGCCCCAACCCTAACTTTAGCCCCAACCCTAACCATAACTTTAGCCCCCGTCGTCACAAAAAAAGTTCAATGTAACCTTTTTTTTGTACGTCGCGTCCGCCATTTCCGCGGATGCGTGGCCGTAACTCTGCCCCCTCCTCCCCAGGACATAGACTGGGCAGCGGATGCGTTGAAAAACTGCATCCGCTGCCTACGTTGTGCACAATTTTCACAACGTGCGTCGGTACATCGGGCCGACGCATTGCGACCGCCCCGTACCGACGCAAGTGTGAAAGAAGCCTAAGGCTACTTTCACACTAGCGTCGTACTCGGCCCATCGCAGTGTGTCGGGCCGACGTACCGACGCTAGCGTTGTAAGCGCCGCACAACGGGTGCAGCGGATGCTGTTTTTTCAACGCATCCGCTGCCCCATTGTGAGGTGCGGGGAGGCGGGGGCGGAGTTCCGGCCATGCATGCGCGGTCGGAAATGGCGGACACGTCGCACAAAAAAGTTACATGTAGTTTTTTTTGTGTCGACGGTCCGCCGAAGCACGACGCATCCGTCGCACGACGGATGCGACATGTGGCAATCCGTCGCAATGCGTCGCTAATGCAAGCCAATGGAGAAAAAACGCATCCTGCAAGCACTTTTGCAGGATGCGTTTTTTCTCCAACGACGCATTGCGACGGAAGCCAAAAAACGCTAGTGTGAAAGTAGCCTAACCCTAACCCTAGCCCTAACCCTAAATTTAGCCCCAACCCTAACCCTAACCCTAACTCTAACCCTAACCCTAACCCTAACCCTAACCCTAACTCTAACCCTAACCCTAACCCTAACTCTAACCCTAACCCTAACCCTAACCCTAATTTTAGCCCCAACTTGTCTTCTCCTGCCGGCCGGCAGATGGCAACAGATGGCGGGCGCACTGCGCATGCGCCCGCCATGATGAAAAAGCCGGCTGGCAGGAGAAGACAGAAGAGGACCCAGGGACCCCGGGTGAGTATGATAGGGTCCCCGAATCCCCCTATTTCTCTGTCCTCTGATGTGCGATCACATCAGAGGACAGAGAAATAACTGATCGCTTTTTTTTTTGCGGTCGCCGGTAAACTGTTAATTACCGGCGATCGCAAAGCAGGGGTCGGTGCAAACCGACCCCGATCATGTTCTTTGGGGTCTCGGCTACCCCCGGCAGCCGAGACCCCAAAGAACATCCGGGTGCCGGGCGGCGGGCGCACTGCGCGTGCGCCCGCCATTTTTTCCCAGAAAAAAGATGGCGGCGCCCATGGGGAGACACGAGGAGCACCGGGGGAGGTAGGTAAGTATTGGGGGGCTATTGGGGGCCATCGGGGACCACATTTCTCTGTCCTCCGATGTGCGATCACATCGGAGGACAGAGAAATTAAACGGCAAATCGCGTTTTTGTTTTTTTTTTTGCGACCGCCGGTAAACGGTTAATTACCGGCGATCGCAACTCGGGGGTCGGTAAAAAAACCCCGAATCATGTTCTCTGGGGTCTCGGCTACCCTCGGCAACCGAGACCCCAGAGAAAATCCGACTCTGGGGGGGCGCTATTCACTTTTTCCACAGCGCCGTTAATTAACGGCGCTGTGGATTAAGTACCCTTAGCGGCCGCCGTTAAAAGGCGTATCGGCGGTCGTTAAGGGGTTAAGATAAATTAAATGAAGATAATAATAACAAAGAATTTGTGATTGCAATCATTTTCAGGAAGAAACTGAGTATTATCTGACAGAATTGCAGGGGTGTCAATACTTTTGCCCACAACTGTAGGTGTATAGAGGCCCAATTCCAACAACCATCACCCCAGTGTTCTTATGGTACTTTGTGTTTGCTATCTGTGTAAGGTTAGATGTGTGGATGGTTAGAATACCCTTGAAAATCCTTGTGCAAGTATGTTAGCACAGCTGAATATAGAGCATTGGCTGAATCTGGAGCATAACATTTGTTGGTTCCATTAAACTCTCAAAATAACCAGAAGAAAAGAGAAATTGCCAAGAAACTGAAGACTTCCTACAACGGTGTGTACTACTCCCTTTGGAGGAGAGCACAAACAGACTCTAACCAAAGTAGAAAGAGAAGTGGGAGGCCCCGCTGCACAACTGAGCAACAAGACAAGTACATTAGAATCTGTAGTTTGAGAAATCGACGTCTCACAGGTAGTGTTGAGCGATACCGTCCGATACTTGAAAGTATCGGTATCGGAAAGTATCGGCCGATACCGGCAAAGTATCGGATCTAATCCGATACCGATACCCGATACCAATACAAGTCAATGGGACTCAAGTATCGGACGGTATCCCTGATGGTTCCCAGGGTCTGAAGGAGAGGAAACTCTCCTTCAGGCCCTGGGATCCATATCAATGTGTAAAAGAAAGAATTAAAATAAAAAATAGGGATATACTCACCCTCCGACGCAGCCTGGACTTTACCGCCGTAACCGGGAGCCGTTGTACCTAAGAATGCGCGCTTGAAGGGCCTTAGATGAGGTCACTGCGCTCTGATTGGTCCGTAGCGGTCGCGTGACCGCTACGCGACCAATCACAAAGCAGTGACGTCACCTAAGGTCTTTCAAGCGCTTGAAATACCTTAGAAGACGTCCGCAGCTTCTGATTGGTCGCGTAGCGGTCGCGTGACCGCTACGCGACCAATCACAAAGCAGTGACGTCTTCTAAGGTATTTCAAGCGCTTGAAAGACCTTAGGTGACGTCACTGCTTTGTGATTGGTCGCGTAGCGGTCACGCGACCGCTACGGACCAATCAGAGCACAGTGACCTCATCTAAGGCCCTGCAATCGCGCATTCTTAGGTACAACGGCTCCCGGTTACGGCGGTAAAGTCCAGGAGCCGCCGGAGAGGTGAGTATATCCCTATTTTTTATTTTAATTCTTTATTGTACACATTGATATTAATCCCGATACCGATTCCCGATACCACAAAAGTATCGGATCTCGGTATCGGAATTCCGATACCCGCAAGTATCGGCCGATACCCGATACTTGCGGTATCGGAATGCTCAACACTACTCACAGGTCCTCAACTGGCAGCGTCATTAAATAGTACACACAAAACGCCAGTGTCTACATCTACAGTTAAGAGGTAACTCTGAGATGCAGGCCTTCAGGGCAGAGTGGCAAAGAAAAAGCCATATCGGAGACAGCCTAATAAAAGGAAAAAATTAATATGGGCAAACGAACACAGACAATGGACAGAGGTAGATTGGAAAAAAGTGTTATGGACAGACAAATTCAAGTTTGAGGAGTTTGGATCACACAGAAGAACATTTGTGAGACGCAGAACTGAAAAGATGCAGGAAGAGTGCCTGACGCCATCTGTCAAGCATGGTGGAGGTAATGTGATTATCTGGGGTTGCTTTGGCGCTGGTAAAGTGGGAGATTTGTACAAGGTGAAAGAGATTTTGAATAAGAAAGGCTATCACTCCATTTTGCAATGCCTTGCCATACCCTGTGGACAGCGCTTGATTGGAACCAATTTCATCCTACTGTAAGGAGGTTTCTTTCCCTGCTCCTTACCTGGAACCACTTAGTCAGACAGCTGGGTTGTCGGGGGGGGGGGGGGAAGACGTTCTGCCCTGGACGGAAGGGACCATGTGACGACTGGGAGCAGAGAGAGGAAGAGAGGGGGTGTGGTCAGAAAAGTGCGGGAGAGCAGAGCGCGCCAGACAGAGGGGACAGCGTGCCAGAGAGAAAGCAGGCTGCGGCGCCACGCTCCCCATGACAGAGTGCTCCCCGTGAGGGCACTAAGGCTGGAGTGAGAGTGGGGACTTGGAAGCCTCCATAATCAGAGACTACGTATCCCCTTACAGTGACCTGAGCGCGCAGCCCCGGTGACCGCACTGACAAGCCAGGACCCCTGAGTGTGACTAAGGATACTGCTCAGTGTGTGTGTATTCTTGCTAAAGAGAGAGAGACTGTCAGCCTGGTGTACAGAGACTTGCAGCAAGTGGCTGTGTTATTTCCTGCTTGCAGCTTCACCTGGAGAAAAGTCTTAACCCCGGAGTTTCCAGTTCCCAGGAAACAGAGAAGAGACTTCGATCCCCTGGTCCCTGCAGTATCAGTACAGAGACTGTGATTCTTGGTGAGAGACTTAACAGTGCGGAGCCCCTGATTCCTGGCTGTGCTGTAAAAGCTAAATAAAGACTGCATCTTGTGAGTACATGAAAGCGGACTCTGCTGGTGACTGTACCCACGCTGGAATGAGGACCCTCCAGTCAGGACCTCTCTGGACTGATAAGTTACAAGAACACTCGTTAACTCTTTTGTTTTCGCTTAACGGTTTACTGTTTGATTTACCTCTATTAACTTCCTGTTTACTCCCTGCGAGGAGAATCTTAAGGCCCCGTCACACTTAGCGAGATCGCTAGCGAGATCGCTGCTGAGTCACAAGTTTTGTGACGCAACAGCGACCTCAGTAGCGATCTCGCTATGTTTGACACGTACCAGCGACCAGGCCCCTGCTGTGAGATCGCTGGTCGTGTCGGAATGGCCTGGACCTTTTTTTGATCGTTGAGGTCCCGCTGACATCGCTGAATCAGTGTGTGTGACACGGATTCAGCGATGTCTTCACTGGTAACCAGGGTAAACATCGGGTTACTAAGCGCAGGGCCGCGCTTAGTAACCCGATGTTTACCCTGGTTACCATCGTAAATGTAAAAAAACCCAAACACTACATACTCACATTCCGGTGTCCGTCAGATCCCTTGCCGTCCGCTTCCTGCACTGACTGACTGCCGTCCGTAAAGTGAAACCACAGCACAGCGGTGACATCACCGCTCTGCTGTTAGGGCCGGCGCTCAGTCAGTGCAGGAAGCGGACGCCGCAGGGACGCGAAGGTGAGTATGTACTGTTTGTTATTTTACATTTTACACTGGTAACCAGGGTAAACATCGGGTTACTAAGAGCGGCCCTGCGCTTAGCAACCCGATGTTTACCCTGGTTACCCAGGGACCTCGGCATCGTTGGTCGCTGGAGAGCGGTCTGTGTGACAGCTCTCCAGCGACCACACAGCGACTAAACAGCGACGCTGCAGCGATCGGCATCGTTGTCTGTATCGCTGCAGCGTCGCTAAGTGTGACGGGGCCTTTACCCCTGTTAATAAATTCCCCTCAACAGTTGGTCTGTCTGTTCCGTGGTGACATACTCAACCCTGCACCCTATTATACTACAACAGGACAATGACCCAAAGCACACCTCCAAATTATGCAAGAACTATTTAGGGAAGAAGCAGGCAGCTGGTATTCTATCTGTAATGGAGCGGCCAGTGCAGTCACCAGATCTCAACCCCATTGAGCTGTTGTGGGAGCAGCTTGACCGTATAGTACGCAAAAAGTGCCCATCAAGCCAAACCAAATTGTGGGAGGGGCTTCTGGAAGCATGGGGGGAAATTTCTCCAGATTACCTCAGCAAATTAACTGCTAGAATGCCAAAGGTCTGCAATGCTGTAATTGCTGCAAAGGGAGCATTCTCTGACGAAAGCAAAGTTTGAAGGAGAAAATTATTATTTCAAATAAAAAGGACAAGGTTAAAGTAAAAAGGTCTGTGGACCAAATAAGAAACATATCACCACATATAGTAAGTGTGAAGAGGCTTTTTTCTCAGACTACACTGGCTCTGAATAATAGCCCTAATTGTAAAAGATTGCCCGTATAGCCACAAAGGAAAGTCTCTGTATGATCCATACCGTGTGTTGTTTCCAATATGGCCACGGTAATGAGGCAGGACATACAGAATATATCAGAAAATCCCCTTTGTCACTTGCCGTGTGTAGAAAAGTCATAATTTAATTTTATGGATAATTAAAAGGTAATCTTTGTGATTGTGGTAGAGTAAGAAATGGCAGAACACATTAGCTTGTGCTTTAGATTTGCTAGTTGAATATATTTTTCTCTTTAATTTGCAAACTTTTTGATTGTGAAATGCAGAACTCGCAGTGTGGTCTGTTCATGCCCTACAAGAATACTGGTGTTTGCAGCTACGTCAATATCTTCCATTACTGGGAGTGAGGGTCAGTTTATTAAGTATTAACTTTGGTTTTGCAGTGCTGACCTCTCATTCTTGTGGCTGTCAATTTCCTAAAGTGATTCGATCCATTCTTCATTTTATAATAATTAGTCCCAGGTATGGATGCATAGCCAGTGGCCTGAGCAGCTAGTGTTTCATCCCTTGAGTAATCCCAATGATTGAGGTGACTAATGTTTTGTCGTGAACCAGCGAGGGGAAAAAAAGCATGCCTCAGCCCTGTGGTTTACCTACAATCAGTAGGGCCAGTTTGCTTAGTCATTCAGCTTCATGTTAACATTAGCTGTTGCTTTCAGTGGATGTTGCACTTGCATTTCAGCTATCCCACTGAGAAGTTTTTGTAAACGAGTAGTTGTCCCTCTCTGGGTTTCTCCTGGAGACATTACTATGCTAATATATTGTCATTGTTACCAAGTGTTTACAAAGCCTCTTGTTGGTATAATCCCGCCACAGGACCTTCAGTTTGGAGTAAGGGTATGTGCACACGTTCAGGTTTTTTCGCGTTTTTTTCACAATAACACTATAAAAACTCATTAAAAACACATGCATTATGCATCCTATCATTTAGAATGCATTCTGCATGTTTTGTGCACTTGATGCATTTTTTTCGCGGTAAAAAAGCAGCATGTTAATTAATTTTGCGTATTTTCTGCGTTTTTCCCGCAATTCTATGCATTTGGGAAAAAACGCACCAAAAACGCGTAAAAAAAAGCGAAAAAAACGCATGCGGATTTCTGGCAGAAATGCCCGGTTTTTGTCAGGAAAATTTCTGCAAGAAATCCTGACGTGTGCACATACCCTAACTGTAAATCTATCCCCCCAGGGAAACACAATGTTATGACTGCAGGGGCAGTGGTCTCAGCAAACAATGCTAACAATGGTAACATTACCTATTGATGATCGGAGGGAATATCACAAGTAGGGTTTTGTTTCAATCTTTCCATAACATATAGTGAAGCATATATGGCATAAACATTAAGAAGAGAAAGATTGCTACAGAACGATTTACTAATAATAGCACGTGTAACACTTCTACAAGTCTAGACATTACTATGTAACATAAGAATAAACCATAAATGACCCATCTTAAAGGGGTTTTCCAGAACTCAGGACTTATGTTCCATGATCAGCTGACTGAAAGAGCCACAGTGCACAAAAAGCAGCAGAGCTCCAAGCTGTCTCCTATTCACTTGAATGGGAGCGATTCTGCAGGATCAGCCCTGTCCGGTGCTCCGTGGCATCGTAAGTCAGTTAATCGTGTGATGTGGCAGAAATCAGACAGATTCGTTTTTGATATTATATTCCAAGTATCAGTCATCAAGAAGAAAATAAAGGAAAAACCCTTTCAGGTACTGTAGCAGTGGAAGTATCTGCTGCGGATTTAGTTATGGAAATGCTACTGATTTGCCTTTCATTTCTTCCTTTGCATTATGGTTAAATCCGTAGCATAAACTGACATTGACTGTGGATTTAAATTCCATGTGAATGAGATTTTGTTACTTCTCAGTCTGATAGGCTGCCGTCACACTCGCAGTATTTGGTCAGTATTTTACATCAGTATTCGTAAGCCAAAACCAGGAGTGGGTGATAAATGCAGAAGTGGTGCATATGTTTCTATTATACTTTTCCTCTATTTGTTCCACTCCTGGTTTTGGCTTACACATACTGATGTAAAATACTGACCAAATACTGCTAGTGTGACGGCAGCCTTATAGTCGCCTAGAAAATAAGCTGAGTATTATTTTAATCAGTATTTGTTTTGGATCCACTTCTGGTTTTGGCTTCTAAATTCTGATACAAAATATTGTACTGAAATGAGAAAGTGGCTTTACAGCTCCCATACACATTAGACTAATGAACCCCCCGATACGAGTGGGCACAGCCAACAATCTAGTGCATATGGGCCCAATATATGACTGCTGGGGAAATAAGGACCCGGCATGTCCCATTTCAGACGACTGATCCTGTTTTCTCTAGAGACAAGCCACCAATAGAGATGTCTAGCAACAGCTCTCTCATAGAAAATCCAGGAGAGTTGGGCAAAATAGCTGCCGGCAGAACAATTTGCCAAACAATCGTTCACCCGACAGCCATCTTAAGTGTATGGGCGGCTTTAGAGGAGTTATCACTTCTTTTTTTCCATTTAGGCATGGATTTTTATAAAGCGATAAACAAGGGCATTCTCCATTCATGCCCGTCCATGGCTCTAGCATAGGAAGCTATGGAAGCCTGTAGTTGGCTACATAGGTTAGGTGACCGAAATAGCGCATTATAGGACAGATGAGTATGCCCATGTTCATTATTTTATGACAGCCCTTGCCTGAAAAAAAAATGAATGCCTCTTTAAAGTGTCCATATTCGTTGGATTACTGTGAGCTCAACCTGCCGATTTAGTCAGGACCAGTACGATCATCTAACACTGTGTTTCCCAAACTGCAGTCCTCACGGCCTCCAACAGATCATGTTTTCAGGATTTCCTTAGTTTTGCACAGGTGATGCAATTATTATCTCCCCTCTGCCCATTGAAAAGAATTGACACCAATCTAAAGTGTATGGACAGACTTCAGACCCCCACAGACATTAGACTGTCTGCCAAACCCTCCAATATTAATAGCGACAGTCAAATGTGTATGGGGGCACAGGCTGACTG
This sequence comes from Ranitomeya variabilis, assembly GCF_051348905.1. Lineage (NCBI taxonomy): Eukaryota > Metazoa > Chordata > Amphibia > Anura > Dendrobatidae > Ranitomeya > Ranitomeya variabilis. The sequence goes on from NC_135232.1 coordinate 745,177,678, forward strand.
TTTCCAAGTCATCTTTACTAGGGATGAGCGAATAGCTTCAGATAACTCCTTATTCGAATAGCTACAGCACTTACAGAATAGCTGCATTGGGAACCTGGATATGTCTGGGATCACACTTACAAGTGCAATGCGAGAAACTCGCACAAGTCTCTTACATCAATACCCGGCACAGCCGCCGACACTCGGGACCGGAGCATTCAGCTACATAGAAATACATGCATCCGTACACTCCAGTCCCGAGTGCCGGCGGCTGTGCTGGGTATTGATGTGAGAGACTCATGCGAGTTTCTTGCATTGCACTCGCAAGTGTGACCCCGGCCTACCTGGAGCGCTCCCGATAATCAGCTGTCTGGCGCAGCAGATGCATGTGTTGCGGCTGTGTGACATAGAGCTTGTTTGTTGTGCTCTCCATGCATGTGTTGTGTCACATAGCCGTGACACATATATCTACGGCGCCGGACAGCTGATTATCGGGAGCGCTCCAGGTATCCGGGTTCCCGATGCAGCTATTCCAGAAGCGCTATAGCTATTCGGATAAGTAAATTCATGGGCAATTAAATCGCACGTGAACTGATCCAATAGTGGTGTGCTGCTTCCATTTTTGGGGGATATATTCGGATAAGGAGTTATCCGAAGCTATTCGCTCATCCCTAATTTTTACCATACAACAACCTCCATAACAAAGCAAAATAAAAAAAAAAAACAATGGCGGAATTGTGGATTTTTTTTGTCACCATGTTGCCATACTTTAAATATTTTTCCCCTTTTCCAGTAATTTACAAGGTAAAATGAATGGTGTTATTTAAAACTATAGCTCATCATGCAAAAACCAGCGGTCGTACGGCTATGTCGATAGAAGAATAAAAAAGTTGTGGCTCTTGGAAGAGGTAAAGGAAAAAACAAATGCACAAAAAAATGAAAATCGGGAGTGAGGGTTATGAAAAAGTGCTTGATTTTCCTATTGCTCCGACAACCGCTGTAAGGCTAGGTTCACATTGCATTAAAGCAGCCCGTTCAACACATGTGTTAAACGGGCTGCATTAACGCAAGTGCCGCAATGTGATTGCGCTAGCGCAGATAGAGCTAGCAGATGGTCTATCTGCGCTAGCAGTGACGGACCCGGAAACGCTGCAGCCCGCGTCCCAGGGTCCGTCACTCAATGAGCGTTATGCCGCGGTGTAACGTAGTCTGTCTAACGGACTGCCTATAACATAATGTGAACCCAGCTTAAGGAAAAAGAAGTGAGAAAAAATAAACTAAGCAGAGATTCTTGTGTCAATGATGCTCATAAAGCATTATAGCTCTCAAGAGCTCATAATACTATATACATTGTGTGTATCATATGAATATACACACAAAAAACGAAGCAATAAGTATTGGTCACTTTTTTGTTAATACCCAGAGATTGTTGAATTCAGTTTTCTACAAGCCCCAATTACACTTACAATTACTGACACTGGATACTGTACACAGTTAAAATGCTTTACATTATTTCAATGAAGAGGAAAAAAGAGGTAATTCTTATTTTATTCTTTACTACACAGGCAAATAGGATTAAACGCGGTAATAATAGTTTGTCTTTCAGCTCCTTAGTACTGTCTTTTCTTGTCTACCTGTGATTTACATTCCTTTGCCTCAATCATGTTTCTGCCAACTGTAAAGCTTGCGATTTTACTGATTCATATTCATGGAGTAAATGTATGCAAACATTCGAATTAAAAGTGTGATGCACATGGCACTGTTATACCATGCGCAAATGAAAGCCCTATAGAAGCATTGTGCTCCTGCCACTCAGCATTTCAAAGCTTTCACACAGGAGCTGTAGGCACATTGTTCTACAACAAACCCCTCTAGTCACTTCAGGTAAGAAAGCCATTTACAACTGCTGAACCATGAGAACAATGTTCGTGGGGTCTTGGGAGATGGTCAGTAAATAGCTTAATCAAATTGACTTTTGGGTGGGTTTATTTATTGCCATCATTACTGCATAACTCTACGCAATGGATCCCTGTGTAGGCCCTGGATGAACAGTAACAAACTTGTAGGCATGTGTGGGAAAACAAAAAAGAATGCATTCACAATCAAAGTGTTAATACTTTGTTTAGGTCAATTAAAAAAATGCAAAGTGAACGAACAAACCAGCAATCTCAATCATATGAATATTTGGTGTGACCTCAATTTACTTTCAAAATAGCAACAAAGCATAATTTCCCCTAGGTACACATGTACTTACACATAAGTTTTGACTGAATTATGCCAGTAGGTTGTTCCAAACATCTGGGAAAACTAACAACAGATCTTCTGTGTTGCTTCTGCCAAACCTTCTGTCTTTTCGTGTAATCCCACATAGACTTGATAATGTTGAGATCAGGGCTCTACGGGTGGTATCATCACTTCCAGGGCTTGTTACCACTGAGGATAGTTCGTAATGACATGACACTGGGATAACCAGTCTAATTGTTATCCCAATAACTAATAACACCACCCACCCCCTTAATACCAATGAAATGAGAACACCATAACTTCTTTGTATAATTCTGGCCACAGCAGCCTTTATTTAAACAAACATACAATGATAATATACATTGGGGAAATAAGTATTTGATCCCTTGCTGATTTTGTAAGTTTGCCCACTGACAAAGACATTAACAGTCTATAATTTTAAGGGTAGGTTAATTTAACATTGAGAGATAGAATATCAAAAAATAATTCCAGAAAATCACATTGTATAAATTATATAAATTTATTTGCATTTTGCAGTGAGAAATAAGTATTTGATCCCTCTGGCAAACAAGACTTAATACTTGGCGGCAAAACCCTTGTTGACAAGCACAGCAGTCAGAATTTTTTTGTAGTTGATGATGAGGTTTTCGCACATGTCAGGAGGAATTTTGGTCCACTCCTCTTTGCAGATCATCTCTAAATCAAGCTGTTGCTTGGCAACTCAGAGCTTCAACTCCCTCCATAAGTTTTCTATGGATTAAGGTCTTGAGACTGGCTAGACCACTCCATGACCTTAATGTGCTTCTTTTCGACCCACTCCTTTGTTGCCTTGGCTGTATGTTTTGGGTCATTGTCTTGCTGGAAGACCCAGCCACGACCCATTTTTAAGGTCCTGGCGGAAGGAAGGAGGTTATCACACCGAATTTTACAGTACATGGCTCCATTCATTCTCCCATTGATGCTGTTAATTAGTCCTGTGCCCTTAGCAGAGAAACACCCCCAAATCATAATATTTCCTCCTCCATGTTTGACAGTAGGAATGGTGTTGTGTGGGTCATAGGCAGCATTTCTCTTCCTCTAAAGATGGCGAGTTGAGTTAATGCCAAATAGCTGAATTTTTTCTCATCTGACCACTGCACCTTCTCCCAATCACTCACAGAATCATCCAGGTGTTCATTGGCAGACTTCAGATGGGCCTGCACATGTGCCTTCTTGAGCAGGGGGACCTTGTGGGCACTGCAGGATTTTAAACCTTTATGGCGTAATGTGTTACCAATTGTTTTCTTGGTGACTGTGGTCCCAGCTGACTTGAGATCATTAACAAGTTTCCCCCGTGTAGTTTTAGGCTGATCTCTCACCTTCCTCGTGATCAAGGATACCCTACAAGGTGAGATTTTGCATGGTGCCCCAGATCAATGTCGATTGACAGTCATTTTGTATTTCTTCCATTTTCTTACTATTGCACCAACACTTGACTCCTTCTCACCCAACGCCTTACGTATGGTTTTGCAGCCCATTCCAGCTTTGTGCAGGTCTATGATCTTGTGTCTGACATCCTTAGAAAGCTCTTTGGTCTTGCCCATGTTGTAGAGGTTTGAGTCTGACTGATTAATTGAGTCTTTTATAAAGGTGACTATGTAAGACATCTGACTTTAATGCAGGTAACGAGTTGATTAGGAGCGTCTAACTGATCTGTAGGAGTCAGAACTCTTAATGGTTGGTAGGGGATCAAATACTTATTTCTCACTGCAAAATGTAAATAAATTTATATAATTTATACAATGTGATTTTCTGGGTTTTATTTTTGATAGTCTGTCTCTCAATGTTAAAATTAACCTGCCCTTAAAATTATAGACTGTTCATGTCTTTGTAAGTGGGCAAACTTGCAATCAGCAAGGGATCAAATAATTACTTCCTTCACTGTATAATTTTAAGAGCTAAAATTTGGCATCCTGAGAAGCCAGCAAAGATCTATAAGTCTTCAACTGCAGTCTGCAAAACTAGATAGGACGTAGCGGATGTCACCAGTAGCTTCAAATCAACCAAGACACCTTAGACGCCTGTAACTTATAAAGTAATAATAATATATAATGTGTTGATAGATTTTACTTTTATTATGATGCAGCATAAATGTCATTTTACAGGGCCAAAGTTAGTCAGTTAGCTTTTGATATGACCAGTGCTGCTAAATTATCCACCATTAGGAAGTTACTTTGAAGAGGACCCATCACTACTCCAAAAACAGTGGACTTTCTGCTTTTATTTATTCCGGCGGCTCACCTGAATATTTTGTTTTATTTTTTTTTTAATTCGCCAGCACATGTATGATAGCACCCTAATGGCTTGCTTTACACCCAGTAAAGTGGGGGTCTTAAGACTAGGTCATAGATTTATATTCTAGGAGGACACTGTAACAGGTAGGAGTATGTTCAGATTCATCTGGAATTGCTGTCTAATAAATATGGCAGGAACACACATACATCTGTACGTATAGGTCCTTTCTTCAGTGTGTAGTAATGGAAGATTTATGGGAACACATGGTGAAAATCACATACAACACGAGTGCCAAGTCTTTCTCTTTTATTTCACGCCACATGTGCCTTTTTTTATCAGATATCATTAATATGATCTGAACAGCTGGGTAGCTGTACTCTCATGCATTGATAATTTATTGGTTCACGAGCAATGGGCTCAGTTTTGATTAAACCCGAGATGAAGTATGATATGTGCATGCTGTTGGTTTTGGACAGAACGGTCTTCTCACTTAAACATGCTAAGTTTATGTATGCAAAATCCCCAGTGGAAATTCTGGTGCCAAGAACTAAAACCTATAACATCTGTCAAAGAAAAAAATATCAGAAAAAAAAGATGGCTAAATGCAATATTGTCCACTCATTCTGTATTTTGTTACAAGTTCTCAGCAAGCAAATGTCTTTGTTGATTATGGCTGATGCATTTCATAGCACACTACTACCCTTATTGGTTAAATCTAATTATGGATCTTGCTGTTCAGTATCTGTAGAGATACCGCACCCGCAGCCAGCCTGCATTGACTTACAGAACCGCTGAACCCGAGACGTGACATATATTTTACCCCGCAGCATTAGTTGGAGGCCAGCTATGATAGCATATTTCCCATCTATGCATTGTTAATGTCTAAATAAACAATGATTGCAACTGATTCGAATAAAATCCGGTTCTGGTAACACTGGCATTTATTTTATTATATTTATGGAGTGGTATTCCTTTTTGACTTACAGCAATAAAAATGTAACGTAACAGACTTCTTAACAATAAGCTAGGGCTAAATCTGCTATTAAGGTTTTGTATAGTGCCAGTTGTAAGATGCGGCAAATGTCCATGCCTCTTAATGAGTTTGGCACATCTTACTGCAGCGTTCTTTCATTCAGTTTTAATGAATCGGGGCCTAAATTGTGTTTACTTGTGAAAAAAATAGAAATTTTGCAAAAATTTGGAAAATGTTGCAATTTTTAAACTTTGAATTCTTATGCCCTTAAATCAAAAAGTGTTGTCACACAAAATAGTTAATAAATAACATTTCCACATGTCAACTTTATATCAGCACAAGTTTTGAAACAATTTTCTTTTCTGTTAGGAATTTATAAGGGTTAAAAGTTGACCATCGATTTCTCCTTTTTTCCAACAAAATTTCCAAAACCATTTTTTTTAAGGACACATTTGAAGTGACATTGAGGGGCCTATATGACAGAAAATACCCAAAAGTGACAATATTCTAAAAACTGCACCCCTCAAGGTACTCAATACCACATTCAAGAAGTTTATTAACCCTTCAGGTGCTTCACAGGAATTTTTGGAATGTGGAAAAAAAAAAATGAACATTTAACTTTTTTTCTTACAAAAAGGCCAAAACATTTTTATTTTCACAAGGTACCAGGAAAAATTTGTTGTGCAATTTCTCCTGATCATGCCAATACCCCCATATGTTGGGTAAAACCTCTCTTTGGGTGAACGGCAGAGCTTGGAAGGAAAGGAGCGCCATTTGACTTTTAGAATGCAAAATTTGCTGGAACAATTAGTGATTGCCATGTTGCATTTGGAGAGCCCCTGATGTGCCTAAGCAGTGAAAATCCCCCAAAAGTGACACGATTTTGGAAACTAGACCCCTCAGGGAACTGCTCTAGATTTGTGGTGAGCACATTGAACCCTCAGGTGCTTCACAGAAGTTTGTAACGTTGAGCCGTGAAAATACAAAAAAATCACATTTTCCCCACATACAAGTGCTTCTCACAAAATTAGAAAATTAGAATATCATCAAAAAGTTAATTTATTTCAGTTTTTCAATACAAAAAGTGAACTCATGTATTATATAGAATCATTACAAACAGAATGATCTCATTCGTGTTTATTTCTGTTAATGTTGATGATTATGGCTTACAGCCAGGGAAAACCCAAAAGTCATTATCTCAGTAATTCAGAATACTTTATATCACCAGCTTGAAAAAATGATTTTAAAATCCTAAATGTTGGCCTACTGAAGTGTGTGTTCAGTAAATTCACTCAATACTTGATCGGGGCTCCTTTTGCATCAAATATTGCATCAATGCAGTGTGGCATGGAAACGATCAGCCTGTGGCACTGCTGAGGGGTTATGGTAGCCCATGTTACTTTGATAGCAGCCTTCAGATCATCTGCATGTTGGGTCTGGTGTCTCTCATCTTCCTCTTGACAATACTCCTTAGATTCTCTATGGGGTTAAGGTCAGGAGAGTTTGCTGGCTAATCAAGCACAGCGATACTGTTGTTTTTACACCAGGTATTGGTACTTTTGGCAGTGTGGACAGGTGCCAAATCCTGCTGAAGAATGAAATTTCCATCTCAAAAAAGCTTGTCGGCAGAGGGAAGCATGAAGTGCTCTAAAATGTCCTGGTAGATGGCTGCGCTGACTTTGGTCTTGATAATACACAGTGGACCTACACCAGCAGATGACATGGCTCACCAAACCATCACTGATTGTGGAAATTTCACACTAGACTTCAAGCAGCTTGGATTGTGGCCTCTCAACTCTTCTTCCAGACTCTGAGACCTTGATTTCCAAATGAAATGCAAAATTTACTTTCCTTGTGGAGTATGTCAATGACTGCCTTCTGGACATCTGTAAAGTCTGCAGTCCTCTCCATGATTATGGAGCTACTGAAACAGACGAATGGACCTTTTTAAATGCTTAGGAAGCCTTTGCGGGGTTTTTTTGTAAATTATAATGCAGCGCCCCAGAGTCCTGGTCGTTGCAGTAATGTTGTTCTTCCACCAGGGGGAGCGATATTACGATTGAAGGCAATAAAGAAGATCTTCTGTCCAGGTATCACAAGTTCACAACCACACACAACACACTTCACACACCAGCCACCAGGGGGAGCAAAGGGTTCTATCTATTAGGCCACTCCTCACAGTTAGGTAAAACTGGGGGTTGGAGGGAGTTAGAGAGTTCCTGGCTGGGGACCGAGACGGAAAGGTCTCCAGACTGAGCTGGCTGGAGTGATCTCCAGTCAGATCCAGACTGCGGTCTGAGGAGGATGAGGGTCCATGGAACTGTGCCTGCCCCACGTGCGGCAGCATCCTAAGAAGGAGATATAGAAGAGAAGTGTATTGCAGTGAGTGAGAAATGAAGGCATAGCAACAAATGGATACCAGAGAGGATAGTGGCCGAGAGAAGCGGCATCCTTCTGGTGCGCGATCCGGTAGCCGGAATACCGAGGGAGTAAGTACTCTATGCCTTGCGTCAGAGACCGGCAGGGCAGGTGATTCCAAGTTGCCTGTCCACCCTTAATACATAGGAGACAAGGTGGCAACCTTAAAGAGGCCGGGGCGTGCGAGAGTCCCTAACCAAAGTCTCAAGTCACCGGTCATACTTGTTTTGTTCTATCCGACCACGGGGAACAGTGAGAGGAGTAATAACAGTGAGGACCTTATTGGAGCTTATGCAAGTAGGGACCTACTGTGTTACTGTGCGCATAGGAAGGCTATTGCATTCCACCTGGATAAGGGGACTCTGGATTTTCCTTCAGACCGACGGGACTCTGCTTACCCTGTGATCTGGTGCCCTGGACTGTGGACACTGAAGCCTTCAGTAAAGGTAAAGAGACTGCAACCTTGTGTCCTCGTTATTCACTGTGCCTCACACCATTCACCATCTACACTCTGGGAAGCCCTGGGGATACACTTCACCTGTGGGTACGTATACCATCAAGCTGCCATAACATCACCCCAGCGGACCCTTAAGCAGCGTCGGTCACGCTGACCGAATACCACAGGTGGCGTCACAAACTACCCCTTTAAAGACCTTTCCCATATATAAACTCTTACTGGACACCCCTGAGGGCCACAGACCGGGTCAGCCACCGTGACATCTCCCAAACCGAAGGACCCGGTGCCGAGTACCTGATTGCCCTACTCTGGTTGTGATCCAACTTGGCGTCATGAACAGGATCTACTTAAGCCTGAAAATCGGGTCATGTGTGCCTAAGAACTGTGCCAGAACTGTATTGGAACTGTGATTTGCTTAAAGACTGTGTGTTGCCATTACCGCAAAAATTCCAGCCAAAACCGCCACCATTACAGCACCATGTGGCGTGCAGGAGGAGTGGGGCGTGTCATCGTGGGCGTAGCCTGGAAGAACGGTGCGAAAGTGGAACCAGCCCCCCACAGATACTATTATGTCCGAGAGATATGCCCGTCAACAAGAAAGGTCCGCCTCCTGGTCTGGGATGGTGGAGGAAGAAGAAGGAACTGCCCTCCGGAAGGGGAGGAGCAAAAAACACTGGACGCCATTAGGCAGAACCTGGTTGGCAACATGGCGAGCGCAGGTCACCTGGAAGAGGGGGAGAAACCCCACAGCTGTCCCAGCCAATGGGAGCTGAGCGAAACCCTACCAGGCTGCATGAACCAGGAGGTTCTGGGAGTGGAAGTAGACGAGCTGTGTTGGCAGCTTCGGAGATTGTGGCACCGTGCTACCACCAGCCCCGAGGAGCAGCGGCACAGGCAGCCGCCGGAATCCCAGCCTGCAAAAGAAGAGACCGGCACCGGAGACGCCGCGGAGGCAGGTAAAGACACTGACTCTGCCCCGGTAGCCAAGGAACCCCTGCTAGTGGCCGTAGACTCCCCTCCACCACCACCACCACCCGGCCGGGTGTGTAGCCGCCTAGAGTGGGAAAGGCCATGGGAGACTCTGAAAACTTCCGATGTCCCGCTGCAGCCCACTAAGCAGACTGTAAACATTCAGGGAGAGTGGGTGACGTTTAAGTGGACCCGTGCCACCACCAACTTGATCGGGTTCCCTGGGGAGGCCCAGCCAGAGGGAGAAAAGATCGAGGTTGTTGTAGAGGAATACCGACGACAGGAAACTCTCCGGCAGGAACAAAGGGAGAGAGAGACAGAGCTTCAGCACCAGGCTGAGCGTGAGAAAGACCTTCAAGCTAAAGCCCGGGCCAGGCAGATGAGTGAGGAGGACTGGGGCCCACAGCATTATGGGACTGTCGTAACCTTCCGCCTACACGGGGGCTGGGGCTTCATTAAGGAACCAGGCCTCTACCCGGAAGTGTTTGTAAACCGGCGTGATGTGGAGGCACACCTCATGGAGGGACACCCAGGTCGGGATTTGTATCCAGGTGACCGTGCCACGTACACACACCATTGGGGAGACAAGGGGTGGTATGCTCTCCATGTTTACAAATACAAACCAGAAGCCGCTGCATCGCCACCTCACAGCCCTGCACCCATGCCTAAAGAAACACCGGAAGCTTCACTAGAACAGGTGACCTCTGCACCAGTCTCCATGTGTTCAAAGTGCACACAAACATCTGTAGCATGGAGGACTGTCACTATGCAGACTCCCATCAGGAGTGCGGACGCACTCTATGTAGTACCAGGTGGCAGCCAATATCCAAAAGGACTACCCCCACCAGTACTACCTCCAGAATGGTTCAAATAAGCCTCGAAAACCTGACAAGACTGTAAATAGTTTAAAAGACATTTCCTGTTCTTTGCTGCTTAAACCCGTCCAGAGTTATGCCTTAAAGGGGTCCTCAATTCCAGGAGGATTCCAAGTTGGTACCTGTTTTGCACAAGTTTATTATTGCTTTTAAAGGAACTGCAGAATCATGGACTGTTGCATGATCACAAACTGTCCATTGTAAATAGTTTGCACCTTCTTTAAGGTGCTCTCTACTGGTTTTATAAAGGAGGCTTTTACAGAGACTGCCTCTTAACAGGAACTGCTGTTAATTCTGCTGTAAAATAACTTTGCCTTACAAACCTGAAGAAAAACCCGTTGGTGCGGCAGAATTCCGGGTCAGGATTACACGTCTTGTAGCCCACCCAAGACCAACGTTCGGGGGTTCGTAACGGGTCCCTCACATCACATCACATCACGTCACGTCGCCTTTAAATAAACTTGAATGTTGCTGATGTGATTACTTTGCACTACCTCAGAAAAGACTTGGGTTTACCCTTATAGGGAATGTTTACTTGTTGCACTTTGCCTAAGAGTGATAATGTTGCCTTGAGAAGTTAGATAGTAATAATGACTACATAGTTAATATTATGTAGCTTGAAAGTTATTAAAATATTAGATAATGATGTACTTTAGATAACATTAAGGTTTTATGTGAGTAGGCTGATAGAAAATGCAGTAGGCCCATGGGGGGTAGACAGATAGTCCTGCATGTGTAGAAGAGAATAAAGAAAATGTTAATTTGCACTTTGAGGTTTTATGATAGTATACCCTTAGAGAGTACTTGCACTTAGTAGATAGTATACCCGTATGGGTGATGGTTATTCACAGTTAGTTAATTTATGACTGTTATTTAATTAATTTAAAGTCGTACGCACCCTGTAAATATGTTCTTATTTGTAACGTTCAGGTGTCCTTACCTCCCATAAAGGGAAGCACTGTTAAATTAATTTGTTTATAGCATTTCAAAATTTTGCATGTCTTTTCGCTAATCTATTGTTGTTTTCTTTTCCCAGTCCGGGAGTTCTGGATTTAACGGGGGGGGATCAGGGGAACGACTTCGGCATCGTTGAAACTGTCTTCAACGATGCCGAAGTCCCCCTGCAGTACCCGGGTAACCAGGGTAAACATCGGGTTACTAAGTGCAGGGCCGCGCTTAGTAACCCGATATTTACCCTGGTTACCATTGTAAAAGTAAAAAAAACCAAAACACTACATACTCACATTCTGATGTCTGTCATGTCCCCCGGCGTCCACAGGGTTAAAACTGCTTTCGACAGGAGCGCTGCTTATGCACGCGCTGCTGCCGAGAGCTTCCCTGCACTGAGTGTGTCAGCGCCGGCAGTAACAGAGGTGACGTCACCGCTGTGCTCTGCTTTACGGCCGGCGCTGACACAGTCAGTGCAGGGAAGCTCTCGGCAGCAGCGCGTGCATAAGCAGCGCTCCTGCCGAAAGCAGATTTAACTCTGTGGACGCCGGGGGACGTGACAGACATCAGAATGTGAGTATGTACTGGTTTTTTTTTTCAACTTTTACAATGGTAACCAGGGTAAATATCGGGTTACTAAGCGCGGCCCTGAGCTTAGTAACCCGATATTTACCCTGGTTACAAGTGAACACATCGCTGGATCGGCGTCACACACGCCGATCCAGCGATGACAGCGGGTGATCAGCGACCAAAAAATGGTCCTGATCATTCCCCAACGACCAACGATCTCCCAGCAGGGGCCTGATCGTTGGTCGCTGTCACACATAACGAGATCGTTAGCGGGATCGTTGCTACGTCACCAAAAGCGTGACGTTGCAACGATATCGTTATGTGTGACTCAGCCTTTAATAAAGTCATGCTATTTTTCTTTCATTTGTAGGCTCATTAATAAAGCTAGATGAAACTTATCTATTAGCTACACTAGAAATAGGTTATTCTATAGATGTCTTCTTATCCAGATACCTAATTGTTGGCTACAGAGTCCTTAATAGGAAAAAAAAAAAAAAAAAAAAAAAAACACTTGTTATATATCTATAGATAGAGGAAAAAGAGCAGAATATAGTAGAAGAGTTAACTTATCCTGATTCTACTAATAGCATATAATACCCATGTACAGTTGGTGCACACATGTCCAAGATAAATAATAGGGATAAGAAAACCTAATGTATTTCTATATTATATCAAACTACTCACTATATATAGATATACGTTGGCAACTACACATATTCAAGATATGTCCAATTAATAATCACAGCAATTACCACTGTATCCTCAGTAGCCACATTTTAGGGCAAAAAAGTCTATGCACCTTGCATGCTTGATTGGTGCAACAAACACACACTCTGAATCTCCCTGAGGGACAATAAAGGTAAACTCCAATGTCTATGCACACTGCAGACTACAGTACTCGGTTATAGTTGAACACTAAATTATTTGTTTTTAAACATATAAAAAAATATTTTTTTTGCACCGGTTTTTATATGCAACACCGTTTTCTCCTTTTTAATTTTGAGGTGCAGTTTCTTTACGTACAGCATAAACTTGAAAATCCTGATATTGTGGTGGGGATTTTGCTGGGAATTATATATTATTTCATAATCCTGTTGTTGCACAAAATTTGTATGTTTTTATATATAAAAAATGTTTTTGTAATCATTGCCATCCCTATTAATAAAATTATATTCTAATATTCCCATGCTTATATAGTTTTTCTGGGTTTTGGTCCGTACTGTATTGCATTGGTTCTACCTCAGAAGGAGGCAGCCTTTTACAGGGCAGAACTCCTTCTGGATTCCTCTCCCTTTGCTATGACTTCGTCTCTCACTCTCTGCAACGCAAATCCCTTCAATGTCTCTTCCTTAGGATGCTGCCGCACGTGGGGCAGGTGCAGCTCCGTGGCCTTCTGTCTAGGCCTCTGACAGGATCCCACCCCTGTCAGGGACCCACTGCCTGAGAGCAGCTCAGATAGCAACTCACTGAGTGAAGCCCAGCTCGCTTCTACCTAACTTCCTGTCCAGACTACCAGTTTTACCTAAGTGTGAGGAGTGCCCTAATCGATAGGAGCGTAGCTCCCCCTGGCGGCCTGGAGTGTGAAGTGTGTTGTGTGGTTTGTGATACCTGGTAAAGAGATCTCCTTTATTGCCTTCAGACGTAATATTACTCCCCCTGGTGGAAGAACGACATTACTGCAACGACCAGGACTCTGGGGCGCCGCAAATACATGTCTTTGTTTTTTGAATGTGTTGTGCACTAACCCATCTTTTTATCTTAGTCGCAGACCTGAAGGAGAACCCGAAAAATGTGGGTCCACCCGATTGTTGCTGAACGTACTGGAAATGGTCACTTTCGCGTGCTATACCAAGATTAGAGGAGGTAAGTGTTAGGGGCTGGCGGAGCGCACCGAGTAAATGGTGAGATGATATTTGGTGCGTTCGCAGCCTGGGGTCCACCGTGCAGGAGAGAACCTGCTGCTGGTAAATGGCGGCACTATATGGCGGTAGAAGCGAACTCTGTTACGTCACAGAGTCGCCTATAAAGAAAACACTATGTCCTGTTTAGCTCACAGGAGAACACAGCAACTGCCGAGCAGATAGCAGTCTGTGGTCACGCAGTCAAAGAGGCACTCATACAATCTCCTCACCGGAGGAGCCGGTATTCTAGTGGCTTATTTCAGCCGGGGCCCTGAATACACACATGTATGACCACATTGGCGCAAACTCATGACATGAATTGATACTAGCGCATGGCTATGCGGTCATGCGAAGCTTTTATAGCTGAAGCAACTTCAGGACCTTCCCAGAAGGACCAATGGAAAGCTGCCACAGAACTTGAACAGGTTCAGGACCTTCCTAGAGGACCAATGGGAGTTGCTGCAGTACATGAGCATGTGACCCTTGATCTCCAATGAGAGATCTTACCCTGGGCATGCTCAGAAGGGGAAAAGCAGGACTTAGTCTCAAAGACGTCTGCTCGCCGCTGACCCGTACTGGCTACAATGGCAGAACCTGGAAAGGCAGCAGTAAACCTTTGCACAGTATCAGACTGAGCTAGACGCTGGGACCGACGTCTGCGCTGAGCAGGCTCCACTGCGGCAGGAGAAGAATGGGAGACTGCAGTGTAGATGGCTCGAGATTCCCCCTGTGCAGAGGCGGGAACTCGACCCCTACCATTCCCCCCCCCTCCCTGGACCTCGCTATGCTCAAAGGCAGCAATGAGCTGCGGAGCCTGAATGTTGTCAGCAGGCTCTCAGGACCATAACCCTTCCAGTCCACCAAATAAAAAATTTTGCCACGTACCACCTTGCACCCCAAAATAGTGTTCACCTCGTAATCGTCCGTAGATGAACCCGATGTCCCGGCAGATGACTCGGAAAACTGGAACATGTATACGGGCTTCAAAAGGGACACATGAAAGGTGTCGGTGATACCCAGGTGTGGTGGAAGGGCCAGACGGTAGACCACAGGGTTAACCTGTTAGAGGACCTTGAAGGGACCCAAGAAGCGAGGTGCAAACTTAGTGGACTCAACTCGCAGCCTGATGTTACGGGCGGAGAGGCACACTAAGTCGCCAGGAGCAAAGGTCGGAGCGGGGCGCCGATGTGCATCGGCGGAGGACCTCATTCTCTCCTTGGAGGCCCGGATAGCATCCTGAGTGCGGTCCCACATCTCCCATGCCTCCACAGCCCAGTTTGCCACCCTGGAGTCGGCAGAAGACATGGGCATAGGCACAGGAACCTGCGGATGCTGACCGTAATTAAGGAGGAATGGAGTCTGACCAGTGGAGTCGGCTACGGCGTTGTTAAGCGCAAACTCCGCCCACAGTAGCAAGGATGCCCAGTCATCCTGCCTGGCAGAAACAAAATGTTGCAGATATGTGACCAGAATCTGGTTGGCCCTCTCTACCAACCCATTCGTCTCGGGATGATATGCTGAAGAGAGATTCAACTCAATGCTGAGTAGACGACAAAGCTCTCTCCAAAACCGAGACGCAAACTGGGGACCCCGGTCACTGACAATTTTGTCCGGCATACTGTGTAGGCAAAAGATATGCTTGACAAAACCTGCCAGAGCCCATGCAGAAGGTAGCCGTGGAAGAGGCACCAAGTGCACCATTTTGGAAAAATGGTTGGTGATCACCCAGATAATGGTGCAGCTACGAAACTTGGGTAAGCCCACCACAAAATCCATCCTGACCATCTCCCAGGGCCTGTCTGCCACCGGCAGGGGGTAAAGCAACTCAGCTGGCCATTGTCGAGGAGACACACGCCCGAACATAGTCTGCAACGTCACGAGCCATATGTGGCCACCAGTATGTCCTTGCCAGTAGCTCAGATGTCCTTTTGGACCCAAAATGTCCACCCACCCTGGACGAATGAGCCCAACAGAGAACCTCCGGTTGCAGATTAGAAGGCAGGAAAGTTTTGCCCGGGGGCACAGACTCTAGCGACACAGGAACCACGGTTCTCAGGCTCTCAGATGGGACAATAAGCCAAGGCTCCTCCTCAGAAGACACTACGGAGCGAGAGAGAGCGTCGACCCGTATGTTCTTCTCCCCGGAGACAAAATGTAGGGTGAAATGGAACTGGGAGAAGAACAGGGACCACCTGGCCTGGCGAGAGTTTAGCCGCTGGGCTGTCTGTAGATATACCACATTTTTGTGGTTAGTAAAAACTTGGAAGGGAAAACGAGCCCCTTCCAGAAGGTGTCTACACTCAGAGAAAGCCAACTTCATGGCTAGCAACTCCCTGTCCCCGATGGAATAATCCCTCTCTGCTGGTGAGAAGGTCTTGGAGAAGAAGAAGCAAGAATGCTTCCGACCTTGTGCATCCTTTTGGAAGAGGACTGCTCCAGCACCAACGGATGAGGCATCCACCTCCATTATGAACGGTTTGTCTACATCGGGGCGATGTAAGATGGGAGCGCTAGCAAAGTGTGACTTTATAGCGAGAAAAGCCTTGGAGACCTCCTCCGACTACAATTTGGGATTTGCTCCCTTCTTGGCGAGGGCAACCATGGGAGCTACCAAAGTTGAGAAGTGGAGAATGAACTGGCGATAGTAATTAATGAACCCCATAAAGCGCTGCACCGCTTTAAGAGAATGGGGTTCCTGCCAGTCCATCACCACATGCAGCTTGGCAGGATCCATAGCCAATCCCTGGGCAGAGATGATATAGCCAAGGAAAGGCAAGGACTCCTGCTCAAACATACACTTCTCCAACTTGTCATAGAGGGAATTTGCCCATAAGAGGTCGAAGACTTTGCAAACATCTCTCCGGTGGGAGTCAATATCTGGAGAGTAGATGAGAATATCATCCAGATAGACTACAACCGAGGTGGTGAGCATATCCCGGAAGATGTCGTTCACAAAATCTTGAAATACGGCTGGGGCATTACAGAGCCCGAAGGACATCACCAGATATTCATAGCGCCCATCCCTGGTATTAAAAGCCGTCTTCCATTCGTCTCCCTCACGGATGCGAATCAGGTTGTAAGCACCCCGCAGATCTAATTTAGTAAATACCCTTGCTCCCCGTAGCCTATCAAAGAGCTCAGATATCAGGGGTAGTGGGTACTTATTCTTAACAGTGATGGCGTTAAGACCCCTGTATTCTATGAATGGACGTAGTTCTCCACTCTTCTTCTGCACGAAGAAGAACCCAGCCCCTGCAGGTGACACTGACTTCCTAATGAATCCTCTTGCCAGATTTTCCTGGATGTACTGTGACATTGCCTCCATCTCCGGGAGAGATAACGGATAGACTCGACCCCAGGGAGGCTCAGCACCAGGCAAGAGGTCAATAGGACAGTCATAGGGGCGGTGAGGTGAAAGGGTCTCCGCAGCCTTTTTTGAGAACACGTCTGCATAGGGCCAATATAGCTTGGGGAGAGAGGATAGATCTGCAGGTACCTCAGTAGTAGCAACCTGAACGCATTCCCTCTGACATCTACCCCCACAAGATTCACCCCATCCCAGAATCCTGCCTGTGGACTACTCAATATGAGGAGAGTGGTACTGTAGCCAAGGCATCCCTAACAGGACCTTATCAATTCCCTCAGGAATGACAAGTAGAGATATAATCTCCTGATGAGATGGAGACATGGACAAAGTAAAAGGGATGGTCTGGTGTGTAATCTGTGAGGGCAATGTTGACCCATTCACCACTTGTACGGTTACTGGTTGAGCAAGCATCACCAGCGGAATTGCGTGACGTTGGGTGAAGGCAGAAGACATAAAATTGCCCTCTGCCCCAGAATCCACACAGAGCTCTACCGAGTGGGAGAATGAGCCTATAGTGATTTTCCCCTGAAAGGACAATTTGGAGGCAAATGTCATCATGTCTAGTGCACCTCCACCTACTACCACTAGATGCTGATGTTTCCTCAACCGCTGGGAACATCTGGTGGCAATATGTCCTGACTGCTGGCAATCATGACAGACCTTGAGTGCACGAGCGGATCGGAACTTAGATCTCGCTCGTGACATCTCCATGGCCTCATGTGACTCAGGGACCAGAACCGGAGATTCCAAAGGTTTGGCAAAGGTGGGAGCCAGCCGAAACCTCTGCCTACACTGGGTTCGCTCTAACCTCCGCTCGTTAAAACTGAGGTCAATACGAGTGGACACAGCTATTAGCTCCTCCAGTGTGGCAGAAATCTCCCTAGTGGCCAGAGCGTCCTTCACGTGGTCAGCCAGCCCCCTCCAAAATATTGGGATAAGGGTTTTATCCGACCACTCCAACCCATATGCTAGGGTACGGAAGTGGACGGCAAAATGGCTAACCAAGGACGAGCCCTGAGTCAATGCCAACAGTTGGAGCGCCGTATCATGGGTGACTCGAGGTCCTAAAAAGACCTGTCTCAGAGTGCTCAGGAACAGCGGAGCACTGTGCACCACATGATCGCCACGCTCCCACAGCGGCGTAGCCCACTCCAACGCCCTGTCCGACAAAAGAGACACTATAAATCCCACTTTAGCCCGCTCTGTAGGGAAACGTGCGTCCAGAAGCTCGAGATGTATAGAGTACTGGCTCACGAAACCCCTACAAGATTTACTATCTCCAGAAAATTTTTCTGGCAGCGGGAGGCGAGATAGAGTCGAAACAGGGGTGGCAGTGGACAAGGTTGCTGCAGCTACGCTAGCAGTCTGTACAGCAACTGCAGTAACATCCACAGCTGAGGTTGTACGCTCGAGAGACGCCAACCTACCCTCCAGCTGCTGGATGTATCGCAAAGACTGCTGTATGTCGCCATTTACTAGCCAGACCCTGGCGCTAGTATTATGTTAGGGGCTGGCGGAACGCACCAAGTAAATGGTGAGATGATATTTGGTGCGTTCACAGCCCGGGGTCCACCGTGCAGGAGAGAACTTGCTGCTGGTAAATGGCGGCACTATATGGCGGTAGAAGCGAACTCTGTTACTTCACAGAGTCGCCTATAAAGAAAACACTGTGTCCTGTTTAGCTCACAGGAGAACACAGCAACTGCCGAGCAGATAGCAGTCTGTGGTCACGCAGTCAAAGAGGCACTCATACAATCTCTTCACCGGAGAAGCCGGTATTCTAGTGGCTTATTTCAGCCGGGGCCCTAGATACATACACACAATCTCCTCACCGGAGGTGCCGGTATTCTAGTGGCTTATTTCAGCCGGGGCCCTGAATACACACATGTATGACCACATTGGCGCAAACTCATGACATGAATTGATACTAGGGCATGGCCGTGCGGTCATGCGAAGCTTTTATAGCTGAAGCAACTTCAGGACCTTCCCAGAAGGACCAATGGAAAGCTGCCACAGAACTTGAACAGGTTCAGGACCTTCCTAGAGGACCAATGGGAGTTGCTGCAGTACATGAGCATGTGACCCTTGATCTCCAATGAGAGATCTTACCCTGGGCATGCTCAGAAGGGGAAAAGCAGGACTTAGTCCCAAAGACGTCTGCTCGCCGCTGACCCGTACTGGCTACAATGGCAGAACCTGGAAAGGCAGTAGTAACCCTTTGCACAGTATCAGGCTGAGCTAGAAGCTAGTAACGATGTCTGTGCTGAGCAGGCTCCACTGCGGCAGAAGAAGAATGGGAGACCACAGCAGAGATGGCTCGAGATTCCCCCTGTGCAGAGGTGGGAACTCAACCCCTAACAGCAAGTTTAAGAATTTGTTATGTAAAATGTGTTCCAGTAAAATTAGCCATGTATGACTGAACCTTACTCCTTTTTTTCAGATATTCGGAAAAATTTGTGTCCTTTTGCCGGCTCACCATCGCAGCTTTTGACTGTCTTCTGACCATACTGCGAGCAGAGCTGACGTATACGGACACAGTGATGAGGAAGTCCATCTTTGCTGAGAAAAGGCTGCTCATCACCTTGCGGTAAGTATTTTTGGATTTTTTGTTTTGAATGTCATAAGGCCTCTTTCACACGTCAGTGTCTCTGGTACGTGTGGTGACAGTTTTCCCATGTCCTGGATACACTGACACACGTAGACCCACTGAAATGATTGTGTCTATGCACATGTCAGCGTGGCTTTCATGGACAGTGTGTACGTGTGGCAATTTTTTTTTTCCAGTCGTCTAGTCCACAAACCGTCACACACACGTGCACACAGAGAACACACATGGATGTCCACCCTGTAACACACATTGTCGCCGGTCAAAAAGCGCCACAGTAAGCGCTGTTCCCCGGCGGAAGGTGATGAAGATGATCTCATTATTCTCCCCGGCTCAGCCCACGATTGACGCAAACAGGTTATAATGAGAGACCTATTTAGCACCTGCTGTCGGTGAACAGCGCTTGTAGCGCTTCTTACATGCTGGCCATCCATGTGGTAATAATGTGTCACATCTGCAGCACACAGTTGCTAAATGTATGGCGCATGTATTACACACCCATACACAGATATCTCTGGTAAGGATTTTTCCATTACCGTTAATATTGTGACGTTCGAAACCAACCTGTCAGCCTTTTTGGCCGCTATAACATGCGGACACCGAGCATATCTACTGCTTTGTATAAATAAATTCTTAGCCACCCTGGTCAAACAACCAAGCTAAGATTACCGTATTTTTCGGACTATAAGACGCACCGGACCATAAGGCGCACCCCAAATTTGGGGTGAAAATTGCAGAAAAAAAGATTTTTTATAAGATGGGGGTCCGTCTTATTGTCCGAATTTACAGTATCTTACCTGAGGGCTGGCGGTGGCAGAGCAGGGTCACAGGAGGCACGGTGTCGGCAGAGGTGGGGTGATACGGTACGGCGTGCACCTGAGCAGGGTCCCTTCCTGCTTAGGTGGGCGACGCCACGGCCTGGTGTCCATGGGAGGGTTGCAGCAGTGGTTACCGGCAGAGGTGCTGGGATGAGGAGGTGCTGGGATGAGGAGGTGCTGGGATGAGGAGGTGCTGGGATGAGGAGGCGCAGTGGGAGGTATGGCGTCAGAGGGGTCCCTTTCCCCGGTGAGGTGATGCAGCAGCCCGGTAAGCAGCAGAGCCGGGTGAATACTGTTGTTAGCGGTGGTGGCGGCCATCTTCCCGAGGCCGCGGGTGCGCAGATGAAGCGCTCTGCTTCCCGGGGCTTCAGGAAAATGGCCGCGGGATGCCGCGCGTGCGCAGATGGAGATCACGGCGGCCATTTTCCTGAAGCCACGAACTACAGGAAAATGGCCGCCGCGATCCCCATCTACGCACGCGCGGCATCCCGCGGCCATTTTCCTGAAGCCCCGGGAAGCAGAGCGCTCCATCTGCGCACGCGCGGCCTCCGGAAGATGGCCGCCACCACCGCTAACAACAGGATTCACCCGGCTCTGCTGATTACCGGGCTGCTGCATCACCTCACTGGGGAAAGGGACACCGCTCACTGCGCCTCCTCATCCCCGCACGTCTGCCGCCGCACCTCTGCCACCACACCTCTGCCACCGTACCTCTGCCGCCACGGTAAGCCTGCATTGCGACTATTAGACGCACCCCCCATTTTCCCCCCTTTTTTGGGGGGGAAAAAGTGAGTCTTGTAGTCCGAAAAATACGGTAATTACTTTTATCATATTTACCTGTGGGGCCATATTCTCAGATGGGTGTCGCAGGTCTGGGTCTCGCGCCTCCTATGTTTTTGCGACGCCAGCCTCCTACTTGCTTCATTGTTCTAATGTGCATGCGTAGTTTTCTGCCCTGATGAGGATAGAGCAAAGTACTGAGGTGCGCATGTGCTGGGACTCTGACGCCATGCAGGAATTTGCTCTGCCCTTACAAGGAAGATAAGTACGGCCGCGCAGTAGAGCGATGAACATAGCAGGATGGCGTCGGTGAGGCGCTGGACAATTACCTGCAAAACCCATCTGACTGGACCGTTCCCTGCAGGTAAGTCGGCTCAAAACTATTTTTCTTATCTTTCATGTTGAACTTGGGACTCATCGACAGCATTTGAGAATGCTGATGAAAAACCACTGAAAGGTGGTGGCCAAATCTTATAGCAGCCCTAACTTCTGACTAGTTCCCTTTAATTTTAGGGTGACATTTCTAATCATCTTTTCTTTTCCCTTGCTGATTTCTGGCCACAGGAGAGAGCTATGCATCCTTACACCTCCAATTTAGAGTTGGTAAATCCACCATCTCTCAAATTGTGAGGTGCACATGTAACGTGATCTGGCAGACGTTGCAGCCCATCGTGATACTTTTCCTAACCGAGGAGACTTGGCTGCAGGTTGCAGCAGGCTTTCAATTTGTGGCCAGTTTCCCAAACTGCATAGGTGCAGTTGATGGTAAACATGTAAGAGTTCAGCAGCCACCACGATCAGGATCACGCTTCTTTAATTATAAGAAGTATTTTTCGGTGGTCCTGATGGTGATGGCTGATGCACATTACAAATTTGTTGCCATTGACGTTGGTGCCTATGGCAGTACTGGGGATTCTCGGGTGTTGCGAACGTCACAGATTGGGCTGCAAATGCTTCAAGATTGCGGAACGCTTCCAGCCCCACAACCTTTGCCAGGTTCCACACATCCAGTGCTTAGCCTCTCTCTTCCCACTCTTGAGTAGCGGTGGGATATGGGGTAATAAGGAGTTAATGTCACCTTGCTAATGTAAGGTGACATTAAGCCGGGCTAATAATGGAGAGGCGTCAATAAGACGCCTATCCATTATTAATCCTACAGTAGAAAAAAAAAAAACTGCCACAGAAAATCGTAGTTACTTACCGATAACAGTATTTCTCTGATCCCATGACGGCACCACGGAGAGAAAGGGATCCGCCCTCAGGGATAGGAAACCTATCCGTGAAAAAGGCGGTACCTCTCTCCCACATCAGTTGGTTTACAGAGCCTTAACAGAACTTCAGCTGTAATTTAAACGGTTAAACTAACAAAAATATTTTAATCTTAATTTTAAGCTTATAAGAGGCACCGCGTAACTAAGTATTAATAGATAAACCTAGTGTGCACACCCACACGCGAAGGGAGGGAATGTACGGGTGCCGTCGGTAAGTAACTACGATTTGCTCTTTCCCCATGACGCGACCAATCACAAAGCAGTGACGTCACCTAAGGTCTTTCAAGCGCTTGAAATACCTTAGAAGACGTCACGGCTTTGTGATTGGTCGCGTAGCGGTCACGCGACCGCTACGCGACCAATCAGAAGCTGTGGACGTCTTCTAAGGTATTTCAAGCGCTTGAAAGACCTTAGGTGACGTCACGGCTTTGTGATTGGTCGCGTAGTGGTCACGCGACCGCTACGGACCAATCAGAGCGCAGTGACCTCATCTAAGGCCCTTCAAGCGCGCATTCTTAGGTACAACGGCTCCCGGTTACGGCGGTAAAGTCCAGGCTGCGCCGGAGAGGTGAGTATATCCCTATTTTTTATTTTAATTCTTTCTTTTACACATTAATATGGATCCCAGGGCCTGAAGGAGAGTTTCCTCTCCTTCAGACCCTGGGAACCATACAGGATACCGTCCGATACTTGGTGTCCCATTGACTTGTATTGGTATCGGGTATCGGT
Organism: Ranitomeya variabilis; assembly: GCF_051348905.1. Taxonomy (NCBI): domain Eukaryota; kingdom Metazoa; phylum Chordata; class Amphibia; order Anura; family Dendrobatidae; genus Ranitomeya; species Ranitomeya variabilis. Next base: position 745,200,856 of record NC_135232.1, read on the forward strand.
ATCAGATTAGATCCGATACTTTGCCGGTATCGGCCGATACTTTCCGATACCGATACTTTCAAGTATCGGACGGTATCGCTCAACACTAGCTCTAATCCCCTCTGGAATGGCTTCATTACACGAGGAATATGAAAGGAGGATGGCGTCTCTTATCCATCTCGCTAGAGTGGCTTTTGATGCTTTATGTCCCTTCTTTGGACCCTGAAAGCACACAAACAGAGCCCTATCTTTCCTACACTCCCTCGTGGCTGACGGGTATTGGGTTAAGCACCTTTTAACATCTAGTTTGTGTAGGAGTTCTTCCTTTTTATTCCTGGGGTGGGACAGAAAGAGGGTAAAGAGATTTCCTGTGATCTATGGAAATGTGACACCACTTTAGGAAGGTAGGATGGGTCGGTCATAAGGACCACTCTGTCATCTAGTGTCTGGGTTAAAGGCGGGTATGCTGACAAAGCCTGTATATCACTAATCCTGTGAGCTGATGTTAGTGCTACGAGCAGAGAGGTTTTGAGGGACATGATTTTTTGAGAGGCTTGTGACAACGACTCGAAGGGTGCCTTGGTTAATGCAGAGAGTACCAAGTTTAGATCCCAGGGAGGTGTAGTGCGGTGGAAAATGGGTCTAGATCTACCTGAGGCTTTAATAAACCTCATTACCCAGTGATTCCCCGCTAAGTCATAGTTGTAAAGGGCTCCTAAAGCTGCTACTTGAACTTTAAGTGTGCTTGTTGCTAACCCCTTTTCCAACCCCTTTTGAAGGAACTCTAGCACTTCTTTGATGGGGATCTCCCTGGATAAACTGGCACCTGAGACTGACAAAAATCTCCTCCAAACCTTCCCGTATGCCCTAGTAGTGACAGGTTTCCTACTTGAAAGGAGAGTAGGAACTAGGTTTGCAGAGAATCCCTTCTTAATCAGAAGCTCCCTTTCAAATTCCAGGCTGTCATATGTAAGTTTTTTACTTGTGGATGATTTCCCTGAGACAGAAGGTTCAGGATGTCTGGAAGAACCAAGGGTCTCTTATGGACATTATCCATAGCCATGAAAACCATGCCCTTTTCGGCCAAAAGGGTGCTATCATAATCACCCTTGCCCTGTCCTCCCGAATCTTCCTCAACACTAAGGGAATTAACGCTATTGGGGGAAAAGCATAGGCCAGAAGAAAATCCCAAGGAATTGAAAAGGCGTCTAGAGTCACTGGGCTCCCCTATGGGTCGAGTGAACAGAAAGCGCAAGTTTTCTGGTTTCGACTGTTCACGAATAAGTCTATCTCCGGGAGACCCCAAAGCCGTACTATGTGGTTGAAAAATCCCTGGTTCAATTCCCACTCCCCTTGCCTCAACTGATGTTCGGCTTAAAAAAACTGCGGCTTGATTCTCCGTGTCCCTGATATGAACGGCCGATAAAGAGGCTAGGTTGGACTCTGCTGATAGCAGGATGGATCTCGTTACTCCCATCAATGCCCAAGACCTGGTGCCCCTTGGTGATTCAAATATGCTACCACCACCTTGTTGTCTGAGAGCACTCTTACATGATGGGATTGGAGAGAGTCTAGAAAGTGGTTGATAGCACACTCTACAGCCAGGAGTTCTTTCATATTTGAGGAGATGAATTTTTGCTCTTCCAACCAAGGACCCTGAGCAATCTGATTGTCTAAATGAGCCCCCCAGCCCAGCAGGGACATGCGTCTGTGGTCAGAGTTATAGATATTGGCCATATCCAAGGGATGCCCCTCGCTAGGTTGCCCAGATCCACCCACCAAGCTAGGGAACGTATTGTTTTTGAGGAGATTTTTAAACGCTTTTCTAAATTCCCTTTTAAGCGAGGCTCTGCTTCTAGTATCTCCCATTGTAGGTCCCTGGTATGACTTTGGGCCCATTGGACCGCTGGGATACAAGCCATTATTGATCCTAGTATGGACATCGCTTTGCACAAGGTGATGACCGGGGATCCCCTCAGTTGAGCTACTAACTATGTCATGTTCAAAATTTTCCCTTCAGGAAGAAGTCATTCTTGTCTGATTGAGTCTATCGTTATTCCTAAGTATTGCTGTACTTGGGATGGGGTAGTTCTGGACTTTGCTAGGTTCAACATCCAATCTAGACTTTTCAGGGATGTCATCACTTTGTCCAATTGTTGACTGCAATGGAGAGAGGACTTGCCAATTACCAGGAGGTCATCCAGATATGGCACTATTAGTATATCTTGCTCTCTTATGTGAGCCATGACCTCCACCATCAGTTTCGTAAAAACCCTCGGGGCTATGGCAAGACCAAAGGGGAGGGCTTTGAATTGGCAATGTTTTAACTCCCCCTGCATTATTACTGCCACCCTGAGAAATCTCTGGTGATCTAAATGGATTGGTGCATGGTAATATGCATCCTTTAAATCGATGACAGTCATGAAACAAGACGGATAAAGAGTTCTCACACAAGTTTTTATTGTTTCCATTTTGAAACTTTCCGTCACCAAGAATTTGTTTAGTTTTTTCAAGTTTATAATTGTCCTGTAAGTTCCATCCGGTTTTGTCCGGAGAAACAGAGGGAAGTAAAACCCCTTGCCTTTCTCCTCTTGTGGGACTTCCTGCAGGACATTTTTTGTCAAAAGAGTCTGTACTTCTTTCTGAAAGGCTAGTTGTTCGGCCTCTATTTTCCTTTGCGGGGTTATGACAAAGTGATGAGACGGGACAGTGTGGAATTTTAGCTTCAGCTCTGTTCATATTATGTTTAATACCAATACACTCCCCGAAATTTTTTCCCAGGCTGGAAGAAAGTGGGTTAACCTCCCTCCCACCTGGGGCACACCTTCATTGGGGTTGTTTTTTTTTTCCGGGGTTTATTGAACATGAAGCCTTTTCCCTTATATCTTTTGTCTTCCCAACCCTCTTTTTGGTTTTTAGGGGGCTTCCTGCGCATAAATCTTCTGCCCCGAAAGGGCTGTCTATAGGACTGGTTGGGAAACCCTGGGAAGGCTTTTTTCTTATTCCCTGCCTTTTCAAGAATGTCGTCTAGGGTTGGCCCAAATAAGAAGTCCCCTTCACAGGGAATGGAGCATAGCTTGAATTTCGTTTGTAAGTCTCCCGGCCAACTCTTGAGCCATAAAGCCCTTCTTTCCGCATTTGAAAAAGAAGCAGATCTTGCCGCTAGTCTAACTGAGTCTATAGAGGCATCCGCTAAGAACGCAGCTGCTCCTTTCATTATTGAGATCGAGTCAAAAAGTGATTATCTTGGAGATTTATGTTTTAACTGTGACTCTAGGTCATCTAACCATACCATTAATGCCCTGGCAGTGCATGTAGCGGCTACAGCTGGTTTCAATCCTCCTCCGGCCACCTCCCAAGAGCCTTTTAAGAATACCTCTGCCTTTTTGTCCATAGGGGCCTTCAGGGTCCCCATGTCTTCAAAAGGCAAGGGAAAGGACTTTTTTATCTGGCCTTTTCCATTCCTTTTTTTTATTAAAGATTGTATTTTCTCATTTAATGGAAATTCCCTCCGTTTTTTTGTTCTAGGCCACCAAACATCAAATCTTGTGCCGTTTTTTTGGCCCGAGGTTCTACCAGCCCCATTGTGCCCTAACCGCTTTTACCAAGGCATCTGTTTCTTCAATAGGGAAGCAATTGCGACCCCCCTCTGAAGATGAGGAGGATGAAGGTGAAGAGGGTGAACTGCTTGAACTGGAATGGTCGCTGTCTTCCTCACTGGAACTTAATTCCAGGGATCTATGCCTGGATTTATGTTTTCTTTTTGAGCTTTTAACCCCTTTGAGCACGTCTTCCACCTGAGTTTTGATTAGCTCCTTTAAGTCGGATGCAAATCTTGGGGACTCTTCACATATGGTGTTCTCTATGCACATAGTACAGAGCTTTTTGTCACGATCAACTGCAGCCGCTGATGCGGCCGAGCCCATAGACGCCCCCAAGCCGACCGACCTCGGACTCTTTATACCGCAGAGGGGGATCCGGGCCTACCCGAACTAGGGGAGGGCAGAGACCAGGGTGCTGTGGCAGCTGAGCATGTGGACAAAGAGACACGTACGATTTGATTACACCGCACAACTTCAGGGATAGAGAAAGTAAAGTTTACTAAAGTAAAGTCACACAGTATATAAATCAAACATGACTATGCCAGGCTCCCGATTCCACAGCTCACAGAAGGGTACCACCCAGTGGACCCAAAGGCACCAACAGATCACCGAGGCACACATAGGCGGGACATCAGGACACATGCAGGACATCAAGGTACATGAGGTCATCAGGACGCAGGTAAGACACCAGGACACACGAGGTCATCAGGACATCAGGGTACACAAGGTCATCGACATCAGGGTACACGAGGTCATCAGGATGCAGGCAGGACATAGGGGTACAGACAGGACATCAGGACATCTGGACCCAGGGTCACCGTCGGACATCAGACTGGAGTCATTCGGTTCCGAACATCCGACACGACCTATAGGCACCACCACAGTCATCAGGCTCCAATCTCCAGACAGCGGTCATCAGGAATCCATTTGCATCCAAACTCCTTGAGCAGCACGTCCATGCTGAACTTTCCTCTCACTTTGCATCTAACTCTCTCTTCGACAACCTACAATCTGGCTTCCATCCCCACCATTCCACTGAGACTGCCCTGACCAAAATTACTAACGACTTACTTACAGCCAAAGCTAACAGACAATTCTCTATACTCCTCCTTCTAGGCCTGTCCTCTGCCTTCGACACAGTTGACCACTGCCTCCTACTACAGATCTTCTCTTCCTTTGGGGTCAAAGACCTCGCCCTATCTTGGATCTCCTCATACCTTACCAACCGCACATTTAGCGTTTCCTACTCCTATACTACCTCTTCATCTCGCCCCCTCTCTGTTGGTGTCCCTCAAGGCTCTGTCCTTGGGCCCTTACTCTTCTCAATCTATACACTCGGCCTGGGACAACTCATAAGGTCCTATGGTTTCCAGTACCTTCTATATGCTGATGACACTCAGATCTACCTCTCTGGCCCAGATGTCACCTCTCTGATCTCCAGAATCCCAGAGTGTCTATCAGCAATATCCTCCTTCTTCTCCTCTCGCTTCCTCAAGCTCAATGTGGACAAATCTGAACTAATTATCTTTCCTCCATCTCGCATATCTTCCCTACCTGATCTATCTATCAAAATAAATGAAATCACACTTTCCCCTGTCCCCAAAATCCGCTGCCTCGGAGTAACCCTGGACTCTGCCCTGTCCTTCAAACTGCACATCCAAGCTCTCGCCACCTCCTGTCGCCTCCAGCTCAAAAATATTTTCAGAATCCATCCTTTCCTCAACCGTCACTCTACCAAAATGCTTGTGCATGCCCTAATCATCTCCCGCCTCAACTACTGCAACATCCTCCTCTGTGGCCTACCTTCTAACACTCTCGCACCCCTCCAGTCCATCATTAACTCTGCTGCCCGACTAATTAATCTCTCTCCTTGCTACACTCCTGCTTCCCCTCTTTGCAAATCCCTTCACTGGCTCCCAATTTCCCAGCATATCCAGTTTAAAATACTAACACTGACCTACAAAGCCATCCAAACCTTTCTCCTCCGTATATTTCCAAACTAATCTCTCAATATCTTCCCACACGTAATCTCCGGTCCTCCCAAGACCTCCTTCTCTCCTCCACGCTTATTCGCTCCTCACCCAATCGCCTCCAAGACTTCTCCCGAATATCCCCCATCCTCTGAAATTCTGTACCCCAACACATCCGGTTATTCACCACATTTGGATCCTTCAAAAGAAACCTGAAAACCCACCTCTTCAAAGAAGCTTACAGCCTGTAATGACCACATGGCCACCTCAACACCATCGGAGCTACTGCAAGCCCTGACCTACTGTCTCCTTCCCCATAATCCTGTAGAATGTAAGCCCGCAAGGGCAGGGTCCTCTTCCCTCTGTATCAGTATGTCATTGTTAGTTTTGTTTACTGTAAGTGATATTTGTTTTTTTGATGTAATCCCTTCTCATGTACAGCACCATGGAATTAATGGTGCTATATAAATAAATAATAATAATAGATGCAGCTATATGCTGGGGTAAATATTGCAATCCTCAATATAATTATATGAGATTGTTAACTATCATTGACAGTGTTAATTAATAATTTGCAAATACTAGGATTTCATCAACTCACCCAACCAGACGTATTAGAATCCAATTCTCAATAGACATGTGCAGAGCACGGATCACCACCAAGTTCCTGTTGGCCGACTCCCAGGTAAAAATGCAAATCACTCACTTGTCCAGCTCATGCAAATATTGAATGGAGGAGATGAAAATAGAATAAAATGTTGTCCTTTATTAGTGCATAATTGAATATCCACAAATAGTCAATATAATAAAACGGCATCTTCCAGTTTTGAGGCAGGATAAAAAACACCATTTTAGATAATGGAGTGTGATTTGTAGCCAAAAAATCCAAGACTTTAGCCAACATGTTGTCACCCAGTTTATATGTTGGACCAAATAATTCAGGAAAAAGAGCTTATTCTTGGCTAGAAATCACGGGTAACTACAAATGGCGGCATCAGTAGATGTGAATTGTGTCAATATATGCAAAAAAACACCAAATTTAGAGCAAAAGATGCACAGCGTGATTATACTATCACATTTTTTGCTAATTGTAATTCCAGATCTGTAATATATTTGGCTTCTAGTCAGGCATGTAATGTGCAATATGTGAGTTCGACCACACGTAAATTACAGCAGAGAATTAAAGAACATGTATCAGGAGCTGCTACAGGTAGGGTTGAGCGAAACGGATCGGACAATTTCAAAAATCGCCGACTTTCGGCAAAGTCGGGTTTCATGAAACCTGACCCGATCCCAGTGTGGGATCGGCCATGCTGTCGGCGATCTTCGCGCCAAAGTAGCGTTTCGTATGACGCATTCAGCGCCATTTCTCAGCCAATGAAGGAGGACGCAGAGTGTGGGCAGCATGATGACATAGGTCTCGGTCCCCACCATCTTAGAGAAGGGAGGACGGAAATGATCGCATCGCCGACCCCCGTCACATGATCGGAGGTCGGCGATGCTTCAGAATAGTAACCATAGAGGTCCTTGAGACCTCTATGGTTACTGATCCCCGGCAGCTGTGAGCACCACCCTGTGGTCGGCGCTCACAGCACACCTGATTTTCTGCTACATAGCAGCGAACATAAGATCGCTGCTATGTAGCAGAGGCGATCGCGCTGTGCCAGCTTCCAGCCTCCCATGGAGGCTATTGAAGCATGGCAAAAGTAGAAAAAAAAAAGTTAAAAAAAATGTGAAAAAAATAAAAAAAATATAAAAGTTTAAATCACCCCCCTTTCGCCCCAATAAAAAAAAATCAATAAAAAAAAAATCAAACCTACACATATTTGGTATCGCCACATTCAGAATCGCCCGATCTATCAATAAAAAAAAGCATTAACCTGATCGCTAAACGGCATAGTGATAATAAAATTTGAAACGCCAGAATTACGTGTTTTTGGTCGCCGCGACATTGCATTTAAATGCAATAACGGGCGATCAAAAGAACGTATCTGCACCGAAATTGAATCAATAAAAACGCCAGCTCGGCATGCAAAAAATAAGCCCTCAACGGACCCCAGATCTTGAAAAATGGAGACGCTACGAGTATCGGAAAATGGTGCAATTTTTTTTTTTTTTTGCAAAGTTTGGAATTTTTTTTCACCACTTAGATAAAAAATAACCTAGTCATGTTAGGTGTCTATGAACTCGTACTGACCTGGAGAATCATAATGGCAGGTCAGTTTTAGCATTTAGTGAACCTAGCAAAAAAGCCAAACAAAAAACAAGTGTGGGACTGCACTTTTTTTGCAATTTCACTGCACTTGGAATTTTTTTCCCTTTGCTAAAACCAATGATGTCTTTCAAAATTACAACTCATCCCGCAAAAAATAAGCCCTCACATGGCCAAATTGATGGAAAAATAAAAAAGTTATGGCTCTGGGAAGGAGGGGAGTGAAAAACGAACACGGAAAAATGGAAAATCCCAAGGTCATGAAGGGGTTAAATTGCCACTAAGTGGATGTACGTCAGTTCTATTTGTCGTATATCTGCCAGCCACGTTCTCCCACTTACATTCTGTAGTGTAATACACTGGGCCTGATTGTTGCAGCAGTCTCCCACCCAAAAAAGGGAGATTTAAATTGCCACTAATTGGATCAGCGTCAGTTCTGTTTGTCGTATATCTGCCAGCCACGTGTCACGAGGAGACTAGGTGGGCAAGAGCTAAGAACCCGGGCCCCTGCAATTTCCCTCAGACTAGGGAAATCCTGACTGACCCTCTACCTAGAGTTTACACTGATGGTGTGCATGTCTAGGCCTCGACCCTCGCCCTGTCTCCTGTTTCAAACCTAGGCTGAAACCACGGCCCACCACCCAGCGAAAAGATAATACACCAATACCCACAGTAAGAACAGACAAGGATAACGGAAAATGTACACCACGCCGCAGACACTCAGGAATACACCATAAATGTGCAGGGCAAAATAAATACAAATATAGGAAGGAGTAAATAAGACAAAGGGAAATACACCACCAGCAACGATACTCCAACTACTTGCTCACCACTCCAGATCGAGATAACAACGCACAAGACAGAAGCTATAATCGGCGACGCCCAATGTTCAGGAGAACTTTTTAAAGGCAATGGGCATGGCCCAACTTCCAATCCGAGCATGAGGTGAATTAACCCCGGACCAGCTAGATAAAATCTAGCCGACGCCAATGAGCACATAGTGGTCAAAAGTGGAATTACCACTGTCTGTCGAACGACCTGGTCTGAACAGCGTCTGACATGACAGTACCCCGCCTTCTACGAGGGACCCCAGGGCCCTCATGGCCTATAGGACCCGGCTTGTCCGGATGGCGACGGTGAAAAAACCTGACCAGCCGATCCGCATGAACGTCCGAGGCTGGTACCCAGGACCTCTCCTCAGTCACTCAACAGGCGCTGTTTAACTCTCCTCCAGACTGATGACAATTGTGCTCCTAACTGGTCCTCCTCCGGAACGCCGGAAGAGCCCCTCTGACTCAAAGTACAAAATTGAGGATGTAGCCCGTAAACACAAAAAAACGGAGACTCCCCAGACTACTCCTGGCAGTGCTTATTGATGGCAAACTCAGCCAAAGGAAGAAAGGTAGACCACTCCTCCTGGTTATCAGAGACACAGCAGCGTAAGTACTGTTCCAAATTTTGGTTCATACGCTCAGTCTGACCATTTGACTGAGGATGAAGAATGAGACAACTTGATCCCCAGCCGTGAGCAAAATGCTTTCCAAAATTTTGCCACAAACTGAGAACCCCTATCAGACACGATGTCAGATGGAACCCCATGAAGTCTGACCACCTCCTGCACAAATACCTGAGCCAGAGTCTTAGCGTTAGGCAACGAAGGCAAAGACACAAAATGCAACATTTTTGAAAACCGATCAACAATCACCAAAATGACCGTGTTCCCAGCTGAGGAAGGCAAATCAGTGATGAAATCCATGGAGATTTCCGTCCATGGCTTACTAGGTACCTCGAGAGGAAGTAGTGTGCCAACAGGACGGGAGCGGGGTGTGTCATGATTCTCAATGGCGAGAGAACATAGCCCAGCATATATGAGAACTAGCTCTTGGAAGATGGAAACTATACTGACCATGAACTAAACCTGCCGCACAACTAGAAGTGGCCGGGTAGCATGCCTACGTTTTTTTATCCCTAGATGCCCAGCGCCAGCCGGAGAACTACCTAATCCTAGCAGAGGAAAAGACAGTCCTGGCTCACCTCTAGAGAAATTTTCCCAAAAGGCAGACAGAGGCCCCCACATATATTGGCGGTGATTTTAGATGAAATGACAAACGTAGTATGAAAATAGGTTTAGCAAAAATCGAGGTCCGCTTACTAGATAGCAAGAAGACAGAAAGGGCACTTTCATGGTCAGCAGAAAACCCTATCAAAACACCATCCAGAAATTACTTTAAGACTCTAGCATTAACTCATAACACCAGAGTGGCAATTTCCGCTCACAAGAGCTTTCCAGACACAGTAACGAAACAGCAGCTGTGAACAGGAACAAAATGCAAAAACACACAAGGACAAAAGTCCAACTTAGCTGGGAGTTGTCTAGTAGCAGGAACATGCACAGAAAGGCTTCTGATTACATTGTTGACCGGCATGAAACTGACAGAGGAGCAAGGTTATATAGCGACTCCCACATCCTGATAGGAGCAGGTGAACAGAGGGGATGATGCACACAAGTACAATTCCACAAGTGGCCACCGGGGGAGCCCAGAATCCAATTTCACAACAGTACCCCCCCCCTCAAGGAGGGGGCACCGAACCCTCACCAGAACCACCAGGGCGATCAGGATGAGCCCTATGAAAGGCACGGACAAGATCGGAGGCATGAACATCAGAGGCAGTGACCCAAGAATTATCCTCCTGACCGTATCCCTTCCATTTGACCAGATACTGGAGTTTCCGTCTGGAAACACGAGAGTCCAAGATCTTTTCCACAACGTACTCCAACTCACCCTCAACCAACACCGGAGCAGGAGGCTCAACGGAAGGCACAGCCGGTACCTCATACCTGCGCAACAATGACCGATGAAAAACATTATGAATCGAAAAGGATGCAGGGAGGTCCAAACGGAAGGACACAGGGTTAAGAATCTCCAATATCTTGTACGGGCCGATGAACCGAGGCTTAAACTTAGGAGAAGAAACCCTCATAGGGACAAAACGAGAAGACAACCACACCAAGTCCCCAACACAAAGCCGAGGACCAACACGACGACGGCGGTTGGCAAAAAGCTGAGTCTTCTCCTGGGACAACTTCAAATTGTCCACCACCTGCCCCCAAATCTGATGCAACCTCTCCACCACAGCATCCACTCCAGGACAATCCGAAGATTCCACTTGACCGGAGGAAAATCGAGGATGAAACCCCGAATTACAGAAAAACGGGGACACCAAGGTGGCAGAGCTGGCCCGATTATTGAGGGCGAACTCCGCCAAAGGCAAAAAAGCAACCCAATCATCCTGATCCGCAGACACAAAACACCTCAAATATGTCTCCAAGGTCTGATTAGTCCGCTCGGTCTGGCCATTAGTCTGAGGATGGAAAGCAGACGAAAAAGACAAATCTATGCCCATCCTAGCACAGAATGCCCGCCAAAATCTAGACACGAATTGGGTCCCTCTGTCAGAAACGATATTCTCCGGAATACCATGCAAACGAACAACATTTTGAAAAAACAGAGGAACCAACTCGGAAGAAGAAGGCAACTTAGGCAAGGGAACCAGATGGACCATCTTAGAGAAACGGTCACACACCACCCAGATGACAGACATCTTATGAGAAACAGGCAGATCCGAAATAAAATCCATCGAGATGTGCGTCCAAGGCCTCTTCGGGATAGGCAAGGGTAACAACAATCCACTAGCCCGAGAACAACAAGGCTTGGCCCGAGCACAAACGTCACAAGACTGCACAAAGCCTCGCACATCTCGTGACAGGGAAGGCCACCAGAAGGACCTTGCCACCAAATCCCTGGTACCAAAGATTCCAGGATGACCTGCCAACGCAGAAGAATGAACCTCAGAGATGACTCTACTGGTCCAATCATCAGGAACAAACAGTCTACCAGGTGGGCAAAGATCAGGTCTATCCGCCTGAAACTCCTGCAAGGCCCGCCGCAGGTCTGGAGAAACGGCAGACAATATCACTCCATCTTTAAGGATACCTGTGGGCTCAGAATTACCAGGGGAGTCAGGCTCAAAACTCCTAGAAAGGGCATCCGCCTTAACATTCTTAGAACCCGGTAGGTAAGACACCACAAAATTAAACCGAGAGAAAAACAACGACCAGCGCGCCTGTCTAGGATTCAGGCGCCTGGCAGACTCAAGGTAAATTAAATTTTTGTGGTCAGTCAATACCACCACCTGATGTCTGGCCCCCTCAAGCCAGTGACGCCACTCCTCAAAAGCCCACTTCATGGCCAAAAGCTCCCGATTCCCAATATCATAATTCCGCTCGGCGGGCGAAAATTTACGGGAAAAAAAAGCACAAGGTCTCATCACGGAGCAGTCGGAACTTCTCTGCGACAACACCGCCCCAGCTCCGATTTCAGAAGCGTCGACCTCAACCTGAAAAGGAAGAGCAACATCAGGCTGACGCAACACTGGGGGGGAAGAAAAGCGGCGCTTGAGCTCCCGAAAGGCCTCCACAGCATCAGGGGACCAATCAGCAACATCAGCACCCTTCTTAGTCAAATCAGTCAATGGTTTTACAACATCAGAAAAACCAGCAATAAATCGACGATAAAAGTTAGCAAAGCCCAAAAATTTCTGAAGACTCTTAAGAGAAGAGGGTTGCGTCCAATCACCAATAGCCTGAACCTTGACAGGATCCATCTCGATGGAAGAGGGGGAAAAAATGTATCCCAAGAAGGAAATCTTTTGAACCCCAAAAACACACTTAGAACCCTTCACACACAAGGAATTAGACCGCAAAACCTGAAAAACCCTCCTGACCTGCTGGACATGAGAGTCCCAGTCATCCGAAAAAATCAGAATATCATCCAGATACACAATCATAAATTTGTCCAAATAATCGCGGAAAATGTCATGCATAAAGGACTGGAAGACTGAAGGGGCATTTGAAAGACCAAAAGGCATCACCAAATACTCAAAATGGCCCTCGGGCGTATTAAATGCGGTTTTCCACTCATCCCCCTGCTTGATTCGCACCAAATTATACGCCCCACGGAGATCAATCTTAGAGAACCACTTGGCCCCCTTTATACGAGCAAACAAATCAGTAAGCAGTGGTAACGGATATTGATATTTAACCGTGATTTTATTCAAAAGTCGATAATCAATACACGGCCTCAAAGAGCCGTCTTTCTTAGACACAAAGAAAAAACCGGCTCCTAAGGGAGATGACGAAGGACGAATATGTCCCTTTTCCAAGGACTCCTTTATATATTCTCGCATAGCCGCGTGTTCAGGCATAGACAGATTAAATAAACGACCCTTAGGGTATTTACTACCCGGGATCAAGTCTATGGCACAATCGCACTCCCGGTGCGGAGGTAGTGAACCAACCTTGGGTTCTTCAAAAACGTCACGAAAGTCAGACAAGAATTCAGGAATCTCAGAGGGAATAGATGATGAAATGGAAACCAAAGGTACGTCCCCATGAGTTCCTTTACATCCCCAGCTTAACACAGACATAGCTCTCCAGTCGAGGACTGGGTTATGAGATTGCAGCCATGGCAATCCCAGCACCAAAACATCATGTAGATTATACAGCACCAGAAAGCGAATAACCTCCTGGTGATCCGGATTAACACGCATAGTCACTTGTGTCCAGTATTGTGGTTTATTACTAGCCAATGGGGTGGAGTCAATCCCTTTCAGAGGTATCGGAGCCTCCAATGGCTCCAAATCATACCCACAGCGTTTGGCAAAGGACCAATCCATAAGACTCAAAGCAGCGCCAGAGTCGACATAGGCGTCCGCGGTAATAGATGACAAAGAACAAATCAGGGTCACAGATAGAATAAACTTAGACTGTAAAGTGCTAATTGAAACAGACTTGTCAGGCTTCTTAGTACGCTTAAAGCATGCTGATATAACATGAGTTGAATCACCACAATAGAAGCACAACCCATTTTTTCGTCTAAAATTCTGCCGCTCGCTTCTGGACAGAATTCTATCACATTGCATATTTTCTGGCGTTTTCTCAGTAGACACCGCCAAATGGTGCACAGGTTTGCGCTCCCGCAGACGCCTATCGATCTGAATAGCCATCGTCATGGACTCATTCAGACTCGCAGGCACAGGGAACCCCACCATAACATCCTTAATGGCATCAGAGAGACCTTCTCTGAAAATCGCCGCCAGGGCGCACTCATTCCACTGAGTAAGCACAGACCATTTGCGGAATTTTTGGCAGTATATCTCAGCTTCATCTTGCCCCTGAGACAAGGACATCAAGGCCTTTTCCGCCTGAAGCTCTAAATGAGGTTCCTCATAAAGCAACCCCAAGGCCAGAAAAAACGCATCCACATTGAGCAACGCAGGATCCCCTGGTGCCAATGCAAAAGCCCAGTCTTGAGGGTCGCCCCGGAGCAAGGAAATTACAATCCTGACCTGCTGTGCAGGGTCTCCGGCAGAGCGAGACTTCAGGGACAAAAACAATTTGCAATTATTTTTAAAATTTTGAAAGTGAGATCTATTCCCCGAGAAGAATTCAGGCAAAGGAATTCTAGGCTCAGACATAGGTGCATGAACAACAAAATCTTGCAAATTTTGTACCTTTGTGGCGAGATTATTCAAACCTGTAGCTACACTCTGAAGATCCATTTGAAACAGGTGAACACAGAGCCATTCAAGGATAAGAAGGAGAGAAAGAGAGGAAGGCTGCAGTATAGGCAGACTAGCAAGTGATTCAATTAAGAGCACACTCAGAACTAGAGGAAAAAAAAAAAAAAAAAAAAAAAAATTGTAGCAGACTTCTTTTTTCTCTCCTTTCTCAGCCAGTAATTTAACCCTTTTTTTTGGGCCGGTCAAACTGTCATGATTCTCAATGGTGAGAGAACATAGCCCAGCATATATGAGAACTAGCTCTTGGAAGATGGAAACTATACTGACCATGAACTAAACCTGCCGCACAACTAGAAGTGGCCGGGTAGCATGCCTACGTTTTTTTATCCCTAGATGCCCAGCGCCAGCCGGAGAACTACCTAATCCTAGCAGAGGAAAAGACAGTCCTGGCTCACCTCTAGAGAAATTTTCCCAAAAGGCAGACAGAGGCCCCCACATATATTGGCGGTGATTTTAGATGAAATGACAAACGTAGTATGAAAATAGGTTTAGCAAAAATCGAGGTCCGCTTACTAGATAGCAAGAAGACAGAAAGGGCACTTTCATGGTCAGCAGAAAACCCTATCAAAACACCATCCAGAAATTACTTTAAGACTCTAGCATTAACTCATAACACCAGAGTGGCAATTTCCGCTCACAAGAGCTTTCCAGACACAGTAACGAAACAGCAGCTGTGAACAGGAACAAAATGCAAAAACACACAAGGACAAAAGTCCAACTTAGCTGGGAGTTGTCTAGTAGCAGGAACATGCACAGAAAGGCTTCTGATTACATTGTTGACCGGCATGAAACTGACAGAGGAGCAAGGTTATATAGCGACTCCCACATCCTGATAGGAGCAGGTGAACAGAGGGGATGATGCACACAAGTACAATTCCACAAGTGGCCACCGGGGGAGCCCAGAATCCAATTTCACAACAGGGGTGTCTTAGCCCTAGCGCACGTGGTACAAGCTGACACGTATGATACCACGTCCTGTCGGACCTTGGGCCACCAAAACCGACGTGACATCAACTCCAAGGTACCACTAACCTCTGGGTGACCAGCCAGGACAGCATCATGATGCTCCGCCAAAACCTTTAAGCGGAGATGAAGCGGTACAAAAGATTTGTTGATGGGAAGCTCAGATGGTACCTCCTCCTGAGCCTCGGCAATCTCAGCCTCAACCTCGGTAGTGAGAGCCGAAACCACAACACCCTTTTGGAGGATAGGTACTGGATCCTCCCGAGGTTCCCCCCCCGGAAAACACCTGGACAGAGCATCCGCCTTAGTGTTTTTAGACCCCGGTCTGTAAGTGACAACAAAATTGAACCGCGTGAAAAACAATGCCCAGCGAGCCTGCCTGGGAGACAGACGCTTGGCTGACTCCAAATACAGCAGATTCTTATGATCAGTAATAACAGTAACCTGATGTACCGACCCTTCCAAGAAGTGTCTCCATTCCTCAAAGGCCAACTTGATTGGCAACAATTCCCTGTTGCCGATATCGTAGTTACGTTCGGCGGACGACAGTTTCTTGGAGAAATATGCGCATGGATGCAAATCACTCAAAGATGAGCCTTGTGATAGTACCGCCCCCACACCAACCTCAGACGCATCGACTTCCACAACAAAAGGTTTTGATACGTCTGGCTGCACAAGAATGGGGGCTGAAACAAAACTGTTCTTAAGAAATTCAAATGCGCGCACAGCAGCCTCAGGCCAAACGGAGGAATTGGTACCCTTTTTAGTCATGTCAGTTAGCGGTTTAGCAATGATGGAAAAATCCTTGATAAATTTCCTATAGTTGTTAGAAAACCCAAGGAACCGCTGAAGTGCTTTCAGGTTATCAGGCCGTTCCCAATGCAGCACCGCTTGCACCTTAGCGGCGTCCATTTTAAAACCAGAAGCAGACACAATATAACCCAAGAAAGGCAACTCTTGAACAGAAAATACACATTTCTCAAGTTTAGCATACAGCTTATTCTCTCTGAGAAGCTGTAACACCTGCCTGACATGATCTAAATGAGTATCACGGTCGCAAGAATATATGAGAATGTCATATAGGTACACGATAACGAATTTCCCCAAAACATGCGAAAACACATCATTAATGAAATGTTGGAACACTGCAGGTGCGTTAGTCAACCCAAATGGCATCACCAAATTTTCAAAATGACCCTCATGGGTATTAAAAGCCATCTTCCACTCATCACCTTGACGGACTCTTATGAGGTTGTACGCCCCCCTGAGGTCAAGCTTGGTAAACCATTTAGCACCTGCCACCTAATTGAACAAATCTGGTATCAGTGGCATAGGGTATGGATCACGAACCGTAATCTGGTTCAACTCCCTGAAATCCAAACACGGGCGTAATCTGCCATCTTTCTTCTTCACGAAGAAGAACCCTGCTGCCACAGGCGAGGACGAAGGCCTGATGTGCCCTTTGCTCAAACTTTCAGCAATGTAATCCTTTAATGCTTGTCTCTCCGGACCGGAGATGTTAAACATCCTTGCTTTAGGCAATTTGGCCCCTGGTTTAAATCTGATAGTACAGTCATAGGGGCGATGTGGTGGCAACTTTGAACAACCCTTCTCAGAGAACACATCCACGAAATTCAGAAGTGACTCCGGAACGCTTGAAGTCACAGCAGACACACATGTGGCAAGGCAATTCTCCTGGCAGAACTCGCTCCACTGAATTATGTCCTGAGTTTTCCAGTCAATTACCGGGTTGTGCATAGACAACCATGGAAAACCCAAAACCACCTGTGCAGGAAGATTCCTGAGCACCTTACATGTAACCTGCTCGGAATGTAGAACCCCAATGTGGAGTTTCACCTCAGCCACAAACTCAGTAATCTCCCCCTGTGAGAGAGGAGCAGCATTGATGGTGACCACGCGGATAGGATGAGGCAGTTTTTCAATCCTAAAACCTGCTGTGCGCGCAAACTCCTCATCAATGAGATTTGTGGCTGAACCACTATCCACAAACACAGTAATTGGCAGCTCACTGCCAGCGATAATAACCTTAGCAGGGAGCATGCATTGAGAAACCACCATGGAGGATATACATAAGCTCAGATTGGTCTCCTCCACACCCTCTGAGCTTAGAAGTTTTCCGCTGTTGCGTTTTTCTTAGACAGTAGAGGACAGATGTTAATAAAATGACCAGTTTTACCGCAGTAAAAACAGGCTCCCTGCTTCCTGAGCTCAGGGGCTCGACGCTTCACATGTGACACCCCTGCAATTTGCATAGGCTCCGTGGGCTCACCTGCATCAACCTCACGTGAACCTAAACCTTCTCCCACAGGCGGCGACTCATGCTCCCCCTGACGCAAACGGCGATCTATGCGGACAACCAGACTCATAGCGGAATCTAGAGAAGTAGGAGTCTCGTACATCAGAAGGGCTTTTTTAACCCTTCCAGAAACCCCATGAATAAGCTGACTCCGCAACGCTGGATCATTCCACTGTGTATCGATCACCCAGCGACGAAATTCAGAACAGTAATCCTCTGCAACTCGCTCCCCCTGGCGAATAGCGCGTATCTTAGATTCTGCTAGAGCCATTCTGTCTGGTTCGTCGTAAATATTTCCAAGAAAGGAAAAAAAAACTCTCCACAGAGTCAAATGCAGCAGAATCAGATGGCAAAGAAAACGCCCATGCTTGGGGATCCCCACTTAACAATGACAACACCAGGCCCACACGCTGAGCCTCATTACCCGAGGAGATCAGGCGCATACAGAAATTTAGTTTGCAAGCTTCACGAAAAGAAACAAATTTACTGCGTTCCCCAGCAAATTTTTCAGGCAAAGGAAACTTAGGCTTAGCAACTCTACCTGTCACTCCAGCTTGCACATTAGATACTGCTAGTCCCTGTTGCTGCACTGCCCCCCTCAACTCAGTGACCTGTAGGGACAGTGCCTCCAACTGGCGGGTTATGGAAGTCATGGGATCCATGACAAAACAAAAAAGGAAACCCCTTTTTTTTTTTTTTGTTTTAAAGGCCGATTATAATGTCACGAGGAGACTAGGTGGGCAAGAGCTAAGAACCCGGGCCCCTGCAATTTCCCTCAGACTAGGGAAATCCTGACTGACCCTCTACCTAGAGTTTACACTGATGGTGTGCATGTCTAGGCCTCGACCCTCGCCCTGTCTCCTGTTTCAAACCTAGGCTGAAACTACCGCGCACCACCCAGTGAAAAGATAATACACTAATACCCACAGTAAGAACAGACAAGGATAACGGAAAATATACACCACGCCGCAGACACTCAGGAATACACTATAAATGCGCAGGGCAAAATAAATACAAATATAGGAAAGAGTAAATAAGACAAAGGGAAATACACCACCAGCAACGATACTCCAACTAATTGCTCACCACTGCAGACCGAGATAACAATGCACAAGACAGAAGCTATAATCGGCGACGCCCAATGTTCAGGAGAACTATTTAAAGGCAATAGGCATGGCCCAACTTCCAATCCGAGCATAAGGTGAATTAACCCCGGACCAGCTAGATAAAATCTAGCCGACGCCAATGAGCACATAGTGGTCAAAAGCGGAATTACCGCTGTCTGTCGAACGACCTGGTCTGGACAGCGTCCGACATGACACCACGTTCTGCCACTTACATTGTGTAGTGTAATACTCTGGGCCTGATTGTTGCAGCAGTCTCCCACCCACAAAAAGAGAGATTTAAATTCCCACTAAGTGGATCAGCATCAGTTCTGTTTGTCGTATATCTGCCAGTCACGTTCTGCCACTTACATTGTGTAGTGTAATACACTGGGCCTGAGTTTTGCAGCAGTCTCCCACCCAAAAAAGGGAGATTTAAATTGCCACTAAGTGGATCAGCGTCAGTTCTGTTTGTCGTATATCTTCCAGCCACGTTCTGCCACTTACATTGTGTAGTGTAATACACTGGGCCTGATTGTTGTAGCATTCTCCCCCCCCAAAAAGGGAGATTTAAATTGCCACTAAGTGGATTGTTATGACCTGGTGATTAAGAGGCCACACTGATATGACCTGGTGGCTAAAACGCAACATGGGACGAGCTCTGAGGAGGTGATATCTCTACTGACCGCAGTTCCTAATCCTAACAACAACACTAGTAATAGCCGTGGGATTTTCCTGACTCTCCCTAGACACCTCGTCACAGCCTAAGAGCTAACTACCCCTAAAGTAGGAAATAGAAAGCTATCTTGCCTCAGAGAAAACCCCCAAAGGAAAGACAGCCCCCCACAAATATTGACTGTGAATGGAGAGGGAAATGACGTACACAGAAATGAAATCAGATTTCAGCAAAGGAGGCCAATACTAAACTTGATAGACAGAGAGAAAAGGATACTGTGCGGTCAGTATTAAAAACTACAAAATCCACGCAGAGTTTACAAAAATGAACTCCACACCGACTCACGGTGTGGAGGGGCAAATCTGCTTTCCCAGAGCTTCCAGCTAGCCTGAATATGACATAGTGACAAGCTGGACAAAAAGAGACATATTTGCAGAGCAATAGAGTCCAAACAAATGGACAAACAAAAACTAGCAAAAACTTATCTTTTGCTGACAAGGACAGGCCATATGAGAAATCCAAGGAGAGAACCAAATCCAACCAAGAACATTGACAGCTGGCATGAACTAAAGCCCAGAGCAGGTTTAAATAACAAACCCAGGTGTTATGGTTCTCAATGGCAAGAGAACATAGCCCAGCAAACATAAGAACTAGCTCTTGGAAGGATGGAAACTAAACTGACCATGAACTAAACCTGCCGCACAACTAACAGTAGCCGGGTAGCGTAGCCTGCGTTTTATCCCTAGACGCCCAGCGCCGGCCGGAGGACTAACTAATCCTGGCAGAGGAAAATATAGTCCTGGCTCACCTCTAGAGAAATTTCCCCGAAAGGCAGACAGAGGCCCCCACAAATATTGGCGGTGATTTTAGATGAAATGACAAACGTAGTATGAAAATAGGTTTAGCAAAATTGAGGTCCGCTTACTAGATAGCAGGAAGACAGAAAGGGCACTTTCATGGTCAGCTGAAAACCCTATCAAAACACCATCCTGAAATTACTTTAAGACTCTAGTATTAACTCATAACATCAGAGTGGCAATTTCAGATCACAAGAGCTTTCCAGACACAGAAACGAAACTACAGCTGTGAACTGGAACAAAATGCAAAAACAAACAAGGACTAAAGTCCAACTTAGCTGGGAGTTGTCTAGCAGCAGGAACATGCACAGAAAGGCTTCTGATTACAATGTTGACCGGCATGGAAGTGACAGAGGAGCAAGGCTAAATAGCGACTCCCACATCCTGATGGAAACAGGTGAACAGAGAGGATGATGCACACCAGTTCAATTCCACCAGTGGCCACCGGGGGAGCCCAAAATCCAATTTCACAACAGTACCCCCCCCTCAAGGAGGGGGCACCGAACCCTCACCAGAACCACCAGGGCGATCAGGATGAGACCTATGAAAGGCACGGACCAAATCGGAGGCATGAACATCAGAGGCAGTCACCCAAGAATTATCCTCCTGACCGTATCCCTTCCATTTGACCAGATACTGGAGTTTCCGTCTGGAAACACGGGAGTCCAAGATTTTTTCCACAACGTACTCCAACTCGCCCTCAACCAACACCGGAGCAGGAGGCTCAACGGAAGGCACAACCGGTACCTCATACCTGCGCAATAATGACCGATGAAAAACATTATGAATAGAAAAAGATGCAGGGAGGTCCAAACGGAAGGACACAGGGTTAAGAATCTCCAATATCTTGTACGGGCCGATGAACCGAGGCTTAAACTTGGGAGAAGAAACCCTCATAGGGACAAAACGAGAAGACAACCACACCAAGTCCCCAACACAAAGCCGAGGACCAACCCGACGCCGGCGGTTGGCAAAAAGCTGAGTCTTCTCCTGGGACAACTTCAAATTGTCCACTACCTGCCCCCAAATCTGATGCAACCTCTCCACCACAGCATCCACTCCAGGACAATCCGAAGATTCCACCTGACCAGAAGAAAATCGAGGATGAAACCCCGAATTACAGAAAAAGGGAGACACCAAGGTGGCAGAGCTGGCCCGATTATTGAGGGCAAACTCCGCTAAAGGCAAAAAAGCAACCCAATCATCCTGATCCGCAGACACAAAACACCTCAAATATGTCTCCAAGGTCTGATTAGTCCGCTCGGTCTGGCCATTAGTCTGAGGATGGAAAGCAGACGAGAAAGACAAATCTATGCCCATCCTAGCACAGAATGTTCGCCAAAATCTAGACACGAATTGGGTACCTCTGTCAGAAACGATATTCTCCGGAATACCATGCAAATGGACCACATTTTGAAAAAACGGAGGAACCAACTCGGAAGAAGAAGGCAATTTAGGCAGGGGAACCAAATGGACCATCTTAGAGAAACGATCACACACCACCCAGATGACAGACATCTTCTGAGAAACAGGAAGATCCGAAATAAAATCCATCGAGATGTGCGTCCAGGGCCTCTTCGGGATAGGCAAGGGCAACAACAATCCACTAGCCCGAGAACAACAAGGCTTGGCCCGAGCACAAACGTCACAAGACTGCACGAAGCCTCGCACATCTCGAGACAGGGAAGGCCACCAGAAGGACCTTGCCACCAAATCCCTGGTACCAAAGATTCCAGGATGACCTGCCAACGCAGAAGAATGAACCTCAGAAATGACTTTACTGGTCCAATCATCAGGAACAAACAGTCTACCAGGTGGGCAACGATCAGGTCTATCCGCCTGAAACTCCTGCAAGGCCCGCCGCAGGTCTGGAGAAACGGCAGACAATATCACTCCATCCTTAAGGATACCTGTAGGTTCAGAATTACCAGGGGAGTCAGGCTCAAAACTCCTAGAAAGGGCATCCGCCTTAACATTCTTAGAACCCGGCAGGTAGGACACCACAAAATTAAACCGAGAGAAAAACAACGACCAGCGCGCCTGTCTAGGATTGAGGCGTCTGGCGGACTCAAGATAAATTAGATTTTTGTGGTCAGTCAATACCACCACCTGATGTCTAGCCCCCTCAAGCCAATGACGCCACTCCTCAAAAGCCTACTTCATGGCCAAAAGCTCCCGATTCCCAACATCATAATTCCGCTCGGCGGGCGAAAATTTACGCGAGAAAAAAGCACAAGGTCTCATCACGGAGCAATCGGAACTTCTCTGCGACAAAACCGCCCCAGCTCCGATTTCAGAAGCGTCGACCTCAACCTGAAAAGGAAGAGCAACATCAGGCTGACGCAACACAGGGGCGGAAGAAAAGCGGCGCTTAAGCTCCCGAAAGGCCTCCACAGCAGCAGGGGACCAATCAGCAACATCAGCACCCTTCTTAGTCAAATCAGTCAATGGTTTAACAACATCAGAAAAACCAGCAATAAATCGACGATAAAAGTTAGCAAAGCCCAAAAATTTCTGAAGACTCTTAAGGGAAGAGGGTTGCGTCCAATCACAAATAGCCTGAACCTTGACAGGATCCATCTCGATGGAAGAGGGGGAAAAAATATATCCCAAAAAGGAAATCTTTTGAACCCCAAAAACGCACTTAGAACCCTTCACACACAAGGAATTAGACCGCAAAACCTGAAAAACCCTCCTGACCTGCTGGACATGAGAGTCCCAGTCATCCGAAAAAATCAAAATATCATCCAGATACACAATCATAAATTTATCCAAATAATCACGGAAAATGTCATGCATTAAGGACTGAAAGACTGAAGGGGCATTTGAAAGACCAAAAGGCATCACCAAATACTCAAAGTGGCCCTCGGGCGTATTAAATGCGGTTTTCCACTCATCCCCCTGCTTAATTCGCACCAAATTATACGCCCCACGGAGATCTATCTTAGAGAACCACTTGGCCCCCTTTATGCGAGCAAACAAATCAGTCAGCAGTGGCAACGGATATTGATATTTAACCGTGATTTTATTCAAAAGCCGATAATCAATGCACGGCCTCAAAGAGCCATCTTTCTTAGCCACAAAGAAAAAACCGGCTCCTAAGGGAGATGACGAAGGACGAATATGTCCCTTTTCCAAGGACTCCTTTATATATTCTCGCATAGCAGCATGTTCAGGCACAGACAGATTAAATAAACGACCCTTAGGGTATTTACTACCCGGAATCAAATCTATGGCACAATCGCACTCCCGGTGCGGAGGTAATGAACCAAGCTTAGGTTCTTCAAAAACGTCACGATATTCAGTCAAGAATTCAGGAATCTCAGAGGGAATAGATGATGAAATGGAAACCACAGGTACGTCCCCATGCTTCCCCTTACATCCCCAGCTTAACACAGACATAGCTTTCCAGTCAAGGACTGGGTTATGAGATTGCAGCCATGGCAATCCAAGCACCAACACATCATGTAGGTTATACAGCACAAGAAAGCGAATAATCTCCTGATGATCCGGATTAATCCGCATAGTTACTTGTGTCCAGTATTGTGGTTTATTACTAGCCAATGGGGTGGAGTCAATCCCCTTCAGGGGTATAGGAGTTTCAAGAGGCTCCAAATCATACCCACAGCGTTTGGCAAAGGACCAATCCATAAGACTCAAAGCGGCGCCAGAGTCGACATAGGCATCCGCGGTAATAGATGATAAAGAACAAATCAGGGTCACAGATAGAATAAACTTAGACTGTAAAGTGCCAATTGAAACAGATTTATCAAGCTTCTTAGTACGCTTAGAGCATGCTGATATAACATGAGTTGAATCACCGCAATAGAAGCACAACCCATTTTTTCGTCTAAAATTCTGCCGTTCACTTCTGGACAGAATTCTATCACATTGCATATTCTCTGGCGTCTTCTCAGTAGACACCGCCAAATGGTGCACAGGTTTGCGCTCCCGCAGACGCCTATCGATCTGGATAGCCATTGTCATGGACTCATTCAGACCCGCAGGCACAGGGAACCCCACCATAACATCCTTAATGGCATCAGAGAGACCCTCTCTGAAATTCGCCGCCAGGGCGCACTCATTCCACTGAGTAAGCACAGCCCATTTACGGAATTTCTGGCAGTATATTTCAGCTTCGTCTTGCCCCTGAGATAGGGACATCAAGGCCTTTTCCGCCTGAAGTTCTAACTGAGGTTCCTCATAAAGCAACCCCAAGGCCAGAAAAAACGCATCCACATTGAGCAACGCAGGATCCCCTGGAGCCAATGCAAAAGCCCAATCCTGAGGGTCGCCCCGGAGCAAAGAAATCACAATCCTGACCTGCTGAGCAGGATCTCCAGCAGAGCGAGATTTCAGGGACAAAAACAACTTGCAATTATTTTTGAAATTTTGAAAGCAAGATCTATTCCCCGAGAAAAATTCAGGCCAAGGAATTCTAGGTTCAGATATAGGAACATGAACAACAAAATCTTGTAAATTTTGAACTTTCGTGGTGAGATTATTCAAACCTGCAGCTAAACTCTGAATATCCATTTTAAACAGGTGAACACAGAGCCATTCCAGGATTAGAAGGAGAGAGAGAGAGAAAGGCTGCAATATAGGCAGACTTGCAAGAGATTCAATTACAAGCACACTCAGAACTGAAGGAAAAAAAAAAAAAATCTTCAGCAGACTTCTCTTTTCTCTCCTTTCTCTGTCAATTAATTTAACCCTTTTTTGGCCGGTCAAACTGTTATGGTTCTCAATGGCAAGAGAACATAGCCCAGCAAACATAAGAACTAGCTCTTGGAAGGATGGAAACTAAACTGACCATGAACTAAACCTGCCGCACAACTAACAGTAGCCGGGTAGCGTAGCCTGCGTTTTATCCCTAGACGCCCAGCGCCGGCCGGAGGACTAACTAATCCTGGCAGAGGAAAATATAGTCCTGGCTCACCTCTAGAGAAATTTCCCCGAAAGGCAGACAGAGGCCCCCACAAATATTGGCGGTGATTTTAGATGAAATGACAAACGTAGTATGAAAATAGGTTTAGCAAAATTGAGGTCCGCTTACTAGATAGCAGGAAGACAGAAAGGGCACTTTCATGGTCAGCTGAAAACCCTATCAAAACACCATCCTGAAATTACTTTAAGACTCTAGTATTAACTCATAACATCAGAGTGGCAATTTCAGATCACAAGAGCTTTCCAGACACAGAAACGAAACTACAGCTGTGAACTGGAACAAAATGCAAAAACAAACAAGGACTAAAGTCCAACTTAGCTGGGAGTTGTCTAGCAGCAGGAACATGCACAGAAAGGCTTCTGATTACAATGTTGACCGGCATGGAAGTGACAGAGGAGCAAGGCTAAATAGCGACTCCCACATCCTGATGGAAACAGGTGAACAGAGAGGATGATGCACACCAGTTCAATTCCAACAGTGGCCACCGGGGGAGCCCAAAATCCAATTTCACAACACCCAGGCAAGGCGATCAGTGGAGGCAGCTGCTACAGCTACCTAAAGGAGCAGCAGTTCCACTCGAAACCACCAGAGGGAGCCCAAGGGCAGAACTCACAAAAATACCATTAGCAACCACAGGAGGGAGCTCCAGAACGGAATTCACAACAGTGGATCTACATCAGTTCTGTTTGTCGTATATCTGCCAGCCACGTTCTGCTACTTACATTGTGTAGTGTAATACACTGGGCCTGAGTTTGGGTGCAGTCTCCCCCCAAAAAAAGGGAGATTTAAATTCTCAACAAGTTTATATACACCTTCTACCTTGTTTTCCAGTACCATATAACGGTTGTTAGTTTGGTTACATTTTCCCAAAAATGAGGAAGTCTGGTGGAAGAGGCCATGGGCGGTCATTGCCAGCTGGTAATGATGGTGGTGGTGGAGCATCTGGTGGTAGTGGGAAAAGCAAAATAGCACCTAAGGCTCGAGTTGTTCAGACAGCGTCATCGTCTGTCTACACAAGGCCTCGAAGGCTCCCTTATCTGGGAGTAGGAAAACCGCTTTTAAAGCCGGAGCAGCAGGAACAAGTTTTGGCTTTCACTGCTGACTCTAGTTCTTTCACCTCCTCTTCAGAAAGTTCAAAATATAAAAGCAGCGAGTAGTCAGTGGATGCTCCCGGGCAGGAACAAGTCACTTCCTTGTGTCATTCACCCAAAGCAAAAGTGAAGGATGCGGCAGGTGACACTCCAGTTTACTCCATTGAGCTCTTTACACATACAGTGCCTGGGTTAGAAAGGGAAATGGTTAACAGCCCATTACAAGATGAATCGGACATGGAGTGCACAGATGCACAGCCACAGCTAGATTATTATGCTGTTCCATTGACTCAGATCACTACATTGCCCTCGCAGTGTACTGAGCCAGAATCTGACCCTGATGAGACTATGGTGCCCCGTCCCGAACGCTATAGCACCTTACACGGTGACACAGAGGAAGGTGCACAGGACATTGAAGAGGAGGTGACAGATGACCCAGTTGTTGACCCAGATTGGCAGCCATTGGGGGAACAGGGTGCCACTGGCAGTAACTCTGAAGCGGAGGAGGATGATCAGCAGCAGGCATCAACATCGCAACAGCTTTCATCTGGCAGGACCGTATCTGCTCAAAAACGTTTGACAAAACCAAAAACACTTTTAGGACAGCGTGGCCATCCGGTTAAAGTAGCACAGCGTGCAATGCCTGAAAAGGTATTCGATAGTAGGAAGAGTGCAGTGTGGGAATTTTTTAACCAAGATCCGAATGATCAGTGCAAAGTTATCTGTAAGAAATGCTCAAAGACCTTAAGCAGAGGGAAGAATGTCCAAAATTTAAATACAACGTGCATGCCTAGGCATTTAACCAGCATGCACTTGCAAGCCTGGACTAACTACCAAACGTCCCGTAACGTTGGTGCACCCGCTCAGAATGAAGGTAGTCAGCAATGCTACATTGCTTCCCTCACTGTAAGCCCACCATTTAGGACACCACCTGCAGCAAATGTGGAGGTATCATCGCAAGGCCAAAGCAGTCAGGGAATCACCAGGTTCTTGGTAGGAAACACTGTATGTAGGCCAACATCAAGAATACCATCACCAACTCTCTCTCAATCCGCCATGTCCACCACCACCACCGCTAGTTCCACCATATGCAGCTCTCCAGTCCAGCTCACCCTAGAAGAGACTCTCGTTAGGAAAAGAAAGTACTCATCCTCTCATCCACGTACACAGGGTTTGAACGCCCACATTGCTAGACTAATCTCGTTGGAGATGATGCCCTATCGGTTGGTTGAAAACGAAGCTTTCAAAGCCTTTAAGGCCTACTCAGTACCACGCTATGACCTACCCAGTCAACACTTCTTTGCGAGATAAGCCATCCCAGCCCTCCACCAGCATGTCAAAGACCGCATTGTCCATGCACTGAGGCAATCAGTCAGTGGAAAGGTGCACCTCACAACAGATGCATGGACCAGTAGGCATGGCCAGGGACGTTACGTGTCCATCACGGAGCACTGGGTTAATGTGGTGGATGCAGGGTCCACAGGGGACAGCCATAGTGGGACAGTTCTGCCTAGCCCACGGTCTAGGAAACAGTTGGCAGTAGGTGTTCGACACCACTCCTCCTCCTCCTCCTCCAGAAACGAAAGCTCATCCACAGAGCGCAGTCGCAGTCGCATCCGCAGCTGCCAGTGTTGCACACGAGGTGTCCCATTATGGAACAGCTAGTGGTAAGCGTCAGCAGGCTGTGTTACAAATGAAGTGTTTGGGCGACAAGAGACACACCGCGGAAGTACTGGCCGAGTACTTGCAGCAAGAAACTCAGTAATGGCTGGGCAGTGTACATCTTGAGGCAGGCAAGGTAGTCAGTGATAACGGAAGGAATTTTATGGCTGCCATAGCCCTTTCAGAACTGAAACACACACCTTGCCTGGCTCACACCTTGAACCTGGTGGTGCAGTGCTTCCTGAAAAGTTATCCGGGGTTACCAGCCCTGCTCCTGAAGGTGCGAAGACTTTGCTCGCAAATCCGCCGGTCGCCCATACACTCCAGCCGTATGCAGAACCATCAGCGATCGCTGAAGCTTCCCCAGCACCGACTAATAATCGACGTTGCAACAAGGTGGAACTCCACACTGCACATGCTTCAGAGGCTGTGCGAGCAGAGGCGTGCTGTAATGTATTTGTGGGAGGATACACATACACGGGCAGGCAGTTGGATGGCAGACATGGAGTTGTCAGGTGTGAAGTGGTCGAAGCTACAAGACCTCTGTCAAGTCCTTCAGTGTTTTGAGGAATGCACATGGCTGGTAAGTGCAGACGACGCCATCATTAGCATGAGCATCCCACTAATGCGTCTGCTGATTAGTGTTGAGCATTCCGATACCGCAAGTATCAGGTATCGGCCGATATTTGCTGTATCGGAATTCCGATACCGAGATCCGATACTTTTGTGATATCGGGAATCGGTATCGGGATCGATATTAATGTGTAAAATAAAGAATAAAAATAAAATATATTGATATACTCACCTCTCCGACGCAGCCTGGACCTTAACGATGTAACCGGCAGCTTCCGTTCCTAAAAATGAGCGCTTGAAAGACCTTAGATGACGTCGCGGCTTGTGATTGGTCACGTGGCGGTCACGTGACCGCTCACGCGACCAATCACAGGCCACGACGTCATCTAAGGTCTTTCAAGCGCTCATTCTTAGGAACGGAAGCTGCCGGTTACATCGGTAAGGTCCAGGCTGCGTCGGAGAGGTGAGTATATCAATATTTTTTAATTTTTATTCTTTATTTTACACATTAATATGGATCCCAGGGCCTGAAGGAGAGTTTCCTCTCCTTCAGACCCTGGGAACCATACAGGATACCTTCCGATACTTGGTGTCCCATTGACTTGTATTGGTATCGGGTATCGGTATCGGCGATATCCGATACTTTTCGGGTATCGGCCGATACTATCCAATACCGATACTTTCAAGTATCGGACGGTATCGCTCAACACTACTGCTGATGCAAAGTTTGACGCACATTAAGGAGCAGGCGTCTGCAGCCGAGGAGGAGGGAAGACTTGATGACAGTCAGCCATTGTCTGCTCAGGGAACTCTCCTGGACGAGGTGGCGGACGAAGAGGAGGAGGAGGATGATGGGGATGAATATTTATGGGAGGAGGATGCTTCTCAGGGGGCAATAGAAACTGGTGGCGTTGCAAGGTCAGGTACAGGGTTTTTGCGGGAGACAAGTGATGTTGATTTGCAAGAAAGTGCTCCTCAACCCAGCACAAGCAGTGAATTGACACCTGGAACATTGGCCCACATGGCTGATTATGCCTTGCGTATCCTAAAAAGGGACCCACGCATTGTCAAAATGATGACCGATGATTTGGCTGCCTCCTGGATCCACTCTATAAAGGGAAATTACAAAATATCATGCCACATGAGAACCTTGAGCAAATATTGGCTACCAAACAAGCAACTCTTGTAGACCGTTTGGTTCAGGCATTCCCAGCACACAGCGGCGGTGATGGTTCTCACACGAGCTGTAGGGGGCAACATGGCAGAGGTGTTAGAGGTGCACAAATCAGAAGTGGCGTTGGACAGAGGGGTTTTATGACCAGGTTGTGGAGTGATTTCGCAATGACCGCAGACACAACAGGTACTGCTGCATCAATTCAAAGTGACAGGAGACAACATTTGTCCAGTATGGTTACTAACTATTTTTCCTCCCTTATCGATGTTCTCCCTCACACGTCATTCCCCTTTGATTACTGGGCATCTAAAATAGACACCTGGCCTGAATTGGCAGAATATGCATTACAGGAGCTCGCTTGCCCAGCTGCTAGTGTGCTATCAGAAAGAGTCTTCAGTGCTGCTGGTTCAATACTGACCGAAAAAAGGACTCGTCTGGCTACCCAAAATGTTGATGATCTAACCTTCATTAAAATGAACCAATCATATATTTCTAATTATTTTGCCCCACCTTCCCCTGCTGACATGTAGCTTGCCTGAAAAATGTCTTGCTTTTGGACTCCTCTTACTGACTGCTCCAATTCCTACATTTGCAGCTGCTGAATGTCCACCATAGGCCATTTTTTTACCTCCATAAATGAGCTGACTCCCCCCACAGGGCCGTGGTCACCACCTGGCGCAAGCACCCATGCGAGTGCCGTTTGCCTGGACAGGTGGGTGTGCCCACTCTTGGGCGACGGCACTGGCACAGGGTGCCTCATAGTACAATGAAGTGTCTCTGACGGTGGTGGTGCACAACCAACGTCAGACACACCTTCGTAATATGAGGGACCCTGGGCCAGTACCGCCGCCCACGAGAGAGTGTCCTCCCCCAGCTCGAACAGCGCTCTACCGCTTGCAAAACTTACCTCTCCCGGCTCCACTACTGTGTAGTCTGTGCTGTTAAATCCTTCAATGGCACTGCCAATAAAAGTTTGTTGAAATGATAGATGATAATAAAAATATACAGGGGCCCTGGCCTCCTTTCAGACCAGTTAATACTTTGCGCCAACTACCACTGTCTGCTACTCAGCAGAGGAGCCCACCCCTGTTCGTAGCTATGCCACCTGTTTATTTATGAACAATTTTTTGGGCAGATATTTACCTCACTTTATTATTTTGGCCTACTAACTGTGTCATCCACTCCTTACAGTTGTCCTCCGCTGAACAATGCTATGCCGCCTGTGTACCCCTGTAACCAATTTTAAACTGCATTGAGCCTACTTTTTTATTTTAGGCCTACTAAGTCTGTCTGCGCCACTCCTTACAATCGTCCTTCGCTGAACAAACCAATGCTGCCTTTGTACCCCTGTAACCTATTTTAAACTGCATTGAGCCTACTTTTTTATTTTAGGCCTACTAAGTCTGTCTGTGCCACTCCTTACGATCGACCTCCGCTTAACAACACTATGCCGCCTGTGTACCCCTGTAATCAATTTTAAACTGCATTGAGCCTACTTTTTTATTTTAGGCCTACTAAGTCTGTCTGCGCCACTCCTTACAATCGTCCTCCGCTGAACAAACCAATGCTGCCTTTGTACCCCTGTAACCTATTTTAAACTGCATTGAGCCTACTTTATTATTTTAGGCCTACTAAGTCTGTCTGCGCCACTCCTTGCAATCGTCCTCCGCTGAACAACGCTATGCCGCCTGTGTACCCCTGTAACCAATTTTAAACTGCATTGAGCCTACTTTTTTATTTTAGGCCTACTAAGTCTGTCTGCTGCACTCCTTACAATCGTCCTCCGCTGAACAAATCAATGCTGCCTGTGTACCCCTGTAACCTATTTTAAACTGCATTGAGCCTACTTTTTTATTTTAGGCCTACTAAGTCTGTCTGCGCCACTCCTTACAATCGTCCTCCGCTGAACAACGCTATGCCGCCTGTGTACTCCTGTAACCAATTTTAAACTGCATTGAGCCTACTTTTTATTTTAGGCCTACTAAGTCTGTCTGCGCCAGTCCTTACAATCGACCTCCGCTGAACAAACCAATGCTGCCTGTGTACCCCTGTAACCTATTTTAAACTGCATTGAGCCTGCTTTTTTATTTTAGGCCTACTAAGTCTGTCTCCACCACTCCTTACAATCATAACCAATTTTAAACTGCATTGAGCCTACTTTTTTATTTTAGGCCTACTGTCATGAATCCCCAATGGCTAGGGATAGCACAGGACAAGCAAAGTATAACAAAATATCGGACGAGCTCTAGGGTGATGGAACCTGGGCTGACCGCTGCCCTACGCCTGACAAACGCAACTAGATATAGCCAGGGAGCGTGCCTACGTTGGTTCTAGACGCCACGCACCAGCCTAAGAGCTAACTAGTACTGCAGAGAAAACAAGACCTCACTTGCCTCCAGAGGAATTAACCCCAAAGGTATAGTTGCCCCCCACATGTATTGACGGTGAAATGAGAGGAAGGCACACACATAGAGATGATGTATATAGCTTTAGCAAATAGAGGCCCGCTAAAAACTAGAAAGCAGAATGATACAAAAGGGGACTGAGCGGTCAGCAAAAAACCCTAATCAAAAAAAAAACATCCTGAGATTACAAGAACCCATGTGCCAACTCATGGCACATGGGGAGAACCTCAGTCCACTAGAGCAACCAGCTAGCATAGAGACATTCTAAGCAAGCTGGACCAAAAACCAAACAACTGAAAATCAGCACTTAGCTTATCCTGAAAGATCTGGGAGCAGGTAGGCAGGAACCAAACAGAGCACATCTGAACACATTGATAGCCGGCAAGGGAAATGACAGAAAGGCCAGGTAAAATAGGAAACACCCAGCCTCTGATGGACAGGTGGAAACCAAAGGCCGCAACCCACCAAAGTCACCCAGTACCAGCAGTAACCACCAGAGGGAGCCCACCAACAGAATCCACAACAGCCTACTACCTGTGTCTGTCTGCGCCACTCAATACAGCTGTCCTCCACTGAACAAAGCTGAGCTTCAATTTTCAGCCTATATCACATATTAAACTGCATTTGGCCTACTTGTTTGGTTGGGCCTACTAACGGTGTCTGCCGCTCCTTGCTTTTCTCCTCCACTGAACAAAGCTGAGCTTCAATTTTCAGCCTATATCACATATTAAACTGCATTTGGCCTACTTGTTTTGTTGGGCCTACTAATGGTGTCTGCCGCTTCTGGCTTTTTTCCTCCACTGAACAAAGCTGAGCTTCAATTTTCAGCCTATATCACATATTAAACTGCATTCTTGAAGCGATGGCCGGGGGGCCACCACGGTGCAGGAAGACTACTATACACAAGATGAGGTGCAAACAACAAAGGGTAGATTTATAGGGAGGCAAGGAACGAAGTGAATGAGGAGGATGCAAACAGGGGTATACAATGGCAAAAGACAATTTACAAGAGTTATAAACGTTATCTTTTCCATAAATAGCACTTTGCTCCAACTATTACAGACTCAAAATATGTCTAACCAGCAAATGTAAACAATAAACAGATGATGAAGCTACTCTACATATAACCTCCCTGGCCTTTACTAAGCAGGCCACACGGCTCCCGTGTACTGACTATTGAAGCCTACACTAGGCCCTAACAGGTGCATCAAACAGGAACAAACTCACGGTGATGTTGGAGAATCAGCTCCAGTCCCAGGGGGGCCCCCAGCAGTCTAATATGGTGGTGCGCACGGCTTTCTGTCAGCTCTGTGAAGCGTGGTCTTCTCCTTGCTTCTGGATCCTAGGGATGCTCCTGGAAACTGTAAATCCCTTTCTCTGTATTTCTGTGGCTCTCTTGCAGCTATATCATGACACAGTTCCTCTCTTTTTCAGCTATCAGCACAAAAAATCCTCTCTGCAGCAGACTCGGCTCACACACGCTGCTCCAGCTCACACCTGCACTCTGCACAGACTAGTTCATCACACCGACTATTGCAGGGGAGAAGCAGAACATTTCATCACGCCAGACAAGGGGGTACAGCCTCTTAAAGTGACAGCGTGTTCCTTACTGTCCATAACAGCACCACCCTATTACATTTAGCCTACTTGTTTGGTTGGGCCTACTAACGGTGTCTGCCGCTCCTTGCTTTTCTCCTCCACTGAACAAAGCTGAGCTTCAATTTTCAGCCTATATCACATATTAAACTGCATTTGGCCTACTTGTTTGGTTGGGCCTACTAATGGTGTCTGCCGCTCCTTGCTTTTCTCCTCCACTGAACAAAGCTGAGCTTCAATTTTCAGCCTATATCACATATTAAACTGCATTTGGCCTACTTGTTTGGTTGGGCCTACTAACGGTGTCTGCCGCTCCTTGCTTTTCTCCTCCACTGAACAAAGCTGAGCTTCAATTTTCAGCCTATATCACATATTAAACTGCATTTGGCCTACTTGTTTGGTTGG
This sequence comes from Ranitomeya variabilis, assembly GCF_051348905.1. Classification (NCBI taxonomy): domain Eukaryota; kingdom Metazoa; phylum Chordata; class Amphibia; order Anura; family Dendrobatidae; genus Ranitomeya; species Ranitomeya variabilis. Next base: position 745,235,031 of record NC_135232.1, read on the forward strand.
GCCTACTAATGTTGTCTGCCGCTGCTTGTTGTTCTCCTCCACTGAACAAAGCAATGCCACCTGTTTACTCCTGTTACCAATTTTGAACTGCATTTGGCCCACTTTATTACTTGGGCCTACTAACTGTGTCTGCCACCCATTACAGTTTTCCTCCACTGAACAAAGCAATGCCGCCTGTTTTGTCCTGTTACCAATTTTTAACTGCTTTTAGCCTACTTTTTTATTTTGGGCCTATATCTGTGTTTCCTCCTCATCCTGCCCATTGCCCAGCCACTGCTAGATGAGTCTGCTGGTACATTGACCCAGACCACTACATTCCCCTTGCACTCTACACAGCCAGTATCTGACCCTGCTGAAAGTCTTGTTCCCCTTCCCGCATACTATACCACCTTACAAGGGGACAAAGAGGAAGGTGCAGATGAAAGTGCAGGTTCCTTCATCAGGTGGGGGGGCATACTCATTGGCGACGTCACTGGCACAGGGCCCCTCATAGTACGCAAAGTGTCTCTGCCGGTGGGAGGCGCCCCTGCCGTCAAACACACCGCCGTACTTTGAGGGGCCCTGTGCCAGTGCCATTGCGAATGAGTGGGCCCCCCCCTGCTTGCTCAGGATCACAGCACTTGCAAAGTTGAAATACTTACCTCTCCCTGCTCCACCACCGTGACGTAGTCCGCGTTTCCTGAAAAACTTGAGCCAGCCCTACCCCCCCCCACAACTTTAGCCAAATGACCCCCAATTTTCAATGCCTAACTATTATTATAAGGTAAATTAAGATTGACAAGCTTAAGTAACAAGAATTGATGTTTTTGGCATTAAAATGGGCTCTGTAGGTGTTTTCCTGTCCTCCACTCACTGCCGACTTTGATTCCCCATTGACTTGCATTGGGTTTCGTGTTTCGGTCGGCAATAATTGGCCGATTTCACCCGACCCGACTATTGAGAAAGTCGGGTTTCGCAAAACCCGACTCGATCCTAAAAAAGTAAAAGTCGCTCAACTCTAGCTACAGGTAATAGCAATGATGAACGCTCTTTGTCAGGAGTAGTGTTGAGCATTCCGATACCATAAGTATCGGGTATCGGCCGATACTTGCGGTATCGGAATTCCGATACCGAGATCCGATACTTTTGTGGTATCGGGAATCGGAATCGGAAGTTCCCAGTGTATGGTTCCCAGGGTCTGAAGGAGAGGAAACTCTCTTTCAGGCCCTGGGATCCATATCCATGTAAAAAATAAAGAATTAAAATAAAAAATAGGGATATACTCACCCTCTGACGCGCCCTGGTAGTAACCGGCAGCCTGCTTTGCTTAAAATGAGCGCGTTCAGCACCTTCCATGACGTCACGGCTTCTGATTGGTCGCGTGCCACTCATGTGACCGCCACGCGACCAATCACAAGCCGCGACGTCATCCCTCAGGTCCTAAATTCCCTTCTAGGAATTTAGGACCTGAGAGATGACGTCACGGCTTCTGATTGGTCGCGTGGCGGTCACATGAGCGGCACGCGACCAATCAGAAGCCGTGACGTCATGGAAGGTACTGAACGCGCTCATTTTAAGCAAAGAAGGCTGCTGGTTCACAGCGGTAAGGTCCAGGCTGCGTCGGAGAGGTGAGTATATCAATATTTTTTATTTTAATTCTTTATTTTACACATTCATATGGATCCCAGGGCCTGAAGGAGAGTTTCCTCTCCTTCAGACCCTGGGAACCATCAGGATACCTTCCGATACTTGAGTCCCATTGACTTGTATTGGTATCGGGTATCGGTATCGGCGAGATCCGATACTTTGCCGGTATCGGCCGATACTTTCCGATACCGATACTTTCAAGTATCGGACGGTATCGCTCAACACTAGTCAGGAGTGTCCAGACACTTCACAGAGGTTCATGCTGGTGACACGACTTCTATGAGGGTAACTGCCATTGAACAAGTAAAGAGGGCAGTCAGAGGAGGGGATACAGTATCTACTCTCCGAGCCAGAGATGCAGCTTGGATCTTAAAATTAGATACTTGTTTCCCCAAAGGAAGGAATTATAAAACAGATCTGATGTACAAATAAAATAAAGGTATGTGGTTTATATACAGGTCCTTCTCAAAAAATTAGCATATAGTGTTAAATTTCATTATTTACCATAATGTAATGATTACAATTAAACTTTCATATATTATAGATTCATTATCCACCAACTGAAATTTGTCAGGTCTTTTATTGTTTTAATACTGATGATTTTGGCATACAACTCCTGATAACCCAAAAAACCTGTCTCAATAAATTAGCATATCAAGAAAAGGTTCTCTAAACGACCTATTACCCTAATCTTCTGAATCAACTAATTAACTCTAAACACATGCAAAAGATACCTGAGGCTTTTAAAAACTCCCTGCCTGGTTCATTACTCAAAACCCCCATCATGGGTAAGACTAGCGACCTGACAGATGTCAAGAAGGCCATCATTGACACCCTCAAGCAAGAGGGTAAGACCCAGAAAGAAATTTCTCAACAAATAGGCTGTTCCCAGAGTGCTGTATCAAGGCACCTCAATGGTAAGTCTGTTGGAAGGAAACAATGTGGCAGAAAACGTGAAACCCGACCCGATCCTATAAAAGTAAAGGTCGCTCAACCCTAAGCTGGACAAGTGAGTTATTTGCATTAACTAATAATCCTATGCCCCGTATGGAATATTATTGGAGTGGCCATAATATACATTAGTGTGTAGCTCTTTATCTCTTCATCTATTTGCAATCAATTAAGATTTTCTATGGGTGGGTAATACCATCCGCTTTGTACTCTTGTTTTCATACGTGTTGTATAAATGTATTTGTAATGTGTTATTCTAACTTTTGATATTATAATAAAATAATGTTTTAATTGGATCATATTGCTCCTTCATTGTCTCTATAAGTATAGGATTTATAGTGAAGGGATCCCAACTTAATTGTATATGAGGTGTTTTCTATGAGTGTATGTGCAGGGGCATCCATTTTAATCCATGATGGCGTAGTGTGTTACTAACAGTAATGGTTGAGACTGTGGTCCTAGCTCTCTTCAGGTCATTGACCAGGTCCTCCCATGTAGCTCTGGGTTGATTCCTGACCTTTATCCGAATCATCCTTACCCCACGAGGTGAGATCTTGCATGGAGCCCCAGATCAAGGATGATTGACCGTCATCTTGTGTTTCTTCCATTTTCTACTAATTCTGCCAAAAGTTTTTGACTTCTCACCAGGCTGCTTGCCTATTGTCCTGTAGCCCAATCTAACCTTGTGCAGGTCTACAATTTTGTCCCTGGTGTCCTTAGACAGCTCTTTGGTCTTGGCCATTGTGTAAGTGCAATTAATACCGGTAATGAGTGCAGAGTAGGAGGCTTCTTAAAGAAAAACTAACAGATCTGTGAGAACCAGAATTCTTGCTGGTTGGTCGGTGATCAAATACTTATTTCATGCAATAAATTTAATTATTTAGTTTAATTATTTAAAAATCCTACAATGTGATTTTCTGTTTTTTATTTTTAGATTCTTTCTCTCAGAGGTGAAGTGTACCTACGAAAAAATAACAGACCTCTGCATTCTTTGTAGGTGGGAAAACTTGCAAAATCAGCAGCGTATCCAATACTTATTTTCCCCATTGTATTAGACTAATATTATCTGAACGCACTGCTATTGGTAGGATCAACCATCAGTCTAATGAGCATGGGGCCTGCTGACTCTACGGATCCAACATGTCTATTTTGGACTCCCTATACTATTAATTTATAACAGCTAAGACCCTGCTAGATAGAAAACATTGGCTGAGCCAGGGGCTCCTGTATATGAATGAGGGAGTTTGGAGAGGAAACTGTCAGCCAAACCATTGTTCGGCCAACAGCTATCTATTTTATATGAGGGCATAAATTTTATACTTTAATTATTAATCTGTTTATTAGTAAATAGACAGCCTAAAGTACTACGTCATTCCCATATAATGGCCATGGTTTTCACAGAATCTGCTCCCGTATGGGAATGTGGATTTCAGCCCATTTTCAAAATATTAATTATTTGAATGTACATAAAAATAAAGGACTGTGACCATATTCCTGGAGGTAAATGTTGAAATTCCCAGTCTCTGCCTTTGGCTGCAAAACAATCAAGATAATTACTAGGTCTCTGTTTTTAAAATTAGAATGAGTACTCACTGGCCAGGAATGCTATGTCTTCTGTGCCTCCATTGGGGGAGTGGCAAGAAATTAGGAACCAGAGTCAGAGAGGGTAAAATCTCAATGTCATATTATCATAACAAATGAAATTGTACAACTCCACTGCTGGGACAAATGCAGTTGAAAAAGAAAATTGTGGAGCAATGTTAGCAAAAAAATATTACACTTGAGAAAGAGATCTACATTATAACAAGAAAAAAGTTCCAGATGGAGACCATGTCCGTACCCCCATCAATTTCTCAGTTGAGGACTTCCATCTGAAACGCAAGAAAAAGATGAAACGCAGATGCACCCCAACAGATGCAGCCATTTCAATTAGGAAAACTGAATCCAAAACATGAAACTTTTGAATGTATCTGACCTTTTTTGCTTGTCTATTTTTTTTCTTAGCTGGACACATTAGTGTAGTCTACTGCACTGTTGTGTCCAATAGAAAAGGACAATGCTGAAAAGGAAGTAAAACGGAGGCCAAAATTTCATTTTAAGGATTCCATTTGCCTCATTGAAGTCAATGCAGGGAGGTCCGAATCCTGTCTTTTGGGGGTTCAGACAGAAGTTGCCTATGGTGTCATTAACAGGAACATAGAAATGATCTGATCTGAGCCTGGCCTAAGTGAATGAAATCTGTCACAATTGTTTGGGATCCATTTGTGATTAGACAAGTAATATTTCCTTTAATAACAGATGCGAAGGTGGCTTCTTCTAAACCACAAATAACCACCTGGCTATGGATACAATTACATTTATGCCTAAATTACAGGTGCATCTCATAAAATTAGAATATCATCAAAAAGTGAATTTATTTCAGTTCTTCAATATAAAAAGTGAAACTCATATATTAGATAGTCATTACAAACAAATTTTACGTATTTATTTCTGTTAATGTAGATGACTATGGCTTACAGCCAATGAAAACCCAAAAGTTATTATCTCAGTAAATTAGAATACGGTAATTAACAAAAAAACCTGCAAAAGATTCTTAAGCGTTTACAAAGGTCCCTTAGTCTGTTTCAGTAGTTCCACAATCATGGGGAAGACTGATGACTTGACAGATGCTCAGAAGGCAGTCATTGGCACACTCCACAAGGAGTGGAAGCCACAAAAGGTCATTGCTAAAGAAGCTGGCTGTTCACAGAGTGCTGTATCCAAGCATATTAATGGAAAGTTTGAAGCGATGGCCGGGGGACCACCACTGTGCAGGAAGACTACTGTACACAAGATGAGGTGCAAACAACAAAGGGTAGATTTATTGGGAGGCAAGGAATGAGGGGAATGAGGAAGATGCAAACAGGGGTTAACAATAGCAAAAGACAATATAAATAAGTAATCTTATCTGTAAAATAGCATGGTTCTCCAACAACTACAGACTCAAAATTCGTCTCACAAGTAGTGTTGAGCATTCCGATACCGCAAGTATCGGGTATCGGCCGATATTTGCGGTATCGGAATTCCGATACCGAGATCCGATACTTTTGTGGTATCGGGAATCGGTATTGGAACCATATTAATGTGTAAAATAAAGAATTAAAATAATAAATATGGATATACTCACCTCTCCGGAGGCCCCTGCACCTTACCGCTGTTAACCGGCAGCCTGCTTTGCTTAAAATGAGCGTGTTTAGGACCTTCCATGACGTCACGGCTTCTGACTGGTCGCGTGCCGCTCATGTGACCGCCACGCGACCAATCACAAGCCGCGACGTCATTCTCAGGCCCTAAACTCCTCATTCTAGGAATTTAGGAACTGAGAATGACGTCGCGGCTTGTGATTGGTCACGTGGCGGTCACATGAGCGGCACGCGACCAATCAGAAGCCGTGACGTCATGGAAGGTCCTGAACACGCTCATTTTAAGCAAAGCAGGCTGCCGGTTAACAGCGGTAAGGTGCAGGGGCCTCCGGATGGGTGAGTATATCCATATTTATTATTTTAATTCTTTATTTTACACATTAATATGGATCCCAGGGCCTGAAGGAGAGTTTCCTCTCCTTCAGACCCTGGGAACCATCCAGGATACCTTCCGATACTTGGTGTCCCATTGACTTGTATTGGTATTGGGTATCGGTATCGGCGATATCCGATACTTTTCGGGTATCGGCCGATACTATCCGATACCGATACTTTCAAGTATCGGACGGTATCGCTCAACACTACTCACAAGCAACTTTAAACAATAAAACCAATAACAAAGCTACTCTATGTATAACCTCCCTGGCCTTTACTAAGCAGGCCACACGGCTCTCGTGTTCTGACTACTGAAGCCTGCACTAGGCCCTAACTGGTGCACCATACAGGAACAGACTCACGGTGATGTTGGGGACTCAGGTCCAGTTCCAGGGGGCCCCCAGAAGTCCAAAACGGTGGTGCGCACGGATTCCTGTAAGCTCTGCGAAGCGTGGTCGTCTCCTTGCTTCCGGATACTAGAGATGCTCCTGGAAACAGTAAGTCCCCTTCTCAGTATCTTCATGGCTTCACAAACTAGCACAGAACAGCCACCTTTGCTGTAACCGGGAAAGACTATTTCACAAACACAGTTCGTCTCAAGCTGTGTAATCTTTCTTGCATCCAGAACAGCTCACAGTTCTCTCTCTGTTCTTTCTAGCAGCTTCTTCTTCTCACACACGCTGCTTCAGCTCCACCCCTGCACACAGCACCGACCAGTTCATAACAATGATAAGAGCAGGGGGGGAAAAGCAGAACATACCATCACACCAGACAAGAGGGTGCAGCCTCTTAAAGTGACAGCGTGTTTCTTACTGTCCATAACAACACCACCCTCTTACAAGTTGAGTGGAAGGAAAAAGTGTGGTAGAAAAAAGTGCACGAGCAACCGGGATAACCGCAATCTTTAACCCCTTTCCAACATTGGGCGTAATAGTATGCCAATGTCAGACTCCCTCCCTTTGATGTGGGCTCTGGTCGGTGAGTTCACATCTTTCCCGGCACATGGCAGCTGTTTTGAACAGCTGACATGTGCCCGGAACAGCCGCGGGTGGAATCACGATCGGCATGGGTGAACGGTATTGCATCCCCACCAATCAGATTTTGATGACCTATCCTAAGCATAAGCTATCACTATAAAAGTTCCAGACAAACACTTTACCCCTGCCACATACACCAGCCAGTAACTCTGTCTTGTGTCATGCACTGCCCTAATAAAATACAGTAAATTAGGCAGGTCACCCATAAGTCCGATGTTTGCATTCTAACTGGTTCCAGGGTGACGTGTCTAAACAGGACAATGGTCTAAATAGTTATTGGATTTTCCAGGTTTCTTTAAAAAAAAGCCCTACCAAAATGTTTATTTGCTCTATTGAAAATGACCTAACAGTCGTATCACAACTCTACCACCCAGCTCCTTGTGACTGCTAATACCCAGAGATTGTCCTGCAAGGGGAATGAGTTCAGCCTTAGGCATAATCCTGGGTGTTCTAGTGGCTTAAATGCCATTTCTTGTAGAGTTAAAGATCTAGATGGATACAATTAGAGAAAGATAAGGTAATCAGTTACCCACTGACAATCCTGTTGTCATCTCACCAAAACTTGCCTTCAGGAAATACAGAATGTGTCCAGACATTTTTGGAATAAGCTCATAGTGCATAACGAAAGCTTTGCGACTTAACTTGTAAGACAAATATGAGCCCTTCTGGCATATTTAAGATGCCTGGGATCAGGGATATGCAAACCTAAAACATACACAAATTCTTCCAGTGGCCACTGGAAATGAGACAAAACAAATGGAGAGGGGCAGAAGTTTATTATGGAGCAGATTTACAGTTTATCTGCTGACAATGTATGACACAGAGAAAGTCTATAAATGTATGTTTTATTTAACCTCTTTTATGTGAAATTCTAAGCCAAATGTAGGATGGCAGAAGCTAAGGAGCTGGGCAGAATAAATTTGCATCGGGTTTTAATGTCACATTCCAGACATTAAAAAAAATATAAAATTCTAGTTTTTGTTTTCCATCTTTTTCAATCTTTCCACTGACTGATGTCACTGGCTGACATGTTCTTTCATCTCAAGTAGAAAACTTCCCGCTGTCTTCGATGCCATGTGAAGATGCTGGTCCCGGTGATCCAGCACTGTAAAGCATATATCCGTGTGGCTCTCTGGATTTAATTATCATCTTGGAATGTACAGCCGGCTTGTGGCTTTTCTCCTATGAGTTCTTTAAACACAGATACTGGGTTTTATTTTCATGTGTTACACAATACGCACTATGGAATTTAGTGCTTGCACTTTGCTACATTGAAACCATACACAGCCATATTGTATCGGCGCAAAGCTAACAATGGCAGAACACAAGCCATAACTCAGGAGATCCTGAAGCAGTGATTAGAATGACTGGATTTATTAGCAGTGGATCAACAAAGGTGTCTGTAAGAGTTTGGTTCTGGCAACAGGATCTCATAAGCACCGAATACTCATTTGTGACTACTCTAATCATCTGTATAAATTACAGGTTCATCGCACCCTTATTGTTACGGAGGTGGGGCAAATAGGAGGAAAAATATGAAGACATTAATTTTTCACCGGCTCTACAAAAAGCCAGATTGTCCAAAGACCGTGCTAGTTTCTTTTGTGCCGAATTGCACATAGTTTGTGGGCTGTATATGGACACAGCCACATCTGCAATCAACTGACATAAATGTCCTAAATAATCGCACCTTTTTTATAATTGGCAGAAGGAATTTTTGCTTTGTACTATCAGGCTGCTTTACCATATGCAAATATGCAATCACAATTATTTTAATTGACACAAATGTTGTAGTTTCTTTTAGCCCTATGTCTCGTATATAAAACTGATTGATACTGTTATGTCTTGATTGCAGCGCTTAACAAATGCCTTTATTTTACTTTTTAAAACACGTACCACATTACTTTCACATACATCACCTCTGTGTGATGCCCCGCCCCCCAAAAAGTTACCTTCAAGGCCATATAATTAATCGTAAAAGCTCTAATCTACGTAAAGACAACCAAAAAGTAAGGGTGCATTGACACTGGTTAATTAGTGTGAACGAGCATTCCTACGACTCCTCCTTTCCCACTAACCCGCCAGTGTAAACAGGCTGCCATTCATCCCACCAACAAACAAAAAGCTTGTTAATCGGGCGATATGATTTTAAGATTGCTTAAAAATCATCGTTCTCGGCAGCGCAGCACACTATGCAAACAGGACATGTGCTGCTGGGATCAAAGACAGTCTACGCACACGCCGCAGTCGTTTCGTCCACATCGGAAGCGCGGACAGCCTCTTTACTAAACGGGCTATTAAAAAATGCCAGCAAAAACGGCCACAAACTGTGTAAAGTACATGCAACCCGTAACTGCAGTCAAAAATAAGGAAAAATCAATACAAAGGGTTGAAATGTAAATGATGGCACAATGTTCTCAATATGACTTCCAATGTTTGGAATTGAAAAACAATTAGACTCCTTCTCGTCTGTAAAAAAAGCCACACAAAAAAACCCAACAGTTAAACAGTTTTTGTTTTTTTGCTTTTAACTGTACATAGGAAAAAAAATGATTTACATTTGTAGCAGAAAAAGTGTGCTGAATGACTTCACTAATCAAGGTAATTTAAGACTTGCTAAGTCATTATACTCAATTTAGCTCTTGGTGCGAGGTAAAGTATAGGGTGTAGTCTGCTTTGAACTAGTTGACATAAGTAAATCTGAAATAATTTGGACCCCTGTAATCTACAATGATACAACATTTTGGTGGTGATTGTATTTTTTTAAAGGAACCATTTGAATAATTTTAATGTGAATTAAAATTAAGAAAAATGAACACTCGCTTTATCTGTATATAGCGGAGATGTAATAGTTTTTCCTTTATGTTATTTAGCGGTCTTAAGTAAACCTGCTCTTATGTTTCTCGTGAATCTCATCAAGCATCACATTGTAAAGCAGAATTCAAATGTCAGGTTGTTGGCAGTTTTTGTACAGTATAAAATCACCAATTTTCATCACTGTGTTTGAATCGATTTTCATCTAATTTTGCTTCATGTGTCATCTGGTTTTCTTTTCTCATAAGAAAAACAGAAATGGAGGTTACCCAATATTTCCCTAGCACCAGTCAGTGCAAAAAGTACAGCACATGACAAAAGCACACGATAAAAAAAAAACCTCACACAGTTTTTTTTCACAGACCTATTAACTTTCTAAAATGGTGAACATGGGTATGTGTTCCGCAAAATAAAAAACAGATAAACAGGTGCTTCTCACAAAATTAGAATATCATCAAAAAGTCAATTTATTTCAGTTCTTCAATCCAAAAATTGAAACTCATATATTGTATAGAGTCATTACAGACAGAGTGATCTATTACAAGTGTTTATTTCTGTTAATGTTGATTATTATGTCTTACAGCCCATGAAAACCCAAAAGTCATTATCTCAGTAAATTAGAATTCTTTATAACAACAGCTTGAAAAAATGATTTTAAAATCCGAAATGTTGGCCTACTGAAATGTGTGTTCAGTAAATTCACTCAATACTTGGTCACTGCTGAGGGGTTATGGAAGCCTAGGTTGCTTTGATAGCAGCCTTCAGCTCGTCTGCATTGTTGGGTCTGGTGTCTCTCATCTTCTTCTTGACAATACCCCATAGATTCTCTATAGGGTTAAGGTCAGGAGAGTTTGCTGGCCAATCAAGCACAGTGATGCTGTTGTTTGTAAACCAGGTATTGGTACTTTTGGCAGTGTGGACAGGTACCAAGTAGTGATGAACGAGTGTACTCATTGCTTGGGTTTTCTCGAGCACACTCGGGTGACCTCCGAGTATTTATGACTGCTCCGAGATTTAGCTTTCATTGTGGCAGCTGAATGATTTACAGCTACTAGCCTGCTTGATTACATGTGGGGATTCCCTAGCAACCAGGCAACCCCCACATGTACTTAGCCTGGTTAGTAGCTGTAAATCATTCAGCTGAAAACTAAATCTCTGAGCAGTCATAAATACTTGGAGGTCACCTGAGCATGCTTGGGAAAACCCGAGCAACGAGTACACTCGCTCATCACTAGTGCCAAGTCCTGCTGGAGAATGAAATTTCCATCTCCAAAAAGCTTGTCGGCAGAGGGATGCATGAAGTGCTGTAAACTTTCCTGGTAGACGGCTGCGCTGACTTTGGTCTTGCTAAAACACAGTGGACCCACACCAGCAGATGATATGGCTCCCCAAACCATCACTGATTGTAGAAAGTTCACACTAGACCACAAGCAGCTTGGATTGAGGCCTTTCCACTCTTCCTCCAGACTTTAGGACCTTGATTTCCAAATGAAATGCAATATTTACTTTCAGATGAAACCAACACCTTGGACCACTGAGCAACAGTCCAGTTTTTTTCTTCTTGGCCCAGGTAAGACGCTTCTGGCGTTGTCTATTGGTGATGAGTGGCTTGACACAAGGAGTGCAACACTTGTAGCCCATGTCCTAGATACATCTGTGTGTGGTGGTTCTTGAAGCAATGACTCCAGCAGCAGTCCACTCCTTGTGAATCTCCCTAAAATGTTTCAATGGCCTTTTTTTAACAATCCTTTCAAGGCTGCGGTTATCCCGGTTGCTTGTGCACCTTTTTCTATCACATTTTCCTTCCACTCAACTTTTCTTTAATATGCTTGGATACAACACTCTGTGAACAGCCAGCTTCATTAGCAATGACCTTTTGTGGCTTACCCTCCTTGTGGAGTGTGTCAATGACTGCCTTCTGGACATCTGTCAAGTCAGCAGTCTTCCCCATGATTGTGGAGCCTACTGAAACAGACTAAGGGACCTTTTTAAATGCTTAGGAAGCCTTTGCAGATGTTTTTTGTTAATTATTCTAATTTACTAAGATAATGACTTTTGGGCTTACATGGGCTGTAAGCTGTAATCATCAACATTAACAGAAATAAACACGTAAAATATTTGTATTGAAGAACTGAAATAAATTCATTTTTGGTGATATTCTAATTTTGTGAGAAGCACCTGTAATACAGTGGGGCAAAAAAGTATTTAGTCAGTCAGCAAAAGTGCAAGTTCCACCACTTAAAAAGATGAGAGGCGTCTGTAATTTACATCATAGGTAGACCTCAACTATGGGAGACAAACTGAGAAAAAAAAATCCAGAAAATCACATTGTCTGTTTTTTTAACATTTTATTTGCATATTATGGTGGAAAATAAGTATTTGGTCAGAAACAAACAATCAAGATTTCTGGCTCTCACAGACCTGTAACTTCTTCTTTAAGAGTCTCCTCTTTCCTCCACTCATTACCTGTAGTAATGGCACCTGTTTAAACTTGTTATCAGTATAAAAAGACACCTGTGCACACCCTCAAACAGTCTGACTCCAAACTCCACTATGGTGAAGACCAAAGAGCTGTCAAAGGACACCAGAAACAAAATTGTAGCCCTGCACCAGGCTGGGAAGACTGAATCTGCAATAGCCAACCAGCTTGGAGTGAAGAAATCAACAGTGGGAGCAATAATTAGAAAATGGAAGACATACAAGACCACTGATAATCTCCCTCGATCTGGGGCTCCACGCAAAATCCCACGCCGTGGGGTCAGAATGATCACAAGAACGGTGAGCAAAAATCCCAGAACCACGCGGGGGGACCAGTGAATGAACTGCAGAGAGCTGGGACCAATGTAACAAGGCCTACCATAAGTAACACACTACGCCACCATGGACTCAGATCCTGCAGTGCCAGACGTGTCCCACTGCTTAAGCCAGTACATGTCCGGGCCCGTCTGAAGTTTGCTAGAGAGCATTTGGATGATCCAGAGGAGTTTTGGGAGAATGTCCTATGGTCTGATGAAACCAAACTGGAACTGTCGTGTTTGGAGGAAAAAGAATACTGAGTTGCATCCATCAAACACAATACCTACTGTAAAGCATGGTGGTGGAAACATCATGCTTTGGGGCTGTTTCTCTGCAAAGGGGCCAGGACGACTGATTCTGGTACATGAAAGAATGAATGGGGCCATATATCGTGAGATTTTGAGTGCAAACCTCCTTCCATCAGCAAGGGCATTGAAGATGAAACGTGGCTGGGTCTTTCAACATGACAATGATCCAAAGCACACCGCCAGGGCAACGAAGGAGTGGCTTCGTAAGAAGCATTTCAAGGTCCTGGAGTGGCCTAGCCAGTCTCCAGATCTCAACCCTATAGAAAACCTTTGGAGGGAGTTGAAAGTCCGTGTTGCCAAGCGAAAAGCCAAAAACATCACTGCTCTAGAGGAGATCTGCATGGAGGAATGGGCCAACATACCAACAACAGTGTGTGGCAACCTTGTGAAGACTTACAGAAAACGTTTGACCTCTGTCATTGCCAACAAAGGATATATTACAAAGTATTGAGATGAAATTTTGTTTCTGACCAAATACTTATTTTCCACCATAATATGCAAATAAAATGTTAAAAAAACAGACAATGTGATTTTCTGGATTTTTTTTTCTCAGTTTGTCTCCCATAGTTGAGGTCTACCTATGAGGTAAATTACAGATGCCTCTCATCTTTTTAAGTGGTGGAACTTGCACTTTTGCTGACTGACTAAATACTTTTTTGCCCCACTGTATTTAGAATTGCATGTCCCAGCAGATTCTGGTGACTTGAGGCAAACTCTTCAGGGAGAAATTAGAAGCAAACACAGTTCTTAAAGAAAAGCTATCATCAGAAAATCACCTATTGATTAAACCAGGTTTTTTGTACTAAATATATTATTTTTTTCTGAAAATGTATTTTTTTCTTTCCATATCACAATCTGTATTCAAAATACAAAGCTTGCCATTTTCACCCTGGCAACTGAGGCATTTTTAGAGTATAACTTCCTGTTATTACAGGAAACAACACATGTAAATTAGCAGCAATGAACAGACTTTGACCCTGTCTTTTGTATTGGAGCATCTAATCAGCATGTGCAAAGGCCAGGGGAAAGTAGGGGATGCGGGATGCGGGAGCAAGCAGGGTCAGCTGTGATATTGCCTGCTGTTATTTGTGGATTCTGTGTTATCAGCTGTGTATACAGGTGCTGTTTTCATTTGTAATCTTGCTTCTGATGATAAGGAGCCTTTTGAAAACTCTTCCTGAAAGGGAAGGAAGTATGAGTCTAAAAACACCCCAGTGGACAATGTGAAAGTTGCAAAATTACTCATTTTTGTTTTAAAGATCATAATATGAAAAAAAAAAAACAATCAAAAATATTTAGTACTTGTTCAAGGCCCTTTTATAGGGAACTGATGCAAATTGTAAGGGTTTATTGTTAAATGGGTTGTCCTTCGCTAGGACAGCCCCCTCTCACTCTGAATGTTTGCCCCCATGAAAATACTCGCCTCCCGTGCTGGTACCGTTCCAGCGGTGTCTGCACTCATGTTCCCGGGTTTCACATGAGGTCGTGTCACATGAGCTCTGCACCCAATCAGCGCTGGCATCACTGTTCTCCACCTTCGGACGTATAAGCAATGAAGAAGAAGTCAGAGCTCCGGCTGCCGCTCACTTCCTCTTGATTTATACAGGTCGATTATTGTGAATGCCGATTATAGACCTGGGTAAAAAAAGACATTAATCTCTTGGAGCATTTAATTAACAAGTATACTGATTTTTGGAAACAAGATCTTTGTGGTGACACTTGTCTTAATCTTCTGTTGTTGCTTGTCGCCTATCATAAGTAACGGATTAGCATCTAGCTGAGCAATGCCTACTTCTTCACTCTGCAGGAGCCTACAATAACCACAACCAATGTCCACAAGTGTCTGTATTGTACAAGCATGCTGAATACTAAAGGAGCAATTTCAGTCAAATATGAAAATACACATGTAGGATGTTAGCAGGTGCATAGGATGCAGTGACACAGGAGGCAGAGCAAGGGTTAACAGGTTCTTTATATCAAACAGTGATAGTACAAGCAGAGGGTAAAGGAAGCGAATTTGCGGATGGGGAAAGTCAAATGCAGAAGATAATAGCAGGTTAACTTATCAGTCTCTGTGCGAGGGAGGGTGGCTGGAAGATCCCTCGGCAGTGCTGCAGGCGGCGTGACATGTCTCCGATCCGGTCCCACAGAAGGGCGATGCATTGTCTCCTTGCGATTATGAATCCTCCGGGTCCTTCGGCACGTAATCTCCTGGTCCGGGCGCATGGTGGTGCAGAGATGAAGGTTGACGGCACAGCAGAAGAAGCAGAAAGTACAGTAGACAAGGCCGCAGCAGAAGCACACAGTCCAGCAGACACAGCCATAGGTATGGGCCGGTCCTTAGCAGGCACCGCAAGGATGGGACTAAGCGGTGCCTCCGCAGTGGTGAGCGGAGCCAAGGTATGCACTCTATACTGGTCACTACCCAGTGCGGATGTCTCTCTGGGCTGAGGGTAGAACTTGTCGGCAGTGTTGCTAGCTGGGAATACAGGCACAGCTAGCTGGCGTGGGTCCGTCGAGAGGAAGTCAACCGTCTCACTGCTCACAAGCTCGTTTCCCACCAAGTGTCCCGTCTTCCTGCTCACACCGCTATTTATGTCGGATCCGCCCCCACCAGTCAGGTGTTCAGAAATGTCGCATTCAGGAACCTCTTCCCCCTGGAATATTGGTGACAGTCCCAGCCCCGACACGCAAGAGGGACCGTTGTCTCGGTACACCTCCCTGCACACATTAAGCAGAATACATTTTAATAAACCATCTTGCTGCTAAGAGCAAAGGCTGGAATGACATACCATACCAGCTTCAGCAAGGATCTTTGCTTTCCACTTGAATTTCAGGGCTCAATAGTAATTAACAAAGCTTAACGTGTTGGCTGTGTAATGTATGTACTGCTGCAATAGCACATGTGTCTTCCCCATAGAGTCAATCAAGATCCATTTGGTGACCCATGTTTCTACAAGTGAAGTGTCTTTAGTATGATCTCCGACATGTGAAAGCCGTCAGCTATTTTGCTTTAGTTTTGTCTCCGTTCTGCGGGATCTTGTGCTGTGGAAGGAAATCATCCGTTCCTCTAACATTTTCTAGGACTCGCAATAACTGTACACAGCTGCGTGGAAACAGCTCAAAGAAATACATATTTGCTAGCACATTACAAAGTTTACTCTGGAATTTCACCTGCGTCCTCGGAAAAAAATGTTCAAAAGAGAGATGGACACAAATTCCCACGAGAGCAATTATGTTATTAGAATTCTTATAGAACGGCCCTCGAATATCTCTGTTGTTTGTTTATTGGAAATGAGGTTTCGTGGAAAATATGTTTCATAATGTGATATGTTCTCAGCTCGATTCCTCCCTATTAAATAGTTTGGACTTCCAACTATTCCATTTTGAGCTGGAACTGATTTTCTGCTCAGATTTGGATGTTTACGGTAATTTGTCTTTCATTGGCATTGCACTGGACTGAATGATAGAGATTTGCAAAAAGTTAAAGCATTACACCTAAGCCTAAAAACGTGGGTGTGATGTCCTTTTTCCCCATCTGTAAATTTTAATGGATCAGGAAACAAAGCTAAAGTCTTCCATACTTATTAAACAACTGTTGGCCAAACAATCGTTTAACCAACCTCCATCGCTCCCACCTCCCCCTTACATAGGAACGCTCAGACAAATGCTCCTGTAAGCGCTATGAGCGTCGCTGTCATAATAATGTGCCACTTTCTTATGGGCAAGGAGAGCAAAAGGATAGGCTATTAAAATTCCACTGGCGATACTTCTCTCCCCCCACATAATTTATCAAGGGCAGTCAGGAGGCCTCCATACACATTAGACTGTCAACCAATTCTACTGGTATTGACAGGTTCGCCCGACTTTAGTCTAACGTCTATGGGGGCCATAAAGAGTAATTGTCACTAGTCTAGTGCTGGCCCTTTTTATTTAAGAAAAAGTGGGCACCCAAGACTTGTGATTTTTCTAATTATCACCTGAAAACACAAGTGTGCCGAAGTAACCCTACTTCCCCAGAAGGACACGAACTTCCAGGTTATGGGATTCCACAACCCTCCTTGGCCTTTTTCACAATGAAAGAGGGAAATAAATCTCACTCTTTGCACTATCCGGCACTGCCTCCTACTTTACTAATGGTAACATCATTAGAGCAGTTTGTAATGTTTAGTCCGGGGCTGACCACTCTTTTATTAGATAAAAAGGGAAACCCAAATTGGAATCACATCTATAACAGGCATTTCCTGATCTGCCATAGGAAGAGAAAATTGAAAATATTAGCAGAGCCAGATCTGCTACATGACAAACCTTATTGGCTGCAATGGTGGTCATTTGCCCAAAAATTCAGCAATGCAATACAGGCTTCTAAATGGGGTTATCAATCCAGAAAAAAAGTTGTTTTGCGATGTTTTGGCTTTAAAAAAGAAAAAATGACGTGTTCACAAATGGTATCTCAAAAAGGAGCAATTGGCAATAAAACACATGCACTTTTACATGCTATGATTGTCTGCACAGCTTTACTGTGTCTAAACCTCTATAAACCAGTGTTAAGAGGGGAAAAGTGGTCAGAATCTGTGACTGAGTTTTTTCTGAATTTCATGAGAAATCGCTCCTGTCAAACCAATCTAATCAGTTTTTATGAAGAGGTAAGCTATAGGCTGGACCACGGTGAGTCATTGGACGTGGTATATCTCGATTTTTCCAAAGCGTTTGATACCGTGCCGCACAAGAGGTTGGTACACAAAATGAGAATGCTTGGTCTGGGGGAAAATGTGTGTAAATGGGTTAGTAACTGGCTTAGTGATAGAAAGCAGAGGGTGGTTATAAATGGTATAGTCTCTAACTGGGTCGCTGTGACCAGTGGGGTACCGCAGGGGTCGGTATTGGGACCTGTTCTCTTCAACATATTTATTAGCGATCTTGTAGAAGGTTTACACAGTAAAATATTGATATTTGCAGATGATACAAAACTATGTAAAGCAGTTAATACAAGAGAAGATAGTATTCTGCTACAGATGGATCTGGATAAGTTGGAAACTTGGGCTGAAAGGTGGCAGATGAGGTTTAACAATGATAAATGTAAGGTTATACACATGGGAAGAAGGAATCAATATCACCATTACACACTGAACGGGAAACCACTGGGTAAATCTGACAGGGAGAAGGACTTGGGGATCCTAGTTAATGATAAACTTACCTGGAGCAGCCAGTGCCAGGCAGCAGCTGCCAAGGCAAACAGGATCATGGGGTGCATTAAAAGAGGTCTGGATACACATGATGAGAGCATTATACTGCCTCTGTACAAATCCCTAGTTAGACCGCACATGGAGTACTGTGTCCAGTTTTGGGCACCGGTGCTCAGGAAGGATATAATGGAACTAGAGAGAGTACAAATGAGGGCAACAAAATTAATAAAGGGGATGGGAGAACTACAATACCCAGATAGATTAGCGAAATTAGGATTATTTAGTCTAGAAAAAAGACGACTGAGGGGCGATCTAATAACCATGTATAAGTATATAAGGGGACAATACAAATATCTTGCTGAGGATCTGTTTATACCAAGGAAGGTGACGGGCACAAGGGGGCATTCTTTGCGTCTGGAGGAGAGAAGGTTTTTCCACCAACATAGAAGAGGATTCTTTAAACTGGATGGACAAATGTCTTTTTTCGGCCTTACTAACTATGTTACTATGTTACTATGAATTCATACTGGTGACTCTGTACCACCTAATTCCAATGTGCAGCTTCTGAGCTGGATCAGCCCTGATCAACAGACCATCAGGAAGGATTCACTCTGACCATAAGGACAACCCCTTTAATTTGTATTAATTGATTAATAGATTTTATGGGCATAGAAAAATAAAGGAATGCATGGATAGGTAGAGACTAATGGTGACTGTAGTTAGCTTTTTTTTACAGGCTTCTCTGTCCTTTTTATGCTACAGAAAACATCTATTACCCAGGACACCTGCATCCTTTGAAGGTTATATGAAAGCCACGCCAGGTGAGGAAATCTGTTGGCTCCATGCCAACCAAACAAATACACTTATATTATTGGTAAATGATACTTTAAAGGTTGCAGGTTTGTTGAAACTTGTTTTGGCTAAGCAAGGTCATCATTATGTGAAGTTCTGTGAACGCCTCTTACTGTTCCTCACATGCACATCAGACAGGTTAGAAATGTTCTGAAGTCGTGAACAGGACAAGAAGGTGAATGAGACGTGCTGCCCGTGTGTATGAGACGCGTTACTTTGTGTATTCGTTCATACGTTCTAATTACTCCTTGCCATTACACAATTCCATAGACTTGTCTGCTCCTTTTACACCATGTTTTTTTGCTCACACGAGCTCACACTTTTCATCTTAAAGTGGTGGAGCTTATTGAGAACTTACGAATATAAACATAGTTGCATTCTGATCGTCCACTATGCTCCTCTCGTAACACTTCCTAGCAGCATGTAGCGAGTAACATGACTTAGATTGGACATACACATTAAATCACTGTCGGCCAAATGCTATCTCTCCGCCACATAAATGCAAAGCTGGTCATACACATTAGCCCAGCTTCTGTTATTGGGGGGACCGCTAGTGTGAATAGGAGCATCTGAAGTCTCACCCAATGGCAGATGTATGGGGAGACAAGGATCCATCTTCTGCCATGTATTAAGATAGGGGATGAGCTGCTATCAGGCAGCTCTGGCAGCTGAGACCACTATCCAGGGAACGGTTAGCTGTGTTTTTTATAAGGATGCCCTTCCCTTTAGTAGTCCCAACACCTTTTGTGAGTCTATATTTTTAAAACTGCAGACTTTATCTACAGAAAGATAAGGACTTTTATTATTTCCATAGCTGGCGTCTTCTAACACGAAACTGAAATCATAATGGTTTATTCTCAAACCAAATCGGCTATTAGTATTTTTGAGGTGGGGGGGTAAACCACTCAAACAAGAACGTACAACCTGGTTGGGTTTAAGACCCGGACACCAGTGGGCAATAGCGCAAACCCTTCAGCCATGAGTATGGAATTGGAAACCATCTTTGCCAGCAATACAACATCTGGCAGACCCTAAAAATGATTGATTAGTATTAAAAAAAAAATTGACAGAAGCTAAAATATAGAATGGGTTCAGCTATGAAAATTGTGAAAATAAACCAGCAAAAGATGAATTCATCAAACATTTTAGTGTATGGTGCACATGTATAGCTGTGGATTTTGTGGCAGAAGTGCTACAATTCTGTTGCACATTTCGGTCTTTGCATTGCAAAGAGTAAAATCCACAGTGAAATCCATAACACAAATTGACCCACTCCGAACAGAAAAATAATCTGTGATGCTGCTACTGCAATGTCATACCCACCCGTAATCCGCCGCGTATATAGTCCTTTTACACACATCACAGTTACAGTGTGGAACATACAAATTCATAGAAGAGAAACGTTCCTTATTGGAAATTGTATCATTTTCATGTGTAATTATGTGGCCCATATAGCTATATGGGGGCACCACGGATTGTGGGATCACACTCAGACCTGAAATAAACCAATACTGCACAAAAAAGAAGAAAGACCAGGTCTATAAGCACAGGGATCACCACATTAAATGTTGCAAAGAACACAGCTTTATTCAAAAAACAACAATACAAGTAGCAAACCACATATACTTTTAAAAACATTTAAAAAGGCATAAACTTGCCATATGTGAAAGCCCACAATAGGGCAAGTAGCCCGCACAGAACTCTCAAGATATGAACATGTAAAGTAGCTATATCAATGTGACCAGCCCCTATATAGACAGCATATCCTTATAATGTGGACAACACAATTGCAAAGACCATATAGGAATAGAATGGACAGCCAGATAATACAGACCATATGTAATAGTAACGCCGTGCACCACAATACGCATGCCCATTAAGTCTATGCAAAAGGTGGATAAAGTATTACATGCATGAACCCCATACACTGTGTAGGTAGATAAATAAATTGGGTCTGACCATAGAGCTGCATAATAAAACCAACAAATGAAAAATAAATGGAAAGACCGCCCAAAGATACCTTACATCAGATTATAGTGTATGGGTCCTGGGAACAGCATAAGCCCAGTATTCCATAGAGAGCATGGCCACTTGTAGATCAATATCCTTATAGTTACCAATCAAAAGGTGACCTAAAATTTTTTTCCAATATGTTAGGCCGCTAGGCAGAGTCTAAGTGCGGGCTACACAACAGCCCAACGCGTGTCGCCACTGGAGCGGTGGCTTCGTCAGGGGTATTGTGTGAACGCCAGATGTGCTACTTAAATAACGAAAAATATCAGTATACCTGAATCAGCTGTGTTGCTGGTACGTCGCACCGCATGGAGCCACTGGCGGCGGCCATTACAGCTAGCCCCTTTGATCAAGAGCGCATGCTCCGGCGTCTCACAGGCGTCACTGTAGTGACGCGCCGTTACTGAGGCAACCACATGTTATGTGGTAAGCGCGTGCGGGATGAGCGCCGAGGGGTTCCTAGGGCGCATGCTCAAAGGTCTCCTACACTGCGGAGACTTCGCCCATGGATACCAAAATTACAGAGTCCTATTTCATGATAGCATACATACTGCACAGCTCAAATGATGATGGTAAATTAATAATCTATCTAAGCAAGGTAGAGCACGCATGGTGGTCCTGTGTTACAGATAATCAAATATCACAGGCTATGGCACAATAGAATGACTTTACCAAAAACGCCAGATATTTTGTAAAAAAGCTTGTGCGCTATATTGACGGCCGGTATTCTTTCCAAACAGTGTAATAAAGAGGACACATGCGCAATGCATACTCAATTACCCAATACTAGCATTATATATCTGCATATAGGTCTACACTGATAGTACCATGTGGTAGCGCTTAATAGCCCACCAAAACTATGGCGTTTATAAACCAAAAAATATGGAAGCCGTCGCATACGCGATCTAAAGGGCAAAAACCACTGTCCATGTTTCGTGGCTCTTTCTCAGGAGTTCACAAGACTGCAAAATGCATAGGCCAACTCTGAAATGTACAGTGTGATATTCAATATACACTAAGGCTGAAACCTAATTGGTGTAAACACACCACGTGGCCTAGTGAGGAAGGCCACATAATGAAGTTACCAGAATAACGCACGATATCCAAATACAATAGAAAAAACTACAGCTTTATCAACATTCAGTAGAAAACAAAGAGACAAAATACACCAGAATTTTCCTATATACTAATGCGAATAATATAGTTTATAGAGCCCCGAATTGTCCAGGGCAAGCAATTCTATAGCGTGGCCTAAGCCAGGAGGATTTGAAAAATACACCAATCTGAAAGATTGGATCACCGGTACTCAGTACTCTTATGTTTAGTGGCGTATACCAGAGTGCACTAACTTGTGCCAGTATATGTAAACATCATAATTGCATACAGATAAAGACTAGGCTGAAGAGGTTAACCCATAACAATTTATCTGATATTGCAGTAAGGCAATCACCAAATTGACGGTTTTTGGACATAATGAAATTTCAAATAAGGCCGAAATCCAATCTAAGGGTAAAGAAGGGGGATATGCTGTCCAGTGTCCATACAGGAGAAGGTGACACTAGTACCTAAGGCACTTCTAAAAAAAAAAAAAAAAACCCAGAGTGGAATATTTACAACAATGTTTATAAGGCATACAATAAAACCCAACTAGGCAATACAGAAAATCATTATTTATAGAACCCAGTAAATAACAGATCTTCGTTTAGACCACAAGGGGTTAAACAGTTCAGTTCGAAGATCCATCTGGACTCCCGTCTCAGAAGCTCCAAGGTGATATCACCACCTCTAATGTTGGGTTGAACTCCCTCCAGTCCCATAATCTTAGTGTCTTTCCACTGGGAGTTATGCACCGCCAGATAATGTGAAGCCACAGATGAGATGGTCTTGCCTTTTGCTTTATCTTTTACAGCCGTAGTGATGTTCGAAAAATGTTGTTGGATACGTTTTCTTAGTTCTTGCGTGGTTTGACCGACGTAGATTTTGTGGCAGGGACAAATCAAAGCATATATTAGATTGCGAGATTTGCAATTAAAGTAGGCCTTGGTGGAAATCTGTAGGGAATGGGATAAAGAAGACAAAACAGATACATCACCCAGGGTGAATGGGCAGATATTACATTTCCCGCAAGGGAAAGTCCCATTCAGTGTGACTCCCCTATTTAGTCTCCTGGTGGGGCGCTGAAAGTGACTATGACTCAGGCGATCTTTTAAGTTCTTCGCCCTTCTCGCTATCAAACTTGGTTGGATGGCAATATGGGGATGAAGTCTTGATTCACTTCGTAAAATACCCCAATATTTGGACAAAATCTGTCTCACATCATGCCACTGGTTGTTATAAGTTGTAATAATGCCAAGTGGTTTTTCAGGGGCTCTAGTCCTGGGCTGTAAAAGGCCCTCCCTACTACTATCTCTGGCCGCCCCAAAGGCACATGATATTACCCTATGAGGGTAGCCCCTTTCTCGGAACCGCGAAGTGAGTTCCCGAGAATGTTCCAGAAAATCCTCCTGCTGGCTGCAATTTCTCCTCACCCTATAGAATTGGCCTTTTGGGATTCCTTTCTTCAGGTGGTAGGGGTGGAAACTAGTGAAGTGTAGTAGGCTATTTGAAGCCGTGGGTTTCCTATACAGTGATGTCACAATCCTATTCCCACTTATACGAAGTTTCAAGTCCAAAAACTCAATCTCCGTCTGCGAATATTGCGAAGTCAATCGGATGTTCCATGGGTTATCATTAAGAATCCTGATAAAGCCTTGGCAGTCCTCCAGGGTGCCTGTCCAGAGAAATACAACATCATCAATATAACGTTGCCATTTGATCACATGTTTCAAGTACCCCTCTAGACAGTACACCCTGGTGACCTCCCACCACCCCAAGAAAAGGTTGGCGTATGCGGGGGCACATCTGGTCCCCATAGCAGTGCCCCTCACTTGCCTGTAAAAAACACGGTCAAAGATGAAGAAATTTTTGTCCAGTATAAACAATAATAGATCCAACAGGAATGAGTCGTGCCCTCTATCACCAGTGGTATTTTGATCCAGAAAGAATGATACAGCTCGTATGCCCAATTCATGGCTAATGCAGGTGTAAAGTGACTCTACATCGAGAGTCACAAGCCAAGTTTCGAAGGGAACTTCAAAGTCTTGGAGCTGGGAAATGAGAAAGGTAGAATCTCTCACATAAGATTGTAGAGTTAGCACAAGTGGCTGGAGAAAAAAGTCAACATATATGCACGGTCGCTCCAGCAACCCCCCTATCCCCGACACAATGGGCCTACCTGGAGGAACCTGCAATGACTTGTGCACCTTTGGGAGCATGTAGAATGTCGGAGTCTTCGGATGACAATTTTTCAAAAATTCTCTCTCACGTTTAGTTATAATGTTGTATGAGAATGCAGTATCCAGGAGTTGATTCAATTTCGCTTGGAAAACACCTGTGGGGTCAGACGGGAGAATCTGGTAACAATCTGTATTATGTAGTTGGCGAATAGCTTCCTGTGTGTACAAGTCAACCGGCCAAATGACCAGGTTTCCCCCCTTATCCGCCTCACGGATAAAAGCTCCCTATTGGACCCAAGTCTGGTTATGATGGAGTGTTCCTCCTTACTAAGGTTTCTTCCCCTATTGGGGTCCAGTTTAAGCTGATGAATCTCTACATATGGCATAAAAAAAACACTGTACTGCTGGACAAAGCGAGAATGGGGGAGTGGCTTGGGAAGGTAATCTCCCCGTAAATTTCCGTCTTAATTGACCGTCCTCACCTTCTTCAAGTAGGTCCAATAGATCTCTAAGTGTTGCTCTGTCATAGGGGGGAAGGTCATCAATGGCAGATGGTCGATGGTATAGTATTTTAAACGTCAGCTGCCTGCAAAAAAGGTAAACGTCTTTGATAAATGTGAATTTATCCAATCCGCTAGTAGGGCAGAAGGATAAACCCTTTTCCAAAACCGAAATCTCACGGTCAGAGAGAACGTAATTGGACAAATTCAATATTTGTAACTTACCGGTAGTTGGAGAGTGCAAGGGCATCATCCCTGATGTTACCGTCTCCTGTTCTGCCGTGTTTCCCGTTTGTAGCGTGGGGACCACGCTTTGTAGTTCCTTGTTCGCTTCTTTTGGATGCCGTCTCCTCCTCCGACCCCTCCTGTGGCGCCTTCGGAGTTGCTCGGTTCCGTGGATAAAAAATCATCACTTGATGATGCTTCAAAGGTCGCTGGATTATTAGCACCCTCCGGGCCTATAGGGATACCAGGTCTTTTGTTTCCTCTGTGGGTCCACTTGAAGGCTTGCTTGTTTCTAAAGTCAAGTTGGTCCCTCTTGAATTTCTGTCTTTTCTTTGATATAACTTCCTTTTCAAAGTTATCAATGGTAATTTTAAGTTGGGCCTGGAATGGCTCCACCATAGCCTTTATATCAAAGTTAGCCAGTTTTCCTTCACATAGTTTGATCCTCTCCTTGAGGGTGCCTAGGACAACTTGGTCATGCTCTATTAACATATCTATAATAATCTGGGAGCATCTCAATAGACCGGCCTCCCAGGTTTTCCGGAATATGTCCTCAACCTCCCAAGCAGGAAAAATTTGCACCCTGAGACCCCTGGGAACCAATCCCGCCTTTTTATATTCATCAAGTGTTTTAAGATTCCACCATGTTTTGGTTAATGCCTTATGCAAATTAGTTAATTCCCTAGTAACTACTTGAAAATCTCCATCCTCAATGCCACCTGCTCGTGCAGTGGAGACATCATCACTGAAAAAGCCAGCCGCCTGATTACTCCATGCAGCCTAGTCTTTATCTGTATGCAATTATGATGTTTACATATACTGGCATAAGTTAGTGCACTCTGGTATGCGCCACTAAACATAAGAGTACTGAGTACCGGCGGTGATCCAATCTTTCAGATTGGTGTATTTTTCAAATCCTCCTGGCTTAGGCCACGCTATAGAATTGCTTGCCCTGGACAATTCGGGGCTCTATAAACTATATTATTCGCATTAGTATATAGGAAAATTCTGGTGTATTTTGTCTCTTTGTTTTCTACTGAATGTTGATAAAGCTGTAGTTTTTTCTATTGTATTTGGATATCGTGCGTTATTCTGGTAACTTCATTATGTGGCCTTCCTCACTAGGCCACGTGGTGTGTTTACACCAATTAGGTTTCAGCCTTAGTGTATATTGAATATCACACTGTACATTTCAGAGTTGGCCTATGCATTTTGCAGTCTTGTGAACTCCTGAGAAAGAGCCACGAAACATGGACAGTGGTTTTTGCCCTTTAGATCGCGTATGCGACGGCTTCCATATTTTTTGGTTTATAAACGCCATAGTTTTGGTGGGCTATTAAGCGCTACCACATGGTACTATCAGTGTAGACCTATATGCAGATATATAATGCTAGTATTGGGTAATTGAGTATGCATTGCGCATGTGTCCTCTTTATTACACTGTTTGGAAAGAATACCGGCCGTCAATATAGCGCACAAGCTTTTTTACAAAATATCTGGCGTTTTTGGTAAAGTCATTCTATTGTGCCATAGCCTGTGATATTTGATTATCTGTAACACAGGACCACCATGCGTGCTCTACCTTGCTTAGATAGATTATTAATTTACCATCATCATTTGAGCTGTGCAGTATGTATGCTATCATGAAATAGGACTCTGTAATTTTGGTATCCATGGGCGAAGTCTCCGCAGTGTAGGAGACCTTTGAGCATGCGCCCTAGGAACCCCTCGGCGCTCATCGCGCACGCGCTTACCACATAACATGTGGTTGCCTCAGTAACGGCGCGTCACTACAATGACGCCTGTGAGACGCCGGAGCATGCGCTCTTGATCAAAAGGGCTAGCTGTAGTGGCCGCCGCCAGTGGCTCCATGCGGTGTGACGTACGAGCAACACAGCTGATTCAGGTATACTGATATTTTTCGTTATTTAAGTAGCACATCTGGCGTTCACACAATACCCCTGACGAAGCCACCGCTCCAGTGGCGACACGCGTTGGGCTGTTGTGTAGCCCGCACTTAGACTCTGCCTAGCGGCCTAACATATTGGAAAAAAATTTTAGGTCACCTTTTGATTGGTAACTATAAGGATATTGATCTACAAGTGGCCATGCTCTCTATGGAATACTGGGCTTATGCTGTTCCCAGGACCCATACACTATAATCTGATGTAAGGTATCTTTGGGCGGTCTTTCCATTTATTTTTCATTTGTTGGTTTTATTATGCAGCTCTATGGTCAGACCCAATTTATTTATCTACCTACACAGTGTATGGGGTTCATGCATGTAATACTTTATCCACCTTTTGCATAGACTTAATGGGCATGCGTATTGTGGTGCACGGCGTTACTATTACATATGGTCTGTATTATCTGGCTGTCCATTCTATTCCTATATGGTCTTTGCAATTGTGTTGTCCACATTATAAGGATATGCTGTCTATATAGGGGCTGGTCACATTGATATAGCTACTTTACATGTTCATATCTTGAGAGTTCTGTGCGGGCTACTTGCCCTATTGTGGGCTTTCACATATGGCAAGTTTATGCCTTTTTAAATGTTTTTAAAAGTATATGTGGTTTGCTACTTGTATTGTTGTTTTTTGAATAAAGCTGTGTTCTTTGCAACATTTAATGTGGTGATCCCTGTGCTTATAGACCTGGTCTTTCTTCTTTTTTGTGTAATTATGTGGCCCATGTTATTGACATCCTGTCACAATGGATTGATATACTTTACTCCATCTTTTAGGTAGAGAAATAGTCAAAGCACATTTCAGCTAATAATTAGCTCTAGAAAAAAAAAGCCCAAGCCCCATAGGTGTCAACAAAATGAGCCTGTCATATTTGATTAAAAAACGTTTTTGGTCTGGGTTGATCGATGGGAATAGAGACTACAGTTCTGAGTTGTTCCTCAGGCTGTTCGCTCGTACCTCTTTGTACAGAATGTTTCATTATATTGTCATGGTGGATACAGTTCAGATTTTTCGTTTTGAACTTAAATTGAAAATCAGAAGGTTAAACCAAACTGTTAACTGTGTCTCTTCAGAACTGACACTTAATACAGGATATAAATCACTGTGGGGGCCTGTTATTCTTTCAGGAATGCAATTACATAGGTTCAAATAAAACATGAAAGAAGGCTACAAGTTTTAAAATGTACTACGTTCTCGAAAGCAGGCAAGAAGGAATGTGAAGCAGTTAAAGTATGCTAACATCCACATGTGGTGCATGAGAGGATTAGAAGAGCAGGTTTCTGTTGTCTAATGATCAGGTCCTCAGCAGTCCAGGTACACCCTTTATCCACCAGTTTTGTCATTGGTGGAGCCAGGTGTGTGGGATCCATCCCTGATATTCATCACCCAGCTTAAAGTAACCATCAATGGTTTAGAAATGTTTTACAAAGTACTGTATCTGATATCCATTATTGGAATGAGGTGCAGTGGTTAACTGGAAAAGCCTTGGGTCCCCAGGTCAGGACTGACAATACTATTTGATATGAAAAGTTCAGTTCATCTAAACTGATTGAACAGCACCTCAATGGCACAGTCCAATTGCCCAAATGCTTAGCAAGTCCCCAGTTCACTTGTTGCACCTTAGATAGCTGCCAGCTGAAACATTCTCAGGCGACAATTATATTTCCTAAATATAATACACCTGAATAGAGATGAGTGAACTTGTTTGGAAAACATTTGGCAATCTCAAATTCGGCACAAACGTAGCACATGTGGATTCGTGTTCGGTTTCCCGAGCATTTTTCCTCAAAGTCGGCAAAAGTCGGTCACAGTTTGGTAAATCACCGCATTTCCAGTAATGCTTTTGTTTTGACTTTGTCTAGGATAGTGGTGCGGTATGATGAGTGGGAGGATGGGAGGGCGTGTTTTATGATGGGAGGGGGTGTGTCTATGTCAGAGGAGCTGCGGAAAGTAATTTTTTTTAAAATTTTCTTTAATAACTTAATGTGTATACATTCTGGCAGCCAATCAGGGCGCACAAACCAATCACAACGTCATGACACAAGGTCTTCTGTAATTGGCTGCCTAGGTCACATGTCCCTGTTCATATAAAAAGCAGACACATTGTCTTGCTGGCGCCATTTTCTCAGTGTCACAGGGCAGAGAGGTCGCTCCTGTGCTAGTGCTGGTGCTGAAAGTGAACTTGTCAGTTAGCTAGATCTCCTGTGTGAAATTGATCTTCCAGTATCGAACTAGATTGGGCTAAAAAAGTGTTGCAGTCTCAGGAGGCCAAATTTTGCTAATCAAAATCGTTTGGGCAAAAGCTGTGTTGCAGTGAGGAATCAGGAGGCCCGATTTGCTCATCAAAATCGTTAGGTGTAAGAGTTTTGTTCAGGCACACTATCTAAGAAAATAAATAGTGATTGTTCATTTAGTGACAGGTGACTGACAGGTGTGGACCTAAGTTTGTGAACCAGCAGGTTACAAGAGGGGAAGGGTACATACAACTTGAGTGGGAAAAAGCAAGGTCGTGGTGGAAGGGGGAATAGGCTTGGTGTTAGACATGTACGTGGGTTAGGTTTTAATTTGAATGAAAGCTCAACTGAACAAACGACGTCTCGTCCTATCCAAAGACAACTGACAACATCTGTTACTGGACGGGCAACTTAATTCCCTTTCGTTGGCAGTCACACAGTGGTACACTTTGTAGATGAGGCTCAGAAAGAGCATGTGCTCCAGTGGATGGCAAGAGCTGCATCAAGTGGCCTCTGCTCCTCTTCTTCCACCTTAACATCACACACAGTACAATCCTCAGAGGGGGCACCTCAATCACCCTTGTTTCCTCCTGCGTCACAAATTTCCAAATGCCCAACTGACTGTGGGGAACCACATTCTGCAGAGCTGTTCACACATTCTATTCCATGGGCATCAGAGGCCTGCTCCAAAGATTCACAGAATCCAGAGGAGGAAAGCATCTGCACCGATATCCAAAATGTTTTCATGTTGGATCCGCGGTCGGACAAAGTAAAGTCCGAGCAGAATCTAGACTCTCCTCACCAGACGTTTACCAGGGGGTTGAGATGATCCTGATGAGACTCAGATACCAGAGGCACATGTAGACTGCACTGTGCTATCAAGGCAGGAAGAGGAGGAGGGTGATTCTCAGGGCAAGGAGTAGGAGAACAGAGAGAATGACGATGAGGTTGAAGATACCACCTGGTATGAACCCGGAGGCAAGAAGCTGAATAGCACAGCAGAGGAGGTGAAGGAGAAGGAAGACGAGATTACATTGCGGCTACCCGCACAGACACGGAGTGATGCGATCACGACAAGCACTGCATCCTCAGCCACAACTCTGGCTGTGGCCAGCATTGGTTGCAAGATTTCAGTTCACAGGGGTGGCAAAGGTTGCCTAGCCTGGGCCTTTTTTGAGACCAAAAACACGTTATCTGCCAAATTTGCAAAAAAAAACTCAGTAGAGGCAAAAACTGCAATAATTTGGTCAACATGCCTTAGTGTGGGATTCTCACTACACTAAAATGTAGACTATCAGGCCACTCCAACCACTAGCCATCCCATCAACCATATTTGCTGCTTCTTCCTCCACCATCACTGTTCCAAGTCTTCTCACACAGATCTCTGGCTGCAGAAACTCCACTTGCTTACCTCCTACAGTCGGGGCAAGTGAGAGCTTGTCAGCTATTATGGAAGTGGAGATCCTGCTGTTTTTGTGTTACCTAGCACAACACATCTTTTTTAATCCACCATAACATCTCCACCTGCACCTCAAGCACAGTCAAGATGTCAAATTTGTCCTGTTCACCCTACCCACCCTCTCTCAGCACAGCAGCCAGCTCTGGGTCCCACAGTTGTGGTCACGTAAAAGAATGTCTCCTCCTACACATGCCAAAGCTAGGAGCTTGAACTCCACCATCTCCAATCTGTTGGCCACAGAAATGCTGCCAACATACAGATGGTTTCCTAAAGTTGATCATCATTGCAGTCTCCCAGTACTAGTTGCCCAGTCACCATTACTTCTCTAAAAGCTGTGGTTGCACTACACCAGCAGATCGCAGACAACATCACCCATTCCCTGAAAAAATCTATGTCTGCCAGGGTGCATTTCACCACTGACACCTGGATGAGCAAACATGGGTATGGGCATTACATCTCGC
Organism: Ranitomeya variabilis; assembly: GCF_051348905.1. NCBI lineage: Eukaryota > Metazoa > Chordata > Amphibia > Anura > Dendrobatidae > Ranitomeya > Ranitomeya variabilis. The sequence goes on from NC_135232.1 coordinate 745,266,295, forward strand.
TGACTGGGCACTTGGCGACTCTGGTAGCTGATGGGGCAGGAGGTCAAGGGGCTGCTCCACAAGTCTTGGAATCCCCAAGGCTTGCGGTACAAACCTCTATATAACAGTTCCTCCACTGCTTCTGCCTCTTCCACCTCCTCTAGTGCCTCCACCTGTGCCTTCAACCTCTCCCTTAATCAGACACCCATTCCAACAGTGCAGATAGAATTTCCCCCACCTTCGTACTTCGCAGCCATGGCTCACCGCAATCAGGCAGTGTTCAAATTAATATGCCTGGGAGATCGCAGTCGCAGTCACACAGCTCAAGAGTTGTGGACAGCTATCTAGGCCGTGTTAGAGCAATGGCTTTTTCCACTGAACCTGCAGCCTGGGAAGGCCGTGTATGATAATGGTGCAAACATGGTGGCGGTCCTACGCCGGGGCAACCTCACACACATGCCTTGCATGGCTCACGTCCTCAACCTGGTGGTACAGCAATTTCTCCACCATTCTGGATGCACTGCTGTAGGAAGCACGGTCGCTCTGTGCTCCCGTCTGATTATTGCACCCCGCAGGTCATCGACTTGCATTGCTACAGAGATCTTTCAGCCTACCGGTTAACTGTTTGATTTGTGATGCTCCAACACAGTGGAATTCCACTCTTCACATGTTGCAGCACATGTTGCAGCAACTGTGGCAGCAGCAATGAGCACTGGTGCAGTATGTCCTTTTGCACAGCTTGGGCCAACGCAATACGGACGTGGTTCAAATCTCGCTTGCGGAGTGGGCACAAATTAAGGACCTCTGCACCCTCTGCACAGTTTTAAAACGGCTACTAAAATGGTTAGCGCTGACGATGCAGTCATCAGCATCACTATTCCAGTCATCTACATGCTAGGGCATGCTATGAATAGTCTGCGTTAGGAGGTGGTGGTCCCAGAGGAAGAGGTGGAAGCAGAGGAGTATGCAAAAAGAATAACCCATTGATAGGACCCGTTGAAGCGTGTAAGACGCGAAACGGCTGTAGTCCTCTTTTGTTTTTTCTGCATGTTCTGCTAATGTATCTCCCCTATAACCTTGTCCACATTGTGCAAATTAAATAAAGGACAAAGGATTTTTATTTCACGGAAGATTCGAGTTGTGCCGCTGTTTTCTTCTTATTTCTGGAAAAAGGATAACAATATCTCTAAGTTCCGGACTGTTGTCACACAGGCGAGTGCTATGGGAGGGTGGATTACAGCGATCGAGAGAGGCCCATGGTACCAGACAAACTGTTAATGAAGTTGCCGAGGAACAAATTGAGGAGGAGGTGATGGACGGGCAACAGTCAGGAGATGAAGAGAATAATGATCTCCTCTCTGTTGTCCGTGGTTGGAGGGAGGATGCAACCTTCAGTGTTACCACAGCCTACCAATTCATGGAGGGGGTGATCGTTCAGTATATGATTGCACAAAATACCTCACATATTTATATGTATTTTTTGCACTTCATTTTACAGAGTGCTGCCAGGCCTGTGCAGTAGCAGCTCTCTGAGATTGCCTCTATACACACCGATAGCTGCTACTGCGCAGGTGCGGGTCGCGCCAACTTAGAGGAGGCGCCATTTTCAAATTGATTTTTTTTTATTTGCTCAATAGCATCAAGAATATTTATTAACTGAACACTAAACATACAATTATGCTGCAGTGCAGGTGACACGGCTGGCACCTGCCTGCTGAAAGGTTTTTTATTTTTCTTCAGTATGTACAGATATTTATAATGTAAACTAGAGGACGGGTCAGTGAGGGATCAGTGACCTGTCAGCAGTCTGCATTATGAATACCTAATCAGAGCACTACATGCAGACCCCCTCAGGCCGCCCCAGAGCACGAGCATATCATTAACTCAAAACTGAAAATAAAGATTAAACAACAACCACAAGACAGATTTCATCACCAGGTATCAGTGTAATCAGTATAACGGCGCCAACCTGACACTGTCTGTAGTTACTGTGCACAATCCTGCTAATAGGGGCACTTTAAGCATACTGTTCCATTTTTTACCAACAACAGACTGTTTTGACATACGCTAAATAAAGAGCGCTCTAGCGATACATTTTGGTTTATGCACAAAGTGTTTCCTCTTGACATTTTTCCTCAGTTCACAAATGTCATGCCAGCATAGATTCACCCAAATATTAACCCCTTAATGACCAGAGCTTTGTTCAGTTTTGTGTTTTCGTTTTTCGCTTCCCTCCTTCCCAGAGGCATAACTTTTTTACTTTTCTGTCAATATAGCCATGTGAGGGCTTATTTTTTGCGGGACGAGTTGTACTTTTGAAACACACCATTGGTCTTACCATGTCATGTACTAGAAAATGGGAAAAAAATTCCAAGTTCGGTGAAATTGCAAAAAAAGTGCAATCCCACACTTGTTTTTTGTTTTGGCTTTTTTGCTAAGTTCACTAAATGCTAAAACTGACCTGCCATTATGATTCTCCAGGTCATTACGAGTCATAGACACCAAACATGTCTAGGTTATTTTTTTATCTAAGTGGTAAAAAAAAAGTCAAAACTTTGCTAAAAAAAAATAAATAAAAAAATTGCGCAATTTTCCGAGACCCGTAGCATCTCCATTTTTTGTGATCTCGGGTCGGGTGAGAGCTTATTTTTTTGCGTGCCAAGCTGACATTTTTAATTATACCATTTTGGTGCACATATGATTTTTTGATCGCCCGTTATTGCATTTTACTTCAACGTCGCGGCAACCAAAAAAAGTAATTCTGGCATTTTGAATGTTTTTCTCGCTATGCCATTTAGCGATCAGATTAATCCTTTTTTTATTGATAGATCGGGCGATTCTGAAAGCGGTGATACCAAATATGTGTATGTTTGATTTTTTTTATTGTTGTATTATACACTCACCGGCCACTTTATTAGGTACACCTGTCCAACTTCTTGTTAACACTTAATTTCTAATCAGCCAATCACATGGCGGCAACTCAGTGCATTTAGGCATGTAGACATGGTCAAGACAATCTCCTGCAGTTCAAACCGAGCATTAGTATGGGGAAGAAAGGTGATTTGAGTGCCTTTGAACGTGGCATGGTTGCCAGAAGGGCTGGTCTGAGTATTTCAGAAACTGCTGATCTACTGGGATTTTCACACACAACCATCTCTAGGGTTTACAGAGAATGGTCCGAAAAAGAAAAAAAATCCAGTGAGCGGCAGTTCTGTGGGCGGAAATGCCTTGTTGATGCCAGAGGTCAGAGGAGAATGGGCAGACTGGTTCGAGCTGATAGAAAGGCAACAGTGACTCAAATCGCCACCCGTTACAACCAAGGTAGGCCTAAGAGCATCTCTGAACGCACAGTGCGTCGAACTTTGAGACAGAAGGGCTACAGCAGCAGAAGACCACACCGGGTACCACTCCTTTCAGCTAAGAACAGGAAACTGAGGCTACAATTTGTACAAGCTCATCGAAATTGGACAGTAGAAGATTGGAAAGACGTTGCTTGGTCTGATGAGTCTCGATTTCTGCTGCGACATTCGGATGGTAGGGTCAGAATTTGGCGTAAACAACATGAAAGCATGGATCCATCCTGCCTTGTATGGAGCATCTTTGGGATGTGCAGCCGACAAATCTGCGGCAACTGTGTGATGCCATCATGTCAATATGGACCAAAATCTCTGAGGAATGCTTCCAGCACCTTGTTGAATCTATGCCACGAAGAATTGAGGCAGTTCTGAAGGCAAAAGGGGGTCCAACCCGTTACTAGCATGGTGTACCTAATAAAGTGGCCGGTGAGTGTATATATTTTCTTCATATTTTCTTTTTAAACATTTTTTTTTACTTTTGCCGTGCTTCAATAGTCTCCATGGGAGGCAAGAAGCTGGCACAACTCGATCGGCTCTGCTGCATAGGAGCGAAGCTCAGACCTCTTCTATGTAGCTGAATTACATTATTGCTATGAAAAATATTTAAGATTGAGAGTCCTCAGTGGTTGATACCTTTTAATGGCTAACTGAAAAGATGGTAACAAATTGCAAGCTTTCGAGACTACTCAGGCCTCTTCATCAGGCATAGACTTCGAATAGCTTGCAATTTGTTACCATCTTTTCAGTTAGCCATTAAAAGGTATCAACCACTGAGGACTCTCAATTCTAAATATTTTTCTATCTACTGGCTAACACGGTACCAAGATATACATCTTTCCTGTATCATTATTGCTATGAGCACCGACCACTGGGTGGCGCTCACAGCAATCTAGCATCAACAACCATAGAGGGCTGCAGGAGACCTCTGGTTGTCATGCCAACGCACCGATGACTCTCGATCATATGACTGGGGTCCGGATGGCCGGAAGCGCTTGTTAAATGCCTCTGTCAGAGTTTGACAGTGGCATTTAACTAGTTAATAGGTGCGGGCAGATGGTGATTCCACCCACACCTATTGCGGGCACATGTCAGCCGTACAAAACAGCTGACATGTCCCGGCTTTGATGCGGGCTCACCACTGGAGCCTCCATCAAAGCGGGGGTTCTGCTATCCGACGTACTATTCCGTCTGATTGCAGAAAGGGGTTAATGGTCAATCTAGTAAACTATTCCCAATGAGGCTGGTAATACAGATTATTACCCAGTATATGGAGCACTCACATTATGCCAACACTTTACTGAAGTAAAGCAGGGTTAATCGTTAACAGTATGGCTAAAGACCTAATAATCTCTTCTTACCTCTGTATTTCTGACCTGCGGTTCCACGTTTGGTTATTTTCATTGTTTGATTACCCTTTCTGCTTTGTATAAACTTTTCTTCACCTTTTAAATAAAAGAATCTAATAAAGTACTATTTTTTATCTACCTTTTGGTTCTTTCAGGTGCGTTTTTTCCTTATATGTTTCAAATGAAGTAGATGGGTAGAGTGTCACATTTGGATGCTTCGTGGCACCGCATAACCTGAAAATGACAAGGCGTTGTTGCGTACGTTGTACTTGAAGATTGCAATGGTTCATCGATTTACTGTCTAAACAGATCTCTGGTTACAGAAAATAAATAATGGAAAGCGGTGAATTATTAAAGAACAACCCTGATATTGCACAACGTATTCTGTACAGGCGTGAACAGCCTGTGCGCTGCATGGACGACATGAACACAAACATAGTGCGTGTCATCTGCAACTGACCACCCAGCAGAGGGGCGAAGCTGAAGTACAGCCAGCACGGAATATGTTCCCAAAACCTGTAGCAGCCACTTTATATTCCTTCTTGTATAAAGGAGAGAAACCAATCAAGAATATAAAAAATAGAGATAAATGCATTTAATACCAAATACCATGTGGAAAGCAAAGCCCCGGCCTGACTATTAATAACATCCTACCCACTTTACTACCACAGGACTGATACATAGCAATGAGTGTATCTAAATGACCTAATAACATGGCGACAGTAGCTCTACAGAAAAGACACCTGTAATGGTAGGACGAGCTCATTATCACAACATGTTAGAAAATGAAAAGGGTTTTTCAGTACTATGATATTGATGACCTGATGTAGATGTGATGTCTTAGGATAGGTCATCAATAGCAGATTAGTGGGGTCCGGCCCCCTGAACACCCACCATACAGCTACTCAGTCACACTGTTTAGTCTCAGCTTCCGCATATTAAATCCCGGGAGTGGCCAAAAAACAGTGTGACAGAAAAGTGTTCCCCTCAGTAGACGGTGAACATCCACCGACTGCTAGAGCTGGTACCACCTGATCTGTGGGAGTGCCAAGTGTTGGACCTATCCTAAAGGTAAGGTCATCAATATCACTGTAGCGGAAAACCCTTTTAGCATGTGATAAAGTCAGATTTTAATTTTTCTCAGAGAAAAAGCACGACCAGCTAGCAACATCCTAAGCATGTTGCCAGAGGCATATACTAAGTGTCACGATGTTGCGATCAATGACCTCTGATAAGATGCCTGGAGATCAGTGGCCAGATTCAGATGTACCGGTGGTCATATGCAGCGCCCCAGAGTCCTGGTCGTTGCAGTACTGTGGCTCCGCCACTAAGGGGAGCCATGGTGCGTTCGATGGCACTGAAGGAGTTCCTCCAATCAGGTATCACAGACACCAATATGTTTCACAGCTGGGCCTCCGGGGGGAGCTAAGGGTGCTATTCATTAGGCCACTCCCCACCATAGTGGGTAAACTGGGGGTCAGGCAGGAAGTTAGTAGAGAAAGCTGACTGGATCGAACGAAGCAACACCTAGTGAGAGAGGGGGTTGTGGAGGAAGAGACAGTAGGGTCTCTGCCAGGGGTGGGATCCTGGCAGAGGCTTGGCATTGAAAGAACGTAACGGGACCGTGCCTGCTCAGAATAGCGGCGGTGCCCTAAGAAAGGATTAGAAGCGAGATAGATTGTGCTGAGTGAGAAACGAAATCAAGCAGAAGGAGAATACCAGCAGGGGTTTTGTTGAAAGAGGCAGCACCTTGCTGAGGCGCATTACCGGTGGCCGGAACGCCGAGGGAGTGGAATAATATACAGCTTTAAGCCATACTCCAAACAGCGGCAGGACAGTCAGTCTCAGGCGGGCTGTCTACCACATATCACCTATGAAGTCTTGGGGGGCAATTGCGGGAGAGGGGCGTCTCTAGGGTCCCGGAAGAACTCCAGGCCTACCTGACAAACGGGTGCCGTTCTTACTGTAACATCAGGAAGGGACGGAAGATTAGCAGAAGATCAGTTAATCGAGTTGTGAGGGAACTTAAGAAACAGACACAACAGTTGTGGGGTACTTTCCGTAAGCACAGCAGGGAAGGACTACAACACAAAGCGCTAAGAAGGAAGGCACTGATTTCCACCTGTGAGGAGAACTCTGGAAGTGCCATTGGACCGGCCGGACTTGCGCAGCCTGGTGGACCGGATTCTGGACTGAGGACCGAGAGATCTCCAGTAAAGAGGTAAAGAGACTGCAACCTGGTGTCCTCGTTACTTACCGCGACCTGCACCCCACAACTGCACCGCTATACCACCGTTAACAGCACCTATTTGCAATGGACGTCCCCCACTGACAGACAGGGCCACGGACCGGGTCTAGCCACCGTGACAACCCCAGGACTGAGATCCCAGAGGCCCGGCTCCGGGTACCCCTCGGCCCTGCGGCGGTGTGGGGGCGCTCCAATTCTTGGCGTCACGAACAGGATCTACTTAAGCCTGAAGAATCAGGTCATGTGTGCCTAGAGACTGTAATTTACTGTACTTGAACCGTACTTTATTGAAAAGACTGTGTGTTGTGCCATTTGCCGCCAAAATCCGCCGCCATTGCAGCGCTGAGGAGAGCGCAGGAAGAGAAGAGGGGCGTGGAGTGGGCGTAGACAAGTTGGAGAGTGCGAACAGCAATGGCCGCCCAGTCTAAATATTTCTGTGTGTTGAGGACGTGCCCGTCAACAGCTGAGGTCCGCCTCCTGATCCTGGCCGGAGGGTGGAGACCATGGGGACGGGGCCGCCCACGGAAGAGACCGCGGGAAGAAGACGCGGGAAAAGAACAAGAAATGGCGGCACCAGGAGCACAGCGCGGAGCTGACCCGGCCCAGTCCGAGGCCGCACAAGCTGGGACAGGCTCCGAAACGCCAACGCTGCGGGGTCTGACCCTCACCGAGTCACTGTTGGGCCGACCCCCTGTGCCACTGTCCGAAGAATGTGTGGCTGCAGCCGAGGCCCGACAGCTGGCCCGCCGCCTGAAGGCTGATGCCCGTGCCCTCACCCGGGTGGGCCAGCCCACCGAGATCAAGTTGTCTCCTGTTGCTGCTTACCCGGCCGCGGCGGAAGGTACGCTACCCGCACCGGGCCTGAAAATCATGCCGGATGCTGAGCACTTACGGCGTCTTATGGCAGAGTGGCGGAGCCGGCCCCAGGCGGAGCAAGTTAATTTGATTAGTGTTCCGGAGATTCCGTCCTCACACTGGGGTGTGGTGGTGGCCTTTAACCCCCGGTATGGAAGAGGGGTGATCCAGGAAATTGGAGAGCCGCTGCAGATCCGCGTGGACCGGGAGGAGGTGGAGCCTTGCAGCGGAAGGTTCGATCGTGACCTGGAGCCGGGAGACGCCGTCACCTACACGAGGTGGAGAAGGGGCACTGGAGAGACGGGCTGGTTCGCCCGAGGTGTCCAACGATGCGTCGCCCTCCAGGCTGCGGGGGGAGCACCGGAAGGAGATAATCCCGTAGGGAAGGCAGCGGGACCCGGCCCCGAGGAATCGCGAGAAGCTCGGCCTCGCCGTGCCCCGGAGGGACGGGTGCACCTGCCGACAAGGAGGACCTCCCGGCGAGGGATTTTATCGTTACTGGGACCGGAACGGCGTCCTGGCTCACCGGTGCGATCTGTTGGCCTGGTGAGGCCGGATAAGAGGTCGCCTCCCGCAGAACCCCAGTAAGATTTTATTGCTTCTAAAATGTAAATAGTTACTGTTTGTTCTTTAAGTTGCTGCTAAACCCGTCCAGGGTAAACTTTAAAAAGGTGACCCCTTTGTTGACCCGGGGTCACTATTGTTGTTTTCTTGAAGTTTCGCACAAAGTTACACAAACTGCGAAATCATGGACTGTGCATGATTTGAACTTTCTTGTAAATAGTTTGCACCTTCTTAAAGGTGCTTCCTACTGGTTTTGTTTAAAGACATTTTGCGAAGATACCATTCCGGAGCCTTTGCATGGACTGGTAGGCTGAGAAGAAGAGCTACCTCAGAAAGACTTGATCTCCTCTTAAAGGGGAGGTTAGAATTGAACTTGAAAGTGATACTGTTTTAGAACAGTAATGTCAAGATAATGCTTTGAAGGAAATGTAACTGTTTTTCATGGAAAAGTTATGTGTGTTTAATTTGTTTAAAATGTGAAACCTAGATAATGTTCTTTGAAGAGAAAGATGTAGAAAGCCCGTAGGGGTAGATGTAGAGTTCCGTTTAACTAAAAGTAAAGAAGTAATAACGAAGGTGAGGATAGAAGGTAAACCCTGCGTCCCCATAGAAAGTTAGTTCGTTACTAAGGACAGAAAGTAGACCCGTAGGGGTTAGTGAGTGAGTCCTTATAGGAGCCAAGCAGAGTGGGCTCCATGCTCTCAAATTGAAAGGAATGTTATGTCTATACTATGTATAGTAGAGAAAGGCAGTAGGCCCTGGCTGAACGGGGCGGTCCTGTAAAAGAAAGGAGAGGCAGTAGGTCTGGTGCCATAGGGACAGGCGGTCCTGCAGGTTCAAAGTAGGAGAATGTGAAGTTACCTTGCCCTGTAATGTGATTATAGGAAGGCCTTTGGTAAACTAAGAGTGTATGTTTCCTAAAGGCAATGTTAATTTATTGTTCCAGCATTTGCACTTAGTAGAATACCCGGTTGGGTAATGAGAGTTAATTGTAGCCTGTTGCTATGATATTTGATTATGTTTTGTAACGTTAAAGTGTCCTCACCTCCCATAAAGGGAAGCCTGTTCAAGTATGCTTATTGTTTTGCACTCAACAAATTTGTATGTCTTTTTGCTAACCTGTATTGTTGTTTTCTTCCCAGTCCCGGAGTACTGTGTTTAACCAGGGGGGAGTGCAGCGCCCCAGAGTCCTGGTCGTTGCAGTACTGTGGCTCCGCCACTAAGGGGAGCCATGGTGCGTTCGATGGCACTGAAGGAGTTCCTCCAATCAGGTATCACAGACACCAATATGTTTCACAGCTGGGCCTCCGGGGGGAGCTAAGGGTGCTATTCATTAGGCCACTCCCCACCATAGTGGGTAAACTGGGGGTCAGGCAGGAAGTTAGTAGAGAAAGCTGACTGGATCGAACGAAGCAACACCTAGTGAGAGAGGGGGTTGTGGAGGAAGAGACAGTAGGGTCTCTGCCAGGGGTGGGATCCTGGCAGAGGCTTGGCATTGAAAGAACGTAACGGGACCGTGCCTGCTCAGAATAGCGGCGGTGCCCTAAGAAAGGATTAGAAGCGAGATAGATTGTGCTGAGTGAGAAACGAAATCAAGCAGAAGGAGAATACCAGCAGGGGTTTTGTTGAAAGAGGCAGCACCTTGCTGAGGCGCATTACCGGTGGCCGGAACGCCGAGGGAGTGGAATAATATACAGCTTTAAGCCATACTCCAAACAGCGGCAGGACAGTCAGTCTCAGGCGGGCTGTCTACCACATATCACCTATGAAGTCTTGGGGGGCAATTGCGGGAGAGGGGCGTCTCTAGGGTCCCGGAAGAACTCCAGGCCTACCTGACAAACGGGTGCCGTTCTTACTGTAACATCAGGAAGGGACGGAAGATTAGCAGAAGATCAGTTAATCGAGTTGTGAGGGAACATAAGAAACAGACACAACAGTTGTGGGGTACTTTCCGTAAGCACAGCAGGGAAGGACTACAACACAAAGCGCTAAGAAGGAAGGCACTGATTTCCACCTGTGAGGAGAACTCTGGAAGTGCCATTGGACCGGCCGGACTTGCGCAGCCTGGTGGACCGGATTCTGGACTGAGGACCGAGAGATCTCCAGTAAAGAGGTAAAGAGACTGCAACCTGGTGTCCTCGTTATTTACCGCGACCAGCACCCCACAACTGCACCGCTATACCACCGTTAACAGCACCTATTTGCAATGGACGTCCCCCACTGACAGACAGGGCCACGGACCGGGTCTAGCCACCGTGACAACCCCAGGACTGAGATCCCAGAGGCCCGGCTCCGGGTACCCCTCGGCCCTGCGGCGGTGTGGGGGCGCTCCACATACACTTCAGAAAAATGCAAGCTGAGCCTGTCATGTTGGACGTACCAGCCGGATATGTAATACCTATTGTGGTGTGCTGATTCTTATTGAAAGGCAATCGTTATGGGAAAAAAGAGTCCAATAATCTTTAATTCCCAAAGGTTTTTAACCTCAGAAACAAGTGACTTCAGTGACTGAGCATCAACATTATAGCAGCAGGATGCCTGTCCTATAGGGAGGTATCTATATGAACAACTACATTATAGCAGCAGGATGCCTGTCCTATAGGGAGGTATCTATATGGACATCTACATTATAGCAGCAGGATGCCTGTCCTATAGGGAGGTATCTATATGAATATCTACATTACAGCAGCAGGATGCCTGTCCTATAGGGAGGTATCTATATGAACATCTACATTACAGCAGCAGGATGCCTGTCCTATAGGGAGGTATCTATATGGACATCTACATTATAGCAGCAGGATGCCTGTCCTATAGGGAGGTATCTATATGAACATCTACATTACAGCAGCAGGATGCCTGTCCTATAGGGAGGTATCTATATGGACATCTACATTATAGCAGCAGGATGCCTGTCCTATAGGGAGGTATCTATATGAACATCTACATTACAGCAGCAGGATGCCTGTCCTATAGGGAGGTATCTATATGAACACCTATATTATAGCAGCAGGATGCCTGTCCTATAGGGAGGTATCTATATGAACACCTACATTATAGCAGCAGGATGCCTGTCCTATAGGGAGGTATCTATATGGACATCTACATTATAGCAGCAGGATGCCTGTCCTATAGGGAGGTATCTATATGAACATCTACATTACAGCAGCAGGATGCCTGTCCTATAGGGAGGTATCTATATGGACATCTACATTATAGCAGCAGGATGCCTGTCCTATAGGGAGGTATCTATATGGACATCTACATTACAGCAGCAGGATGCCTGTCCTATAGGGAGGTGTCTATATGGACATCTACATTATAACAGTAGGATGCCTGTCCTATAGGGAGGTATCTATATGAACACCTACATTATAGCAGCAGGATGCCTGTCCTATAGGGAGGTATCTATATGAAAATCTACATTACAGCAGCAGGATGCCTGTCCTATAGGGAGGTATCTATATGGACATCTACATTACAGCAGCAGGATGCCTGTCCTATAGGGAGGTATCTATATGAACATCTACATTACAGCAGCAGGATGCCTGTCCTATAGGGAGGTATCTATATGGACATCTACATTACAGCAGCAGGATGCCTGTCCTATAGGGAGGTATCTATATGGACATCTACATTACAGCAGCAGGATGCCTGTCCTATAGGGAGGTATCTCTATGGACATCTACATTACAGCAGCAGGATGCCTGTCCTATAGGGAGGTGTCTATATGGACATCTACATTATAACAGTAGGATGCCTGTCCTATACGGAGGTATCTATATGAACATCTACATTACAGCAGCAGGATGCCTGTCCTATAGGGAGGTATCTATATGAACACCTACATTATAGCAGCAGGATGCCTGTCCTATAGGGAGGTATCTATATGAACATCTACATTACAGCAGCAGGATGCCTGTCCTATAGGGAGATATCTATATGAACACCTACATTATAGCAGCAGGATGCCTGTCCTATAGGGAGGTATCTATATGAACACCTACATTATAGCAGCAGGATGCCTGTCCTATAGGGAGGTATCTATATGGACATCTACATTATAGCAGCAGGATGCCTGTCCTATAGGGAGGTATCTATATGAATATCTACATTACAGCAGCAGGATGCCTGTCCTATAGGGAGGTATCTATATGAACATCTACATTACAGCAGCAGGATGCCTGTCCTATAGGGAGGTATCTATATGGACATCTACATTATAGCAGCAGGATGCCTGTCCTATAGGGATGTATCTATATGAACATCTACATTACAGCAGCAGGATGCCTGTCCTATAGGGAGGTATCTATATGGACATCTACATTATAGCAGCAGGATGCCTGTCCTATAGGGAGGTATCTATATGGACATCTACATTACAGCAGCAGGATGCCTGTCCTATAGGGAGGTGTCTATATGGACATCTACATTATAACAGTAGGATGCCTGTCCTATAGGGAGGTATCTATATGAACACCTACATTATAGCAGCAGGATGCCTGTCCTATAGGGAGGTATGTATATGGACATCTACATTACAGCAGCAGGATGCCTGTCCTATAGGGAGGTATCTATATGGACATCTACATTATAGCAGCAGGATGCCTGTCCTATAGGGAGGTATCTATATGGACATCTACATTACAGCAGCAGGATGCCTGTCCTATAGGGAGGTATCTATATGGACATCTACATTACAGCAGCAGGATACCTGTCCTATAGGGAGGTATCTATATGGACATCTACATTACAGCAGCAGGATGCCTGTCCTATAGGGAGGTGTCTATATGGACATCTACATTATAACAGTAGGATGCCTGTCCTATAGGGAGGTATCTATATGAACATCTACATTACAGCAGCAGGATGCCTGTCCTATAGGGAGGTATCTATATGAACACCTACATTATAGCAGCAGGATGCCTGTCCTATAGGGAGGTATCTATATGGACATCTACATTACAGCAGCAGGATGCCTGTCCTATAGGGAGGTATCTATATGGACATCTACATTATAGCAGCAGGATGCCTGTCCTATAGGGAGGTATCTATATGGACATCTACATTATAGCAGCAGGATGCCTGTCCTATAGGGAGGTATCTATATGAACATCTACATTACAGCAGCAGGATGCCTGTCCTATAGGGAGGTGTCTATATGGACATCTACATTATAACAGTAGGATGCCTGTCCTATAGGGAGGTATCTATATGAACATCTACATTACAGCAGCAGGATGCCTGTCCTATAGGGAGGTATCTATATGGACATCTACATTATAACAGTAGGATGCCTGTCCTATAGGGAGGTATCTATATGAACATCTACATTACAGCAGCAGGATGCCTGTCCTATAGGGAGGTATCTATATGAACACCTACATTATAGCAGCAGGATGCCTGTCCTATAGGGAGGTATCTATATTGACATCTACATTATAGCAGCAGGATGCCTGTCCTATAGGGAGGTGTCTATATGGACATCTACATTACAGCAGCAGGATGCCTGTCCTATAGGGAGGTATCTATATGGACATCTACATTACAGCAGCAGGATGCCTGTCCTATAGGGAGGTATCTATATGGACATCTACATTACAGCAGCAGGATGCCTGTCCTATAGGGAGGTATCTATATGGGCATCTACATTACAGCAGCAGGATGCCTGTCCTATAGGTAGGTATCTATGTGGACATCTACATTACAGCAGCAGGATGCCTGTCCTATAGGGAGGTATCTATATGGACATCTACATTACAGCAGCAGGATGCCTGTCCTATAGGGAGGTATCTATATGGACATCTACATTACAGCAGCAGGATGCCTGTCCTATAGGGAGGTATCTATATGGACATCTACATTACAGCAGCAGGATGCCTGTCCTATAGGAAGGTATCTATATGAACATCTACATTACAGCAGCAGGATGCCTGTCCTATAGGGAGGTATCTATATGAACATCTAGATTATAGCAGCAGGAACCCTGTCCTATAGGGAGGTATCAATATGAACATCTACATTATAGCAGCAGGATGCCTGTCCTATAGGAAGGTATCTATATGAACATCTACATTACAGCAGCAGGATGCCTGTCCTATAGGGAGGTATCTATATGGACATCTACATTATAGCAGCAGGATGCCTGTCCTATAGGGAGGTATCAATATCGACATCTACATTATAGCAGCAGGATGCCTGTCCTATAGGGAGGTATCTATATTGGCATCTACATTATAGCAGCAGGATGCCTGTCCTATAGGGAGGTATCTATATGGACATCTGCATTATAGCAGCAGGATGCCTGTCCTATAGGGAGGTATCAATATCGACATCTACATTATAGCAGCAGGATGCCTGTCCTATAGGGAGGTATCTATATCGGCATCTACATTATAGCAGCAGGATGCCGGTCCTATAGGGAGGTATCTATATGAACATCTACATTATAGCAGCAGGATGCCTGTAATAATTATAGGGGATAATTCAGGAGACTCTTTGGGTGGAACAAGACAACAGGACACAGTGTTATAAGTGGTAAAGTTTATGTTATCACACGGTGATTCAAACAGGTGCAGAGAGAAACTCAAGTCCACAACACTTGGTGCAAATAATAAATGCAGCTTAGCAGTCTATAGGAAACTTCAGAGGTAGATGCAAACAAACAGAAAGTCTATGAAGCACAGTTATTCTTGAGGAAACTTGACATGAATAGATCCTTGACTTAGTCCAGACACAGATAGATATGCTATAAGGCAGTTCAAATCATATCTTAGCTCAACCAGAGAGGCCTGGTTAATAGTCTCAGGTTTTGCAGAGCAGCAAACAGCTTACATGACCAGCAAATGCAGATGGAAGTAACACGAGCAGCAGATGAAGGAGGATTACTGAACACTGGTGTATGCAGCAGCAACTCAGAGCAGAGTAGCAGGATCACCATACAGGTTCACAGGAGCAGGTGCAGGTGCAAGGCCAGTGAGTAATCAGGAGCTGGATGCAAAGCAGAATAATCTAGCACAGACTGAAGGCTGGGGTGGAGTTTTATAGCATGAAGACAAGTGCACATGAGACCAAAGACGCCATGTTGGAAAAGGGCAGTAATGCACAAAAAGTAAAAAATGTTCAGAGTCCTGCCATTACTCCCTCCTTAGAAGCGGCCTCAGGACGATCCTGGACCTGGTTTCTCAGGGAATCTCTGATGAAAACGAGAAATCTTCTGTTCGGCATTGATGTTTTCCACAGGTTCCCAAGAGTCTTCCTCAGGGGGATATCCCTGCCATCTTATCAGATATTGGAGCCGATTCCTGCGAATCCTGGAATCAATAATTTCCTCCACCACAAATTGTTCTTGCCCATCAATCAACACAGGCTGTGGAGGTGGCACAACACGTCCCTGGAAGGTATTAGGAGATACAGGCTTTAGTAAAGATACATGAAAAACTGGGTGTACCTTCATTGTCCTAGGTAGCTTCAGCAGGCAGGCCACAGAGCTCACAATACCGTTGATCTTGAAAGGGCCAATGAATTTCTGTCCAAGTTTTTGTGAAGGAACGTTTAATTTCAGATTCTTAGTTGCTAACCACACGGAATCTCCTACCTTGAACATGGGTGCAGGTTTACGGAAGCTATCAGCCGATCTCTTATAACGTTCTTGAGCCGTGGTCAGGGATTCCTTCAGAACCTCCAGATTTTGTCTCATCGCAGTCAGCCTTTCCTCCACTGCTGGAACCAGAGAATTAATTGGAGACCTAGGTAAAATACACGGATGATAACCCAGATTGGCAAAGAAAGGTGTAAATTTAGTGGAGGCGCTCTGAGAATTATTATATGAAAATTCGGCTAACGGCAACAACTCCAAACAATCATCCTGGAGATGGCTGACATAGCATCTTAGATATTGTTCCAGCATCTGGTTGGTACGCTCAGTCTGACCATTTGTCTGGGGATGGTAAGCAGAAGAGAGACAGACATTAATATTGAGTGCAGAGCAAAACCCCTTCCAGAATCTTGAAGTGAACTGTACTCCACAGTCAGAGATGATCTCATCTGGCACCCCATGCAACCGAAAGACATTCTGTATAACCAAGTTCACTGTATCTTTAGCTGAGGGGAGGCCGGTGCACGGAACAAAATGAGCAGCTTTAGTCAGGCGATCAACTACCACCATGATTGTATTCATGCCCCCCGATGTAGGCAGCTCCACAATAAAGTCCATTGATATAGACCCCCAAGGGCGGGATGGAACAGGTAATGGTTGTAGAAGACCCGTAGGTGCCACATGAGGAGTCTTGTAACGGGCACTGCTATGGACTGGTAATTTAGGAGCGACATGCGACTAGCTCTGGGCAGGTGGTAACTATACAGACCGCAGTCCCTGATCTTAACACAACACTAGCAGTAGCCGTGGAATGTTCCTGTCACTCCCTGGACATCTCGTCACAGCCGGAGAACTAGCTACCCCTAAGGTAGAAACAGGAAAGCTATCTTGCCTCAGAGAAAATCCCCAAAGGATAGGACAGCCCCCACAAATATTGGCTGTGAGAGGAGAAGGAAATGACAAACGTAGTATGAAACAAGATTTAGCAATGGAGGCCAATTCTAGCTAGATAGACAGTAAGGAAAGAAACACTGTGCGGTCAGTAATAAAAACTAGAAAAAGTCCACCGCAGAGATATGCAAAAATCTCCACACCTGACTAAAGGTGTGGAGGGCAAAATCTGCAGCCCAGAGCTTCCAGCTTAGCTAAATAGATACATACTGATAAGCTGGACAAATGAACAAAACATAAATGTGATGAACAATAAGTCCACAACAAGTGGACTGCAAAAGGACAAGCAAGGACTTAACTTTGCTGAACGGGTCAGAGTGTCAGGGAAATCCAAGAGCCGTGCCTCCAGGCAAGAACAATTGGCAACTGGCATTGATTGAGGGATAAAGCCAGACTAAAATAGCCGAGCAGAAAGAAGATCAGTGGAAGCAGCTGCTGATACTAAATCCAAGAAGCAGCTATACCACTCAAAACCACAGGAGGGAGCCCAAGAGTAGAATTCACAAAAGTGCTACTTACAACCACCGGAGGGAGCCCAAGAGCGGAATTCACAACAGGGCACATACCTAGCAAGAGAGAACATAGTCCTTGGTATCCTTCAGGCAAGTTGGCCACCAGAAGAATTGGCTCAGGAACTCTTGTGTCTTCTGTACCCCCCTGTGACCAGCCAACTTGGAGTCATGTACCAACTTGAGGATCTGCAGACGGACGACCTCAGGGACGTAGATACGTCGATCTCTGAACCACATGCCACCCTTAAAGACAAGATTAATATCCACAGGTGGGTTGGCCAGAAATACATCACCTTCATAGGCCTCCCTGCACTCCTTCCACAAGTCCTGATCATGGATAACTCCGATGAAATTGGCATCAGATAGAATGGTCTTGGACGGGGCTCCAGGTACGGAATCCGCAGCATGGATTCGGGATAAATCATCAGCCTTCCCATTACGAGAACCTGGAAGGTACGAGATAACAAAGTTAAATTGATTTAAGAATAAGTTCCAACGAGCCTGACGAGGAGAAAGACATCTAGCTGATCTAAGGAACTCTAGATTGCGATGGTCAGTTAGCACAATGATCTGTTGTGCAGCTCCTTGCAGATGATGCCTCCATTCTTTGAAAGCCGCAATAATAGCCAGCAATTCCTTGTCTCCCACATCGTAATTCTTCTCTGCTGAGGTTAGTCTAGGGGAAAAGAAAGCACAAGGATGTAGCAGACCCTTCTCTCCAGTTCTTTGGGAGAGAATAGCCCCCAAAGCATTATCAGAATCGTCCACCTCCACAATGAAAGGATGTGTTGGGTCTGGGTGTATCAACAGCGGTGCTGATGTGAAACAGATATTCAGCCGATCAAAAGCTTCTTGAGCCTGTGATGACCACTTAAAGGGCTTTTCCTTCTTTGTCAAGGAAGTAATGGGACGGACAATATCAGAAAAATTTTGAATGAAGCGTCTGTAGAAATTTGCAAAACCAATAAAACGTTGGACCTCCTTAACGTTCTTGGGTGCCGGCCAGTCAAGGATAGCCTGAATCTTACCAGATTCCATGTTCAGCCCCTGGGGAGAGATGATATAACCCAAGAACTGTATCTCAGAATGATGGAACTCACATTTCTCCGGCTTGATATACAGTTGGTTCTCTTTCAGACGTCTTAAAACAGTTTTGATATGTTCTTCATGTTCCTGTAGAGAGTCAGAAAAGATTAGTATATCATCCAAATAGATCACCACAAACTGGTCCAACAAAACTCTGAAGATGTCATTAACAAGGTGTTGAAATGCTGCAGGGGCGTTACAAAGCCCGAATGGCATCACAAGAGATTCAAAGTGTCCATACCGGCATCTGAATGCTGTCTTCCACTCATCCCCTGGACGAATACGCACCAAATTATAAGCCCCACGAAGATCCAGCTTAGAGAACACCTTAGCATGGCGGACTCTTTCCAGTAATTCGGGAATCAGAGGCAAACGGTAACGGTTTCATACGGTTACCTTATTGAGTTCCCGATAGTCTACACAGGGTCTCAGGGTCCCATCCTTCTTCTTTACAAAAAAATGGGTGCCCCTGCTGGTGAAGAAGAAGGACGTATGAAGCCCTTGGCCAGATTTTCATCAATATACTCCTTTAAGGCTTGAAGCTCAGGTGCCGCCAAAGGGTATATGTGACCAAAAGGAATATCTGCCCCAGGAAGCAACTTAATGGAACAGTCATAATGCCTGTGTGGAGGAAGCTGATCTGCATTCTTCTTGTCACAGAGGTCAGAGAACTCTTTATATGCTGGAGGTAAAGAAAATTCCTGTACATGTGGTTCCGTAGCCGTGGACTCAGGGACAGCTTCTGTTAATGCTGAGTTGCTCCTTGTTGGAAAGATAATCTCCTTTGTCTCCCAGTTGATAATTGGGTTCTGAGAACGCAACCAAGGAATGCCTAAAATCACAGGAAAATGAGGAGAAGAAATTAGCAAGAAAGAAAGTTGCTCCTGATGATTAGGCTCCAACAAAATTTCAAGGGGTACGGTCTCCTGATCCACAGGCCCAGAGATTAAAGGTGACCCATCCACTGTTTCCATGGTAATTGGAGAGGCTCTTTGCTGAATTTTAATACCATGTTCCTTGGCAAATGCGATATCCATGAAATTGCCACCTGCACCAGAGTCAATCATAGCTGAACTGGAAATCCACTGTCCTGAACACAGGATCTTAATAGGGAGTGTTATGATCCTTAGTGGTTGAGGATCACGAATTACTCCAGCTAAGTAACAAACATAGGACAAGCTCTAGGGAGGTGGCAAACTGGACTGACCGCAAATCTGAACCTATCCAAACACACTAGAAGTAGCCGGTGAACGTGCCTAAAAATCCTAGACGTCTCGAGCCAGCCTGAGGAACTAACTACCCCTAGAGAGAAAGAAAGACCTCTCTTGCCTCCAGAGAAATAATCCCCAAAGATATAGAAGCCCCCAACAAATAATGACGGTGAGGTAAGAGGAAGGCACATACACAGGGGTGAAAACAGAGTCAGCAAATGAGGCCCACTAATACTAGATAGCAGAAAATAGTAAAGGGGTCTGTGCGGTCAGTAAAAAACCCTTACAAAATATCCACACTGAGATTTCAAGAACCCCCGCACCAACTAACGGTGTGGGGGGAGAAACTCAGTCCCCTAGAGCAACCAGCAAGCGAGGAGATCACATCTTAGCAAGCTGGACAAGAAACATGATGAATGCTGATAATCAAAAAATGAACGGACAAAAACTTAGCTTGTCTTGGAGAGGCTGGGAGCAAGGTAATCACAAGGAATCTGAAGAGCACTGAATACATTGATAGCAGGCAAGGAACTGAGTATCCAGGTGAGCTAAATAGGAAACCAACCAAGGATAACGAACCAGCTGATGCAGCCAACTTGCAGAAAGACAACACTACACAGTACCGCTTGTGACCATTAGAGGGAGCCTAAAAATAGAGTTCACAACAGTACCCCCCCCTTGAGGAGGGGTCACCGAACCCTCATCAAGACCCCCAGGGCGATCAGGATGAGCCGCGTGGAAGGCACGAACCAAATCGCCTGCATGAACATCAGAGGCGACAACCCAGGAATTATCCTCCTGACCATAGCCCTTCCACTTCACCAAATACTGAAGCCTCCGTCTAGAGATACGAGAATCCAAAATCTTCTCCACCACGTACTCCAATTCTCCCTCGACCAGCACCGGAGCAGGAGGCTCAACAGAAGGAACCACAGGTACCACATACCTCCGCAACAAAGACCTATGGAACACATTATGAATGGCAAACGATGCTGGGAGATCAAAAAGAAAAGACACCGGGTTAAGGATTTCCAAGATCTTATAAGGACCGATGAAGCGAGGCTTGAATTTAGGAGAGGAGACCTTCATAGGAACATACCGAGAAGACAGCCACACCAAATCCCCAACATGAAGTCGGGGACCCACACCACGGTGGCGGTTGGCAAAGCGCTGAGCCTTCTCCTGTGACAACCTCAAATTGTCCACCACATGGTTCCAAATCTGCTGCAACCTATCCACCACAGAATCCACCCCAGGACAGTCAGAAGACTCAACCTGACCCGAGGAAAAACGAGGATGGAAACCAGAATTGCAGAAAAAAGGCGAAACCAAAGTAGCAGAACTAGCCCGATTATTAAGGGCAAACTCGGCCAATGGCAAAAAAGTCACCCAATCATCCTGATCAGCAGAAACAAAACATCTCAAATAAGTTTCCAACGTCTGATTAGTTCGCTCGGTTTGGCCATTAGTCTGAGGATGGAAGGCCGACGAAAAAGATAAATCAATGCCCATCTTAGCACAAAAAGTCCGCCAAAACCTGGACACAAACTGGGATCCTCTATCAGACACAATATTTTCAGGAATGCCGTGCAAGCGAACCACATTCTGAAAAAATAGAGGAACCAAATCGGAGGAGGAAGGCAACTTAGGCAAGGGCACCAAATGGACCATCTTGGAAAAACGATCACACACCACCCAGATGACAGACATTTTCTGAGATACTGGAAGATCCGAAATAAAATCCATGGAAATGTGCGTCCAAGGCCTCTTTGGGACAGGCAAAGGCAAAAGCAAACCGCTGGCACGAGAACAGCAAGGCTTAGCCCGAGCACAAATCCCACAAGACTGCACAAAGGAACGCACATCCCGCGACAAGGAAGGCCACCAGAAGGACCTAGCCACCAAATCTCTGGTACCAAAAATCCCAGGATGACCCGCCAACACCGAAGAATGAACCTCGGAAATAACTCTGCTGGTCCATCTATCCGGGACAAACAGTCTCTCTGGTGGACAACGGTCAGGTCTATCCGCCTGAAATTTCTGCAGCACTCGTCGCAAATCTGGGGAAATGGCAGACAAAATCACTCCCTCTCTGAGAATACCAGCCGGCTCAGAAACTCCCGGAGAGTCAGGCACAAAACTCCTAGAAAGTGCATCAGCCTTCACGTTCTTCGAACCAGACAGGTATGAGACCACGAAGTTGAAACGGGAGAAAATCAGCGACCAACGAGCCTGTCTAGGATTCAGGCGCTTGGCAGATTCGAGGTAAATCAGGTTTTTGTGATCAGTCAAGACCACCACACGATGTTTAGCTCCTTCGAGCCAATGTCGCCACTCCTCAAATGCCCACTTCATAGCCAACAACTCCCGATTACCAACATCATAATTCCGCTCGGCAGGCGAAAACTTTCTTGAAAAGAAAGCACATGGCTTCATCACAGAGCCATCAGAGCTTCTCTGCGACAAAACAGCCCCTGCTCCAATCTCAGAAGCATCAACCTCGACCTGGGAGGGGAGAGAGACATCTGGTTGGCATAAGACTGGAGCTGAAGAAAACCGGTGCTTCAGTTCCCGAAAGGCCTCCACGGCCGCAGGAGACCAATTAGTCACATCAGAACCCTTCTTGGTCAAATCCGTCAAAGGTTTAACCACGCTAGAAAAATTAGCGATGAAACGACGGTAAAAATTAGCAAAACCCAAGAACTTCTGAAGACTCTTAACAGACGTAGGCTGAGTCCAGTCATGAATAGCCTGGACCTTGACTGGGTCCATCTCCACAGTAGAAGGAGAAAAAATAAAACCCAAAAAGGAGACCTTCTGTACTCCGAAGAGGCATTTTGAGCCCTTCACAAATAAAGCATTAGCACGCAGGACCTGAAACACCATCCTGACCTGCTTCACATGGGACTCCCAATCATCAGAAAAGACCAAAATGTCATCCAGATAAACAATCATAAATTTATCCAGATATTCTCAGAAGATGTCATGCATGAAGGACTGAAACACAGAAGGAGCATTAGAGAGTCCAAAAGGCATCACTAAGTACTCAAAATGGCCTTCGGGCGTATTAAATGCTGTTTTCCATTCATCTCCCTGCTTAATGCGCACAAGGTTATACGCACCACGGAGATCTATCTTAGTGAACCAACTGGCCCTCTTAATCCGAGCAAACAAATCAGACAATAGTGGCAAAGGATACTGAAATTTGACTGTGATTTTATTCAGAAGACGATAATCTATACAAGGTCTCAAAGAACCGTCCTTCTTGGCCACAAAAAAAAAAACCTGCACCAAGAGGGGAAGAGGATGGGCGAATATGTCCCTTCTCCAAAGACTCCTTTATATAACTCCGCATCGCGGCATGCTCTGGTATAGACAAATAAAAAAGTCGTCCCTTAGGGAATTTACTACCAGGAATTAAATTTATAGCACAGTCACAATCCCTATGAGGGGGCAGGGCACTGGACCTGGGCTCATCAAATACATCCTGGTAGTCAGACAAAAACTCAGGGACCTCAGAAGGAGTGGAAGAAGCAATAGACACCAACGGAGTATCGCCATGAATTCCCTGACAACCCCAACTTGACACAGACATAGCTTTCCAATCTAAAACTGGATTATGAGCCTGAAGCCATGGCAGACCCAAAACGACAACATCATGCAAATTATGCAGAACAAGAAAGCAAATCACCTCCTGATGTACGGGAGTCATGCACATGGTAATTTGCGTCCAATACTGAGGCTTATTCTCAGCCAATGGCGTAGCATCAATTCCCCTCAGAGGAATAGGAAATTCCAAAGGCTCCAGGACAAAACCACAGCGCCTGGCAAACGACAAATCCATCAGATTCAGGGCAGCACCCGAATCCACAAAAGCCATAACCGGGTAGGACGACAAAGAACAAATCAAAGTAACAGACAAAATAAATTTAGGCTGTATCGTACCAATGGTGACAGGTTTAGCGATTTTTTTTAAACGTTTAGAGCATGCTGAGATAACATGAGTAGAATCACCACAGTAAAAGCACAACCCATTTTGAAGTCTATGACTTTGTCGCTCAATTCTGGTCAGAGTTCGGTCACATTGCATAGACTCAGGTCTCTGTTCAGAAAATACCGCCAAAGGATGAGCAGATTTGCGCTCCCGCAAACGCCGATCAACCTGAATGGCTAAAGCCATAGAATCACTCAGACTTGTAGGGGTGGGAAACCCCACCATAACATTCTTAACGGCCTCAGAAAGACCTTCTCTGAAATTTGCAGCCAGGGCACACTCATTCCATTGAGTAAGCACCGACCATTTCCGAAATTTTTGACAATACACCTCTGCTTCATCCTGACCTTGAGAGATAGCCAGCAACGCTTTTTCTGCCTGATTCTCAAGATTAGGCTCCTCATAAAGCAGTCCAAGAGCCAGAAAAAATGCATCTACATTAAGCAATGCAGGATCTCCTGGCGCCAGAGAGAAAGCCCAATCTTGAGGGTCGCCACGCAACAAAGAGATAACAATTTTAACTTGCTGAGCAGAATCACCAGAGGAACAAGGTTTCAGAGACAGAAATAACTTACAATTATTCTTAAAATTCTGAAACCTAGATCTATCTCCAGAAAACAACTCAGGAATGGGTATCTTTGGTTCTGACATAGGGCTATGAATAACAAAATCCTGAATACTTTGCACCCGTGCAGTAAGATGATCCACACTAGAAATCAGAGTCTGAACATTCATGTCTGTGTGCAGCGCCCCCACACCGCCGCAGGGCCGAGGGGTACCCGGAGCCGGGCCTCTGGGATCTCAGTCCTGGGGTTGTCACGGTGGCTAGACCCGGTCCGTGGCCCTGTCTGTCAGTGGGGGACGTCCGTTGCAAATAGGTGCTGTTAACGGTGGTGTAGCGGTGCAGTTGTGGGGTGCAGGTCGCGGTAAATAACGAGGACACCAGGTTGCAGTCTCTTTACCTCTTTACTGGAGATCTCTCGGTCCTCAGTCCGGAATCCGGTCCACCAGGCTGCGCAAGTCCGGCCGGTCCAATGGCACCTCCAGAGTTCTCCTCACAGGTGGAAATCAGTGCCTTCCTTCTTAGCGCTTTGTGTTGTAGTCCTTCCCTGCTGTGCTTACGGAAAGTACCCCACAACTGTTGTGTCTGTTTCTTAAGTTCCCTCACAACTCGATTAACTGATCTTCTGCTAATCTTCCGTCCCTTCCTGATGTTACAGTAAGAACGGCACCCGTTTGTCAGGTAGGCCTGGAGTTCTTCCGGGACCCTAGAGACGCCCCTCTCCCGCAATTGCCCCCCAAGACTTCATAGGTGATATGTGGTAGACAGCCCGCCTGAGACTGACTGTCCTGCCGCTGTTTGGAGTATGGCTTAAAGCTGTATATTATTCCACTCCCTCGGCGTTCCGGCCACCGGTAATGCGCCTCAGCAAGGTGCTGCCTCTTTCAACAAAACCCCTGCTGGTATTCTCCTTCTGCTTGATTTCGTTTCTCACTCAGCACAATCTATCTCGCTTCTAATCCTTTCTTAGGGCACCGCCGCTATTCTGAGCAGGCACGGTCCCGTTACGTTCTTTCAATGCCAAGCCTCTGCCAGGATCCCACCCCTGGCAGAGACCCTTCTGTCTCTTCCTCCACAACACCCTCTCTCACTAGGTGTTGCTTCGTTCGATCCAGTCAGCTTTCTCTACTAACTTCCTGCCTGACCCCCAGTTTACCCACTATGGTGGGGAGTGGCCTAATGAATAGCACCCTTAGCTCCCCCCGGAGGCCCAGCTGTGAAACATATTGGTGTCTGTGATACCTGATTGGAGGAACTCCTTCAGTGCCATCGAACGCACCATGGCTCCCCTTAGTGGCGGAGCCACAGTACTGCAACGACCAGGACTCTGGGGCGCTGCACTCCCCCCTGGTTAAACACAGTACTCCGGGACTGGGAAGAAAACAACAATACAGGTTAGCAAAAAGACATACAAATTTGTTGAGTGCAAAACAATAAGCATACTTGAACAGGCTTCCCTTTATGGGAGGTGAGGACACTTTAACGTTACAAAACATAATCAAATATCATAGCAACAGGCTACAATTAACTCTCATTACCCAACCGGGTATTCTACTAAGTGCAAATGCTGGAACAATAAATTAACATTGCCTTTAAGAAACATACACTCTTAGTTTATCAAAGGCCTTCCTATAATCATATTACAGGGCAAGGTAACTTCACATTCTCCTACTTTGAACCTGCAGGACCGCCTGTCCCTATGGCACCAGACCTACTGCCTCTCCTTTCTTTTACAGGACCGCCCCGTTCAGCCAGGGCCTACTGCCTTTCTCTACTATACGTAGTATAGACATAACATTCCTTTCAATTTGAGAGCATGGAGCACACTCTGCTTGGCTCCTATAAGGACTCACTCACTAACCCCTACGGGTCTACTTTCTGTCCTTAGTAACGAACTAACTTTCTATGGGGACGCAGGGTTTACCTTCTATCCTCACCTTCGTTATTACTTCTTTACTTTTAGTTAAACGGAACTCTACATCTACCCCTACGGGCTTTCTACATCTTTCTCTTCAAAGAACATTATCTAGGTTTCACATTTTAAACAAATTAAACACACATAACTTTTCCATGAAAAACAGTTACATTTCCTTCAAAGCATTATCTTGACATTACTGTTCTAAAACAGTATCACTTTCAAGTTCAATTCTAACCTCCCCTTTAAGAGGAGATCAAGTCTTTCTGAGGTAGCTCTTCTTCTCAGCCTACCAGTCCATGCAAAGGCTCCGGAATGGTATCTTCGCAAAATGTCTTTAAACAAAACCAGTAGGAAGCACCTTTAAGAAGGTGCAAACTATTTACAAGAAAGTTCAAATCATGCACAGTCCATGATTTCGCAGTTTGTGTAACTTTGTGCAAAACTTCAAGAAAACAACAATAGTGACCCCGGGTCAACAAAGGGGTCACCTTTTTAAAGTTTACCCTGGACGGGTTTAGCAGCAACTTAAAGAACAAACAGTAACTATTTACATTTTCAGGTTTCCGAGGTTTACTCTTGCTCAGGTGGCTTGGGCTCCTGCCCCCCGGCCACCGTGGTGCCAGTGTCCGCGGTTCGAACGTGCAGATGAACTCGACTGGCCAACTCGGTGGCCGCTACCAGGCGCACCGTTGCGATGGTGACAAGGTCGGGTGCTCCTGGGACCAGGTCCGAGGTGGTAAGGGTCGCGGCTCCAAACATACACCGCCGAACATTCCATGCATACCACCCGAGCGGGTTCTGGTGGCGGCTGTAGGTCACCTGATCCCCCTTTTGCAATGGTTCTCCACTTCGGCCACAGCAGGGAGCCCTCACGTTACAGTGCGCAACAAAAACGTCAGTATCCAATCCCGGCTCGTGTATGAGGCCCCACCCCCTTCTTGCATGGTAGGCCAACACAGTGCCCCGCCTTATCACGTCTCTGTCATCCCATGCCGGAGGGGATTGTTGTATTTTCGATGGACCCATCGGCTCGGCCTCTTTCCGGCCTTTCCACTGTAGAATCAAGCACTGTCTATATTGTTCCCACGTAAGCACCGCAAGAGTGGACCCGTTCTCCTGGGATCCATCTGTCCCAACCCAGGGGCTGTCCCACCGAAGAACTACTCCATCTAGACTCACATCCACGGGCTCTCCCACTCTAGTCGACAGCGGTGGCACCATCCTCCCCAGGTCACCAGGGGATAACACCATTAACCCTGCCGAGAAGGGTCGACCTTTACTGAGATGGAGGTGGGTCGTGGAAGCGGACTCGTGAGGGGGAGCAGGGGCGTCTTCCGTACCTACGCCTGATGTGGTTCCACCGATGTCGATCCGGTCCGCTGACAAGAACGCTGGAGTCGGCTGCTGCTCGGACCGCGGCTCTTCCGATGCGGTCCTCGAACGCTGTTCCGCTCGCTGTGGTTCCTCCTCCGCTGACTCCGAGGCCAGGATTGGGGAACTCGGCCCCGCTATCTGTTCCAAGGGCTTCGGATCAGCCGGCTGTAGAGGACACGGGTCCACTTCCAGTGAACGAGGGTAAGCCGGGACTGTTCCTTCCTCGCTCAGGCACTTGCTGTTCATCATCGCTGCCTGATAGTCGGTGGCAGTGCATGCACCTGACTCCACCATTTCTCCGAGGTCGGGCTTCTCCATCTCCTGCTTCCCGCCGTCGCAAATCAGGAGGTTGTCTTCTGCTTTGGGGCAGGTCATCTCCTTGCAGCCCGAAGCGCAGAGGGCGGTATCCATTTCTCGCGCCATTCTGGTAGTCTCCTCCCATAGCACGCCCTCCTTCTTCTCCAAAGTAGCAATGGTGGCGGCTTTTGGCGGGAACTTCTATTGGTCAGTGGTAGCACACAGTCTCTCAATAAAGCTACAGTTCATGCACAACAAATCACAGTCTCTAGGCACACATGACCTGATTCTTCAGGCTTAAGTAGATCCTGTTCGTGACGCCAAGTTGTGGAGCGCCCCCACACCGCCGCAGGGCCGAGGGGTACCCGGAGCCGGGCCTCTGGGATCTCAGTCCTGGGGTTGTCACGGTGGCTAGACCCGGTCCGTGGCCCTGTCTGTCAGTGGGGGACGTCCGTTGCAAATAGGTGCTGTTAACGGTGGTGTAGCGGTGCAGTTGTGGGGTGCAGGTCGCGGTAAATAACGAGGACACCAGGTTGCAGTCTCTTTACCTCTTTACTGGAGATCTCTCGGTCCTCAGTCCGGAATCCGGTCCACCAGGCTGCGCAAGTCCGGCCGGTCCAATGGCACCTCCAGAGTTCTCCTCACAGGTGGAAATCAGTGCCTTCCTTCTTAGCGCTTTGTGTTGTAGTCCTTCCCTGCTGTGCTTACGGAAAGTACCCCACAACTGTTGTGTCTGTTTCTTAAGTTCCCTCACAACTCGATTAACTGATCTTCTGCTAATCTTCCGTCCCTTCCTGATGTTACAGTAAGAACGGCACCCGTTTGTCAGGTAGGCCTGGAGTTCTTCCGGGACCCTAGAGACGCCCCTCTCCCGCAATTGCCCCCCAAGACTTCATAGGTGATATGTGGTAGACAGCCCGCCTGAGACTGACTGTCCTGCCGCTGTTTGGAGTATGGCTTAAAGCTGTATATTATTCCACTCCCTCGGCGTTCCGGCCACCGGTAATGCGCCTCAGCAAGGTGCTGCCTCTTTCAACAAAACCCCTGCTGGTATTCTCCTTCTGCTTGATTTCGTTTCTCACTCAGCACAATCTATCTCGCTTCTAATCCTTTCTTAGGGCACCGCCGCTATTCTGAGCAGGCACGGTCCCGTTACGTTCTTTCAATGCCAAGCCTCTGCCAGGATCCCACCCCTGGCAGAGACCCTTCTGTCTCTTCCTCCACAACACCCTCTCTCACTAGGTGTTGCTTCGTTCGATCCAGTCAGCTTTCTCTACTAACTTCCTGCCTGACCCCCAGTTTACCCACTATGGTGGGGAGTGGCCTAATGAATAGCACCCTTAGCTCCCCCCGGAGGCCCAGCTGTGAAACATATTGGTGTCTGTGATACCTGATTGGAGGAACTCCTTCAGTGCCATCGAACGCACCATGGCTCCCCTTAGTGGCGGAGCCACAGTACTGCAACGACCAGGACTCTGGGGCGCTGCATCTGCAGCTGAGCTCAAAACCACCCAGAGTTCAAGGGGATGAAAGAAGCTAAACAGACTGCAGCAAAGGAAAAGCGGGAGGAAAAAAAAAAAAAAAAAAAGGAATCAGGTCTTCTTTTTATCCCACTTCTGCGATGCATGAAACACTTTTTTGGCCTGCTATACTGTTATGATCCTTAGTGGTTGAGGATCACGAATTACTCCAGCTAAGTAACAAACATAGGACAAGCTCTAGGGAGGTGGCAAACTGGACTGACCACAAATCTGAACCTATCCAAACACACTAGAAGTAGCCGGTGAACGTGCCTAAAAATCCTAGACGTCTCGAGCCAGCCTGAGGAACTAACTACCCCTAGAGAGAAAGAAAGACCTCTCTTGCCTCCAGAGAAATAATCCCCAAAGATATAGAAGCCCCCAACAAATAATGACGGTGAGGTAAGAGGAAGGCACATACACAGGGGTGAAAACAGATTCAGCAAATGAGGCCCACTAATACTAGATAGCAGAAAATAGTAAAGGGGTCTGTGCGGTCAGTAAAAAACCCTTACAAAATATCCACACTGAGATTTCAAGAACCCCCGCACCAACTAACGGTGTGGGGGGAGAAACTCAGTCCCCTAGAGCAACCAGCAAGCGAGGAGATCACATCTTAGCAAGCTGGACAAGAAACATGATGAATGCTGATAATCAAAAAATGAACGGACAAAAACTTAGCTTGTCTTGGAGAGGCTGGGAGCAAGGTAATCACAAGGAATCTGAAGAGCACTGAATACATTGATAGCAGGCAAGGAACTGAGTATCCAGGTGAGCTAAATAGGAAACCAACCAAGGATAACGAACCAGCTGATGCAGCCAACCTGCAGAAAGACAACACTACACAGTATCGCTTGTGACCATTAGAGGGAGCCTAAAAATAGAGTTCACAACAAGGGAGAGAACAGTGAGAGTTCTTTTCCTTCAGCTCCTTGGGGGGTGAAGTCATAGAAAGTGAATGAAATACAGCGTTTAAAGGCAGGCTACATTCAGAGATGTCAGATTCATCATCACAGTTGTCATACTCCCCTATTGCTGCTAGCACCTTGTTAGGCCGTCTAGGACACTTAGGACAATTGATCAAGAAGTGGTCAGACTGGCCGCAGTAGAAACATAGACTTTCATGAAGGCGATGCTCCCCGGCGCTCATTGATCTTGCATCTCTGAACGGAATCAATTTGCATGGGCACCTCCTCCACTTCCCGAGATATTTTACCTGCAGGCTCTTTGGAGGGAAGGGAAAAGTTAGAAATACTGTTATATGCAGCAAAATTCTCCTGCCTACACTCAGTAAGGCGAATGTCTATGCGTACACAATGCTGTATAAATGTCTCTAGTTCTTGTGGTGACTCCGAGCGAGCCAGTTCATCTTTTATAATACTAGACAGACCCCTTTTAAAAATAGGCAATTGTGCATAACTGTCCCAATTGGTATCTACCGCCAATCTCCTGAATTCAGTGGCATAATCAATAACAGAACGTTTAGCCTGGCGTAAAGACAACAAAGCAGATTCAGCGGTTGCACGGCGATTAGGGTCATCAAACATTAATGCCATAGCGGCCAAGAAATCATCCAAGTC
This sequence comes from Ranitomeya variabilis, assembly GCF_051348905.1. Lineage (NCBI taxonomy): Eukaryota > Metazoa > Chordata > Amphibia > Anura > Dendrobatidae > Ranitomeya > Ranitomeya variabilis. The sequence goes on from NC_135232.1 coordinate 745,297,242, forward strand.
ATTTAACCGTGGGTCACGAGACTCAATCATTGGATTCGCCCAGGCGAGCGCTCGTGAGGTCAGTAGCATTATTACACACAATACTTTGGATCTATCAGTAGGAAAACGGTCAGCATGCACATCAAAATATAGCATACATTGATTCACAAAGCCACAAAATTTGTCGCAATCACCATTAAATCTGAATGGGGGCAACTTAGGTGGGCTAACTGGTGGCGGTTGCCCAGAGGGTAAAGTCACTTGTGCAGCTATTTGCGTGCTTATGTCCTGAAAAGCCCATCCATACTGGGACTCTATGCCAGCAAGTTTGTTTTCCTGGGCTGCCATGCGATTACTTAAGTCCTACAAAGTTTGTCCAAACACTTGTTGATTGTGTTCAAAGCTTCCAAACTTCTTTTTGCAGACCTTCCACATCTTTCTGCAGTGATCTAATTATGGAAAACACCTGCTCTAATCTGCTCTCTGCAGTCATTGTTCCAGCAGTCTCCTTTTTTTTTTTTCAGGCTAGATTATCCTGTAATAATTATAGGGGATAATTCAGGAGACTCTTTGCGTGGAACAAGACAACAGGACACAGTTTTATAAGTGGTAAAGTTTATATTATCACACGGTGATTCAAACAGGTGCAGAGAGAAACTCAAGTCCACAACACTTGGTGCAAATAATAAACGCAGCTTAGCAGTCAATAGGAAACTTCAGAGGTAGATGCAAACAAACAGAAAGTCTATGAAGCACAGTTATTCTTGAGGAAACTTGACACGAACAGATCCTTGACTTAGTCCAGACACAGATAGATATGCTATAAGGCAGTTCAAATCATATCTTAGCTCAACCAGGGAGGCCTGATTAATAGTCTCAGGTTTTGCAGAGCAGCAAACAGATTACATGACCAGCAAATGCAGATGGAAGTAACACGAGCAGCAGATGAAGGAGGATTACTGAACACTGGTGTATGCATCAGGAACTCAGAGCAGAGTAGCAGGATCACCACACAGGTTCACAGGAGCAGGTGCAGGTGCAAGGCCAGGGAGTAATCAGGAGCTGGATGCAAAGCAGAATAATCTAGCACAGACTGAAGGCTGGGGTGGAGTTTTATAGCAGGAAGACAAGTGCACATGAGACCAAAGACGCCATGTTGGAAAAGGGCAGTAATGCACAAAAGGTAAAAAATGTTCAGAGTCCTGACAATGCCTGTCCTATAGGGAGGTATCTATATGGACATCTACTTTATAGCAGCAGGATGCCTGTCCTATAGGGAGGTATCTATATGGACATCTACATTATAGCAGCAGGATGCCTGTCCTATAGGGAGGTATCTATATGGACATCTACATTATAGCAGCAGGATGCCTGTCCTATAGGGAGGTATCAATATCGACATCTACATTATAGCAGCAGGATGCCTGTCCTATAGGGAGGTATCTATATCGGCATCTACATTATAGCAGCAGGATGCCTGTCCTATAGGGAGGTATCTATATGGACACCTACATTATAGCAGCAGGATGCCTGTCCTATAGGGAGGTATCTGTATGGACATCTACATTATAGCAGCAGGATGCCTGTCCTATAGGGAGGTATCTATATGAACATCTACATTACAGCAGCAGGATGCCTGTCCTATAGGGAGGTATCTATATGACCATTTACATTACAGCAGCAGGATACCTGTCCTATAGGGAGGTATCTATATGGACATCTACATTATAGCAGCAGGATGCCTGTCCTATAGGGAGATATCTATATGGACATCTACATTATAGCAGCAGGATGCCTGTCCTATAGGGAGGTATCAATATCGACATCTACATTATAGCAGCAGGATGCCTGTCCTATAGGGAGGTATCTATATCGGCATCTACATTATAGCAGCAGGATGCCTGTCCTATAGGGAGGTATCTATATGGACACCTACATTATAGCAGCAGGATGCCTGTCCTATAGGGAGGTATATATATGAACATCTACATTATAGCAGCCATGATGCCTGTCCTATAGGGAGGTATCTATATGGACATCTACATTATAGCAGCAGGATGCCTGTCCTATAGGGAGGTATCAATATGGATATCTACATTATAGCAGCAGGATGCCTGTCCTATAGGGAGGTATCTATATGAACATCTTCATTATAGCAGCAGGATGCCTGTCCTATAGGGAGGTATCTATATGAACATCTAGATTATAGCAGCAGGATGCCTGTCTTATAGGGAGGTATCTATATGGACTTCTACATTATAGCAGCAGGATGCCTGCCTATAGGGAAGTGTCTATAAGAACATCGACATTATAGCAGCAGGTTGCCTGTCCTATAGGGAGGTATGTATATGAACATCTAGATTATAGCAGCAGGATGCCTGTCCTATAGGGAGGTGTTTATATGAACATCTAGATTATAGCAGCAGGATGCCTGTCCTATAGGGAGGTATCTATATGAACATCTAGATTATAGCAGCAGGATGCCTGTCCTATAGGGAGGTATCTATATGAACATCTAGATTATAGCAGCAGGATGCCTGTCCTATAGGGAGGTATCTATATGGACATCTACATTATAGCAGCCATGATGCCTGTCCTATAGGGAGGTATCTACTGTATATGGACATCTACCTTATAGCAGCAGGATGCCTGCCTATAGGGAAGTGTCTATAAGAACATCGACATTATAGCAGCAGGTTGCCTGTCCTATAGGGAGGTATCTATATGAACATCTACATTATAGCAGCAGGATGCCTGTCCTATAGGAAGGTATCTACAGTATATGAACATCTAGATTATAGCAGCAGGATGCCTGTGCTATAGGGAGGTATCTATATGGACATCTACATTACAGCAGCAGGATGCCTGTCCTATAGGGAGGTGTCTATATGGACATCTACATTACAGCAGCAGGATGCCTGTCCTATAGGGAGGTGTTAATATGAACATCTAGATTATAGCAGCAGGATGCCTGTCCTATAGGGAGGTATCTATATGGACACCTACATTATAGCAGCAGGATGCCTGTCCTATAGGGAGGTATCTATATGGACACCTACATTATAGCAGCAGGATGCCTGTCCTATAGGGAGGTATCTGTATGGACATCTACATTATAGCAGCAGGATGCCTGTCCTATAGGGAGGTATCTATATGAACATCTACATTACAGCAGCAGGATGCCTGTCCTATAGGGAGGTATCTATATGACCATTTACATTACAGCAGCAGGATACCTGTCCTATAGGGAGGTATCTATATGGACATCTACATTATAGCAGCAGGATGCCTGTCCTATAGGGAGGTATCTATATGGACATCTACATTATAGCAGCAGGATGCCTGTCCTATAGGGAGGTATCAATATCGACATCTACATTATAGCAGCAGGATGCCTGTCCTATAGGGAGGTATCTATATCGGCATCTACATTATAGCAGCAGGATGCCTGTCCTATAGGGAGGTATCTATATGGACACCTACATTATAGCAGCAGGATGCCTGTCCTATAGGGAGGTATATATATGAACATCTACATTATAGCAGCCATGATGCCTGTCCTATAGGGAGGTATCTATATGGACATCTACATTATAGCAGCAGGATGCCTGTCCTATAGGGAGGTATCAATATGGATATCTACATTATAGCAGCAGGATGCCTGTCCTATAGGGAGGTATCTATATGAACATCTTCATTATAGCAGCAGGATGCCTGTCCTATAGGGAGGTATCTATATGAACATCTAGATTATAGCAGCAGGATGCCTGTCTTATAGGGAGGTATCTATATGGACTTCTACATTATAGCAGCAGGATGCCTGCCTATAGGGAAGTGTCTATAAGAACATCGACATTATAGCAGCAGGTTGCCTGTCCTATAGGGAGGTATGTATATGAACATCTAGATTATAGCAGCAGGATGCCTGTCCTATAGGGAGGTGTTTATATGAACATCTAGATTATAGCAGCAGGATGCCTGTCCTATAGGGAGGTATCTATATGAACATCTAGATTATAGCAGCAGGATGCCTGTCTTATAGGGAGGTATCTATATGGACATCTACATTATAGCAGCCATGATGCCTGTCCTATAGGGAGGTATCTACTGTATATGGACATCTACCTTATAGCAGCAGGATGCCTGCCTATAGGGAAGTGTCTATAAGAACATCGACATTATAGCAGCAGGTTGCATGTCCTATAGGGAGGTATCTATATGAACATCTACATTATAGCAGCAGGATGCCTGTCCTATAGGGAGGTATCTACAGTATATGAACATCTAGATTATAGCAGCAGGATGCCTGTCCTATAGGGAGGTATCTATATGGACATCTACATTACAGCAGCAGGATGCCTGTCCTATAGGGAGGTGTCTATATGGACATCTACATTACAGCAGCAGGATGCATGTCCTATAGGGAGGTGTTTATATGAACATCTAGATTATAGCAGCAGGATGCCTGTCCTATAGGGAGGTATCTATATGAACATCTAGATTATAGCAGCAGAATGCCTGTCTTATAGGGAGGTATCTATATGGACATCTACATTATAGCAGCCATGATGCCTGTCCTATAGGGAGGTATCTACTGTATATGGACATCTACATTATAGCAGCAGGATGCCTGCCTATAGGGAAGTGTCTATAAGAACATCGACATTATAGCAGCAGGTTGCCTGTCCTATAGGGAGGTATCTATATGAACATCTACATTATAGCAGCAGGATGCCTGTCCTATAGGGAGGTATCTACAGTATATGAACATCTAGATTATAGCAGCAGGATGCCTGTCCTATAGGGAGGTATCTATATGGACATCTACATTACAGCAGCAGGATGCCTGTCCTATAGGGAGGTGTCTATATGGACATCTACATTACAGCATCAGGATGCCTGTCCTATAGGGAGGTGTTTATATGAACATCTAGATTATAGCAGCAGGATGCCTGTCCTATAGGGAGGTATCTATATGAACATCTAGATTATAGCAGCAGGATGCCTGTCTTATAGGGAGGTATCTATATGGACATCTACATTATAGCAGCCATGATGCCTGTCCTATAGGGAGGTATCTACTGTATATGGACATCTACATTATAGCAGCAGGATGCCTGCCTATAGGGAAGTGTCTATAAGAACATCGACATTATAGCAGCAGGTTGCCTGTCCTATAGGGAGGTATGTATATGAACATCTAGATTATAGCAGCAGGATGCCTGTCCTATAGGGAGGTCTCTATAGAGCTTCAATGCAGAAGTGAGTGGCATCAGCAGGGCCGGATTTAAAAGGTGGGTGGCCCGGGGCCCATTTTGGAGGGAGGCCCATTTTTCAAGGTGTTGCAATATGTAATGCAAAAGCACAAAATTAAACGAACGCAAGTTTATTTACAAAAAACATTTACGCAGAGTAATTCAGGTAAAAATCATTCATTTTTTACAATCCAGGCACTTTCCTTGATTTTCGTGCTGCAAAATCACTAATGATGTCACTAAAGTCCAATTCACGCAGTAGATCTGACTCGATGCTCATGATAGCCAAATTTACAAGTCGTTCCTGCTTCATGGATGTCCTTAATCGGTTTTCAACTACCGTATTTTTCGGACTATAAGACGCACCGGACTATAAGGCGCACCCAGGTTTTAGAGGTGGAAAATAGGGAAAAAAATATTTGAAGCAAAAAAAATGTGGTAAAATATTTAATAACATAAATAACATACTATTATATGTGGTGTTATTATATATAATAGTATGTTATTATGTTGGAAGCTGCGGGACCAGTGTGGTGTCTGTGAAGTACGATATGAAGACGCTGGAGGGTGAGTATAAGGGCTCATTTCCACATGCGAGGCACACGTCCGTATCTCGCATGTGGAAACCAAGCTCTGGCGCCGGCACTTTGGAGCGGAGCTGTGCAGCTCCATGTGTTCCTATGCGGCCGCACGCTCCGCTCTGGAGTGCCGGCTCCACAGCTTGGTTTCCACATGCGAGATATGGACGTGTGCCTCGCATGTGGAAATGAGCCCTAAGAATGGGTGCACAGGGCTTATAGTGAAAGCACCACTCCAGCACTGCAAAATAACACTGGAGTGCTGCTTTAAAATCCCATGGGAGAACTATAACTCCCAGCATGTCCTGCAGATCCTATGACATGCTGGGAGTTATAGTTCACCAAAGGAGTGGCAGAGTGCTTTATTGTGTTTTGTAAAGACTGACTTCTTAATTGTGGCAGCCAGCCACACTGTTGTGAGGTAAAAGCTGGAGCATCCCATGGCTGCACACACACAGAGCCCGCCCTGTTGTTGTTGCCTTTCCACAGCGCAGGACATAAGAGGAAGCTGCAGATTCTAGGTGGGAGCCTGAAAGACCTGTGATGATGTCAGAAGAGGGAGGGCTCTGAGCTGCCATGTGATGCTCCAGCCCGCCCACTTCTGACATCACACAGGTCCTCCCTGTGCACCAGACAGCTCAGCGTCCACCACAGGCAGGTATGCAGCGATCTCCTGGCCCCTGCTGATGCTGCCTCTTCCCCCGGACACACAGATTCTCCCCAGAATCAGTGCTGGGGAAACTGTGTGTCCCTGCTTAAGTGCAGCATTCATTTGCTGCTCCCGGCTCACCGCTCAGCTGATCGGTGGGCGGGGAGCAGCTAATAAATATTCACTGCACTTAATCAGCGGGGCCATGTGCTTTCCCCAGCAGCTGATTCCGGGCAGCGGGGACATCATGAAGTGGGATAACAGTGCGATCCCACTCGCTGCTGCCCCCCTCCCCACATGCTATATCCGTACTATAAGACGCACCCACACCTTCCTCCCAAATTTGGAGGGAAAAAAGTGCATCTTATAGTCCGAAAAATACGGTAATTTGAGTTTTGAGAAGGAACACTTACCACTGCAGTTTGTTACCATCAAATTATTATTTGGGTCCTTTAACTTAATACTTTGTTGCACCACCTTTTGCTGTGATTACAGCTGCAAGTCGCTTGGGGTATGTCTCTATCAGTTTTGTACATTGAGAGACTGAAATTCTTGTGCATTCTTCATTGGCAAATAGCTCGAGCTCAGTGAGGTTTGATGGAGATCGTTTGTGAACAGCAGTTTTCAGCTCTTTCCGCAGATTCTCGATTGGATTGATGTCTGGACTTTGACTTGGCCATTCTAACACCTGGATAAGTTTATTTGTGAACCATTCCATTGTAGATTTTGCTTTATGTTTTGGATCATTGTCTTGTTGGAAGACAAATCTCCATCCCAGTCTCAGGTCTTATGCAGACTCCAACAGGTTTTCTTCAAGAATGGTCCTGTATTTGGCTCCATCCATCTTCCCATCAATTTTAACCATCTTCCCTGTCCCTGCTGAAGAAAAGCAGGCCCAAACCGTGATGTTGCCACCACCATGTTTGACAGTGGGGATGGTGTGTTCAGGGTGATGAGCTGTCTTGCCTTTACGCCAAACATATCGTTTGGCATTGTTGCCAAAAAATTCGATTTTGGTTTCATTTGACCAGAGTACCTTCTTCCACATTTTTGGTGTGTCACCCAGGTGGCTTGTTGCAAACTTTAAATTACACTTTTTATGGATATCTTTGAGAAATGGCTTTCTTCTTGCCACTCTTCCATAAAGGCCAGATTTGTGCAGTGTACAACTGATTGTTGTCCTATAGACAGACTGTCCCACCTCAGCTGTAGATCTCTGCAGTTCATCCAGAGTGATATTGGGCCTCTTGGTTGCATCTCTGATCAGTCTTCTCCTTGTTTGAGATGAAAGTTTAGAGGAACGGTCGGGTCTTGGTAGATTTGCAGTGGTAGGATACTCCTTCCATTTAAATATGATCGCTTGCACAGTGCTCCTTTTGATGTTAAAAGTTTTGGAAATCATTTTGTATCCAAATCCAGCTTTAAACTTCTCCACAACAGTATCACGGACCTGCCTGTTGTGTTCCTTGGTCTTCATGATTCTCTCTGTGCTTCAAACAGAACCCTGAGACTATCACAGAGCAGGTTCATTTATACGGAGACTTGATTACACACAGGTGGATTATATTTATCATCATTAGGCATTTAGGACAACATTGGATAATTCAGAGATCCACAATGAACTTCTGGAATGAGTTTGCTGCACTGAAAGTAAAGGGGCCGAATAATATTGCACGCCCCACTTTTCAGTTTTTGAATTTCCACAAAAATTTAAAATAACCAATAAATTTTGTTCAACTTCACAATTGTGTTCCACTTGTTGATTCTTCACCAAAAGTTTACATTTGGTATCTTTATGTTTGAAGCATAACATGTGGGAAAAGGTTTAAAAGTTCCTGGGGGCTGAAAACTTTCGCAAGGCACTGTACATATAGAATACACAGACACACTGTAATGCAGGATATAGTGTGGACCTGTATATACAGTATGGTACTGTGTAGGACAGGAGCTGCAAGAAAGATACACAGATAGACAAACACACACAGACAGACAGAGATCATACTCACCCACCGCGACACTGAAGACTGAACCACTTCACCTCTGGATCTTCAGTGACTGAAGATCCAGAATGAAGTCCTGCCGTGCTCTGCAGTGTAGAAACTTTTCTTGTGCCGACATCATTGCTCCGCCTCCTTTCTCGAAGGTAGCTGAACAAACTCTCATCTGATCTAATACGAGGGAGCGATCATATAGCTGAATAGGTAGCGCCTAGAAGCTTCTGTTGGGATCGGAGAAGGCTGCCTCATGCCATAAGCTAAGCATTAGGTACAGGGAGGGTACTAAAGAAGTCTGGCTAGGCTAACCAGTCAGTGGATGCTGACACAGGTCAGGTCCCATGATTCTGCCGCTCTGCGCCAGCCACTGAGATGTAGGACCGTAGCCAGGTCCCTATACTTTCAATAGTTTCTCTTTCGTTAAATGTTTATTATCATTAGAAACAGTTCACAGCAAAGAGACATGTCTTTTAAATGGTTTGAGATATTTATCCCTATATTGGTGGGAGGCCCCCGCTTGGTGGGTGGCCCAGGGCCCGGGCCCCTTGGGCCCCCCCCTTAATCCGGGCCTGGGCGTCAGGATAATGCTTAAAGTGAGATGTGCTTACATTTTACTATTGAGAACACATAAAGGTGCTTTTATGTTTGGGGGTCAGAGAAAAACTAAGTGTAAGTGTCACGATTCTTCTGCTCAGAGTGTCTAGGACTCAGTGATGGACAGCTCTATCATCCTATCCTGTGGTGGGGCGTGCGGAGCTGTGAGTATGCTGATTGACAGCTCGGTTGACCTATCTGATACGGAAAGGTGTAAAGATTTTCACAGGTGCTCCCTGTTTTTGGTAATTGCACTGCTATATAGGTGAGCTGTCTGGCCCATATCACTGCCAGTCCAAAGCTTGTTCTAAGCTTGTGCTCGCTGGTGTGTGTTCCCTGTGCTGTAAGTGATGATATTCTGCTGCTGACCTTTGGACCCTGTTCTGACTACCTATTTGTTATTGCCCCTTTGCTTATCTGCTAGTTTGGTATTCTGGCCCGGGACTTGATCTGACTTACGGCTTCGTAATTTCCCTTGGTTTGCTACATGCACTTTTGGTATTGACCCCAGAACATCTGACTTTGCTGACTCACGGCCTGTCCGTGGGTTGTGACTAGCATCACATTTCTGACTTCTCCAATTCACGACCTGTCTGTGAGTTGTGAGTTGTGACTACCATCACAATAAGTTCAGCTTAAAATGGGTCTTCCAGTAAGAATAATTAGTTACCTATCTATTGGACATGTGATAATTACTCGATTGGTGCAGTCCCACCACAGGGAACATCTGTCCCTCTCCTCCATCAAATGAAGTAGCACACTATAACTCCTTACATTCTCTATGTGACAGCTGGATATAGCTAAGAGCTGACCCCAACCAATCTTGTAAGTTAATACCTAGGAGATATTTTTACTGGAATAGCCATTTAATCCACCGCTACTGATAGAATAAGTCTTCTGGTAGCAGAACATCCTGATAATTTATGTGGCAAGTTTAACAGGGATCACATTTCCTGAAATCACCAATACATAGGTGTTTTTCTGAAACATTACTCAGGAAAGAAAATTTACTTGTTTAAGTCCCAAGCCCAATGGAGATACTATCTAATGTCTTTTACCATAAATTGCCAACCCTTCTCCTCCCAAAAATAGTCAGCAAAACCAAAATTAATCTTTTATGTATCTGAGTGATGTTCCCAGTCCTGGCTAGTTATAACCTGTGTACCACCAGGCCCATCTGACTAAATTACTTCCTATTAACTACCGTATGCATTGGTACTTTTCTAAAACAAAAAATGTAAATGTATCATCTTTTGCTCTGACCTAGGGGAGATGACAGAGGTCTGGTACATAGAGTTGGGATAACTCATAGATTTCTGACATGACTGGGAGTTTTTAGTGTCACATGGACTATTCCCTTAGGCTTGAAGAACTTCATAAGTTCTATTGATCTCTGAGCAGAAAACGTGTGAAGTGTGTTTGGACAAGCTGCCGGCGTTTTATTGTTTGATGCATTTGTGCACATAATTACAATTATCTAGGGTGTGTCCACACAATTTCCTCAGTACTTTAAAGTTCACAAGCCTTAAGTTCCTTTTTTTGTACTGCTACTTTCCCTTAATTCCAGTTTTACTCAAATTGTATTTTTTTTATTAAAAGGTACCGGGCATTGTACCTTTTTTCTTTTTTACCAGCTTTTACTAGCATTATTACATTTACATGTTCTTATCTAACGTTTATATGTTTCATAAAGTAGATGTAGGTCTTATGTGCTGTTGGTATCTTGCTATCTCCTGACTGCATGGGCAACTGTTGTGAATTAGACTTTTTGGCTCCCTCTTGTGGTCACTAGTGATATGACTCTGGGATTGTCTTTCTTCACTTTGGCACTCACCTGGGCCGTTAGTCCAGGGGTGTTGCTATATTAACTTCCTGGATCCTTAGTCCAGTGCCTGGCATCGTTGTAATCAGATCCTTCTGTTTGCTCCTGTCCGCTGGTCCTGGTTTTTGCAAAATTAAGTTAAGTCTTGCTTTTTGGTTATTTGGGTTATTTGCTTTGCTTCTATTTTTGTCCAGCTTGTACTAAATGTGATTTCTGACCCTGCTGGAAGCTCTAGGGGTGCTGGTGGTCTCCCCCCGGCCGTTAGACGGTTCGGGGGTTCTTGAATATCCAGCGTGGATTTTTTAATAGGGTTTTTTGCTGACCATATAAGTCATCTTACTATATTCTGCTATTAGCTAGTGGGCCTCTCTTTGCTAAATACCTAGTTCATTCTTATGTTTGTCTCTTCCTCTTACCTCACCGTTATTATTTGTTGGGGGCTTGTATCCAACTTTTTGGGGTCTTATCTCTGGAGGCAAGAAAGGTCTTTCTTTTCCCTTCTAGGGTTAGTTAGTTCTCCGGCTGGCGCGAGACGTCTAGAACCAACGTAGGCACGTTCCCCGGCTACTTCTATTTGTGGTGCTAGGATTAGATATATGGTCAGCCCAGTTACCACTGCCCTATGAGCTGGTTTTTCGTGTTTGCAGACTTGGTTATTATTTCTGAGACCCTCTGCCATTGGGGTCATAACAGTATGCCAGGCCAACATTGAATGTTTAATGCATTGCAGAAGTGGGATTATAAGGAAGGAAATTCTGAGTTTTTTTTTTGTTTTTTTTTCTCTCTTCCTCCCCTTTACCTCAGAGTGGCTTGTGCTTGCTGCAGACATGAATGTCCAGACCTTGATTACAAGTGTGGACCAGCTTGCTGCTCGTGTGCAAGGCATACAAGATTTTGTTACCAGGAGTCCTTTGTCTGAACCTAAAATACCTATTCCTGAACTGTTCTCTGGAGATCGATTTAAGTTTAGGAATTTCAGGAATAATTGTAAATTGTTTCTATCTCTGAGACCCCGTTCATCTGGAGGCTCAGCTCAGCAAGTTAAAATTGTTATCTCTTTTTTACGGGGCGACCCTCAGGATTGGGCCTTTTCGCTAGCGCCAGGAAATCCGGCATTGGCAAATATTGATGCGTTTTTTCTGGCGCTTGGATTGCTTTACGAGGAACCCAATCTTGAGGTTCAGGCAGAAAAAGCCTTGCTGGCTATTTCTCAGGGCCAGGATGAAGCTGAAGTGTATTGCCAAAAATTTCGGAAATGGTCCGTGCTTACTCAGTGGAATGAGTGCGCTCTGGCCGCAAATTTCAGAAATGGCCTTTCTGAAGCCATTAAGAATGTGATGGTGGGTTTCCCCATTCCTACAAGTCTGAATGATTCCATGGCGCTGGCTATTCAAATTGACCGGCGTTTGCGGGAGCGCAAAACCGCTAATCCTCTGGTGGTGTTGTCTGAACAAGCACCTGATTTGATGCAATGTGATAGAATTCAGACCAGAAATGAGCGGAAAAATCATAGACGTCAGAATGGGTTGTGTTTTTACTGTGGTGATTCTACACATGTTATATCAGCATGCTCTAAACGCCTAACAAGGGTTGTTAGTCCTGTCGCCATTGGTAATTTGCAACCTAAATTTATTTTGTCTGTGACTTTAATTTGCTCATTGTCCTCTTACCCTGTTATGGCGTTTGTGGATTCAGGTGCTGCCCTGAGTCTTATGGATCTGTCATTCGCCAAGCGCTGTGGTTTTGTTCTTGAGCTGTTGGTAAATCCTATCCCTCTTAGAGGTATTGATGCTACGCCATTGGCGGAAAATAAACCGCAGTTTTGGACACAGGTAACCATGTGCATGACTCCTGAACATCGGGAGGTGATTCGTTTTCTTGTTCTGCATAAAATGCATGATTTGGTCGTTTTGGGTTTGCCATGGTTACAGACTCATAATCCAGTCTTGGATTGGAAGGCAATGTCTGTGTCAAGTTGGGGCTGTCAGGGTATTCATGGTGATTCTCCGCCGGTGTCTATTGCTTCCTCTACTCCTTCGGAAGTTCCTGAGTATTTGTCTGATTATCAGGATGTGTTCAGCGAGTCCAGGTCCAGTGCTCTGCCCCCTCATAGGGACTGTGACTGTGCCATAGATTTGATTCCAGGTAGCAAATTTCCTAAGGGTAGACTATTTAATCTGTCTGTACCTGAGCATACCGCAATGCGTTCGTATATCAAGGAATCTCTGGAGAAGGGGCATATCCGTCCATCCTCTTCCCCTCTTGGTGCGGGATTCTTTTTTGTGGCCAAGAAGGACGGATCTTTGAGACCTTGTATTGACTATCGGCTTTTGAATAAAATCACTGTTAAATTTCAGTATCCTTTGCCTCTGTTGTCAGACTTGTTTGCCCGAATTAAAGGTGCCCAGTGGTTCACCAAGATAGATCTTCGTGGTGCGTACAACCTTGTGCGCATTAAGCGAGGAGATGAATGGAAAACCGCGTTTAATACGCCCGAAGGTCATTTTGAGTACTTGGTGATGCCTTTTGGGCTCTCTAATGCTCCTTCAGTGTTTCAGTCCTTTATGCATGATATTTTCCGGAAGTATCTGGATAAATTTATGATCGTTTATCTGGATGATATTCTGGTTTTTTCTGATGACTGGGACTCGCATGTGGAGCAGGTCAGGATGGTGTTTCAGGTTTTGCGCGAGAATGCGTTGTTTGTTAAGGGCTCAAAGTGTCTCTTTGGAGTACAGAAGGTTCCCTTTTTGGGGTTTATTTTTTCCCCTTCTGCGGTGGAGATGGACCCAGTCAAGGTCCGAGCTATTCATGATTGGACTCAGCCCACGTCAGTTAAGAGTCTTCAGAAGTTCTTGGGTTTTGCTAACTTCTACCGTCGTTTTGTTGCTAATTTTTCTAGCATTGTTAAACCTTTGACGGATATGACCAAGAAAGGTTCTGATGTTGCTAACTGGGCTCCTGCAGCCATGGAGTCTTTCCAGGAGTTGAAACGCCGGTTTACTTCGGCGCCTGTTTTGTGCCAGCCTGATGTCTCACTTCCCTTTCAGGTTGAAGTGGATGCTTCTGAGATTGGGGCAGGGGCCGTTTTGTCGCAGAGAGGCCCTGGTTGCTCTGTGATGAGACCTTGTGCCTTTTTCTCTAGGAAGTTTTCGCCTGCTGAGCGGAATTATGATGTTGGCAATCGGGAGTTGTTGGCCATGAAGTGGGCATTTGAGGAGTGGCGTCATTGGCTCGAGGGTGCTAAGCATCGTGTGGTAGTCTTGACTGATCACAAAAATTTGATGTATCTCGAGTCTGCTAAATGCCTGAATCCTAGACAGGCCCGCTGGTCATTGTTTTTCTCCCGTTTTGACTTTGTGGTCTCGTATTTACCAGGTTCAAAGAATGTGAAGGCTGATGCTCTTTCAAGGAGCTTTGTGCCTGACTCTCTGGGAGTCGCAGAACCAGTTGGTATTCTTAAAGAGGGAGTTATCTTGTCAGCCATTTCTCCGGATTTGCGACGTGTGTTGCAGAGATTTCAGGCTGGGAGACCTGATTCTTGTCCACCTGACAGACTGTTTGTTCCTGATAAGTGGACCAGCAGAGTCATTTCCGAGGTTCATTCCTCGGTGTTGGCAGGGCATCCGGGAATTTTTGGCACCAGAAATCTGGTGGCTAGGTCCTTTTGGTGGCCTTCCTTGTCTCGGGATGTGCGGTCGTTTGTGCAGTCCTGTGGGACTTGTGCTCGGGCTAAACCTTGCTGTTCTCGTGCCAGCGGGTTGCTCTTGCCCTTGCCTGTCCCGAAGAGGCCTTGGACACACATTTCCATGGATTTCATTTCAGATCTTCCGGTTTCTCAGGGCATGTCTGTCATCTGGGTGGTAGGTGATCGCTTTTCTAAGATGGTCCATTTGGTACCTTTGCCTAAGCTGCCTTCCTCTTCCGATCTGGTTCCTGTGTTCTTTCAGAATGTGGTTCGTTTACACGGCATTCCTGAGAATATTGTGTCTGACAGAGGATCCCAGTTTGTTTCCAGGTTCTGGCGATCCTTTTGTGCTAGGATGGGCATTGATTTGTCGTTTTCGTCTGCCTTTCATCCTCAGACTAATGGACAAACGGAGCGAACTAATCAGACTCTGGAGGCTTATTTGAGGTGTTTTGTTTCTGCAGATCAGGATGATTGGGTGACCTTCTTGCCGTTGGCTGAGTTTGCCCTTAATAATCGGGCTAGTTCCGCTACATTGGTTTCGCTTTTTTTCTGCAACTCTGGTTTCCATCCTCGTTTTTCCTCGGGACATGTGGAGCCTTCTGACTGTCCTGGGGTAGATTCTATGGTGGATAGTGTTATGATTTTCCCAATGGCAGGGAAATCAAAATAACAACGGACTAGCTCTCGGGTGATGGGAACTAAAGTGACCGTGACCTGAACCTGACACGACACTGGAAGTAGCCGGGGAGTGTTTCCTACGATGCCCTAGACACCACGCGCCAGCCGGAGATCTAACTACCCCTATCAGAGGAATATACAGGCCTGCCTTACCTCCAGAGATGAACCCCAAAAGGAGATAGCAGCCCCCCACAGATATTGACGGTGAGTCAAGAGGAAAAGACATACGTAGGATGAACAGCAGATTTAGCACAGTGAGGTCCGCTTACTAGATAGCAGAAGTACAGGAAAGAGTCACTTCACGGTCAACTTCAAAACACTACTCAAAAACACCATCCTGAAATTACTTTAAAACTCCAGTGACAACTCATGCCACTGGAGTGGCAATTCCAGTCCACGAGAGCTTCCAGCTACAGAGAGTCACATTGCAAATAGCTGGACAAAAATAGCATAAACTAGAAACAAAATTCAACTTAGCTGAACAGGATCTAGAGGCAGGAGAATGCAACAGAATGCTACTGATACATTGTTGGCCGGCATCAGACCAGCAGCCAAGCAGCCTTAAATAGGAAACTCCCCTAATGGGTGTCAACAGGTGATCAAGGATAGAAGAAGGCAAATAAGTGGCACTACCATAAAACACCACCGGGGGAGCCCACAAACAGAATTCACAACAGTATCCCCCCCTTAAGGAGGGGGCACCGAACCCTCACCAGAACCACCAGGGCGATCTGGATGAGCACTATGAAATGCACAAACCAAATCAGGAGCATGAACATCAGATGCTGTCACCCAAGAATTATCCTCCTGACCATAGCCTTTCCACTTAACCAGATACTGAAGTTTCCGTCTGGAAACACGGGAGTCCAAGATCTTTTCCACCACATACTCCAACTCACCCTCAACCAGCACAGGAGCAGGAGGATCAGCAGACGGAACAACCGGCACCTCATACCTCCGCAACAATGACCGATGAAAAACATTATGAATAGTAAAAGATGCTGGGAGGTCCAAACGAAAGGACACAGGATTGAGAACCTCCAGAATCCTATAAGGGCCGATAAACCGAGGCTTAAACTTAGGAGACGAGACCTTCATAGGAACAAATCGAGAAGACAACCAAACCAGGTCCCCAACACAAAGACGAGGACCGACACGCCGATGACGATTAGTGAACTGTTGAGTCTTCTCCTGGGACAACTTCAGATTGTCCACAACCTGTCCCCAAATCTGATGCATTCTATCAACCACAGCATCTACTCCAGGACAATCCGAAGACTCCAATTGACCGGACGAAAAGCGAGGGTGAAACCCTGAATTACAAAAAAATGGAGAAACCAAAGTGGCAGAACTGGCCCGATTGTTAAGGGCAAACTCTGCCAATGGCAAAAAATCAAGCCAATCGTCCTGATCAGCGGACACAAAACACCTCAAGTAAGTCTCCAAGGTCTGATTAGTACGCTCAGTCTGGCCATTAGTCTGAGGATGGAATGCAGACGAAAAAGACAAGTCGATGCCCATCCTGGCACAGAACGCCCGCCAAAATCTAGACACAAACTGAGTACCCCTGTCAGACACTATATTCTCAGGAATACCATGCAAACGCACAACATTCTGAAAAAATAGAGGGACCAGCTCAGAGGAGGAGGGCAATTTGGGCAAAGGTACCAAGTGAACCATCTTGGAAAAACAGTCACACACCACCCAGATGACGGACATCCTACGAGAAACAGGAAGGTCAGAAATAAAGTCCATAGAGATGTGCGTCCAAGGCCTCTTAGGAATAGGCAAGGGCAACAACAACCCGCTGGCCCGGGAACAGCAGGGCTTAGCCCGAGCACAAACATCACAAGACTGCACAAAAATACGTACATCTCGAGACAAGGAAGGCCACCAGAAGGACCTAGACACCAGATCCCTGGTGCCAAAAATTCCAGGATGACCTGCCAACGCGGAAGAGTGAACCTCCGAAATAACTCTACTGGTCCAGTCATCAGGGACAAACAGTCTACCAGGCGGACAGCGATCAGGCCTATCCACCTGAAACTCCTGCAAAGAGCGCCACAGGTCTGGGGAGACAGCTGACAATATCACCCCATCCTTCAGGATGCCAGTAGGTTCGGAATCACCAGGCGAGTCAGGCTCAAAACTCCTAGAGAGGGCATCCGCCCTCACATTCTTAGACCCAGGCAGATATGAAACCACAAAGTTAAATCGAGAGAAAAACAACGACCAGCGCGCCTGTCTAGGATTCAGACGCCTGGCTGACTCAAGATAAATTAGATTTTTGTGGTCAGTCAAGACCACCACCTGGTGTCTAGCACCCTCAAGCCAATGACGCCACTCCTCAAATGCCCACTTCATGGCCAAGAGCTCCCGATTTCCAACATCATAATTTCGCTCAGCGGGCGAAAACTTTCGAGAGAAAAACGCACATGGTCTCATCACTGAGCAGTCAGGACCTTTCTGCGACAAAACTGCACCTGCTCCGATCTCGGAAGCATCTACTTCAACCTGGAACGGGAGCGAAACATCAGGCTGGCGCAACACAGGAGCAGAAGAAAAGCGGCGCTTAAGCTCCCGAAAGGCCTCCACAGCCGCAGAGGACCAATTAGCAACATCAGCACCCTTCTTGGTCAAATCAGTCAAAGGTTTAGCAATGGCAGAAAAACCCGCTATGAATCGGCGATAGAAATTAGCAAATCCCAAGAATTTCTGAAGACTCTTTAGAGAAGTAGGTTGTACCCAATCACAAATAGCCTGAACCTTAACAGGGTCCATCTCCATAGATGAAGTGGAAAAAATATATCCCAAAAAGGAAATTCTCTGAACCCCAAAAATACACTTTGAGCCCTTCACAAATAGAGAATTAGCTCGTAAAACCTGAAAAACTCTCCTGACCTGTTGAACATGAGATTCCCAGTCCTCCGAAAAAATCAAAATATCATCCAAATACACAATCATAAATTTATCCAGATATTCACGGAAAATATCATGCATAAAGGACTGAAAAACGGAAGGGGCATTCGCGAGACCGAAAGGCATTACCAAATACTCAAAATGGCCTTCAGGCGTATTAAATGCGGTCTTCCACTCATCCCCCTGCTTAATCCGCACCAAATTATACGCACCACGTAGATCGATCTTAGTGAACCACTTCGCCCCCTTTATGCGAGCAAAAAGATCAGTCAGTAAAGGTAACGGGTACTGGTATTTAACTGTAATCTTATTCAGAAGTCGATAGTCGATACAAGGTCTCAATGAACCATCCTTTTTACCCACAAAGAAAAACCCTGCCCCCAGTGGAGACAAAGAGGGGCGAATATGACCCTTTTCCAAAGATTCTCTGATATACTCCCGCATAGCAGTATGTTCAGGTACAGACAAATTAAACAAGCGACCCTTAGGAAATTTACTACCGGGAATCAACTCAATAGCGCAGTCACACTCTCTGTGAGGGGGGAGAGAATCAGTTTTAGGCTCCTGAAAGACATCATAAAAATCTGACAGAAATGCTGGGATCTCAGAGGGAGTAGATGAAGAAATGGGAACCAAAGGTGCATCCCCATGAATCCCCTGACATCCCCAGCTCAGCACAGACATTGATCTCCAGTCCAAGACTGGATTATGAATTTGTAACCATGGTAATCCAAGTACTAATACGTCATGTAGATTATATAACACAAGGAAACGAATAATCTCCTGATGGTCTGGGGAAAGATGCATAGTCACTTGTGTCCAATATTGTGGTTTATTGCTAGCCAAAGGTGTAGAATCAATACCCTTTAAGGGAATAGAAACCTCCAGAGGCTCTAAATCAAACCCACAACGCTTGGCAAAGGACCAATCCATGAGACTCAGAGCGGCGCCAGAATCCACATAAGCATCCACAGTAACAGATGATAAGGTACAAATCAATGTCACGGACAAAAGAAATTTAGACTGCAAGGTACCCATAGAAAAAGATTTATCAACCTTTTTATCAACCTTCTTTATGCGTTTAGAGCATGCTGATATAACATGAGCTGGATCTCCACAATAGAAGCACAACCCATTTTTGCGCCTGTAATTCTGTCGTTCGCCTCTAGACAATACACTATCGCATTGCATATGCTCTGGTGCCTTTTCAGAGGTCACCGCCAAATGATGCACAGGTTTTTGCTCAGAAGATACCGCCATATGGTGCACAGGTTTTTGCTCAGAAGATACCGCCATATGGTGCACAGGTTTTTGCTCAAAAGATACCGCCATATGGTGCACAGATTTTTGCTCAGAAGATACCGCCATATGGTGCACAGATTTGCGCTCCCGTAAACGCCGATCAATCTGGATAGCCAATTTCATGGCATCATTCAGACCTGTAGGCACAGGGAACCCCACCATGACATCCTTCACGGCATCAGAGAGACCTTCTCTGAAATTAGCTGCTAGAGCGCACTCATTCCATTTAGTAAGCACCGACCATTTACGAAATTTTTGGCAGTATATCTCAGCTTCATCTTGCCCTTGGGAAAGAGCTATCAAGGCTTTCTCAGCCAAAATCTCTAAATTAGGTTCTTCATAAAGCAACCCCAAAGCCAGAAAAAACGCATCTACATTTAATAACGCAGGATCCCCTGGCGACAATGCAAATGCCCAACTTTGTGGGTCACCCCGCAATAGAGAAATAACAATTTTAACCTGTTGCGCAGGATCACCAGCAGAGTGAGATTTCAGAGACAAAAACAATTTACAATTCTCTCTGAAATTCAAAAAACGGGATCTGTCTCCGGTAAAAAATTCAGGCATAGGGATCTTAGGTTCAGACATTGGAGCACGTATAACAAAATCTTGTAAGTTCTGGACCTTTGTAGCCAGGTTATTCAGACCTGCAACCAAACTCTGTGGATCCATGATTCAAACAGGTGTAACCAAAGCCATTCAGAGATTAAGAGGAGAGGAAAAAAAAAAAAAAAGGCTGAAGACTGCAGTTTAAGCAAGGAGTACAAATAAGCACTAAGGTGCACTTTCCAAACACAGAAGGAAAAAAAACCTTTTCATATCCTTTCCTGCTTTAGTGCATAGTTTTAACACATGTGGGCCGGCCAAACTGTTATGATTTTCCCAATGGCAGGGAAATCAAAATAACAACGGACTAGCTCTCGGGTGATGGGAACTAAAGTGACCGTGACCTGAACCTGACACGACACTGGAAGTAGCCGGGGAGTGTTTCCTACGATGCCCTAGACACCACGCGCCAGCCGGAGATCTAACTACCCCTATCAGAGGAATATACAGGCCTGCCTTACCTCCAGAGATGAACCCCAAAAGGAGATAGCAGCCCCCCACAGATATTGACGGTGAGTCAAGAGGGAAAGACATACGTAGGATGAACAGCAGATTTAGCACAGTGAGGTCCGCTTACTAGATAGCAGAAGTACAGGAAAGAGTCACTTCACGGTCAACTTCAAAACACTACTCAAAAACACCATCCTGAAATTACTTTAAAACTCCAGTGACAACTCATGCCACTGGAGTGGCAATTCCAGTCCACGAGAGCTTCCAGCTACAGAGAGTCACATTGCAAATAGCTGGA
The DNA here is from genome assembly GCF_051348905.1 of Ranitomeya variabilis. Classification (NCBI taxonomy): domain Eukaryota; kingdom Metazoa; phylum Chordata; class Amphibia; order Anura; family Dendrobatidae; genus Ranitomeya; species Ranitomeya variabilis. Next base: position 745,318,057 of record NC_135232.1, read on the forward strand.
CAAAAATAGCATAAACTAGAAACAAAATTCAACTTAGCTGAACAGGATCTAGAGGCAGGAGAATGCAACAGAATGCTACTGATACATTGTTGGCCGGCATCAGACCAGCAGCCAAGCAGCCTTAAATAGGAAACTCCCCTAATGGGTGTCAACAGGTGATCAAGGATAGAAGAAGGCAAATAAGTGGCACTACCATAAAACACCACCGGGGGAGCCCACAAACAGAATTCACAACAGGATAGGTTGCAGCAGATCTGGAATCATGTGGTGGACAACTTAAAGTTGTCACAGGAGAAGGCTCAGCGTTTTGCCAACCGCCGCCGCGGTGTGGGTCCCCGACTTCGTGTTGGGGATTTGGTATGGCTGTCTTCTCGATTTGTTCCTATGAAGGTCTCTTCTCCTAAATTTAAGCCTCGCTTCATCGGTCCTTACAAGATATTGGAAATCCTTAATCCAGTGTCCTTTCGCTTGGATCTTCCGGTGTCGTTTGCCATTCACAACGTGTTCCATAGGTCTTTGTTGCGGCGGTACGTTGTGCCTGTGGTTCCTTCTGTTGAGCCTCCTGCTCCGGTGTTGGTTGAGGGCGAGTTGGAGTACGTGGTGGAGAAGATCTTGGATTCTCGTCTCTCCAGGCGGAGGCTTCAGTATCTGGTCAAGTGGAAGGGCTATGGTCAGGAGGATAATTCCTGGGTGGTTGCCTCTGATGTGCATGCGGCCGATTTAGTTCGTGCCTTTCACGCTGCTCATCCTGATCGCCCTGGTGGTCTTGGTGAGGGTTCGGTGACCCCTCCTTAAGGGGGGGGTACTGTTGTGAATTAGACTTTTTGGCTCCCTCTTGTGGTCACTAGTGATATGACTCTGGGATTGTCTTTCTTCACTTTGGCACTCACCTGGGCCGTTAGTCCAGGGGTGTTGCTATATTAACTTCCTGGATCCTTAGTCCAGTGCCTGGCATCGTTGTAATCAGATCCTTCTGTTTGCTCCTGTCCGCTGGTCCTGGTTTTTGCAAAATTAAGTTAAGTCTTGCTTTTTGGTTATTTGGGTTATTTGCTTTGCTTCTATTTTTGTCCAGCTTGTACTAAATGTGATTTCTGACCTTGCTGGAAGCTCTAGGGGTGCTGGTGGTCTCCCCCCGGCCGTTAGACGGTTCGGGGGTTCTTGAATATCCAGCGTGGATTTTTTAATAGGGTTTTTTGCTGACCATATAAGTCATCTTACTATATTCTGCTATTAGCTAGTGGGCCTCTCTTTGCTAAATACCTAGTTCATTCTTATGTTTGTCTTTTCCTCTTACCTCACCGTTATTATTTGTTGGGGGCTTGTATCCAACTTTTTGGGGTCTTATCTCTGGAGGCAAGAAAGGTCTTTCTTTTCCCTTCTAGGGTTAGTTAGTTCTCCGGCTGGCGCGAGACGTCTAGAACCAACGTAGGCACGTTCCACGGCTACTTCTATTTGTGGTGCTAGGATTAGATATATGGTCAGCCCAGTTACCACTGCCCTATGAGCTGGTTTTTCGTGTTTGCAGACTTGGTTATTATTTCTGAGACCCTCTGCCATTGGGGTCATAACAGGCAACATAGTAATGATGCAATGCAGATTCCTACTTTTCTTTTGGATGTGTATTAACAGCAGTGGCTAATAATTTTTTTCTTATTAATGTACACTCTGCACCCCATCTTGACTGAAAAAACAGAAATGTAGTATTTTTTGCAAATTTATTAAAGAAGAAAAACTGAAAAATCACATTATCACATGGTCAAAAGTATTCAGACCCTTTGCTTATTTGCTCAGTATTGAGTAGAATCACCCTTTTGAGCTAGTACAGCCATGAGTCTTCTTGGGAATGATGCAACAAGTTTTTCACACCTGGATTTGGGGATCCTCTTCCATTCTTCCTTGCAGATCCTCTCCAGTTCCGTCAGGTTGGATGGTGAACGTTGGTGGACAGCTATTTTTAGGTCTCTCCAGAGATAATAATAATAAATAATAATAATCTTTATTTTTATATAGCGCTAACATATTCCGCAGCGCTTTACAGTTTGCACACATTATCATTGCTGTCCCGATGGGGCTCACAATCTGTATTCCCTATCAGTATGTCTTTGGAATGTAGGAGGAAACCGGAGAACCTGGAGGAAACCCATGCAAAGATAGGGCCAAGTCTATGATGTCAAGAGATGAGAGGGTCTGTAGTAATAGGGAATGGTCCACTGTGTCAAAGGCAGAGGACAGGTCCAGGAGGAAGATGACAGTGTAGTGTTGCTTGGTTTTGGCGGTTAGGTCAGGGCTCTGGCTGGGCCAGTCAAGAATGGTCATAGAGTTGTTCTGAAGCCACTCCTTTGTTATTTTAGCTGTATGCTTAGGGTCATTGTCTTGTTGGAAGGTGAATCTTCACCAAGTCTGAGGTCCAGAGCACTCTGGAAGAGGTTTTAATCCAGGATATCTCTGTACTTGGCCGCATTCATGTCTCTTCCATTGACAACCAGTCGTTCTGTCCCTGCAGCTGAAAAACACCCCCATAGCATGATGCTGCCACCACCATGTTTCAGTGTTGGGATTTAATTGGGCAGGTGATGAACAGTGCCTGATTTTCTCCACACATACTCCTTTGAATCTTTGAATTATCACCAAAAAGGTCTACTGTATCTTCATCTCATCAGACCAGAGAATCTTATTTCTCATAGTCTGGGAGTCCATGATATGTTTTTTTATCAAACTCTATGCGGGCTTTCATATGTCTTGTACTGAGGAGAGGCTTCCGTTGGGCCACTCTGGCATAAAGGCCCGAATGATGGAGGGCTACAGTCATAGTTGACTTTGTGGAACTTTCTCCCATCTCCCTACTGCATCTCTGGAGCTCAGCCACAGTGATCTTGGGGTTCTTCTTTACCTCTCTCACCAAGGCTCTTCTCCCACAATTGCTCAGTTTGGCTGGACGGCCAGGTCTAGGAAGACTTCTGGTGGTCCCAAACTTCTTCCATTTAATGATTATGGAGGCCACTTTGCTTTTAGGAACCTTGAGTACTGCAGAAATTCTGTTGTAACCTTGGCCAGATCTTTGCCTTGCCACAAGTCTGCCTCTGAGCTCCTTGGCCAGTTCCTTTGACCTCATGATTCTCATTTGGTCTGACATGCACTGTGAGCAGTGGTCTTATATAGACAGGTGTGTGCCTTTCCAAATCAAGTCCAATCAGTTTAATTAAACACAGCTGGACTCCAATGAAGGAGTAGAACCATCTCAAGGAGGATCACAAGGAAATGGACAGCATGTGACTTAAATATGAGTGTCTGAGCAAAGCGTCTGAATACTTATGACCATGTGATATTTCAGTTTTTCTTTTTTATTAAATTTGCAAAAATGTCTACATTTCTTTTTTTTTCAGTCAAGATAGGGTGCAGAGTGTACATTATTGTGAAAAAAATGAACTTTTTTGAATTTACCAAATGTCTGCAATGAAACAAAGAGTGAAAAATTTAAAGGGGTCTGTTAGGTGTCGAGTTCCCGCCTCTGTACGGCGGAAATCTCAAACGATCTCCACTGCAGTCTCCCATTCTTCTCCAGCCGCAATGGAGCCTGCTCAGCGGAGATGTCGGTCCCAGCATCTGGCTCAAGCTGATACTGTGCGACTGGTTACTGCTGCCCTTCCACTTCTGCCTTTGTTGCCAGCACTGATCAGCAGCGAGCTGGTCTTTCTGGGACTAAGTACTGCTGCCATGCGCTAGTGTATACTTGAAAACGTGTGTGTGCAGATGTGTGAACGTCGCTCTTTAATCATCCCCCTTCCTAGTGTCGTTGACTGCTCGCGAATGGTGGATGCTTGCTATCTGCACCTAACACACGATACAGCGTCTTATTGCTGTCACCGCCAGTGCGGCGCCGTACTCTATTAGAGCGCTTTCCTGACCCAAGTCTGGGTGGTTAGTGGCATCTGCCAGAGCAGCACTGCACGCACTCTTGTGCATTAAATGATTATTTCTGTTAAACCCTGACACCCCAGTAGCGGTGTCGAGCACAAGAGGTCTAGAGGAACTCTTTCCCTGTGTCTTGGGATAGAGTTCTGTGATGCCTTGCTTGCGCTCTTTGTGCGGTACCGCGGCCCTTTGACGCAACAGGGTTCGCTTCCTTCATACCGGGTGAAGCTAAAGCATGTGTGTGTTAGGGCTAGCGGAACGCATCAAATAATTAGAGAAAAGGAATAAGGTTCGTTCGCAGCCCGGGGTCCTCCGTGCAGAGATGGAACCTGCTGCTAAGCAATGACGGACTATATGGTGGTACAATGAGGATACGCACGAGTTAGCTTCACTCTGTGTGAAATAGGCGAACCCTGTTGTGTCACAGGGCCGCAGTACCGCACGTAACAAAACTAATAATTTAATAGCACGAGAGTGCATGTGATGCCGCACTGGGGGACGCCACTAACCACCCAGACTTGGGTTTGGAAAGCGCTGTGATAGCGCAAGGTGCCGCACTGGCGGTCACAGCAATAGATGCTGTTTGTGTACCAGTGTTGGTTACAAGTCGGGAGCTAGATTACAATCATCCTCCTTACGCAAGCATTCAAACACAAGGGAGGGGATGATTAATGAGCGACTTTCACTCACAACACACATAAACAAGAGTATACTAGCGCATGGCAGTGCGGCCATGCAAACCTTTTATAGCTGCAGCATGTACAGGACCTTCCCAGAAGGACCAATGGGAGGCTGCCACAGAAGTTGAGCACCTTCAGGACCTTCCTGGAGGACCAATGGGATCTGCTGCAGTATCTGAGCATGTGACCCTCGATCTCCAATGGGAGATCTTGCCCTGGGCATGCTCAGAAGGGGAAAAGCAGGACTTACTCCCAAAAGTGTCTGCTCGCCGCTGCCCAGCACTGGCTTCAATGGCAGAAGCTGGAAAAGCAGCAGTAACCCTTTGCACAGAGTGAGACTGAGCAAGACACTGGGACCGACGTCTCCGCTGAGCAGACTCCACTGCGGCTGATGCAGAATGAAAGACTGCAGCAGACATGGTTCGAGATTCCCCCTGTGCAGCAGCGGGAACTCGACTCCTAACATTAACCCTCCTCCTAGAGCCCCCCTCCTTGGACCTCGCTACGCTCAAAGGCTGCAATGAGCAGTGGAGCCCGAATGTGCTCTACAGGTTCCCAGGTTCTGTCCTCAGGGTCGTGGCCCTTCCAGTCCACCAGATAGTATTTTTCACCACATACTACCTTGCACCATAAGATAGCATTCACCTCATACTCATCCGTGGATGAACCCGATGTCCCGGCAGATGACTCAGAAAACCGGGACATATAGACGGGCTTTAAGAGGGAAACGTGGAAGGTGTCGGTGATACCAAGGAGCGGAGGAATAGCCAGACCACAGGGTTAACCTGTTCCAGAACCTTGAAAGGACCAATGTAGTGAGGTGCAAACTTAGTGGACTCAACTCGCAGCCTGATGTTACGGACAGAGAGCCACACTAAGTCGCCAGGAGCAAAGGTCGGAGCGGGGCGCTGGTGAGCATCGGCAGAAGCCCTCATTCTCTCCTTGGAAGCCTGAATGGCATCCTGTGTGCGGTCCCAAATGTCATGTGCCTCCACTGCCCAGTCTGCCACCCTCGAATCAGTGGATGACACAGGCATGGGCACAGGGACACGCGGATGCTGGCCATAATTAAGGAGAAAAGGAGGCTGCCCAGTGGAATCGGCTACGGCGTTGTTCAGAGCAAATTCTGCCCAAGGTAGCAAAGATGCCCAGTCATCCTGCCTAGCAAAGACAAAATGTCGCAAATATGTCACCAGAGTCTGGTTGGCCCTCTCTGCCAACCCATTTGTCTCGGGATGATATGCAGAGGAGAGATTTAGTTCTATGCTGAGTAAACGACAGAGCTCTCTCCAAAACCGAGATGCGAACTGGGGACCCCGGTCACTGACAATTTTATCAGGCATGCCATGTAAACGGAAAATATGTTTTTATTGAACAACGCCGCCAAGGCCCGTGCAGAAAGTAACCGTGGAAGCGGCACCAAGTGCACCATCTTAGAGAAATGATTGGTGACAACCCAGATAATGGTGCATTTACGAGACTTGGGTAAGCCCACCACGAAGTCCATCCCGACCATCTCCCAGGGCCTGTCTACCACCGGCAGGGGGCAAAGTTGTCCAGCAGGCCGTTGCCGAGGAGACCAATTCTTGGCGCAGGACACACACCCGAATATAGTCCCCGACGTCACGGGCCATAAGCGGCCACCAGTAAGTCCTCGCCAAAAGCTCAGATGTCCTCTCGGTCCAAAATGTCCACCCACCCTGGATGAGTGAGCTCAATAGAGAACCTCCAGTCGCAAATTAGATGGAACGAAAGTCTTGCCTGGGGGCACAGACTCTAGCGAAACCGGAGCCACAGTTCTCAGGCTCTCAGAAGGGACAATAAGCCGAGGCTCCTCCTCCTCCTCAGATGACACTACGGAGCGAGAGAGAGCGTCGGCACGAATGTTCTTGTCCCCGGAGAGAAAATGGAGAGTAAAATGGAACCAGGAGAAGAACAGGGACCATCTAGCCTGGCGAGAATTCAGCCGCTGGGCCGTCTGTAAGTACACCAAGTTCTTGTGGTCTGTGAACACTTGGAAGGGAAAGCGAGCTCCCTCCAAGAGGTGTCTCCACTCTGAGAAAGTCAACTTCATGGCTAGCAACTCCCTGTCCCCGATGGAATAATTCCTCTCCGCTGGTGAAAGGGCCTTGGAGAAGAAGAAGCAAGGATACTTCTGACCTTGAGCATCCTTTTGGAAGAGGACTGCTCCAGCACCAATGGATGAGGCATCCACCTCCATAATAAATGGCTTATCTACATCGGGGCGATGTAGGATGGGAGCGCTAACGAAGTGTGACTTAATCAAGAGAAAGGCCTTGGAGACCTCCTCCGACCACAACTTGGGATTTGCTCCCTTCTTGGTGAGGGCAACCAAGGGAGCTATCAAAGTTGAGAAGTGTGGGATGAACTGGCGATAGTAATTAATGAACCCCATAAAGCGCTGCACCACTTTAAGAGAATGGGGTTCTTGCCAGTCCATCACAGCTTGGCAGGATCCATAGCCAATCCCTGGGCAGAGATGATATAGCCAAGGAAAGTTGAAGCGCCCCCACTGCCGCAGGGCCGAGGGGTACCCGGTACCGGGCCTCTGAGTCTCTGCTTCTGGGGTTGTCACGGCGGCTAGGCCCCGGCCCGTGACCCTGCCGTGGGGCGCACAGTGAATGATAGGTGTGGATGTTGGTGGTGCAGTTGTGGGGTGCAGGTCGCGGTAAATAACGAGGACACCAGGTTGCAGTCTCTTTACCTCTTTACTGGAGATCTCTGAGTCCTCAGTCCAGAATACGGTTCACCAGGCTGCGCAAGTCCGGCCGGTCCAATGGCACCTCCAGAGTTCACTTCACAGGTGGAAATCGGTGCCTTCCTTCTTAGCGCTATGTGTTGTAGTCCTTCCCTGCTATGCTTACGGAAAGTACCCCACAACCGTTGTGTCTGTTTCTCGTGTTCCCTCACAACTCGATTAACTGATCTTCTGCTAATCTTCCGTCCGTTCCTGATGTTACAGTTAGAACGGCACCCGTTTGTCGGGTAGGCCTGGAGTTCTTCCGGGACCCTAGAGACGCCCCTCTCCCGCAATTGCCTCCCAAGACTTCATAGGTGATTTAGGTGAGACAGCCCGCCTGAGACTGACTGTCCTGCCGCTGTTTAGAGTATTGCTTGAAGCTGTCTAATGAAATACTCCCTCGGCGTTCTGGCCGCCGGTAGTGCGCCTCAGTAGGATGTTGCTCCGGTCTTACAGCATGACCCCTACTGGTATTCTCCTATTGCTTGATCTCGTTTCTCACTCAGCACAATCTATCTCGCTTCTAGTCCTTTCTTGGGTCCCGCCGCTTCCCGGAGCTGGCGCGGACCCGTTACGTTCTTTTCAATGCCAAGCCTCTGTCAGGATCCCACCCCTGACAGAGACCCTACTGTCTCTTCCTCCACAACACCCTCTGCCACTAGGTGTTGCTTCGTCCAACCCAGTCAGCTTTCTCCTCTAACTTCCTGCCTGACCCCCAGTTTACCCACTATGGTGGGGAGTGGCCTAATGAATAGAACCCTTAGCTCCCCCCGGAGGCCCAGCTGTGAAATCTATTGGTGTCTGTGATACCTGATCAGATGAACTCCTTCAGTGCCATCGGACGCACCATGGCTCCCCATAGTGGCGGAGCCACAGTACTGCATCGACCAGGACTCTGGGGCGCTGCAAAGGCAAGGACTCCTGTTCAAACACACACTTCTCCAACTTGGCGTAGAGGGAGTTTGCCCGTAAGAGGTCAAAAACTTTGCAAACATCTTTCCGATGGGAGTCAATATCTGGAGAGTAGATGAGAATATCATCCAGATAGACTACGACCGAGGTGGTGAGCATTTCCCAGAAGATGTCGTTCACAAAGTCTTGGAAAACGGCTGGGGCATTACAGAGCCCGAAGGGCATCACCGGATATTCATAGTGCCCATCCCTGGTGTTAAAAGCCATCTTCCATTCGTCCCCCTCACAGATGCGAATCAGGTTGTAAGCACCCCGCAGATCTAACTTAGTAAATACCCTTGCTCCCCGTAGCCTATCAAAAAGCTCAGATATCAGGGGTAGTGGGTATTTATTCTTAACGGTGATGGCGTTAAGACCCCTGTAGTCTATGCATGGACGTAGATCTCCATTCTTCTTCTGCACGAAGAAGAACCCAGCCCCTGCAGGTGACACTGACTTCCTAATGAATCCTCTTGCCAGATTCTCTTGAATGTACTGGGACATTGCCTCCATCTCCGGGAGAGATAATGGATAGACTCGACCCCGGGGAGGCTCTGCACCAGGCAAGAGGTCAATAGGACAGTCATAGGGGCGATGAGGAGGAAGGGTCTCCGCAGCCCTTTTGGAGAACACATCCGCATAGGACCAATAGTGCTTGGGGAGAGAGGAAAGATCTGCGGGTACCTCTGTAGAAGTAACCTGAACGCACTCCCTCTGACATCTACCCTCACGTGATTTACTCCATCCCAAAATTTTCCCTGAGGACCACTCTATATGAGGAGAATGATAGCGAAGCCATGGTATCCCCAACAGGACCTCATTAATTCCCTCAGGAATGACTAATAGGGAGATAATCTCCTGATGTGATGGAGACATAGAAAGAGTGAATGGAATAGTCTGATGTGTAATCTGTGAGGGTAGTGTCGACCCATTTACCACTCGAACGGTCACAGGTTTGTCGAGCATCACCAGGGGTATTGCGTGACGCTGGGCAAAAGCAGATGACATGAAATTGCCTTCCGCCCCGGAGTCCAGGCAAAGCTCTACCGTAAGAGTGGATGGGCCTATGGTTATTGTCCCTTTGAAGGACAATTTAGAGGAAAATGTCTCCATGTCTAGTGTACCTCCTCCAACTACCACTAGACGACGATGTTCCCCCGACCGCTGAGAACACTTGGAGGCAAGATATCCTGACTGCCGGCAAACATGACAGACCATAGGTGCACGAGCTGTCATGTCGGACGCTATTCACACTAGGGCGTCCGACAGACAGCGGTAATTCCACATTCGTCCACTATACGCTCAGTGGCGCTGGCTAGATTTTTATCCAGGTTGCCCAGGGTTAATCTAGCTGGTACTTGGGTTGGAGGCTGGGTCACGCCCACGGCCTTTAAATAGTATTGCTGGACTTTGGGCGTCGCCGATTATAGCTTGTGCCTCATGCCTAGTGATTCCGGTCTGGAGTGGTGGTCTTGGAGAAGTAATATCGTATCTGGTGGTGTATTATCCTTTGTTATATTTCTCCTTCCTATATTTGTATTTGTTTTGCCCTGGGCACATTATTGTGTTTTCCTGTGTGTCTGCGGCGTGGTGCGTTTTTTAGTTTTCCCTGTCTGTGCTTTCTGTGGGGGTTGGTGTGTGGTCTATTCACTGGGTGGCGGGTTGTGGTTTCAGCATAGGGTTGAAACAGGAGTCAGGGCCAGGCCTGGTGGCCCAGACAAGCACACCATTAGTGTAAATTCTGGGAGAGGGACAGACAGGGTTTTCCCTAGTCTGAGGGATATCGCAGGGGCCCGGGTAACCAGCCTTAGCCTATCTAGTCTCCCCGTGACATTATAATCGGCCCCAAAATTTTGTACTCCATGGATCCCATGACTTCCATAACCCGCCAGTTGCAGGCGCTGTCCTTACAGGTCACTGAGTTGAAGGGGGCGGTTCAGCAACAGGGTCTAGTAGTATCTAATGTGCAAGCTGAAACTGCAGGTAGAGTTGCAGAGCCAAAGATCCCTTTACCTGAGAGGTTTGCTGGGGAATGCAGTAAATTTGTTATTTTTCATGAAGCTTGCAAATTATATTTTCGTATGCGCCCGATGTCCTCAGGTAATGAGGCTCAGCGTGTGGGCCTGGTGTTGTCATTACTGAACGGGGACCCCCAAGCATGGGCATTTTCTTTACCATCTGATTCAGTTGCATTTAACTCAGTGGAGAGTTTTTTTTCTGCTCTTGGGCTCATTTATGATGATTCTGACAGAATGGCTCTAGCAGAATCTAAAATACGCGCTCTCCGCCAGGGGGAGCGAATGGCGGAGGATTACTGTTCTGAATTTCACCGCTGGGCGGTGGACACACAATGGAATGACCCCGCGCTGCGGAGTCAGTTTGTTCATGGGGTTTCGAGAAGGGTTAAACAAGCCCTCCTGATGTATGAGACTCCTGCTTCTCTACAGTCTGCTATGAGTCTTGTTATCCGCATTGATCGCCGTTTGCGTCAGGGGGCGCAAGAGATGCCACCTATGAGGGAGGGCGTAGGTGCACGTGAGGTTGCTGCAGGTGAGCCCACGGAGCCTATGCAAATCGCAGGGGTGTCACATCATGGAGCCCCCTCGCTCAGGAAGCAGGGAGCCTGTTTTTGCTGTGGTAAAAATGGGCATTATGTAAATGCTTGTCCTCTGTTATCTAAGAAAAGTGCAACGGTGGAACACTACTAAGCTCAGAGGGTGTGGAAGAGGCCAATCTGAGCTTATGCATATCTTCCATGGTGGTCTCTCAATGTATGCTCCCTGCCAGAGTTATGGTCACTGGCAGAGAGCTGCCAATCACTGTTTTTGTGGATAGTGGTTCTGCCACTAATCTCATTGATGAGGAGTTTGCGCGCACAGCCGGGTTCAGGATCGAAAAACTGCTTCATCCTATCCAGGTGGTCACCATCAATGCCGCTCCTCTGCCACAGGGGGAGATTACTGAGTTTGTGGCTGAGGTGAAACTCCACATTGGTGTCCTACATTTTGAGCAGGTTACATGTAGGGTGCTCAGTAATCTTCCTGCACAAATGATTCTGGGTTTTCCATGGTTATCTGTGCACAACCCGGTGATTGACTTTAAAAACCCAGGACATAATCCAGTGGAGCGGATTCTGCCAGGAGAATTGCCTGGCCACATGTGTGTCCGCTGTGACTCCTAGCATTCCTGAGTCACTGCTGGATTTCGCGGATGTGTTCTCTGAGAAGGGTTGCTCAGAATTACCACCACATCAACCCTATGACTGTACTATTAGGTTAAAACGAGGGGCCAAATTGCCGAAAGCAAGGATGTTTAACATTTCTGGTCCTGAGAGGCAAGCTTTAAAAGACTACATTGCTGAGAGTCTGAGCAAAGGGCACATCAGGCCTTTGCCCTCGCCTGTGGCAGCGGGGTTCTTCTTCATTAAGAAGAAAGATGGAGGATTATGCCCGTGTCTGGATTTCATAGTTACATAGTTACATAGTTATTAAGGTTGAAGGAAGACTTTAAGTCCATCTAGTTCAACCCATAGCCTAACCTAACATGCCCTAACATGTTGATCCAGGGGAAGGCAAAAAAAACCCATGTGGCAAACAGTAAGCTCCACCATGGGGAAAAAAATTCCTTCCCGACCCCACATACGGCAATCAGACTAGTTCCCTGGATCAACGCCTTATCAAGGAATCTAATATATATACCCTGTAACATTATACTTTTCCAGAAACGTATCCAGTCCCCTCTTAAATTTAAGTAATGAATCACTCATTACAACATCATACGGCAGAGAGTTCCATAGTCTCACTGCTCTTACAGTAAAGAATCCCGCGTCTGTTATTATGCTTAAACCTTTTTTCCTCCAGACGTAGAGGATGCCCCCTTGTCCCTGTCACCAGTCTATGATTAAAAAGATCATCAGAAAGGTCTTTGTACTGTCCCCTCATATATTTATACATTAACATAAGATCACCCCTTAGCCTTCGTTTTTCCAAACTAAATAGCCCCAAGTATAATAACCTATCTTGGTATTGCAGACCCCCCAGTCCTCTAATAACCTTGGTCGCTCTTCTCTGCACCTGCTCTAGTTCAGCTATGTCTTTCTTATACACCGGAGACCAGAACTGTGCACAGTATTCTAAGTGTGGTCGAACTAGTGACTTGTATAGAGGTAAAATTATGTTCTTCTCATGAGCATCTATGCCTCTTTTAATGCATCCCATTATTTTATTTGCCTTAGTAGCAGCTGCCTGACACTGGCCACTGAATATGAGTTTGTCATCCACCCATACACCCAGGTCTTTTTCATTGACAGTTTTGCCCAGAATTTTAGAATTAAGCACATAGTTATACATCTTATTACTTCTACCCAAGTGCATGACCTTACATTTATCCCCATTAAAGCTCATTTGCCATTTATCAGCCCAAGCTTCTAGTTTACACAAATCATCCTGTAATATAAAATTGTCCTCCTCTGTATTGATTACCCTGCAGAGTTTAGTGTCATCTGCAAATATTGAAATTCTACTCTGAATGCCCCCTACAAGGTCATTAATAAATATGTTAAAAAGTAGAGGGCCCAATACTGACCCCTGTGGTACCCCACTACTAACCGCGACCCAGTCCGAGTGTACGCCATTAATAACCACCCTTTGTTTCCTATCCCTGAGCCAGCTCTCAACCCACTTGCACATATTTTCCCCTATCCCCATTATTCTCATTTTATGTATCAACCTTTTGTGTGGCACCATATCAAAAGCTTTTGAAAAGTCCATATACACTACATCTACTGGGTTCCCTTGGTCCAGTCCGGAACTTACCTCTTCATAGAAGCTGATCAAATTAGTCTGACATGATCGGTCCCTAGTAAACCCGTGCTGATACTGGGTCATGAGGTTATTCCTCTTCAGATACTCCAGTATAGCATCCCTTAGAATGCCCTCCAGGATTTTACCCACAGTAGAGGTTAAGCTTACTGGCCTATAATTTCCGAGTTCAATTTTTGTCCCCTTTTTGAATATTGGCACCACATTTGCTATACGCCAGTCCTGTGGTACAGACCCTGTTATTATGGATTCTTTAAAGATTAAAAATAATGGTCTATCAATGACTGTATGACTGTACTTAATTTCTGCAGTACTCGGGGGTGTATCCCATCCGGGCCCGGAGATTTGTCAATTTTTTGTCAAGCAGGTAACATTTAATTGGGAATTTTTATCACTAGTCATATTGGCTGCCATGGGATTTTCTTTTGTAAATACTGATGAAAAAAAGTCATTTAGCATATTGGCTTTTTCCTCATCCACCATTTCACTCAGACTATTTTTAAGGGGGCCAACACTATCATTTTTTAGTTTCTTACTATTTATGTAGTTAAAGAATATTTTGGGGTTATTTTTGCTCTCTCTAGCAATGAGTCTCTCTGCCTCAATCTTTGCTGCCTTGATTTGCTTTTTACAGAATTTATTTAATTTTTTGTATTTATTTAATGCCTCCTCACTACCTACTTCCTTTAATTCTCTAAATGCTTTCTTTTTGTCACTTATTGCACCCCTTACAGCTTTATTTAGCCATATTGGTTTCCTCCTATTTCTAGTATGTTTATTCCCATACGGTATATACTGTGCACAGGTCCTATCCAGGATGCTAATAAACGTCTCCCATTTTCTTTGTGTACTTTTATGTCTCAGGATATCGTCCCAGTTAATTGCACCAAGATCCTCTCTCATCCGTTGGAAATTTGCCCTCCTGAAGTTTAGTGTCCTTGTCACCCCTCTACTACACATCTTATTAAAGGAGACATGAAAACTTATTATTTTGTGATCACTATTCCCCAAGTGACCCCCAACCCTTATATTTGATATGCGGTCTGGCCTGTTGGTTAATATTAGGTCTAGCAGTGCCCCCCTTCTTGTTGGGTCCTGAACCAGTTGTGAAAGGTAATTGTCTCTCATAGTTGTCAAAAACCGATTACCTTTACTGGAACTGCAGGTTTCTGTTCCCCAATCTATTTCAGGGTAGTTGAAGTCCCCCATAATAATGACTTCTCCTTGAGTCGCAGCTTCATCTATTTGCTTTACGAGGATATTCTCCATTGCTTCCATTATTTTGGGAGATTTATAACAAACCCCTATCAGTAATTTATTATTTTTTCCCCCTCCCCTTATCTCCACCCACAGGGACTCTACATTTTCATTTGATTCACCTATATTATCATGCAGGATGGGTTTTAAGGTCGATTTTACATACAGACACACCCCACCCCCTCGCTTATCTGTACGGTCATTTCTGAAAAAGCTATAGCCCTACAAGTTAACAGCCCAGTCATGGCTCTCATCCAGCCATGTTTCAGATATCCCCACCATATCATAATTATGTTCCAACAACATTAGTTCTAATTCATCCATTTTGTTGGCGAGGCTTCTGGCATTAGAATACATGCACTTGATGTTCCTCTCTGTACCTCTATTCTTTCTTAAATTAGTAACTGTTCTAACCCCACCCCCCATGCCACCACCACCCCCAACTTCCTTATTTGTGCCCAGGTCTCTATCTGCACTATCTTCCCCTCCTATAAAATGAATAGCCTCCCCCCCAATCCCTAGTTTAAACACTCCTCCAACCTTCTAGCCATTTTCCTTCCCAGCACAGCTGCACCTTCCCCATTGAGGTGCAGCCCGTCCCTAGCGTAGAGCCTGTAGCCAACTGAGAAGTCGGCCCAGTTCTGCAGGAACCCAAACCCCTCCTTCCTACACCAATTCTTGAGCCACTTATTAACCTCCCTAATCTCCCGTTGCCTCTCTGGCGTGGCACGTGGTACAGGCAGTATTTCGGAAAATACCACGTTGGAGGTCCTTGCTTTCAGCTTGCAACCTAATTCCCTGAAATCATCTTTAAGGACCTTCCACCTTCAGGGAGTTAAACCAGATTACAGTTCGTGATCCATACCCTATGCCGCTGATACCTGATTTGTTCAACCAGGTGGCTGGTGCTAAGTGGTTCTCCAAGCTTGCCCTCAGGGGGGCGTACAACCTCATAAGAGTCCGTCAAGGTGATGAGTGGA
Organism: Ranitomeya variabilis; assembly: GCF_051348905.1. Lineage (NCBI taxonomy): Eukaryota > Metazoa > Chordata > Amphibia > Anura > Dendrobatidae > Ranitomeya > Ranitomeya variabilis. The sequence goes on from NC_135232.1 coordinate 745,333,418, forward strand.
AGACGGCTTTTAATACTCCTGAGGGTCATTTTGAAAATTTGGTGATGCCATTTGGGTTGACAAACGCGCCTTCTGTATTTCAACATTTCATAAATGATGTGTTCTCGCATGTCCTGGGGAAATTCATTATTGTGTACCTAGATGACATTCTCATTTATTCATGCGACCGTGATACTCATTTAGAGCATGTTAGGCAGGTGTTACAGCTACTCAGAGAGAATAAGCTCTATGCAAAACTTGAGAAATGTGTATTTTCGGTTCAGGAGTTGCCTTTCTTGGGTTATATTGTGTCTGCTTCAGGGTTTAAAATGGACGCCGCTAAGGTGCAAGCGGTGCTGCGTTGGGAACGGCCTGATAACCTAAAAGCGCTCCAGCGGTTCCTTGGGTTTTCTAACTATTATAGAAAGTTTATCAAAAATTTTTCTATCATTGCTAAACTGCTCACTGACATGACGAAAAATGGTACCAATTTCTCCGCCTGGTCTGAGGCTGTTGTGCGCGCATTCGAATTCCTGAAGAACAGTTTTGCTTCGGCCCCCATTCTGGTGCAACCGGATGTATCAAAACCATTTACCGTGGAAGTCGATGCGTCTGAGGTTGGAGTGGGGGCGGTGCTGTCACAAGGCTCATCCTTGGGCGAGTTGCGTCCATGCGCCTACTTTTCCAAGAAGCTGTCGCCCGCCGAACGTAACTACGATATCGGCAACAGGGAGTTGTTGGCTATCAAGTTGGCTTTTGAGGAATGGCGACACTTCTTGGAGGGGTCGGTACATCAGGTAACTGTTATTACTAGTGTTGAGCATTCCGATACCGCAAGTATCGGGTATCGGCCGATATTTGCGGTATCGGAATTCCGATACCGAGATCCGATACTTTTGTGATATCGGGAATCGGTATCGGGATCGATATTAATGTGTAAAATAAAGAATAAAAATAAAAAATATTGATATACTCACCTCTCCGACGCAGCCTGGACCTTACCGATGTAACCGGCAGCTTCCGTTCCTAAGAATGAGCGCTTGAAAGACCTTAGATGACGTCGCGGCTTGTGATTGGTCGCGTGAGCGGTCACGTGTTGTTGTGGTTTCGGCTCTCACTACCGAGGTTGAGGCTGAGATTGCCGAGGCTCAGGAGGAGGTACCATCTGAGCTTCCCATCAACAAATCTTTTGTACTGCTTCATCTCCGCTTAAAGGTTTTGGCGGAGCATCATGATGCTGTCCTGGCTGGCCACCCAGGGGTTAGAGGTACCTTGGAGTTGGTGTCACGTCGGTTTTGGTGGCCCAAGATCTGACAGGACGTGGTCTCATACGTGTCAGCTTGTTCCACGTGCGCTAGGGCTAAGACGCCCCGCTCCCGTCCTGTTGGCATACTACTTCCTCTTGAGGTACCTAGTAAGCCTTGGACGGAAATCTCCATAGATTTCATCACTGATTTGCCCTCATCAGCTGGGAACACGGTCATCTTGGTGATTGTTGATCAGTTTTCTAAAATGTCGCACTTTGTGTCTTTGCCTTCGTTGCCTAACGCTAAGACTCTGGCTCAGGTATTTGTGCAGGAGGTGGTCAGACTTCATGGGGTTCCGTCGGACATCGTGTCTGATAGGGGGTCTCAGTTTGTGGCAACATTTTGGAGAGCATTTTGCTCACGGCTGGGGATCAAGTTATCTCATTCTTCGGCGTTTCATCCTCAGTCAAATGGTCAGACTGAGCGTATGAACCAAAATTTGGAACAGTACTTACGCTGCTTTGTCTCTGATAACCAGGAGGAGTGGTCTACCTTCCTTCCTTTGGCTGAGTTTGCCATCAATAATCACCGCCAGGAGTCGTCTGGGGAGTCTCCGTTTTTTTGTGTTTACGGGCTACATCCTCAATTTTGTACTTTGAGTCAGAGGGGCTCTTCCGGCGTTCCGGAGGAGGACAAGTTAGGAGCACAATTGTCATCAGTCTGGAGGAGAGTTAAACAGCGCCTGTTGAGTGTGGGTGCTAGGTACAAACGTGGGGCTGACAGTAGGCGTGTGCCAGGTCCGGACCTGAGTGTGGATGACTGGGTGTGGTTATCCACAAAAAACATAAGACTCAAAATACCGTCCCTTAAATTGGGTCCACGGTTTATTGGTCCATTTAGGGTCACCGCCGTCATTAACCCAGTAGCGTACCGATTGGAGCTCCCTACGGTGTATAAGATACACAACGTGTTCCACAGGTCTCTTCTAAAGAAGGTGGTGGGTTCTGTGGACGCGGCGCCTATGCCACCTCCAGTCTTGGTGGATGGTAATTTGGAGTTTGAAGTCTCCAAGGTGGTTGACTCTCGAGTAGTGCGCCGCACTTTACAGTACCTGGTACACTGGCGGGGTTATGGGCCGGAGGAGAGGTCTTGGGTACCAGCCTCGGACATACATGCGGACCGGCTGGTCAGTATGTTTAACCGCCGCCATCCAGACAAGCCGGGTCCTATAAGTCGTGAGGGCCCTGGGGTCCCTCGTAGAAGGCGGGGTACTGTCATGTCGGACGCTATTCACACTAGGGCGTCCGACAGACAGCGGTAATTCCACATTCGTCCACTATACGCTCAGTGGTGCCGGCTAGATTTTTATCCAGGTTGCCCAGGGTTAATATAGCTGGTACTCGGGTTGGAGGCTGGGTCACGCCCACGGCCTTTAAATAGTATTGCTGGACTTTGGGCGTCGCCGATTATAGCTTGTGCCTCGTGCCTAGTGATTCCGGTCTGGAGTGGTGGTCTTGGAGAAGTAATATCGTATCTGGTGGTGTATTATCCTTTGTTATATTTCTCCTTCCTATATTTGTATTTGTTTTGCCCTGTGTGTCTGCGGCGTGGTGCGTTTTTTAGTTTTCCCTTTCTGTGCTTTCTGTGGGGGTTGGTGTGTGGTCTATTCGCTGGGTGGCGGGTGGTGGTTTCAGCATAGAGCTGAAACAGGAGTCAGGGCCAGGCCTGGTGGCCCAGACAAGCACACCATTAGTGTAAATTCTGGGAGAGGGACATACAGGGTTTTCCCTAGTCTGAGGGATATCGCAGGGGCCCGGGTAACCAGCCTTAGCCTATCTAGTCTCCCCGTGACGCGAGCGGACCGGGACTTATATCCCGCACGCAACGCCTCTATGGCCTCATGTGACTCGGATACCTGGACCGGATATTCCTGAGGTTTGGCGAAGGTGGGAGCCAGCCGAAACCTCTGCCTACACTGGGCTCGCTACAACCTTCGCTCGTGAAAACGAAGGTCGATGCGGGTTGATATAGCTATGAGCTCCTCCAGTGTGGCGGGAATCTCCCTAGTGGCCAAAGCGTCCTTCAAATGGTCAGCCAGCCCTCTCCAAAATACCGGGATAAGGGCCTTAGCCGACCATTCCAGCTCAGACGCTAATGTCCGGAAGTGGACGGCAAAATGGCTGACAATGGACGAACCCTGAGTCAATGCCAGCAGCTGGAGCGCCGTATCATGGGTGACTTGGGGTCCTAAAAAGACCTGTTTCAGAGTGCTCAGAAACCGAGGAGCACTCTGCACCACTTGATCGTCGCGCTCCCACAGCGGCGTAGCCCACTCCAATGCCCTGTCTGACAGCAGAGAAATTATGAATCCCACCTTTGCCCGCTCTGTGGGAAAACGTGCAGCCAGGAGCTCGAAGTGTATACCGTACTGGCTCACAAAACCCCTACAGGATTTACTGTCACCAGAGTATTTCTCTGGCAGCGGGAGGTGAGATAAGGTCGGAACAGAGATGGCAGTGGGTAAAGCTGCTGCAGCCACGCTAGCAGCCTGAACAGCTATTGCAGTAACGTCCACCGCTGAGGTTGCACGCTCGAGAGCCACCAACCTGCCCTCCAGCAGCTGGATGTACCCCTGCAATCGCTGTTTGTTAATCATTACTTAGCCAGACGCTGGCGCTAGTATAATGTTAGGGCTAGCGGAACGCACCAAATAATTAGAGAAAAGGAATAAGGTGCGTTCGCAGCCCAGGGTCCACCGTGCAGAGATGGAACCTGCTGCTAAGCAATGACGGACTATATGGCGGTACAATGAGGATACACACGAGTTAGCTTCACCCTGTGTGAAATAGGTGAACCCTGTTGCGTCACAGGGCCGCAGTACCGCACGTAACAAAACTAATAATTTAATATATCCAAAATTTAAAGACCAAACGTTATATATGGTATACCTCCAAAATAACAAATACCCAAAGGAAAAGGGAAGTAATAAACCAAGAGTAAAATATAAGAATTTTTATTAATGTCAGTTTAAAAGACAAAAACTATACATAATATTTCAAATATATGCAAAACAGGGGAGATTAGAACAAGGCAGAGTGAACTCAAAGCAATCCATATATATTATAGAATAAATATAGTCAACATCAAATTAAAGTGCAACAGCAGGCTCTGGATTACATAAAGCAATTGCTATAAAACTATTGCCACCAATGGTAATGGAATGTTCTAGTATAAGGCAATAGGAGTATACATATAGAAAGATCCAGAGATGACTAATGAGTATATAACATATACAGGATTTTAGGAGTGTACTGGCTATAGTAGTTAATAAGGTGCTAGTGCGTTAAGAATTTAGTATTAGAAACCCAGTATATTCACATGGAGGCCATATAAAAACTCATCAGTAGAATAATGAAGCCATAAAGTTGCTAGTGCATTTGGGAATCAATGTGGAGTCCCAGTATACTCATGTAGAGACCATATAAGAATATATACATCAAAAGAAAAAAGCCATGTGAATACCTGCTGATGTGTTTCATGGTCTGTACACAAACCGGCCTGGGGTCTCCTGACCTTAACCCAACAATGGAGGTCTTCAAACTTGCGGCTCTGTGAAACATGGATGTGTGAAGTCACCCTAAGTAACGGTAGACCTAATGACCCATTTAGATGGGCTAATTTTAGCAAGTCAATGAGTTCTGATCGACTATCTATGGATCCATCATTGCCTGTTTATATGGCCTAATGAAGACTAATGGGAACAGAGTGATGGCTAACACAATGGTTCTGAAACATAGATCATCAAGTTGCAGCATCCCATCCGCCCACTTACACATGGTGACGTGATGCCGACAATGTTGATTTTTATGCCGGCATAAAAGATCTAATCATCAAATTAGCATTTTAATAGTTTGTCGGGTGATAAAATGGACTGATAATCAATTGTCTTTTCTACATGGGGTTTAGAAGGCATATAAAACATCTCAGTGAAATATCTTAACATGCCATTGAGATAAATAGTCATGTTCAGATCCAGGAGGAAACGTTTATATAGACCTTTCCTAGAGGTGCCGAGCTGCTGCAAATGGCAACCCTCAAGCACATCCACAAAAAATATGTGTTTGCTCATTGATTTCAATGGGAGGTATTACATGCCATCAGCAAGACCTGCTCCAATTGGGTCAGTATCAGAGGGATTACATTAGAAAATGGGTCATCCACTTGACAATGGGCAATGTGGCTAATAACATAAAATAATGTATGTTTTCATGATAACACAACTGATTAGAAATTCCTGTGCATGATCACTGGTTTTAACCCTCTTAGAGGGACAGTGAATCAAAGGTTTTACACAATGTAGATGTGCACCGAGCAGCACCAGGAGACATGTTGTTACTCGCTTATTTTCTCTTTGTTGGCTTAAGACAGGAAAACATGTAAATAATTTCCTAGCGCACTTAAAATATTTCACATTCAAAATGCCATCTGAAATGCTAGTTTATTTTCCTTCCTCTTTCCTAAGTTGTGCCTGCCAGGACAGCAACTCATTAGCATGAATTATGTCCTACCAAGAATGACATGCCGAAACTCCACATGGAAACATGACAGAAGCACCATTTAAAAGAAAAATATTCCCTGATTATAAGTGAAGATTTATTTTCCATGAGATGTGGTATGAAACATATGGGTATGGTTTACTAGGTCTGTAGGACATGCAATTCGTAACATTTACATATGCTTGGTAGATAATGCTGCACTGAAAGAGGGTCATAAAAGCGACACATTCGGTCATGAGGATCTCAGGACTTCTTGCATCATGTCAGTGGCAGTTCCAAGCCAAGGTATCTGAGATACTGTACAGCACTGTACCAGACATGTACTATATATGTGCTACCTGGTAACCCAAGGATGACGATTGTTAGTCCTGATGCCAGGGACACATTGCCTATCAATCACGTCTATCCTGTTGTTATCAACCCTGCTGACAGCAGAGAAGATGGAAAGCAACGTAGCACCAACGTGGAGCCACCATGATGGAGAAATAAGTCTTCCTGTAAATTTATCATTCTTTTTTACTCCAAAAACTGCATCAAAACTGTATGTTTGATTACAGCCTTATACTGTTGCTTTTATAAGGGAAACCCTATAGAACACTAATTTAACAGGCAGGATTTTTCAACCAGACGCTTAGGAAGCTCCTACATGTGGCTGCTAGCATCTCCTAATTCTACTGTGACGAAGAGACAATAGTGAGGTTGCAGCATAAGGCTCAATTCACATCTCTTTATTTCATAGATTGTAATGGATGGACTGATCTCAGGTGTCCTGGTACAACCTAAGGTCTCCTGACCCAAACTAACAGTCACTTAGGTAGACATGCGGCTATTAGATCAGATCTGGTCAGTACAGGCATTGCGGTCTCTGCTCACATCGTGAAACAGGGAAATGTGAATTCAGCGTTACGAAAACTTGGTAAGAGTTCTAAAACCTATTTCACTACCATTTATCACTAGATTTAGAGCCATATAATTTGACATAACTTTTCTAAACTTGCCCTTTTAAAGGAAACCTTTGGGGGTAATCTTTCTTTTTTAACTCTGACATCAGAGCGAGCTCACTGACTGATTCTCAGTTAAGTAATGCTGCAGATATCAATATGCAGTTGTAATGTAACCCCAATTGGTAAATGATTTCAAGACAAAAATACACACAGTTCAGTAAAAAAAAAACACAATAAAAGATACATATATGACAGTGACAAAAGTTTTGGCTTATTAGCAGTTTGCCTAAACATATTCAAGAAACACTGCTGAAGTTCCTAAAGGATAGAAATGTCGCGCTATCTTATCGTAGTAATATATAATCTATTGAGAAGGTTAGTATTGGTGGGAATTTGCTCATCTGGTACTGTCCTGCAAACTGATGTGCAATTCTTGCTTGAAGTATGGATGTATTTGCAAGAGACTGCTGCCGACCTGGTGAGGAGGAATTGGACCCTGCAACAGGAGTATCCTACAAAGTAGATGCCAGACAGGAGGACTGTCTATAGTTTTTATCATTTTGTATAAAATTTTACCTACAAGCAACCTGAAATTTCTGCACCTTGATTTCTCTTGGTGGCAAAGACAGCACCATTTCGTGGTATTCAAGATGGAGTTATATCAAAGTGCAGACTCTGAGCTTTAATTTGAGGGATTCGCATCCTAATAGGAGTAATGGTTTAGGAATTACAGCTTTTAATTATGCAGCTGCCTCTTTTAAAAGAGACCAAAATTAATTGAACAATTATCTCAAAAGCTCTTTAATGGGCTGCATAGGCTATTCCTTCATTAATCCACCATCGGTTAAGCAGGTAAAAAGTCTGGAGCTGATTCCAGGTGTGATATTTGCCTTTGGAAGCTGTTGCTGTGAACCCACAACATGTGATCAAAGGAGCTTGGATTGGAGGAGAAACAGACCATCATTAGGCTGAAAAAAATAAATCCATCAGAGAGATCGCAGAAATTTTAGGAGTGACCAAATCAACAGTTTGGCACATTCTGCAAAAACAAAAAAAAAAAACGTTTTGGTGAGCTTGGTAACTCAAAAAGCGTTCCACTTCCATGGAAGACAACAGTGGTGGATGATTGCAGTATCATTTCCATGGTGAAGAAAGCCCCTTCAAAATATCCACCCGAGTGAAGAACACTCTCCAGGAAGTGGGTATTTCATTATCTTAATCTACCATAGAGAGAAGACTTCATAAAAGCAAATATGTAGAGGTTTATACATAAAAATTCCTCTGAAAGTGTCCGTATCTTTAAATGTAATCTGTCAGCAGTACACCCCAACTATTTATATGTGCATGTAGGTCTTTCAACGAAAAGTCCAGCAATTCCTATATATGGCCGGTTCATTCCTCTGTTGCTGAGAAGCTAGTGCATGAACTTATGTGCAATTGAGGCTGAAGGCCTATTTGAAGATCTGAAGTCTCCATCACTCCAGCTCTATTAAAAAAGCTGGCACCTGTTCACACTAGTTTGGATGTGCTGGTCAGTTTTTCTGTTTGTAGCAAACTCCTGTGACATGTACACTCCTACACCCATTCTCATAAGCTGGTTCCTTCTTGCCCCATATATTGTAGGCTCTTTAGCCAAAAGAGGTGTCTTAACAAGACAGGGACCCAACTATAAGGTACTCCTTGATGGTTGCAGTTGGGCTCATATACATTGGCCAATTTATGTGCTAAGTATCTTCTTTTTACGGTAAATTTTCCTATAGCAATATTGCCGTTCCCATTTTCCAAAATTCCATATGTACGGTACATAATATGGCACTTATTTTCTATGGCAGTAATGCAGTTTCAATTTTCTAGATTTACCATTCTAAACAATCGAGAGTGCAGCTTTGTATTTCCTTAGATTCATTGTCTTAGCTGGCACCTGTTCACACTAGTTGGGATGTGCTGGTCAGTTTTTCTGTTTGTAGCAAACTCCAGCTCTATTCCCTGCCCAGCACCACCTCCTGCTTGATTAACAACCTCTAAGCTGTGTGTCTTTAGGCAAAATAGCTGTCAGTCAAGTAGAAGGACTTGGAGGTGCTGGGTGGGGAATAGAGCTGGAGTGCAGGAGGCTTCAGGGCTACAGCTTCATTTAAATATCCATTCAAGTGCTGATTTTTCAGTAATGGAGGAACGGACCAGCCATGTAACTGTATTGCTGGACTTATCTTTGAAAGATCTACATGCACATATAAACAGTTTGAGAAGTTAAATCCTGCTGACTAGGGTTGAGCGAAACGGATCGGTCATTTTCATAAGTCACCGATAGAGTTGAGCGACTTTCATTTTTTTAAGATCGAGTCGGGTTTTGTGAAACCCGATTTTGTCCAGAGTCGAGTCGAGTGCAGTCGGCCGATTATCGCTAAAAGTCGGGGATCGACCGAAACACGAAACCCAATGCAAGTCAATGGGGAAGCATAGTCGGCAGTGAGTGGAGGCCAGGAAAACACCTACAGTGCCCATTTTAATGCCAAAAACATCCATTCTTGTTTCTGAAGCTTGTCAATCTTAATTAACTTTATAATAATAGTTGGGCATAGGGAATTGGGGGTCATTTGGCAAAAGTTGTGGGGGGAGTAGGGCTGGCTCAAGTTTTTCATGGGCCCAGGAAATGCGGACTACGTCACGGCGGTGTTGCAGGGAAAGGTAAGTATTTCAACGTTGCAAGTGCTGTGATCCTGAGCAAGCAGGGGGGGCCCACTCGTTCGCATTGGCACTGGCACAGGGCCCCTCAAAGTACGGCGGTGTGTTTGCATGGCGGGGGCGCCTCCCACCAGCAGCGACACTTTTGCGTACTCTGAGGGGCCCTGTGCCAGTGACGTCGCCAACGAGTATGCCCCCCCACCTGATGAAGGAACCTGCACTTTCATCTGCACCTTCCTCTCTGTCCCTGTGTAAGGTGGTATAACATGCGGGAAGGGGAACCTTACTTTCAGCAGGGTCAGATTCTGGCTGTGTAGAGTATAAGGGGAATGTAGTGGTCTAGGTCAATGTACCAGCAGACTCATCTAGCAGTGGCTGGGCAATGGGCAGGATGAGGAGGAAACAGATATAGGGCCAAAGAATAAAGTAGGCTAAATGCAGTTCAAAATTGGTAACAGGACTAAACAGGCGGCATTGCTTTGTTCAGTGGAGTAGCAAACCCAAGAGCAGCAGACACTGTTTCAAGGGCCTAACCACACTAGTAGGCCAAATGCAGTTTAATATCTGATAGTATAGGGCGAAAGCCAGAATGTGGAAGCTCAGCTTTGTTCAGTTGAGGACAACACCAGGCAGGGGCAGACAGACACCTTTAGTAGGCCGGAACAGCCAATTTTTTTAAAAAACAGCAGTTAATAAGAGGCAGAAGGTAGAAGCTCAGCTTCATTCAGTTGAGGACAACACCAGGCAGGGGCAGACCCCTTTAGTAGGCCGGAACAGCCAATTGCATTTTTAAAAATGGTAATTTGGAACAGAAGGTTGAAGCACAGCTTTATTCAGTTGCAGCTTCTTGGCAATAATATAAAGAAGACGAGACAGGACAACACTCGTTGGATGCCATATCTGTGTTTTCACTGGAAAAAAAACTGTCAGTTAACTACTTGTAGGAGAAAGTTTTTGTAGCTGGAGGCCACTTTTTGTATTGTACCAGTTTTTTGTTGTATGTTTGGAACTGAAGGTTGAAGCTCAGCTTTATTCAGTTGAGGACAACACCAGGCAGGGGCAGACCCCTTTAGTAGGCCGGAACAGCCAATTGCTTTTTTAAAAATGGTAATTTGGAACAGAAGGTTGAAGCACAGCTTTATTCAGTTGAGGACAACACCTGGCAGGGGCAGACAGACACCTTTAGTAGGCCGGAACAGCCAATTGCATTTTTAAAAATGGTAATTTGGAACTGAAGGTTGAAGCTCAGCTTTATTCAGTTGAGGACAACACCAGGCAGGGGCAGACAGACACCTTTAGTAGGCCGGAACAGCCAATTGCATTTTTAAAAATGGTAATTTGGAACAGAAGGTTGAAGCACAGCTTTATTCAGTTGCAGCTTCTTGGCAATAATATAAAGAAGACGAGACAGGACAACTGTTGTGAATTTACCTTTTTGGCTCCCTCTAGTGGTTACTAGTGATTTGACTCTGGGAATGTCTGCCATCCCTTGTATGCTCACCTGGGTCGTTAGGTCAGGGGTGTTGCTATATAAGCTCCCTGGACCTTCAGTTCAATGCCTGGCAACGTTGTAATCAGAGCTAATCTGTTGTGCTCTTGTCTACTGATCCTGGTTCCTGCTAGATTAAGCTAAGTCTGCTTTCTTGCTTTTTGCTATTTGTTTTTGTTTGCATTTTTGTCCAGCTTGTACATAATCTGTATCCTAACCTTGCTGGAAGCTCTAGGGAGGCTGGAGTTCTCCCCCCGGGCCGTTAGACGGTTCGGGGGTTCTTGAATTTCCAGTGTGGATTTTTGATAGGGTTTTTGTTGACCATATAAGTTATCTTACTACATTCTGCTATTAGTAAGTGGGCCTCTCTTTGCTAAACCTAGTTCATCTCTGTGTTTGTCATTTCCTCTTACCTCACCGTTATTATTTGTGGGGGGCTTGTATCCAACTTTTGGGGTCTATTCTCTGGAGGCAAGAGAGGTCTTTGTTTTCCTCTTCTAGGGGTAGTTAGTCCTCCGGCTGGCGCGAGACATCTAGCGACCAACGTAGGCATGTTCCCCGGCTACTTCTAGTGTTGGCGTTAGGAGTAGATATATGGTCAACCCAGTTACCACTGCCCTATGAGCTGGATTTTTGTACTTCGCAGACTTACTTGTTCCTCTGAGACCCTCGCCATTGGGGTCATAACAGTTTGCCAGGACCGTATTAAATGTTAAATGCATTGCAGAAGCGGGATTATAAGAAAGAAAATTCTGAGTTTTTTTTTTTCTCTTTCTCATTTTTTTTTCTTTTCCCCTTTACCTCTGAGTGGCTTGTGTTTGCTGCAGACATGAATGTCCAGACCTTGATTACAGGTGTGGACCAGCTTACTGCTCGTGTGCAGGGCATACAAGATTATGTTATCAGAAATCCTATGTCAGAACCTAAGATACCGATTCCTGAACTGTTTTCCGGAGACCGATTTAAATTTAGAAATTTCAGGAATAATTGTAAATTGTTTTTGTCCCTGAGACCCTGTTCATCTGGAGACTCCGCTCAGCAAGTGAAAATTGTTATTTCTTTTTTACGGGGCGACCCTCAGGATTGGGCCTTCTCGCTGGCGCCAGGAGATCCGGCATTGGCTGATATTGATGCGTTTTTTCTGGCGCTCGGTTTGCTTTATGAGGAACCCAATCTTGAGATTCAGGCAGAAAAAGCCTTGCTGGCTATGTCTCAGGGCCAGGACGAGGCTGAAGTGTATTGCCAAAAATTTCGGAAATGGTCCGTGCTGACCCAGTGGAACGAGTGTGCATTGGCTGCAAATTTCAGAAATGGCCTTTCTGAAGCCATTAAGAATGTGATGGTGGGTTTTCCCATTCCCACAGGTCTGAATGATTCCATGGCCCTGGCAATTCAAATCGACCGGCGGTTGCGGGAGCGCAAAACCGCAAATTCCCTCATGGTGTTGTCTGAACAGGCACCTGATTTAATGCAATGTGATAGAATCCTGACTAGAAATGAGCGGAAAATTCATAGACGTCAGAATGGCTTGTGTTACTACTGTGGTGATTCTACACATGTTATCTCAGCATGCTCTAAACGTCTTACTAGGGTTGTTAGTCCTGTCGCCATTGGTAATTTGCAACCTAAATTTATTCTATCTGTAACTTTGATTTGCTCACTGTCATCGTATCCTGTCATGGCGTTTGTAGACTCAGGTGCTGCCCTGAGTCTGATGGATCTGTCATTTGACAAGCGCTGCGGTTTTGTTCTGGAGCCATTAGAAAATCCTATCCCTCTTAGGGGTATTGATGCTACGCCTTTGGCAAAAAATAAACCGCAGTTTTGGACACAGGTTACCATGTGCATGACTCCCGAACATCGGGAGGTGATACGTTTTCTTGTTCTGCATAAGATGCATGATTTGGTTGTTTTGGGTTTGCCATGGTTACAGACCCATAATCCAGTCTTGGACTGGAAGGCAATGTCGGTGTCAAGTTGGGGCTGCCATGGAATTCATGGAGATTCCCTGCCCTTGTCTATTGCTTCTTCTACGCCTTCGGAAGTTCCGGCGTATTTGTCTGATTATCAGGATGTCTTCAGCGAGTCTAAGTCCAGTGCACTGCCTCCTCATAGGGAATGTGACTGTGCAATAGATTTGATTCCTGGCAGTAAGTTTCCTAAGGGGAGACTGTTTAATTTGTCGGTACCTGAACATACCGCGATGCGTTCATATATCAAGGAGTCTCTTGAGAAGGGGCATATCCGTCCTTCTTCTTCCCCTCTTGGTGCGGGATTCTTTTTTGTGGCCAAAAAGGACGGATCTTTGAGGCCTTGTATTGACTATCGGCTTTTAAACAAGATCACTGTCAAATTTCAGTATCCTTTGCCGCTGTTGTCAGACTTGTTTGCCCGGATTAAAGGTGCCAAGTGGTTCACCAAGATAGACCTTCGTGGTGCGTACAACCTTGTGCGCATTAAGCAAGGCGATGAATGGAAAACCGCATTCAATACGCCCGAAGGTCATTTTGAGTACTTGGTGATGCCATTTGGGCTCTCTAATGCACCTTCAGTTTTTCAGTCCTTCATGCATGACATTTTCCGGAAGTATCTGGATAAATTTTTGATTGTTTATCTGAATGATATTCTGGTTTTTTCTGATGATTGGGACTCGCATGTGGAGCAGGTCAGGATGGTTTTTAAGATTTTGCGTGAAAATTCTTTGTTTGTTAAAGGCTCAAAGTGTCTCTTTGGTGTACAGAGGGTTCCCTTTTTGGGGTTCATTTTTTCCCCTTCTGCTGTGGAGATGGACCCAGTCAAGGTCCGAGCTATTCATGATTGGACTCAACCCTCGTCAGTTAAGAGTCTTCAGAAGTTCTTGGGTTTTGCTAACTTCTACCGTCGTTTTATCGCAAATTTTTCTAGCGTTGTTAAACCATTGACGGATATGACCAAGAAAGGCTCTGATGTAGCTAACTGGGCTCCTGCTGCCGTGGAGGCTTTCCAGGAGTTGAAACGCCGGTTTACTTCGGCGCCTGTTTTGTGCCAACCTGACACCTCACTTCCCTTTCAGGTGGAGGTGGATGCTTCGGAGATTGGGGCAGGGGCCGTTTTGTCGCAGAGAGGCCCTGGTTGCTCTACTATGAGACCTTGTGCCTTTTTCTCCAGGAAGTTTTCGCTGGCAGAGCGAAATTATGATGTGGGCAATCGGGAGTTGTTGGCCATGAAGTGGGCATTTGAGGAGTGGCGTCATTGGCTCGAGGGTGCTAAGCATCGTGTGGTGGTCTTGACTGATCACAAAAATCTGATGTATCTCGAGTCTGCTAAACGCCTGAATCCTAGACAGGCCCGCTGGTCATTGTTTTTCTCCCGTTTTGACTTTGTAGTCTCGTATTTACCAGGTTCTAAGAATGTGAAGGCCGATGCTCTGTCTAGGAGCTTTGTGCCTGATGCTCCTGGAGTCGCTGAACCTGTGGGTATTCTTAAGGAAGGAGTTATCTTGTCAGCTATTTCTCCTGATCTGCGGCGTGTGTTGCAGAGATTTCAGGCTGGTAGGCCTGACTCTTGTCCATCTGACAGATTGTTTGTGCCTGCTAAATGGACCAGCAGAGTCATTTCCGAGGTTCATTCCTCAGTGTTGGCAGGGCACCCGGGAATTTTTGGCACCAGAGATCTGGTGGCCAGGTCCTTTTGGTGGCCTTCCTTGTCAAGGGATGTGCGGTCATTTGTGCAGTCCTGTGGAACTTGTGCTCGAGCTAAGCCTTGCTGTTCTCGTGCCAGCGGGTTGCTCTTGCCCTTGCCTGTCCCGAAGAGACCTTGGACACACATCTCTATGGATTTCATTTCTGATCTTCCGGTGTCTCAGGGCATGTCTGTCATCTGGGTGATATGTGATCGTTTCTCCAAGATGGTCCATTTGGTTCCTTTGCCTAAGTTGCCCTCCTTTTCTGATCTGGTTCCTGTGTTCTTCCAGAACGTGGTTCGTTTGCACGGCATTCCTGAGAATATTGTGTCGGACAGAGGATCCCAGTTTGTTTCCAGGTTCTGGCGATCCTTTTGTGGTAGGATGGGCATTGATTTGTCGTTTTCGTCCGCTTTTCATCCCCAGACTAACGGACAAACGGAGCGAACTAATCAGACTCTGGAGGCTTATTTGAGGTGTTTTGTCTCTTCTGATCAGGATGATTGGGTGACCTTCTTGCCGTTGGCTGAATTTGCCCTTAATAATCGGGCTAGTTCCGCCACCTTGGTTTCGCCATTTTTCTGCAACTCTGGTTTCCATCCTCGTTTTTCCTCGGGACATGTGGAGCCTTCTGACTGTCCTGGGGTGGATTCTGTGGTGGATAGGTTGCAGCGGATCTGGAGTCATGTGGTGGACAACTTGAAGTTGTCACAGGAGAAGGCTCAGCGTTTTGCCAACCGCCGCCGCGGTGTGGGTCCCCGACTTCGCGTTGGGGATTTGGTATGGCTGTCTTCTCGATTTGTTCCTATGAAGGTCTCCTCTCCCAAATTTAAGCCTCACTTCATTGGTCCTTACAAGATATTGGAAATCCTTAATCCTGTATCCTTTCGCTTGGATCTTCCGGTGTCGTTTGCCATTCACAACGTATTTCATAGGTCCTTGTTGCGGCGGTACGTTGTGCCTGTGGTCCCTTCTGCGGAGCCTCCTGCTCCGGTGTTGGTTGAGGGCGAGTTGGAGTACGTGGTGGAGAAGATCTTAGATTCTCGTCTCTCCAGGCGGAGGCTTCAGTACCTGGTCAAGTGGAAGGGCTATGGTCAGGAGGATAATTCCTGGGTGGTCGCCTCTGATGTGCATGCGGCCGATTTGGTTCGTGCCTTTCACACCGCTCATCCTGATCGCCCTGGTGGTCTTGGTGAGGGTTCGGTGACCCCTCACTAAGGGGGGGGGGTACTGTTGTGAATTTACCTTTTTGGCTCCCTCTAGTGGTTACTAGTGATTTGACTCTGGGAATGTCTGCCATCCCTTGTATGCTCACCTGGGTCGTTAGGTCAGGGGTGTTGCTATATAAGCTCCCTGGACCTTCAGTTCAATGCCTGGCAACGTTGTAATCAGAGCTAATCTGTTGTGCTCTTGTCTACTGATCCTGGTTCCTGCTAGATTAAGCTAAGTCTGCTTTCTTGCTTTTTGCTATTTGTTTTTGTTTGCATTTTTGTCCAGCTTGTACATAATCTGTATCCTAACCTTGCTGGAAGCTCTAGGGAGGCTGGAGTTCTCCCCCCGGGCCGTTAGACGGTTCGGGGGTTCTTGAATTTCCAGTGTGGATTTTTGATAGGGTTTTTGTTGACCATATAAGTTATCTTACTACATTCTGCTATTAGTAAGTGGGCCTCTCTTTGCTAAACCTAGTTCATCTCTGTGTTTGTCATTTCCTCTTACCTCACCGTTATTATTTGTGGGGGGCTTGTATCCAACTTTTGGGGTCTATTCTCTGGAGGCAAGAGAGGTCTTTGTTTTCCTCTTCTAGGGGTAGTTAGTCCTCCGGCTGGCGCGAGACATCTAGCGACCAACGTAGGCATGTTCCCCGGCTACTTCTAGTGTTGGCGTTAGGAGTAGATATATGGTCAACCCAGTTACCACTGCCCTATGAGCTGGATTTTTGTACTTCGCAGACTTACTTGTTCCTCTGAGACCCTCGCCATTGGGGTCATAACAGACAACACTCGTTGGATGCCATATCTGTGTTTTCACTGGAAAAAAAACTGTCAGTTAACTACTTGTAGGAGGAAGTTTTTGTAGCTGGAGGCCACTTTTTGTATTGTAGCAGTTTTTTGTTGTATGTTTGGAACTGAAGGTTGAAGCTCAGCTTTATTCAGTTGAGGACAACACCAGGCAGGGGCAGACAGACATCTTTAGTAGGCCGGAACAGCCAATTGCATTTTTAAAAATGGTAATTTGGAACTGAAGGTTGAAGCTCAGCTTTATTCAGTTGAGGACAACACCAGGCAGGGGCAGACAGACATCTTTAGTAGGCCGGAACAGCCAATTGCATTTTTAAAAATGGTAATTTGGAACAGAAGGTTGAAGCACAGCTTTATTCAGTTGCAGCTTCTTGGCAATAATATAAAGAAGACGAGACAGGACAACACTCGTTGGATGCCATATCTGTGTTTTCACTGGAAAAAAAACTGTCAGTTAACTACTTGTAGGAGAAAGTTTTTGTAGCTGGAGGCCACTTTTTGTATTGTACCAGTTTTTTGTTGTATGTTTGGAACTGAAGGTTGAAGCTCAGCTTTATTCAGTTGAGGACAACACCAGGCAGGGGCAGACCCCTTTAGTAGGCCGGAACAGCAAATTGCATTTTTAAAAATGGTAATTTGGAACAGAAGGTTGAAGCACAGCTTTATTCAGTTGAGGATAACACCAGGCAGGGGCAGACAGACACCTTTAGTAGGCCGGAACAGCCAATTGCATTTTTAAAAATGGTAATTTGGAACTGAAGGTTGAAGCTCAGCTTTATTCAGTTGAGGACAACACCAGGCAGGGGCAGACAGACACCTTTAGTAGGCCGGAACAGCCAATTGCATTTTTAAAAATGGTAATTTGGAACAGAAGGTTGAAGCACAGCTTTATTCAGTTGCAGCTTCTTGGCAATAATATAAAGAAGACGAGACAGGACAACACTCGTTGGATGCCATATCTGTGTTTTCACTGGAAAAAAAACTGTCAGTTAACTACTTGTAGGAGAAAGTTTTTGTAGCTGGAGGCCACTTTTTGTATTGTACCAGTTTTTTGTTGTATGTTTGGAACTGAAGGTTGAAGCTCAGCTTTATTCAGTTGAGGACAACACCAGGCAGGGGCAGACAGACATCTTTAGTAGGCCGGAACAGCCAATTGCATTTTTAAAAATGGTAATTTGGAACAGAAGGTTGAAGCACAGCTTTATTCAGTTGCAGCTTCTTGGCAAAAATATAAAGAAGACGAGACAGGACAACACTCGTTGGATGCCATATCTGTGTTTTCACTGGAAAAAAAACTGTCAGTTAACTACTTGTAGGAGAAAGTTTTTGTAGCTGGAGGCCACTTTTTGTATTGTACCAGTTTTTTGTTGTATGTTTGGAACTGAAGGTTGAAGCTCAGCTTTATTCAGTTGAGGACAACACCAGGCAGGGGCAGACAGACATCTTTAGTAGGCCGGAACAGCCAATTGCATTTTTAAAAATGGTAATTTGGAACAGAAGGTTGAAGCACAGCTTTATTCAGTTGCAGCTTCTTGGCAAAAATATAAAGAAGACGAGACAGGACAACACTCGTTGGATGCCATATCTGTGTTTTCACTGGAAAAAAAACTGTCAGTTAACTACTTGTAGGAGAAAGTTTTTGTAGCTGGAGGCCACTTTTTGTATTGTACCAGTTTTTTGTTGAATGTTTGGAACTGAAGGTTGAAGCTCAGCTTTATTCAGTTGAGGACAACACCAGGCAGGGGCAGACAGACATCTTTAGTAGGCCGGAACAGCCAATTGCATTTTTAAAAATGATAATTTGGAACAGAAGGTTGAAGCACAGCTTTATTCAGTTGCAGCTTCTTGGCAATAATATAAAGAAGACGAGACAGGACAACACTCGTTGGATGCCATATCTGTGTTTTCACTGGAAAAAAAACTGTCAGTTAACTACTTGTAGGAGAAAGTTTTTGTAGCTGGAGGCCACTTTTTGTATTGTACCAGTTTTTTGTTGTATGTTTGGAACTGAAGGTTGAAGCTCAGCTTTATTCAGTTGAGGACAACACCAGGCAGGGGCAGACACACCTTTAGAAGGACGGAAAAGCCAATTTTTTAAAAAACAGCAGTTAATCAGAGCCAGAAGGTAGAAGCTCAGCTTTATTCAGTTGAGGCCAACTTGAATTAGGGACTGCAGACAGACTTTGCAGGCTGTCCCCTGTGTGGACCATGCATCCAATACATTAACCCATTGAGCCACAAAGGACACGTAACCTTCCGTGGCCAGGCCTACAGGTCCATGTGTCTGTTGTCAGGTATACCTTTGGACTGACAAATTGACAGAATGCAAGGACAATGCGGTCTTTAACATGCAGGTGGAGGGGTGGGATGGCTTTTCTCGCAAAAGAATTGTCAACTGGGTAGCTCATAGCGTGGTATATCGTAGTTCATCCTGGCTTTATTAATATTAAATTAAATTAAAAAATAGGCTCTATGCACTTTATAATTGGTTCCAGGGGTACACGGGCAGCAGTGGTCTGGTCAGTGGAGGCCTAGTGGAAGGAGGGAGCGCAGAAAGGCTTCGAAGGCCTAACATAATTAAATTGGGCTGGCTGTAGGCACTTTATTATTAGTTACAGGGGTACACGGGCAGCAGTGGTCTGGTCAGTGGAGGCCTAGTGGAAGGAGGGACCGCAGACAGGCTTCGAAGGCCTAACATAATTAAATTGGGCTGGCTGTAGGCACTTTATTATTAGTTACAGGGGTACACGGGCAGCAGTGGTCTGGTCAGTGGAGGCCTAGTGGAAGGAGGGACCGCAGACAGGCTTCGAAGGCCTAACATAATTAAATTGGGCTGGCTGTAGGCACTTTATTATTAGTTACAGGGGTACACGGGCAGCAGTGGTCTGGTCAGTGGAGGCCTAGTGGAAGGAGGGACCGCAGACAGGCTTCGAAGGCCTAACATAATTAAATTGGGCTGGCTGTAGGCACTTTATTATTAGTTACAGGGGTACACGGGCAGCAGTGGTCTGGTCAGTGGATGCCTAGTGGAAGGAGGGACCGCAGACAGGCTTCGAAGGCCTAATATAATTAAATTGGGCTGGCTGTAGGCACTTTATTATTAGTTACAGGGGTACACGGGCAGCAGTGGTCTGGTCAGTGGAGGCCTAGTGGAAGGAGGGACCGCAGACAGGCTTCAAAGGCCTAACATAATTAAATTGGGCTGGCTGTAGGCACTTTATTATTAGTTACAGGGGTACACGGGCAGCAGTGGTCTGGTCAGTGGAGGCCTAGTGGAAGGAGGGACCGCAGACAGGCTTCGAAGGCCTAATATAATTAAATTGGGCTGGCTGTAGGCACTTTATTATTAGTTACAGGGGTACACGGGCAGCAGTGGTCTGGTCAGTGGAGGCCTAGTGGAAGGAGGGAGCGCAGAAAGGCTTCAAAGGCCTAACATAATTAAATTGGGCTGGCTGTAGGCACTTTATTATTAGTTACAGGGGTACACGGGCAGCAGTGGTCTGGTCAGTGGAGGCCTAGTGGAAGGAGGGACCGCAGACAGGCTTCGAAGGCCTAATATAATTAAATTGGGCTGGCTGTAGGCACTTTATTATTAGTTACAGGGGTACACGGGCAGCAGTGGTCTGGTCAGTGGAGGCCTAGTGGAAGGAAGGACCGCAGACAGGCTTCGAAGGCCTAACATAATTAAATTGGGCTGGCTGTAGGCACTTTATTATTAGTTACAGGGGTACACGGGCAGCAGTTGTCTGGTCAGTGGAGGCCTAGTGGAAGGAGGGACCGCAGACAGTCTTCGAAGGCCTAATATAATTAAATTGGGCTGGCTGTAGGCACTTTATTATTAGTTACAGGGGTACACGGGCAGCAGTGGTCTGGTCAGTGGAGGCCTAGTGGAAGGAGGGACCGCAGACAGGCTTCGAAGGCCTAACATAATTAAATTGGGCTGGCTGTAGGCACTTTATTATTAGTTACAGGGGTACACGGGCAGCAGTGGTCTGGTCAGTGGAGGCCTAGTGGAAGGAGGGACCGCAGACAGGCTTCGAAGGCCTAACATAATTAAATTGGGCTGGCTGTAGGCACTTTATTATTAGTTACAGGGGTACACGGGCAGCAGTGGTCTGGTCAGTGGAGGCCTAGTGGAAGGAGGGACCGCAGACAGGCTTCGAAGGCCTAATATAATTAAATTGGGCTGGCTGTAGGCACTTTATTATTAGTTACAGGGGTACATGGGCAGCAGTGGTCTGGTCAACGGAGGCCGATTGTAATGAGTGTCTGCCAGTTAGTAGTCCAAAACAACAACTAAATGTGAATGTCTCGCATTAAAACAAAACAAAAACACTAAAGGGTGCAATCATTAGGTTCAGGGGTGGGATCCTCTGCGTTGTTTCAGACCTACTAATTTTGCGCAAAGTATTTACTGTGGTAAATAGAGGACACTGCCCCTGACTATGTTAAGTACCATCATACATGTCAACACAATGGTATTGTCAGTGGCAGGTATGGAAGGATGTCAGCGCATAGACTTAACATTGGTGGAAGTGTGAGAGATAACTGTGGAAGTGGTAGAGCAATGTTTGACCTGGGGGTGGGTGAACTCTCTTGTGGCCGGCGTTACAGGCCCAAGGCCCCTCATGTTACAACAGTGTGTCTGACGTTGGGTGCGCACCACCACCGCCAGAGACACTTTATTGTACTATGAGGAACCCAGTAGCAATGCCGTCGACCAAAAGCGAGTACACCCACCTCTTCAGACAAACAGCAGTCTCACGGGTGCTTGCGCCAAGTCGCGATACCACGGCCCCGTGTGGGGAGTTTGGCCATTTAGGGAGGTGTAAACATGTCGTATGCTGGACAATCAGCTGCAGCAAATTAAATATTAGAAAAGTAATTCACAGTAGTCCACAGGCAAGAGCTTTTCATAGGAAAGCTAGGTGTCGGCCGGGCAAGGTGGGGCAAAAGATTTCGAAATCCAGTTGTGGTTCATTTTAATGAATGTTAGATCGTCAACATATTGGGTAGCCAGACGAGTCCTTTTTTCGGTTAATATTGAACCTGCAGCACTGAATACTCTTTCTGATAGGACACTTGCTGCCGGGCAAGCAAGCTCCTGCAATGCATATTCTGCCAATTCTGGCCAGGTGTCTAATTTTGATGCCCAGTAATCAAATGGGAATGACGGTTGAGGGAGAACATCGATAAGGGATGAAAAATAGTTAGTAACCATACTGGACAAATGTTGTCTCCTGTCACTTTCAATTGATGCAGCAGTACCTGTCCTGTCTGCGGTCATAGCAAAATCACTCCACAACCTGGTCAGAAAACCCCTCTGTCCAACGCCACTTCTGATGTGTGCACCCCTAACACTCCTAGTCTGTTGCCCCCTTGAGCTCGTGTGAGAACGATCACGTGCGCTGTGTGCTGGGAATGCCTGAAGCAAACGGTCAACAAGAGTTGATTGTTTGGTTGCTAATATTAGTTCCAAGTTCTCATGTGGCATAATATTTTGCAATTTGCCTTTATAGCGTGGATCAAGGAGGCAGGCCAACCAGTAATCGTCATCGTTCATCATTTTCGTAATGCGTGTGTCCCTTTTTAGGATACGTAAGGCATAATCCGCCATGTGGGCCAAAGTTCCAGTTGTCAAATCTCCGGTTGTGATTGGGTGAGGGGCAGTTGCAGGCAAATCTACGTCACTTGTGTCCCTCAAAAAAACAGAACCCGGCCTTGACACGCAACCAATTTCCAGTGCCCCCGGGAAAGGTTCCGCATTAAAAATATACTCATCCCCATCATCCTCCTCGTCCTCCACCTCCTCTTCGCCCGCTACCTCGTCCTGTACACTGCCCTGACCAGACAATGGCTGACTGTCATCAAGGCTTTCCTCTTCCTCTGGTGCAGACGCCTGCTCCTTTATGTGCGTCAAACTTTGCATCAGCAGACGCATTAGGGGGATGCTCATGCTTATTACGGCGTTGTCTGCACTAACCAGCCATGTGCATTCCTCAAAACACTGAAGGACTTGACACATGTCTTGTATCTTCGACCACTGCACACCTGACAACTCCATGTCTGCCATCCTACTGCCTGCCCGTGTATGTGTATCCTCCCACAAAAACATAACAGCCCGCCTCTGTTGGCACAGTCTCTGAAGCATGTGCAGTGTTGAGTTCCACCTTGTTGCAACGTCTATGATTAGGCGATGCTGGGGAAGGTTCAAAGACCGCTGATAGGTCTGCATACGGCTGGCGTGTACAGGCGAACGTCGGATATGTGAGCAAAGTCCACGCACTTTGAGGAGCAGGTCGGAGAACCCAGGATAAGTTTTCAATAAGCACTGCACCACCAGGTTTAAGGTGTGAGCCAGGCAAGGAATGTGTTTCAGTTGGGAAAGGGAGATGGCAGCCATGAAATTCCTTCCGTTATCACTAACTACCTTGCCTGCCTCAAGATCTACTGTGCCCAGCCACGACTGCGTTTCTTGTTGCAAGAACTCGGACAGAACTTCCGCGGTGTGTCTGTTGTCGCCCAAACACTTCATAGCCAATACAGCCTGCTGACGCTTGCCAGTAGCTGGCCCATAATGGGACAACTGGTGTGCAACAGTGTCATCTGCCGATGGAGTGGTTGGCTGACTGCGGTCTGTGGAAGAGCTGTAGCTTCTGCAGGAGGACGAGGAGGAGGAGGAGGAGGGGGTGCGAACGCCTACAGCCAACTGTTTCCTAGACCGTGGGCTAAGCACAACTGTCCCTAAATTCATGTCCCCTGTGGACCCTGCATCCACCACATTCACCCAGTGTGCCGTGATGGACACATAACGTCCCTGGCCATGCCTACTGGTCCATGCATCTGTAGTCAGGTGCACCTTTGTACTCACAGATTGCCTGAGTGCATGGACGATGCGCTGTTTAACATGCTGGTGCAGGGCTGGGATGGCTTTTCTGGAAAAAAAGTGTCGACTGGGTAGCTCGTATCGTGGTTCAGCGTACTCCATCAGGGCTTTGAAAGCTTCGCTTTCAACTAACCGGTAGGGCATCATCTCTAACGAGATTAGTCTAGCTATGTGGGCGTTAAAACCCTGTGTACGTGGATGCGAGGATAAGTACTTCCTTTTTCTAACCAGAGTCTCATGTAGTGTGAGCTGAACTGGAGAGATGGAGATCGTGGAACTTGCGGGTGTGCCGGTGGACATGGCAGACTGAGAGACGGTTGGAGACGGTATTGTTTCCGCCGGTGCCCTAGATGCAATATTTCCGCCTACAAAACTGGTGATTCCCTGACCCTGACTGCTTTTGGCTGGCAAAGAAACCTGCACAGATACTGCCGGTGGTGCGGAAAATGGTGGCCTTACAGTGACGGAAGGGATGTTGCGTTGATGACTAGCTTCATTGGCCGAGGGTGCTACAACCTTAAGGGACGTTTGGTAGTTAGTCCAGGCTTGAAAATGCATGGTGGTTAAGTGTCTATGCATGCAACTAGTATTGAGACTTTTCAGATTCTGACCTCTGCTTAAGCTAGTAGAACATTTTTGACAGATGACTTTGCGCTGATCAATTGGATGTTGTTTAAAAAAATGCCAGACTGCACTCTTCCTAGCATCGTATCCCTTTTCAGGGATTGCAGACTGAGCTTTAACCGGATGGCAACGCTGTGCTCCAACAGGTTTTGGCTTTGACACGCGTTTTGGGCCAGATAGGGGCCCGGCAGATGGAACCTGTTGCGATGTTGATGCCTGCTGCGGCCCCTCCTCCACCTCCGCTTCTGAACTACTGCTGCCTGCACCCTGTTCCCCCAATGGCTGCCAATCGGGGTCAACAACCGGGTCATCTATTACCTCCTCTTCGAGCTCGTGTGCAACTTCGTCTGTGTCACTGTGTCGGTCTGTGGTATAGCGTTCGTGGCGGGGCAACATAGTCTCATCAGGGTCTGATTGTGGATCTGTACCCTGAGAGGGCAATGTGGTGGTCTGAGTCAAAGGAGCAGCATAGTACTCTGGCTGTGGCTGTGCATCAGTGCACTCCATGTCAGAATCTACTTGTAATGGGCATGGCCTGTTAAGTGTTTCACTTTCTAAGCCAGGGACGGTATGTGTAAAGAGCTCCATGGAGTGACCCGTTGTGTCGCCTGCTGCATCCTTCTCTCTTGTTGTAGTTTTTGCTGAGGAGGACAAGGAAGCGACTTGTCCCTGACCGTGAACATCCACAAGCGACGCGCTGCTTTTACATTTACCAGTTTCAGAAGAGGAGGCAAAAGAGCTAGAGGCTGAGTCTGCAATGTAAGCCAAAACTTGCTGTTGCTGCTCCGGCTTTAAAAGCGTTTTTCCTACTCCCAGAAAAGAGAGCGTTCGAGGCCTTGTGTAGCCAGACGACGAAACTGGCTCCACAGCTCCAGACTTAGGTGGAATATTTTTATCCCCACGACCACCTGATGCTCCACTACCACTACCATCATTACCAGCTGACAATGAACGCCCACGGCCACGACCTCTTGCACCAGACTTCCTCATTGTTTTAAAAAATTAACCAAAGTAACTTTATTTGTTGCTGTCAAACAACTTACACGGTGAGCTATAACTTCAGTATGATTTCTATATCCCTTAACAGGTTGGTGAGACCACAAGGAAAATCAGGCACAATGTTACACACTCTGTTTTCTGTGGCACAAAATCACAGAGATGACACACACGCAGGACTGTCACTCAAGCACTAATGTCAATATTATTCTCCCACCTAATTTTTTTTTTTTTTTCTCAGGGAGACTTTAGAAACCAAATAAGATAAAATGTTTTTTTCAGGGACAATTTAGAAACCAAATACTAATAAAAAAAAAAAAAATAGCCTTTCTATGGCCCACAATTAGAGAGAGAGAGGTGGCACACCCAGGAGTCAAGACTGACACACAAGCTGAAAGGGCAATATTACTCTCCCACTGTTTTTTTATGTATTTTTTTTTTTTCAGGGAGACTTTAGAAACCCAATAATATTAAAAAAAACAAAAAAATAAATAGGCTTTGTATGGGCCACTGAATGAGAGATGGCACACACAGGAGTGGCACACAAGCCCTGACTGAGGCCAATATTTTTCTCCCACTGATTGATGTAGTGTTTTTGTGTTGAGGTAGATTTTAGAACACAAATCTAGGAAAAAAATAAATAGGCTTTCTATGGCCCACAATTAGAGAGAGAGAGGTGGCACACCCAGGAGTCAAGACTGGCACACAAGCTGAAAGGGCAATATTACTCTCCCACTGTTGTTTTATGTTTTTTTTTTTTTTCACGGAGACTTTAGAAACCCAATAATATTAAAAAAAACAAAAAAATAAATAGGCTTTCTATGGCCCACAATTAGAGAGAGCGAGGTGGCACACCCAGGAGTCAAGACTGGCACACAAGCTGAAAGGGCAATATTACTCTCCCACTGTTTTTTTATGTATTTTTTTTTTCAGGGAGACTTTAGAAACCCAATAATATTAAAAAAAGCAAAAAAATAAATAGGCTTTCTATGGCCCACAATTAGAGAGAGAGAGGTGGCACACCCAGGAGTCAAGACTGGCACACAAGCTGAAAGGGCAATATTACTCTCCCACTGTTTTTTTATGTATTTTTTTTTTCAGGGAGACTTTAGAAACCCAATAATATTAAAAAAAACAAAAAAATAAATAGGCTTTGTATGGCCCACTGAATGAGAGATGGCACACACAGGAGTGGCACACAAGCCCTGACTGAGGCCAATATTTTTCTCCCACTGATTGATGTAGTGTTTTTGTGTTGAGGTAGATTTTAGAACACAAATCTAGGAAAAAAATAAATAGGCTTTCTATGGCCCACAATTAGAGAGAGAGAGGTGGCACACCCAGGAGTCAAGACTGGCACACAAGCTGAAAGGGCAATATTACTCTCCCACTGTTTTTTTATGTATTTTTTTTTTTCAGGGAGACTTTAGAAACCAAATAATATTAAAAAAAGCAAAAAAATAAATAGGCTTTCTATGGCCCACAATTAGAGAGAGAGAGGTGGCACACCCAGGAGTCAAGACTGGCACACAAGCTGAAAGGGCAATATTACTCTCCCACTGTTTTTTTATGTATTTTTTTTTTTCAGGGAGACTTTAGAAACCCAATAATATTAAAAAAAACAAAAAAATAAATAGGCTTTGTATGGCCCACTGAATGAGAGATGGCACACACAGGAGTGGCACACAAGCCCTGACTGAGGCCAATATTTTTCTCCCACTGATTGATGTAGTGTTTTTGTGTTGAGGTAGATTTTAGAACACAAATCTAGGAAAAAAATAAATAGGCTTTCAATAGCCCACAATTAGAGAGAGAGAGGTGGCACACCCAGGAGTCAAGACTGGCACACAAGCTGAAAGGGCAATATTACTCTCCCACTGTTTTTTTATGTTTTTTTTTTTTTTTCACGGAGACTTTAGAAACCAAATAATATTAAAAAAAGCAAAAAAATAAATAGGCTTTCTATGGCCCACAATTAGAGAGAGAGAGGTGGCACACCCAGGAGTCAAGACTGGCACACAAGCTGAAAGGGCAATATTACTCTCCCACTGTTGTTTTATGTTTTTTTTTTTTTCACGGAGACTTTAGAAACCCAATAATATTAAAAAAAACAAAAAAATAAATAGGCTTTCTATGGCCCACAATTAGAGAGAGAGAGGTGGCACACCCAGGAGTCAAGACTGGCACACAAGCTGAAAGGGCAATATTACTCTCCCACTGTTTTTTTATGTATTTTTTTTTTTCAGGGAGACTTTAGAAACCCAATAATATTAAAAAAAGCAAAAAAATAAATAGGCTTTCTATGGCCCACAATTAGAGAGAGAGAGGTGGCACACCCAGGAGTCAAGACTGGCACACAAGCTGAAAGGGCAATATTACTCTCCCACTGTTTTTTTATGTATTTTTTTTTTTTCAGGGAGACTTTAGAAACCCAATAATATTAAAAAAATAAAAAAATAAATAGGCTTTGTATGGCCCACTGAATGAGAGATGGCATACACAGGAGTGGCACACAAGCCCTGACTGAGGCCAATATTTTTCTCCCACTGATTGATGTAGTGTTTTTGTGTTGAGGTAGATTTTAGAACACAAATCTAGGAAAAAAATAAATAGGCTTTCTATGGCCCACAATTAGAGAGAGAGAGGTGGCACACCCAGGAGTCAAGACTGGCACACAAGCTGAAAGGGCAATATTACTCTCCCACTGTTTTTTTATGTATTTTTTTTTTTCAGGGAGACTTTAGAAGCCAAATAATATTAAAAAAAGCAAAAAAATAAATAGGCTTTCTATGGCCCACAATTAGAGAGAGAGAGGTGGCACACCCAGGAGTCAAGACTGGCACACAAGCTGAAAGGGCAATATTACTCTCCCACTGTTTTTTTATGTTTTTTTTTTTTTTCAGGGAGACTTTAGAAACCCAATAATATTAAAAAAAACAAAAAAATAAATAGGCTTTGTATGGCCCACTGAATGAGAGATGGCACACACAGGAGTGGCACACAAGCCCTGACTGAGGCCAATATTTTTCTCCCATTGATTGATGTAGTGTTTTTGTGTTGAGGTAGATTTTAGAACACAAATCTAGGAAAAAAATAAATAGGCTTTCTATGGCCCACAATTAGAGAGAGAGAGGTGGCACACCCAGGAGTCAAGACTGGCACACAAGCTGAAAGGGCAATATTACTCTCCCACTGTTTTTTTATGTATTTTTTTTTTCAGGGAGACTTTAGAAACCAAATAATATTAAAAAAAGCAAAAAAAATAAATAGGCTTTCTATGGCCCACAATTAGAGAGAGAGAGGTGGCACACCCAGGAGTCAAGACTGGCACACAAGCTGAAAGGGCAATATTACTCTCCCACTGTTTTTTTATGTATTTTTTTTTTTTTCACGGAGACTTTAGAAACCCAATAATATTAAAAAAAAACAAAAAAATAAATAGGCTTTGTATGGCCCACTGAATGAGAGATGGCACACACAGGAGTGGCACACAAGCCCTGACTGAGGCCAATATTTTTCTCCCACTGATTGATGTAGTGTTTTTGTGTTGAGGTAGATTTTAGAACACAAATCAAGGAAAAAAATAAATAGGCTTTCTATGGCCCACTCAGTGAGAGATGGCACACACAGGGATGGCACTGTAGCAGAAATGCCAATCTTAATCTTCCACAAAAAAAAAAAAAAAAACAGGGACTGTCCTACAATTACTATCTCCCTGCAGTAATGTAAGCCAGGTATGGCAGGCAGCAATAGGAGTGGACTGATGCACAAATTAAATAAAAAGTGTGGACAAACAAAAAAGATAGCTGTGCAGAAAGGAAGGAACAAGAGGATATGTGCTTTGAAAAAAGCAGTTGGTTTCCACAGTGGCGTACACACAGCAATACAGCTATCACGGAGCCTTTTAGGGCAGCCCAATGAGCTACAGCGCTGAGGGAAAAAAAAAAAAAATAGCTTCCACTGTCCCTGCACACCGAAGGTGGTGTTGGACAGTGGAAATCGCTACAGCACAAGCGGTTTGGTGGTTAGTGGACCCTGCCTAACGCTATCCCTGCTTCTGACGAAGCGGCAGCAACCTCTCCCTAAGCTCAGATCAGCAGCAGTAAGATGGCGGTCGGCGGGAACGCCCCTTTATAGCCCCTGTGACGCCGCAGACAGCAAGCCAATCACTGCAATGCCCTTCTCTAAGATGGTGGGGACCAGGACCTATGTCATCACGCTGCCCACACTCTGCGTTCACCTTCATTGGCTGAGAAATGGCGCTTTTCGCGTCATTGAAACGCGACTTTGGCGCGAAAGTCGCGTATCGCATGGCCGACAAGCACAGGGGTCGGATCGGGTTTCATGAGACGCCGACTTAGCCAAAAGTCGGCGACTTTTGAAAATGAACGACCCGTTTCGCTCAACCCTAGTCACCGACTTTTTGAAAAGTTGGGTTTCATGAAACCTGACCCGATCCCTGTGTGGGGCCGGCCACGCGGTACGCGACTTTCGTGCCAAAGTCGCATTTCAATGATGCTAAAAGCGCCATTTCTCAGCCAATGAAGGTGGATGCAGAGTGTGGGCAGCGTGATGACATAGATCTCAGTCCCCACCATCTTAGAGAAGGGCATTGCAGTGATTGGCTTGCTTTCTGCGGCGTCACAGGGGCTATAAAGGGGCGTTCCCGCCGACCGCCATCTTACTGCTGCTGATCTGAGCATAGGGAGAGGTTGCTGCCGCTTCGTCAGAAGCAGGGATAGTGTTAGGCAGGGTACATTCACCCCCAAACCGCTTGTGCTGTAGCGATTTCCACTGTCCAACACCACCTTTTGTTTGCAGGGACAGTGGAAGCTACATTTTTTTTTTTTCCTCAGCGCTGTAGCTCTTTGGGCTGCCCTAGAAGGCTCCCTGATAGCTGCATTGCTCTTTGTACGCCGCTGTGCAAACCAACTGCTTTTTTCAAAGCACAAATCCTGTTGTTCCTTCCTTTCTGCACAGCTATCTTGTTTGTTTGTCCACACTTTTGTTTTTTTTGTGCAGCTGTCCACTCCTTGTTATTGCTGCCTGCCATACCTTGCTGAGATTACTGCAGGGAGATAGTAATTGTAGGACAGTCCCTTTTTTTTTTTTTTTTTTTTTTAATTCTCCCTGAAAAAAAAAAAATAGTGGGAGATTAAGATTGGCATTTCTGCTTGAGTGCCGGTCCTGTGTGTGCCATCTGTCTCAAATTATTGGGGCACATAAAACCTAGTGTGTCACACTGGGATATTTTTTTATTTTTTTTTTAATTCTCCCTGAAAACAAAAAAAATAGTGGGAGATTAAGATTGGCATTTCAGCTTGAGTGCCGGTCCTGTGTGTGCCATCTGTCTCAAATTATTGGGGCACATAAAACCTAGTGTGTCATACTGGGAATTTTTTTTTTTTTTTTTAATTCTCCCTGAAAACAAAAAAAATAGTGGGAGATTAAGATTGGCATTTCAGCTTGAGTGCCGGTCCTGTGTGTGCCATCTGTCTCAAATTATTGGGGCACATAAAACCTAGTGTGTCATACTGGGAATTTTATTTTTTTTTAAATTCTCCCTGGAAACAAAAAAAATAGTGGGAGATTAAGATTGCCATTTCAGCTTGAGTGCCGGTCCTGTGTGTGCCATCTGTGTCAAATTATTGGGGCACATAAAACCTAGCATGTCATACTGGGAATTTTTTTTTTTTTTTTAATTCTCCCTGAAAAAAAAAAAATAGTGGGAGATTAAGATTGGCATTTCAGCTTGAGTGCCGGTCCTGTGTGTGCCATCTGTCTCAAATTATTGGGGCACATAAAACTTAGTGTGTAACATTGGGCCTGATTTTCCTTTCAGTGTCAGCCACCTATAAAGGTATATATAAATCCTACAGAAGTTTGAGTTCACCTTATAAGTTGTTTTACAGTAACAAATACCGTTACTTTGGTTACGTTTTGCAAACAATGAGGAAGTCTGGTGGAAGAGGTTGTGGCCGTGGGCGGTCATTGTCATCTGGTAATGATGGTAGTGGTGATGGAGCATCAGGTGGTCGTGGTAAAAGCTATACAGCACCTAAGTCTCGAGTTGTTGAGCCAGGTTTGTCATCTGGCTACACAAGGCCTCGAACGCTCCCTTTTCTGGGAGTAGGAAAACCCCTTTTAAAGCCAGAGCAGCAAGAAAAAGTTTTGGGTTTCCTTGCTGACTCAGCCTCTAGCTCTTTTGCCTCCTCTTCTGGAACTGGTAAATGTAAAAGCAGCGCATCCTTAGTGGATGTTCACGGTCAGGGAGAAGTCGCTTCCTTGTCTTCTTCAGCAAGAACAACAGAGAAGGATGCGTCTGGCGACACAACGGGTTACTCCATGGAGCTCTTTACACATACCGTTCCTGGGTTAGAAAGTGAAACAGTTAACAGGCCATGCCCATTAGAAGTTGAATCGGACATGGAGTGCACAGATGCACAGCCACAGCCAGATTACTATGGTGTTCCTTTGACTCAGACCAGAACATTGCCCTCGCAGTGTACTGAGCCAGAATCAAACCCAGCTGAGACTATGGTGCCCCGTCACGAATGCTATACCACCGGCTTACACGGTGACACAGACGAAGTTGCACACGAGATAGAAGAGGAGGTCATAGATGACCCAGTTCTTGACCCCGATTGGCAGCCATTGGGGGAACAGGGTGCAGGCAGCAGTAGTTCTGAAGCGGAGGAGGAGGAGACGCAGCAGGCATCAACATCGCAACAGGTTCCATCTGCCTGGCCCATATCTGGCCAAAAACGCCTGGCAAAGGCAAAACCAGTTGTAGGACAGCGTGGCCATCCGGTTAAAGAAGCTCAGTCTGCAATGCCTGAAAAGGTATCCCATAGTAGAAAGAGTGCAGTCTGGCATTTTTTTAAACAACATCCAAATGATCAGCGCAAAGTAATCTGTCAAAAATGTTCAACTACCTTAAGCAGAGGTCATAATCTAAAAAGTCTAAATACAAGTTGCATGCATAGACATTTAACCACCATGCATTTGCAAGCCTGGACTAACTACCAAACGTCCCTTAAGGTTGTAGCACCCTGGGCGAAAGAAGCTAGTCAGCAACGCTACATCCCTTCCGTCACTGTAAGCCCACCATTTCCTGCACCACCTGCAGTATCTGTGCAGGTTTCGTCGCTATGCCAAAGCAGTCAGGGAATCACCAGGTTCGTAGTAGGAAACACTGCATGTAGGGCACCGGCAAGAATACCGTCTCCAACCCTCTCTCAGTCTGCCATGTCCACCGGCACCCCCGCTAGTTCCACGATCTCCAGCTCTCCAGTCCAGCTCACCCTACATGAGACTCTCGTTAGAAAAAGGAAGTACTCATCCTCGCATCCGCGTACACAGGGTTTGAACGCCCACATTGCTAGACTAATCTCGTTAGAGATGATGCCCTACCGGTTAGTTGAAAGCGAAGCTTTCAAAGCCCTGATGGACTACGCTGTACCACGCTACGAGCTACCCAGTCGACACTTCTTTTCGAGAAAAGCCATCCCAGCCCTCCACCACCATGTTAAAGAGCGCATCGTCCATACACTCAGGCAATCTGTGACTACAAAGGTGCACCTGACAACAGATGCATGGACCAGTAGGCATGGCCAGGGACGTTACGTGTCCATCACGGCACACTGGATGAATGTGGTGGATGCATGGTCCACAGGGGACAGCAATATTGGGACAGTTCTGCCTAGCCCACGGTCTAGGAAACAGTTGGCTGTAGGCGTTCGCCCCCCCTCCTCCTCCTCCTCGTCCTCCTGCAGAAGCGAGAGCTCGTCCACAGACCGCAGTCGCACATCCACTCCATCCGCAGCTGCCACTGTTGCACGACAGCTAGTGGCAAGCGTCAGCAGGCTGTATTGGCAATGAAGTGTTTGGGTGACAACAGACACACCGCGGAAGTTCTGTCCGAGTTCTTGCAGAAAGAAACTCAGTCATGGCTGGGCACTGTACATCTTGAGGCAGGCAAGGTAGTGAGTGATAACGGAAGGAATTTCATGGCTGCCATAGCCCTTTCCAAACTGAAACACATTCCTTGCCTGGCTCACACCTTAAACCTGGTGGTGCAGTGCTTCCTGAAAAGTTATCCGGGGTTACCCGACCTGCTCCTCAAAGTGCGCAGACTTTGCTCGCATATCCGCCGTTCGCCCGTACACTCCAGCCGTATGCAGTACTATCAGCGGTCTTTGAACCTTCCCCAGCATCGCTTAATCATCGATGTTGCAACAAGGTGGAACTCAACACTGCACATGCTTCAGAGAGTGTGCGAACAGAGGCGTGCTGTTATGTATTTGTGGGAGGATACACATACACGGGCAGGCAGTTGGATGGCAGACATGGAGTTGTCAGGTGTGCAGTGGTCGAAGGTACAAGACCTGTGTCAAGTCCTTCAGTGTTTTGAGGAATGCACACGGCTGGTTAGTGCAGACAACGCCATAATAAGCATGAGCATCCCCCTAATGCGTCTGCTGATGCAAAGTTTGACGCACATAAAGGAGCAGGCGTCTGCAGCCGAGGAAGAGGAAAGCCTTGATGACAGTCAGCCATTGTCTGGTCAGGGCAGTCTACAGGACGAGGTAGCGGGCGAAGAGGAGGAGGATGATGGGGATGAGTATTTTTTAAATGAGGAAGCTTCTCCGGGGCCAATGGAAAATGGTGGCGTGGCAAGGCCGGGTTCAGGTTTTTTGAGGGAGACAAATGACGTAGATTTGCCTGTAACTGCCCCTCAACCCAGCACAACCGCAGATTTGACAACTGGAACTTTGGCCCACATGGCGGATTATGCCTTACGTATCCTCAAAAGGGACCCACGCATTATTAAAATGATGACCGATGGCGATTACTGGTTGGCCTGCCTCCTTGATCCTCGCTATAAAGGCAAATTGCAAAATATTATGCCACATGAGAACCTCGAACAAATATTAGCAACCAAACAATCAACTCTTGTAGACCATTTGATTCAGGCATTCCCAGCACACAGCGCCGGTGATGGTTCTCACACGAGCTGCAGGGGGCTACAGGGCAGAGGTGTTAGAGGTGCACAAATCAGAAGTGGCGTTGGACAGAGGAGTTTTCACACCAGGTTGTGGAGTGATTTCGCAATGACCGCAGACAGGACAGGTACTGCAGCATCTATTCAAAGTGACAGGAGACAACATTTGTCCAGTATGGTTACTAACTATTTTTCATCCCTTATCGATGTTCTCCCTCAACCGTCATTCCCATTTGATTACTGGGCATCCAAATTAGACACCTGGCCTGAATTGGCAGAATATGCATTGCAAGAGCTTGCTTGCCCAGCAGCTAGTGTGCTATCAGAAAGAGTATTCAGTGCTGCTGGTTCAATATTAACCAAAAAAAGGACTCGTCTGGCTACCCAAAATGTTGATGATCTAACCTTCATTAAAATGAACCACTCCTGGATTTCAAATTATTTTGCCCCACCTTTCCCGGCTGACACCTAGCTTTTCTATAAAAAGGTCTTGCTTGTGGACTGGTCTTACTGAGTGTTCCAATCTCTTAATTTGCAGCAGCTGTTTGTCCAGCATACGACATGTTTACACCTCCCTAAATGGGAAAACTCCCCCCACGGGGCCGTGGTCTCGCCACTTGGTGCAAGCACCAGTTAGAGTGCCGTTTGTCTGAAGAGGTGGGTGTGCCCGCTTTTGGTCGACGGCACTGCCACTGGGTCCCTCATAGTACAATAAAGTGTCTCTGGCGGTGGTGGCGCGCAACCAACGTCAGACACACCGTTGTAACATGAGGGGCCCTGGGCCTGTACCGCCGGCCACAAGAGAGTTTCCCCCCCAGCTCAAACTGTGCTCTACCACGTGCAAAATTATCTCTCACAGCTCCAACAATGTTTAGTCTATGCGCTGACATCCGTCAATGCCTGGCACTGACAATACCAATTTGTTGACATGTATGATGCTAGTTAAAATAGTCAGGGTCAGTGTCCTATATTGACACCAGTAAATACTTAGTGCCAAATTACTATGTCTGAAACTCAGCAGAGGAGCCCACCCCTGTACCTAAGTATGCCACACTTTTGTTTTTTTGTTTTGTTGTTTTGCGAGACATTAACATCTATTTATTTTTTGGGAGTACTAACTGTGTCAGACACTCCTTGCAATCGTCCTCCGCTGACCACACCAATGCTGCCTGTGTACCCCTGCGAGATAACTCTAAGTGCTTTGAGCCTATTTTTATTTATTTTAGGCCTAGTAAGTCTGTCTGCGGTCCCTCCTTGCAATCGTCCTCCACTGACCACACCAATGCTGCCTGTGTACCCATGTAACCTATTTAAAACTGCATAGAGCCTGCTTTTTTATTTTAGGCCTAGTAAGTCTGTCTGCGGTCCCTCCTTGCAATCGTCCTCCGCTGACCACAACAATGCTGCCTGTGTACCCCTGCGAGATAACGCTAAGTGCCTTGAGCCTATTTTTATTTATTTTAGGCCTAGTAAGTCTGTCTGCGGTCCCTCCTTGCAATCGTCCTCCGCTGACCACACCAATGCTGCCTGTGTACCCCTGCGAGATAACTCTAAGTGCCTTGAGCCTATTTTTATTTATTTTAGGCCTACTAAGCCTGTCTGCGGTCCCTCCTTGCAATCGTCCCCCGCTGTCCACACCAATGCTGCCTGTGTACCCCTGCGAGATAACTCTAAGTGCCTTGAGCCTATTTTTATTTATTTTAGGCCTAGTAAGTCTGTCTGCGGTCCCTGCTTGCAATCGTCCTCCGCTGACCACACCAATGCTGCCTGTGTACCCATGTAACCTATTTAAAACTGCATAAAGCCTGCTTTTTTTATTTTAGGCCTAGTAAGTCTGTCTGCGGTCCCTCCTTGCAATCGTCCTCTGCTGACCACACCAATGCTGCCTGTGTACCCATGTAACCTATTTAAAACTGCATAGAGCCTGCTTTTTTATTTTAGGCCTAGTAAGTCTGTCTGCAGTCCCTCCTTGCAATCGTCCTCCGTTGACCACACCAATGCTGCCTGTGTACCCCTTGAACCTATTTTAAAGTGCATATAGCCACTTTTTTAAATTGTAGGCGTACTAAGTCTGTCTGCGGTCTCTCCTTCCAATAGTCCTCCACTGACCACACCAATGCTGCCTGTGTACCCATGTAACCTATTTAAAACTGCATAGAGCCTGCTTTTTTATTTTAGGCCTAGTAAGTCTGTCTGCGGTCCCTCCTTGCAATCGTCCTCCGCTGACCACACCAATGCTGCCTGTGTACCCCTGCGAGATAACTCTAAGTGCCTTGAGCCTATTTTTATTTATTTTAGGCCTACTAAGCCTGTCTGCGGTCCCTCCTTGCAATCGTCCTCCGCTGACCACACCAATGCTGCCTGTGTACCCCTGCGAGATAACTCTAAGTGCCTTGAGCCTATTTTTATTTATTTTAGGCCTAGTAAGTCTGTCTGTGGTCCCTCCTTGAAATCGTCCTCCGCTGACCACACCAATGCTGCCTGTGTACCCATGTAACCTATTTAAAACTGCATAGAGCCTGCTTTTTTATTTTAGGCCTAGTAAGTCTGTCTGCGGTCCCTCCTTGCAATCGTCCTCCGCTGACCACACCAATGCTGCCTGTGTACCCCTGCGAGATAACTCTAAGTGCCTTGAGCCTATTTTTATTTATTTTAGGCCTAGTAAGTCTGTCTGCGGTCCCTCCTTGAAATCGTCCTCCGCTGACCACACCAATGCTGCCTGTGTACCCATGTAACCTATTTAAAACTGCATGGAGCCTGCTTTTTTATTTTAGGCCTAGTAAGTCTGTCTGCGGTCCCTCCTTGCAATCGTCCTCCGCTGACCACACCAATGCTGCCTGTGTACCCATGTAACCTATTTAAAACTGCATAGAGCCTGCTTTTTTATTTTATGCCTAGTAAGTCTGTCTGCGGTCCCTCCTTGCAATCGTCCTCCACTGACCAGCTGACCACACCAATGCTGCCTGTGTACCCCAGCGAGATAAATCTAAGTGCCTTGAGCCTATTTTTATTTATTTT
Source organism: Ranitomeya variabilis (assembly GCF_051348905.1). Classification (NCBI taxonomy): domain Eukaryota; kingdom Metazoa; phylum Chordata; class Amphibia; order Anura; family Dendrobatidae; genus Ranitomeya; species Ranitomeya variabilis. The sequence continues at coordinate 745,370,522 of NC_135232.1, forward strand.
AGGCCTACTAAGCCTGTCTGCGGTCCCTCCTTGCAATCGTCCTCCGCTGACCACACCAATGCTGCCTGTGTACCCATGTAACCTATTTAAAACTGCATAGAGCCTGCTTTTTTATTTTAGGCCTAGTAAGTCTGTCTGCGGTCCCTCCTTGCAATCGTCCTCCGCTGACCACACCAATGCTGCCTGTGTACCCATGTAACCTATTTAAAACTGCATTGAGCCTGCTTTTTTATTTTAGGCCTAGTAAGTCTATCTGCGGTCCCTCCTTGCAATCGTGCTCCGCTGACCACACCAATGCTGCCTGTGTACCCATGTAACCTATTTAAAACTGCATAGAGCCTGCTTTTTTATTTTAGGCCTAGTAAGTCTGTCTGCGGTCCCTCCTTGCAATCGTCCTCCGCTGACCACACCAATGCTGCCTGTGTACCCCTTGAACCTATTTTAAAGTGCATATAGCCACTTTTTTTAATTGTAGGCGTACTAAGTCTGTCTGCGGTCCCTCCTTCCAATAGTCCTCCACTGACCACACCAATGCTGCCTGTGTACCCATGTCACCTATTTAAAACTGCATAGAGCCTGCTTTTTTATTTTAGGCCTAGTAAGTCTGTCTGCGGTCCCTCCTTGCAATCGTCCTCCGCTGACCACACCAATGCTGCCTGTGTACCCCTTGAACCTATTTTAAAGTGCATATAGCCACTTTTTTTTATTGTAGGCGTACTAAGTCTGTCTGCGGTCCCTCCTTCCAATAGTCCTCCACTGACCACACCAATGCTGCCTGTGTACCCATGTAACCTATTTAAAACTGCATAGAGCCTGCTTTTTTATTTTAGGCCTAGTAAGTCTGTCTGCGGTCCCTCCTTGCAATCGTCCTCCGCTGACCACACCAATGCTGCCTGTGTACCCATGTAACCTATTTAAAACTGCATAGAGCCTGCTTTTTTATTTTAGGCCTAGTAAGTCTGTCTGCGGTCCCTCCTTGCAATCGTCCTCCGCTGACCACACCAATGCTGCCTGTGTACCCATGTAACCTATTTAAAACTGCATTGAGCCTGCTTTTTTATTTTAGGCCTAGTAAGTCTGTCTGCGGTCCCTCCTTGCAATCGTCCTCCGCTGACCACACCAATGCTGCCTGTGTACCCATGTAACCTATTTAAAACTGCATAGAGCCTGCTTTTTTATTTTAGGCCTAGTAAGTCTGTCTGCGGTCCCTCCTTGCAATCGTCCTCCGCTGACCACACCAATGCTGCCTGTGTACCCATGTAACCTATTTAAAACTGCATAGAGCCTGCTTTTTTATTTTAGGCCTAGTAAGTCTGTCTGCGGTCCCTCCTTGCAATCGTCCTTCGCTGACTACACCAATGCTGCCTGTGTACCCATGTAACCTATTTAAAACTGCATTGAGCCTACTTTTTTATTTTAGGTCTAGTAAGTCTGTCTGCGGTCCCTCCTTGCAATCGTCCTCCGCTGACCACACCAATGCTGCCTGTGTACCCCTTGAACCTATTTTAAAGTGCATATAGCCACTTTTTTTAATTGTAGGTGTACTAAGTCTGTCTGCGGTGCCTCCTTCCAATAGTCCTCCACTGACCACACCAATGCTGCCTGTGTACCCATGTAACCTATTTAAAACTGCATAGAGCCTGCTTTTTTATTTTAGGCCTAGTAAGTCTGTCTGCGGTCCCTCCTTGCAATCGTCCTCCGCTGACCACACCAATGCTGCCTGTGTACCCCTGCGAGATAACTAAGTGCCTTGAGCCTATTTTTATTTATTTTAGGCCTACTAAGCCTGTCTGCGGTCCCTCCTTGCAATTGTCCTCCGCTGACCACACCAATGCTGCCCGTGTACCCCTTGAACCTATTTTAAAGTGCATATAGCCACTTTTTTTAATTGTAGGCGTACTAAGTCTGTCTGCGGTCCCTCTTTCCAATAGTCCTCCACTGACCACACCAATGCTGCCCGTGTACCCCTGGAACCTATTTTAAAGTTCATAGAGCCTATTTTTTTATTTTATTTAATATTAATAAAGCCATGATGGACTACGCTGTACCACGCTACGAGCTACCCAGTCGACACTTCTTTTGCGAGAAAAGCCATCCCAGCCCTCCACCAGCATGTAAAAGACCGCATTGTCCATGCACTCTGGCAATCTGTGAGTACAAAGGTGCACCTGACAACGGACGCATGGACCCGTAGGCAAGGTTACGTGTCCATTACGGCACAATGGGTTAATGTGTTGGATGCATGGTCCACAGGGGACAGCCTACTAAGTCTGTCTGCAGTCCCTAATTCAAATTGTCCTCAATTCAGGTTTTTGGGATTTTTAAAAAAATAGAAAACTGCATTTGGGCTACTAGTTTGGTTGGGGCCTACTAGCGGTGTGTGCCGCTGCTTGCTGTTCTCCTACACGACTAGCTTCAATCTTCAGGCTTTCGGGCTATTTTTAAAAATAGGAAACTGCATTTCGGCTACAAGTTTGGTTGGGGCCTACTAACGGTGTCTGCCGCTCTTGCGTGTTCTCCTCCTCCTGGGTGTTCTCCTCCTCCTGGGTGTTCTCCTCCTCCTGGGTGTTCTCCTCCTCCTGGGTGTTCTCCTCCAGGTTTCCTTGTCTGAGCTTCAACCTTCAGGCTCTCATTAAGTAGTTGTTTAGATAACACTGCATTAGGCCTACTAGTTTGGTTGGGGCCTACTAACGGTGTCTGCCGCTCCTTGCTGTTCGCCTCCACTGAACATAGCAGTGCCGCCTGTTTACTACTGTTACCAATTTTGAACTGCATTTAGCCTACTTACTTATTTGGGCCTACTCAGTGTGTCAGCCTCTCATTACAGTTGTCCTCCTCTGAACAAAGCAATGCCGCCTGGTTAGTCCTGTTAAAACTTTTGAACTGCATTTAGCCAACTTTATTGTTTGGGCCTATATCTGTGTTTCCTCCTCATCGTGCCCATTGCCCAGCCAGTGCTACATAAGTCTGCTGGTACATTGACCCAGGTCCCAGACCACTACATTCCCCTTGCATGCTACACAGCCAGAATGTGTCCCTGCTGAAAGTCAGGTTCCCCTTCCCGCATACTATACCACCTTACACGGGGACAAAGAGGAAGGTGCAGATGAAAGTGCTGGTTCCTTCATCAGGTGGGGGGGAATACTCGTTGGCGACGTCACTGGCACAGGGCCCCTCATAGTACGCAAAAGTGTCGCTGCTGGTGGGAGGTGCCCCCGCCGTGCAAACACACCGCCGTACTTTGAGGGGCCCTGTGCCAGTGCCAATGCCAAAGAGTGGGCCCCCCCTGCTTGCTCAGGATCACAGCACTTGCAAAGTTGAAATACTTACCTCTCCCTGCGCCACTGCCGTGATGTGGTCCAGATTTCCTGGGCCCACAAAATACTTGAACCAGCCCTACCCCCAACAACTTTAGCCAAATGACCCCCAATTTCCAATGCCTAACTATTATTATAAGGGAAATTAAGATTGACAAGCTTCATTAACAAGAATGGATGTTTTTGCCATTAAAATGGGCACTCTAGGTGTTTTCCTGGCCCCCACTCACTGCCGACTATGCTGCCCCATTGACTTGCATTGGGTTTCGTGTTTCGGCCGATCCCGACTTTACGAGATAATCGGCCGATTTCACTCGACCCGACTTTTGAGATAGTCGAGTTCCGCGAAACCCGACTCGACCCTAAAAAAGTCAAAGTCGCTCAACCCTACTGCTGACCCTTTAATACATCACCTGTTATATCTAATATTGTCCACAATTTCGGAAACGCTGGAACCTCTTCAGCAGACAGGCTAATAATTCACAGCCATTATCTATGTATCTAATATGTACTTAATATAAAGAGAAAAAACAACTTTCATAGAATATATGTTTTAACATTAAGCAATCGAACAGTTACAGAGAACTATTTAGGACATTTTCCAGGCTCTTGTAGCCAATGTTAAAATGTAGCGATGTGAAATAGGAATATAATGAAATGTCAAACAAGGAGCTCGTAAAGATTCATTTTTTACCATTGAGAAGGGCATTTTCAGCTTGTGGAGCACATATGTTGTGAATTGTGTATTTTATGTTTATGAAGTTATTGCTTTATAATATCAGATGACACATCACATGTGCTTTATGTGCATATGGCATAGACTGTGTCTAATAAAACGGCATTCGCATTTCCAGCGTTGACTTCTATATGATGATGATTAATTCAATGACTACAACATTAGGTAATACAAAATGGCTTGATTTATGTCAAGCATTTATTAAAGTTCAGGATGAAAAGGCTAGCACGATTTTCTGGGGTTTGACTCACTTTCCATGTGAAACAAAGTCTCATAAGCAAAACTTTGTGCCCCCGAAAATCCACATCCTTCCATCTCATTGCAGCGCCCCAGAGTCCTGGTCGTTGCAGTACTGTTGCTCCGCCACTAAGGGGGCTATGGTACGTCTGATGGCACTGAAGGAGTTCATCTGACCAGGTATCACAGACACCAATACATTTCACAGTCTGGCCTCCAGGGGGAGCTAAGGGTTCTATTTATTAGGCCACTCCTCACAATCTGGTAAAACTGGGGGTTAGGCAGGAAGTTAGAAGAGAAAGCTGACTGGGTTGGAACCAGGCAACACCTTGTGGCAGAGGGTGTTGTAGGGGAAGATTCGGAGGGGTCCCTGTCAGGGGTGGGATCCTGACAGAGACCCAGCAACCAGAGAGAACGTTATGGGACCGTGCCTGCACGATATAGCGGCGGTACCCCAAGAAAGGATAAGAAGCGAGGTATATTGTGCTGAGTGAGAAACGAGATCAACGCAACAAGGAGAATACCAGTAGGAGTCGTGCTGTAAGACGAGGCAACATCCTATTGAGGCGCATAACCGGTGGCCGGAACGCCGAGGAAGTATAGAGCTCCAAGCCAAACTTCAAACCTACGGCAGGACAGTCAGTTATAGGCGGGCTGTCTCACCCAATTGACCTAGGAAGACACAGGGGGGTAACAACAGGAGTGGGGCGACGCTAGAGTCCCGGAAGAGCTCCGAGCCTCCCCGTCATACGGGTGCGTCCTAGCCATAAGATCTGGGGGACGTGGAAGAACATCAGAATCGAGTTGTGAGGGAACACGAGAAACAGACACAACAGTTGTGAGGACTATCCCGTGGTGCTCAGCAGGGAAGGACTACAACACACAAGCGCTAGAGGGTAGGCACAGATTTCCACCTGCAAAGGGAACTCTGGATGTGTCATCGGACCGGCCAGGCTTGCGCAGCCCGGTTAACCATATTCCGGATTGAGGATCTTGAAGCCTTCAGTAAAGAGGTAAAGAGACTGCAACCTGGTGTCCTCGTTGTTTACTGCAACCTGCACCGCACCACTATAACATCACCACCATCTCGCACACCCTTTCATTGGGCACCCCTCAGCAGGGTCACGGACCGGGTCTAGCCACCGTGACAACCCCAGAACAGAGACTCAGAGGCCCGGTACCGGGTACCCCTCGGCCCTGCGGCAGTGGGGGCGCTGCGATTACATTGCAACACCTTCACTTTAATCTGCATTATAATGTTCCCGAACAGTCAGCTTCAAATATATAATGTTGTTGTACTGTAGTCATGGGTGGACTTTAATTTCTTAGCTGGAACTGTAAGTAATAACGCTTGACATTCATTATGTCTCCTTGTCAGGTAGCTACTACATAAAACACAAGGTTGGCATTTTGCACTCGAGTCTTGATGAAGAGTGCACTATAGTAGAACGTGCCAAATTAATTAAGAACTGTGTGCCTCTTAATGAATTTGGCGCATCTTTGAGCTGCAGTGTACGAGCATTAGAAATGTACGCCAGTAATACACTTCATTTATGTCCAAATTTATGACACTTTTGTGGAGTAAATTATGATTACTTTGTCGGCCATGCTTCACCACACCTCCAGCCACTTGTCAAAAAGTTGTAAAAATTTGAAAAGTTACAATGTTTTTGTACAACTATGCATTACACAAAACATTGTTCCATTTCAAACAGATTTACAGCAGAAATCTGGCATAGGCCGGGGTCACACTTACAAGTGTAATGCGAGAAACTCGAACGAGTCTCTCGCATCAATACCCGGCACTGCCACTGGCACTCGGGACCGGAGCGTGTGGCTGCATGTATTTCTATGCAGCTGACTGATGATAGTGCCACAATTTACAGAGAAGGCAGTGTTGTATTCTACCGCTTAGGGTATGTGCACACGTCCGGATTTCTTGCAGAAATTTCCTGAAGAAAACCGGAAATTTTCTGCAAGAAATCCGCATTTTTTTTTTGCGCTTTTTTCCGTTTTTTTCGCGTTTTTTTTAGCATTCTGCAAGCGTAATTAGCTTGCAGAATGCTAAAGTTTTCCAAGCGATCTGTAGCATCGCTTGGAAAACTGACTGACAGGTTGGTCACACTTGTCAAACATACTGTTTGACAAGTGTGACCAACTTTTTACTATAGATGCAGCCTATGCAGCATCAATAGTAAAAGATAGAATGTTTAAAAATAATTAAAAAAATAAAAAAAATGCTTATACTCACCCAGACGATCTCCTCAGCGGCGTCCGTTCCTCTTCCTATAGCTGGTGTGTGCGCGCAGGACCTTCCATGACGTCGCGGTCATGTGAGCGGTCACGTGAGCGGTCACGACCAATCACAAGACAGTGACGTCATCACAGGTCCTTCACCGCACACCAGCTATGAGAACCGAAGCGGCAGCATGCAGCTGAGAGGCGGGAAGACTGCGGGGGACATCGAAGGTGAGTATAGGACTATTTTTTATTTTAATTCTTTTATTTTTGGCCAATTATATGGTGCCCAGTGCGTGGAGGAGAGTCTCCTCTCCTCCACCCTGGGTACCAACCGCACATAATCTGCTTACTTCCCGCATGGTGTGCACAGCCCCGTGCGGGAAGTAAGCAGATCAATGGACTCCTAGGTGTGCGAAATCCCCGCAATTCCGCATTTTTAATGAACATGTTGCTTTTTTTTCCACGATGCGATTTTTTTGCGGAAAAAATCGCAACATTTGCACAAAAAATGCGGAATACACTGTAAATAATAGGAGGCATATGTTAGCGTTTTTTTCGCGTTTTTATCACGTTTTTATAGCGAAAAAATGCGAAAAAAACGCGAAAAATCCTGAACGTGTGCACATGGCCTAAGTCTTTGTGGCCTTTCCATATTTTCATTCTTTGACATTACAAAGCCACTTTATGTCCATTTAAATGTGCAGTTTTTACATTCCTATTTTGGAGAAAGTTAGGATGATTTTATTATCTTGTTTCCTAAAGATTTTTCACAAATAGTTTTTATATATTTATCCTTGGACACAGACATGTGACCTACCCACAAACCTCTGCAGTTCAATAAACCTCTAAGACAAAAAATTGTGAATTTTTTTTAACTACTGGTAAAAAGTTTTTTTTGTTGCATTTAACCCCTTAGTGACAGAGCCAATTTGGTACTTAATGACCGAGCCAATTTTTACAATTCTGACCACTGTCACTTCATGAGGTTATAACTCTGGAACGCTTTAACAGATCCCACTGATTAAGAGATTGATTTTTCGTGACATATTGTACTTCATGTTAGTGGTAACATCTCTTCGATATTACTTGCGATTATTTATGAAAAAAAGGAAATATGGCGACAATTTTTAAAATTTTGCAATTTTCAAACTTTGTAATTTTATGCCCTTTAATCAGAGAGATATGTCACAAAAAAGTTAATAAATAACATTTCCCACATGTCTAATTTACATCTGCACAATTTTGGAAACAACATTTTTTTTGTTAGGGAGTTATAAGGGTTAAAAGTTGACCAGCAATTTCTCATTTTTACAACACCATTTTTTTTTAGGGACCACATCACATTTGAAGTCATTTTGAGCGGTCTATATGATAGAAAATAACCAAGTGTGACACCATTCTAAAAACTGCACCCCTCAAGGTGCTCAAAACCACATTTAACAAAAAGTTTATTAACCCTTTACGTGCTTCACAGGAACTGAAACAATGTGGAAAGAAAAAATGAACATTTAACTTTTTTTTGCAAACATTTTACTTCAGAACCATTTTTTAAATTTTCACAAGGGTAAAAACAGAAATTTAACCATAAATTTTGTTGAGCAATTTCTCTTAAATACGCCGATACCCCATATGTTGGGGTAAATCACTGTTTGGGCGCACCTCAGAGCTTGGAAGAGAAGGAGCATCGTTTGACTCTTTCAATGCAGAATTGGCTGGAATTGAGATCGGATGCCATGTCACGTTTAGAGAGCCCCTGATGTGCCTAAACAGTGAAAACACTCCACAAGTGAAACTAGACCCCTTAAGGAACTTATCTAGATGTGTGGTGAGCACTTTGAACCCCCAAGTGCTTCACAGAAGTTTATAACGTAGAGCCGTGAAAATAAAAAAATCGCATTTGTTTACACAAAAATGATCTTTTCGCCCCTAAATTCTTATTTTCACAAGGGTAACAGGAGAAATTAGACCACAAAAGTTGTTGGGGACCATTGTTTGGGCGAACGGCAGAGCTCGGAAGGGAAGGAGCACCGTTTTGGAATGCAGACTTTGATAGAATGGTCTGCGGGCTTTATGTTGTGTTTGCAGAGCCCCTGATGTACCTAAACAGTAGAAACCCCCCATAAGTGACCCCATTTTGGAAACTAGACCCCCCATGGAACTTATCTAGATGTGTGGTGAGAACTTTAAATGCCCAAGTGCTTCACAGAAGTTTATAATGCAGAGTCGTGAAAATAAAAAATATTTTTTTTTCCACAAAAAAGATTTTTAGCCCCCAAGTTTTTATTTTCACAAGGGTAACAGGAGAAATTGGACCCCAAAAGTTGTTGTCCAATTTATCCCAAGTACGCTGATGCCCCATATGTGGGGTAAACCACTGTTTGGGCGCAAGGCAGAGCTCAGAAGTGAGGGAGCACCATTTGACTTTTTGAGCGCAAAATTGTCTTTTGTGTTTGGAGACTCCCTGATGTACCTAAACAGTGGAAACCCCCCAATTCTAACTCCAAGCCTAACCCCAACACACCCCTAACCCTAATCCCAACCTGATCCATAATCCTAATCACAACCCTAGCGATAATCACAACCCTAACCCCAAAACAACCCTAATCTCAACCCTAACCATAACCCTAATCAAAACGCTAAATCCAACACACCCCAAATCCTAATCTCAACCCTAACCTCAAACCTAACCCTAATCCCAATACACCCCTAACCCTAACCCTAATCCCAACCCTAACCTTAACCCTAATCCCAAACCTAAACCTAATCCCAAACGTAACCCTAATGCCAACCCTAACCCTAATACCAACCCTAACCCCAGCCCTAACCCTAACTTTAGCCCCAACCCTAACCCTAACCCTAGCCCTAACCCTAGCCCTAACCCTAACCCTAGCCCTAACCCTAAATTTAGCCCCAACCCTAACCTTAGCCCTAACCTTAGCCCCAACCCTAACCCTAGCCCTAACCCTAACCCTAGCCCTAACCATAAGATTAGCCCCTACCCTAACCCTAGCCCAACCCTAAGCCTAGCCCTAACTTTAGCCCCAACCCTAACCCTAACCCTAGCCCTAAGGCTACTTTCACACTTGCGTCGTGTGGCATCCGTCGCAATCCGTCATTTTGGACAAAAAACGGATCCTGCAAATAGGATGCGTTTTTTTGCCCATAGACTTGTATTGCCGACGGATCTCGATGGATGGCCACACATCGCGTCCGTCGTTCACTGGATCTGTTGTGTTTTGGCGGACCGTCATCACAAAAAAACATTCAATGTAACTTTTTTTGTACGTCGCGTCCGCCATTTCCGACCGCTCATGCGCGGCCGTAACTCCGCCCCCTTCCCCCCAGGACATAGACTGGGCAGCGGATGCATTGAAAATCTGCATCCGCTGCCCACGTTGTGCACAATTTTCACAGCGTGCATCGGTACGTCAGGCCAACGCATTGCGACGGCCCCGTACCGATGCAAGTGTGAAAGAAGCCTAACCCTAGCCCTAACCCTAGTCCTAACCCTAACGCTAAATTTAGCCCCAACCCTAACCCTAAATTTAGCCCCAACCCTAACCTTAGCCCTAACCTTAGCCCCAACCCTAACCCTAGCCCTAACCCTAACCCTAGCCCTAACCATAAGATTAGCCCCTACCCTAACCCTAGCCCTAACCCTAGCCCAACCCTAACCCTAGCCCTAACTTTAGCCCCAACCCTAACCCTAACCCTAGCCCTAAGGCTACTTTCACACTTGCGTCGTGTGGCATCCGTCGCAATCCGTCATTTTGGACAAAAAACGGATCCTGCAAATAGGATGCGTTTTTTTGCCCATAGACTTGTATTGCCGACGGATCTTGATGGATGGCCACACATCGCGTCCGTCGTTCACTGGATCTGTTGTGTTTTGGCGGACCGTCGTCACAAAAAAACATTCAATGTAACTTTTTTTGTACGTCGCGTCCGCCATTTCCGACCGCTCATGCGCGGCCGTAACTCCACCCCCTTCCCCCCAGGACATAGACTGGGCAGCGGATGAATTGAAAATCTGCATCCGCTGCCCACGTTGTGCACAATTTTCACAACGTGCATCGGTACGTCAGGCCAACGCATTGCGACGGCCCCGTACCGATGCAAGTGTGAAAGAAGCCTAACCCTAGCCCTAACCCTAGTCCTAACCCTAACGCTAAATTTAGCCCCAACCCTAACCCTAAATTTAGCCCCAACCCTAACCCTGACCCTAAATTTAGCCCCAACTCCTCTAGCTGCCGTCCGGCAGATCATGGCGGGCGCACTGCGCATGTGCCCACCATTTTCTTACCGGATGAAGAAGCTGGCAGGCAGGAGGGGATGCAGGAGGACCCAGGGACACCGGTAAGTATGATAGGGTCCCCAAATCCCCCTATTTCTTTGTCCTCTGATGTGCGATCACATCAGAGGACAGAGAATCACACATCACTTTTTTTTTGCGGCCGCCCGTAAACAGTTAATTACCGTCGATCGCAAAACAGGGGTCGGAAAAAAACGACCCCAATCATGTTCTTTGGGGTCTCGGCTACCCCCGGCAGCCGAGACCCCAAAGATCTTCCGGGTGCCGGCCGGCGGGCGCACTGCGCATGCGCCCGCCATTTTTTGGCCGGAACAAGATGGCGGCGCCCATCGGGAGCCACAAGGAGCACCAAGGGAGACAGGTGAGTATCGGGGGTGATCGGGGACCCCATTTCTCTGTCCTCTGATATGTGATCACATCGGAGGACAGAGAAATTAAATGGGAAATCGCGTTTTGTTTTTGTTTTGTGACTGCAAACTGTTAATTACCGGCGATCGCAACCCGGGGGTCGGTAAGAATACCCCGAATCAAGTTCTCAGCGGTCTCGGCTACCCCCGGCAACCGAGACCCCAGAGAAAATCCGACTCTGGGGGGCGCTATTCACTTTTTCCCCAGCGCCGTTAATTAACAGCGCTGTGGTTTAAGTACCCTTAACTGTCGCCGTTAAAAGGCGTATCGGCGGTTGTTAAGGGGTTAAGCAATATGAAAAATTGGGGACATTTTTCTCAACTATAACACCTAAAATGTGTCATTTATACTTAATCCACCAGCTACTACACCTGTGGTATACTCCCCTCCTGATAGATGACCAAATGTTTATTAACACTTTATACTACCACCCAGAAACAGAAAAACACTAGTTATAAGTAACTCTTTAACAATCATAAAAGCATGAGATTACTCCTCTGTCCAGAGCCCACAGGCTGTAATGAGTACTTATCAAATGTCCACCAAACTGATGAATGGGACTGAAACTAGTGATGAGCGAATGTGCTCTGATAACGTGTTATCCAAGCATGCTCAGGTGTTATCCGAGTATTTTGGACATGCTTGAATAATATGTTTTAGTCCCTGTGGCTGCATGTTCTGTGGCTGTTAGACACAACACATGCAGAGATTTCCTGTTAGTGTTTTTAATGCCAAGAGATACATTTTTGATGCAGTCATGGATTAAAATCCAGCAGGGCACACAAGGTTCCCGGCTCACGCCAGCACATGTCCAGGCCTGTTTGAAGTTTGCCAATGACCATCTGGATGATCCAGAGTTGGCATGGGAGAAGGTCATGTGATCAGATGACACCAAAATAGAACTTTTTGGTATCATCTCTGCTCACCGTGTTTGGAGAAAGAAGGATGAGTACAACCCCAAAAACACAATCCCAACCGTGAAACATGGTGGTGGAAATATCATACTTTGGGGGTGCTTTTCTGCGAGACCGGATAACTGCAACATATTGAAGGGAGGATGGATGGGGTTATGTATCATGAGATTTTGGCCAACAACCGCCTTCCCTCAGTAAGAGCATTGAAGATGGGTCGGTGATGAGTCTTCCAGCATGGCAATGACCTGAAACCCACAGCCAGGGCAACAAAGTTTATTTGTATTTCTTTTATACTCACCAGTTTAGGGACAATTACCCCCAGGCTGCTAAATGTAGGCAGGGTAAAACACTGGATTAATTCATGGGTTTAATATGCCTCCATATACACTATAGACTTACAAGCAATATTCAGCTGTCATCCTCCTCATTCACCTCCTCCTTCACAGCTCTGGATGAGAACAGGAGAATACAGCTGCCACCAAGCATTGTGAGGTCTTTCAAACATAAACTCCAGTGCTATCCTCCCATCACAAGGTCATAAAACTGATTTATTCTAAATACATCTCTCACTTGTTTACAGTGGGGATGTTTGGGTTCTGGGTAATTAGCACATTAGCCATCTCTCATAGTGAGCACTTTCAGGTGTTGAGAGGAGTGATCAGGCAGCTTAAATTAGATGCAAAGTATTTAAAAGACTAATGGTGTCCTTGAGTTAACCCCTCTGCCCTTCTGACAACAATTTTATTCAGCACAACTTGATAAATGGGGCTCAGTGTTTTGATTCCCATTATTCATATACTCTAGATAAAAGGCTCTATCTGCTCACTCACTGTGAAAAAAGACAGCATAAAGTCCTTTTACACTGGCAGATACATTGCCTGTAACGAGCATTAAAATTGCACATTATCATTGATTATATCTGTTACAATGATTTTGAGTATCTCCATTACTCCTCTCATGTTATATATCTGGGGGGGTGTGGCTTGGGCATGTAGCTGTGAGCACACATCTCTCCTGAGCTCCAGCGTGCCTGAGGCCTCTGCAGCATTTATATAGCACCATCAGCTCCACTCGCCCACCGATGTTGAAGAGCAGGGTCAGGCTCTGCTCTCAGGCACCCAGGGAGCTCACAGCGGGTCCCGCAGGCTCCAGTATCACCAGGTACATGTCGGTGTCTGGAAGCGTGGGAAAGAGAGCAGCTCCTTCAGCCATGATGGAGGGGGGAGGTGCCTCTTCCTCAATGCAGCAGCACAGGAGCTCCCCACCTGGGACTGCAGGCACACGGAGGAATGGGGCCACAGCAGAGAAGGCACAGGAGGGAGGATGAGTGACTGCTGCACCAGAGACCAGCCGCTCACCACAGAAGCTGATGGGAGGGAGCCGGGCACAGAGCAAGGGAGAGGTGAGAGATGCGACCTGCCCCTCCCCCCCTGGACAGACCGTGTCACAAGCTGAGCTGGCTGAGGACCTGTCTCCCCCTATATACTGCACCCTTATCGGGCTCAGGAAACTGAAATGGGCCCCCCACTACTACCACCAGGGAGACGTGAGAGAGGGGCTTCTCCCAGCCTAGTGCCCCAGGACATTGTGCCCATCATCAATGCATCTCATGGCCTCCCCACACAGGCTCCTGTTAGGTCCCTGGGCTCTGATGACTATATAACTGCCTCTGAGCTGAGAGCGCAGCTGAGTGCCTTCCCTACAAAGGCTGACATGGAGGGCTATATATAGCGTCTGGAGGCAGTGTGCAGGAGTGCAGTGGGGTCCCTTAAGGAGGACGTGTCCCATCTTACCACCACTGTCTCTGCATTAGAAGCTAAAGTGGAGTCGTTTTCCTCACAATTGCAGAGTCAGCAGCAGCTTCTGGACCTACACTCAGAGACTTTCAATGTGGTCCTAGATATGCTGGAGGACTCTGAGAAAAGGAACCGGAGGAATAATATCAGGTTCCGTAGGATCCCTGATTCTGTAGCCCCACGTGACCTCTCCTCGGCCCTCCATGGCATTTTCAATTCTCTCTTAGGGAGGTCACCCACTGAACACATTGAAATTGACAGAGCCCACCGCTCGCTAGGCCCAAAGAACCCTGATACATCTAAGCCGAGGGATGTCATCTGTAGGATTCACTACTTCCAAACTAAGGATGACATCATGCGTAAGGCGAGGGACCACGATGCTATTGACTTTAATGGGTCTGATGTCCTTCTCTTGTCTGACCTCTCACGCTTCACCTTGGCTAAACGGAGGGCTCTGCACCCCCTCCTGGAAGTGCTGTGGGAAAATAAGATCCCCTACAGCTGGGGTTACCCATTTCGGTTACAAGTACGCAGTGATAAAGGATTGATCATTTTGAGATCCCCGTCAGATCTGCAGAAGTTCACCGCTGCCCTGGGCTTACCTGTGGTCACACTGGGAGACTGGCCTCGCCTTACTGCGTCTGACCTATGGGGCCCACGCCGTGCTGGTAGCCCCCCACCGGGTCGCTGGGAAAGAGGAAACGGGGTTCCCACCGTAGACATGCCTCCGTTACTCAGGCTGATGTCACTTGATCACCTAATTCAGACCTTATGATCACTACCGCCCCTTTTCTCCTTTTGCAGCCTGCATTGTTCTTCCGTGTTGCCGAGCTCCCACAGGGGGCTTGGTCGTGACTTTGCCTTAGCTTCATGTACTGTGCTCAACTGTTGCACTACCACATTAATGTGCTAATGTTATTTTATGTTGGCTGACGCTGCTCTTTCTTCTGAAATTTGACTTTTGATGATACCCCTTAGGGGGCTTGTTATGACTCTGCTCATTTTTACAAATGTACTTGGCCCACGATCCGCTGCTATGTTCGTTAACAATGTTTATGTTACCAGGGTCATGGGCCTACTGGGTAGAGTTGGGTTTTTTTTAATTTCTTTTTTGCTGAAGGGGCTCGGCTGGTTGCTCCATGCTCAATCACCTCCCCACTAGGGTGTGTCTCTGACACTACTTCTCAGAGTTTTCTCTGATATTGTCCTGTACCCTTGAGGCCTAGTGGCTTCTTGGTTTTTCTCTTTCTTCTTGGTCAGAATCCTTTCTTCCGGCTGAACTACTATCTTTCCTTGGTGCTTTACTTCCTCTGTTTTTATTTTTCCCCACTTTCCACCCTTCCTACTCCTCTCCGACCCGATTGTACCACCCGCAGACCCGATAGTCCCTATGGCATCCCTACAACTCTGCTTGCTTAATGTCAGGGAGTTTAATGTCCCTGAAAAGCGATCGAAGGTTTTATACGGTATGCATAAGAAACGGGTTGACATACTCCTGCTGCAGGAGATGCATTTCCGATCAGACAGAATCCCTAAGCTTAACCATAAATACTACACACAGTGGTTCCATGGCAGTAACTCTGACTCCAAGTTTAAAGGAGTCAGCATTGCATTGCACAAGTCTTTACAGGCTCAGGTAGTTGCCTCTAAAGCGGATTCTGATGGTCGATATGTATTTTTGAAGCCTAAAATTGTCCATGATTTGTTCACCATAGCTAACATTTATCTCCCCAACCAAGACCAGGTCCGAGCGTGCAGAAAGTACCTACGGGACCTCTCGGCCTTTGCGGAAGGCTATGTGATTATGGGAGGGGACTTGAATATGGTGATGGACCGCGCTGCGGATTCCTCTTCGGGCAGGTCGGCGGTGTTCCTCTCACAGATGAAGAGACTGCGGCGGGCCCTGACGGACTCAAGTTTGGTGGATGTATGGAGGTTACTGCACCCCACTACCCGAGATTATACCTACTTCTCCACAGTACATAATTCCTATAGTAGATTGGATTATTTTTTGATCAGCCACGGGCTCCTGTCCCTTGACCCAAAGTCTGACATTGACACGATGTTGTGGTCAGACCATGCCCCGGTTTTGCTCTCCCTCCGGCTGCCGAGCCTTTCTCCAAGGGAATGGACCTGGTCCTTAAACCCTGGTCTCCTTGGAGATCTAATGTGCCAGGCGGCCGTGCGAACAGCAATCTCGGACTTTCTAGATTTTCACAAGCATGACCCCACGGCCATCCCATACCAATGGGAGGCTTTGAAAGGAGTTATACGGGGAGTATTTATATAACAGGGGGCCTGACTGAAGAGAGAGAGCGAGGCTAACATTGTGGGTTTGTTGACTCGTATCCAAACTCTGGAGTTGGATCATAGACGGACTGGAGATGCTGGGGTGCTGGCTGACCTCCTCCGGGCACGCTGTGAGTTGAGTTCCTTGTTGGACACGACATTAGCACGACAGAGGGACCGCTTTCATAAATTTCTGTACAAGTACTCTGATAAACCCGGGAGAGCTCTAGCAAGGTTTTTGCACCCCCGTGCCCCCACCACTTATATCCATACCATGAGGTCTGCTATGGGTGAACTGGTCCATTTTCCTGAGGAGATTGTGGACTCATTCAGAGCATATTACGACTCTCTCTACAATTTAAGCGGCCCGTTGTCTGATATGTCCCCTTCCGAGTTTCAAGCACGGGTGGACGACTACATCAGGGACACTGAGCTCCCGCCTATGTCGGTGGAGGAGTCTGAGGCCCTGGAGAGTCCTCTCTCAGAACAGGAGGTTTTAGACACGATAAAATCTTTGGCTAATGGTAAAAGCCCTGGTCCTGACGGATTCTCCACCGCCTTCTATAAGTTATATGCGAATTCCCTGGTCCCCTTCATGACCAAACTGTTTAACTCCATCTCGGCCAACTGCCCCTTTGCCCCCCCAAATGCTGATGGCCACAATCACTGTGATTTCTAAACCGGGAAAAGATCCCCTATTGTGTGCAAGCTATAGGCCCATATCCCTCATTAATGTGGATGTGAAGGTGTTCGCGAGAGTGTTAGCTGGTAGACTGAACCCTATTCTCCCTGGATCCATCCATAGTGATCAGGTGGGCTTTGTTCCGCACAGGGAGGCCAAGGATAACACAGTGAAGACGTTGCTTCTGACCTCGTACATGCGCACAGGAAAGGTACCAGCATGTTTATTATCTATTGACGCTGAGAAGGCATTTGAGCGCTTAGGTTGGACCTTTCTACATGCCTCCCTGAAGCATCTGGGAGTGGGACCTAACATGTTGGAGAGGATTTTTGCTCTGTATCAGAGGCCTATGGCCCGTCTTAGAGTGAACGGCACCCTTTCCCCGCCCATTAACATAAGAAACGGGACCCGTCAGGGTTGCCCCCTTTCCCCCTTACTTTATATCCTTGCGATGGAGCATCTCGCAGTGGCATTACGGAAGACACCTGATATTGAAGGTCTGCGGATTGGCCAACATGAGTTTAAGATATCCCTGTATGCGGATGATTTATTGCTGTACATTACCAACCAGACCGTGGCTTTCTCTGTACTCCTCCGTGACTTCCGTAGGTTTCGGGAGGTTTCAAACTTTAAAGTCAACTACTCCAAGACGGAGGCGCTAAAAAATCAACAATACTTATCACCTTTCATCCAAATACACAAATAACAAATTAAGTATTAACGTCTAAGTTTCAAGTTTCCAACATGATTGTTGGCCTTAGATTTGGTGTGTTCCCAATCTCATAACTTCTGTTAGTTCCCATCAGCTAATAATCACCCAAGTAATAAAATTATACAGTAACATGGTCTAAGTAGACTAGTAAATGTAGCCACATCCTGTACAACTGTCCAATCACTGGTACCAAGTGAAGGATGCAATCTATAAGGTGCCCATCATGGCCAGTGGTGCATACTGCTTTCTTTATTGTCAGGCATATGCAATGGGCTCTCTTCTTCTCATGATCCGATGTCTTAGGCCGGGATAACACTTGCGAGAAACTTGCACAAGTCTCGCATCTCAATACGCGGCACTTCTGCTGGCACTCGGACCGTAGCGCTCAGCTGCATAGAAATGCATGCACCCGTATGCTCCGGTCACGAGTGCCGGTGGCAGTGCCTTGTATTGAGATGTAAGATTTGTACAAGATTATCACAAGTGTGATCCTGGCCTTTGGCTGTAACTCATACTATCGACGTTTCTATTGTGTTCTACATCCTGGCCGATCATTGTCATGTGTGCATAGCTTTATCTTCAACCTTTGAATAAAGGCTCAGAATGAATAAGAAAAAAACATTATTGCATTCAATTAGATTATTGAAAAAAATCGGATTACCGTATATACTCGAGTATAAGCCGACCCGAGTATAAGCCGAGACTCCTAATTTTGCCACAAAAAAACTGGGAAAACGTAATGACTTGAGTATAAGCCTAGGGTGGAAAATGCAGCAGCTACCGGTAAATGTCAAAAATAAAAATAGATACCAATAAAAGTAAAATTAATTGAGACATCAGTAGGTTAAGTGTTTTTGAATATCCATATTGAATCAGGAGCCCCATATAATGCTCCATACAGTTCATGATGGGCCCCATAAGATGATCCATATTAAAATATGCCCCATATAATGCTGCACAAATGTTGATTATGACCCCATAAGATGCTCCATACAGACATTTGCCCCATATAATGCTGCACAAATGCTGATTATGGCCCCATAAGATGCTCCATAGACACATTTGCCTCATATAATGCTGCACAAATGCTGATTATGGCCCCATAAGATGCTCCATACAGACATTTGCCCCATATAATGCTGCACAAATGCTGATTATGGCCCCATAAGATGCTCCATACAGACATTTGCCCCATACAATGCTGCACAAATGCTGATTATGGCCCCATAAGATGCTCCATACAGACATTTGCCCCATATAATGCTGCACAAATGCTGATTATGGCCCTATAAGATGCTCCATAGACACATTTGCCCCATATAATGCTGCACAAATGCTGATTATGGCCCCATAAGATGCTCCATACAGACATTTGCCCCATACAATGCTGCACAAATGCTGATTATGGCCCCATAAGATGCTCCATACAGACATTTGCCCCATACAATGCTGCACAAATGCTGATTATGGCCCCATAAGATGCTCCATAGACACATTTGCCCCATACAATGCTGCACAAATGCTGATTATGGCCCCATAAGATGCTCCATACAGACATTTACCCCATATAATGCTGCACAAATGCTGATTATGGCCCCATAAGATGCTCCATAGACACATTTTCCCATGTAATGCTGCACAAATGCTGATTATGGCCCCATAAGATTCTCCATAGAGATATTTGCCCCCTTATAATGCTGCACAAATGCTGATTATGGCCCCATAAGATGCTCTGTAGAGATATTTGCCCCGTATAATGCTGCACAAATGCTGATTATGGCCCATAAGATACTCCATAGAGATACTTGCCCCCATATAATGCTGCACATGACCCCATAAGATGCTCCATAGAAATATTTGCCCCAAATAACGCTGCACATGGCCCCATAAGATGCTCCATAGAGACATTTGCCCCATATGCTGTTGCTGCGATAAAAAAAAAAATTACATACTCACCTCTTGTCACTCAGGCCCCCAGCACTTGCTATAGTCACCTGTCCCATGTTCCATCGCCGAGCGCCGCTGTGTCTTCCGCATCCTCTGCATTGACTGTTCAGGCAGAGTTCAGCGCACACACTAATCACATCATCGCACCCTCTGACCTGAGCTTCACCGCAGAGGATGAAGGAAGATGGAGCGGCACCGACAGTGGAATGTGGGACAGGTGAATATGCCCCTGTTATACTCACCTGCTCCTGGCACTGTCCCTGCAGGTCCCTGGTTCTCCAGGCGCTGACAGCTTCTTCTTGTAGTGAGCGGTCACATGGTACCGCTCATTACAGTAATGAATATGCGGCTCCACCCCTATGGGAGTGGAGTCGGGTCCATATTCATTACTGTAATGAGCGGTACCATGTGACCACTCAATACAGGAAGAAGCTGTCAGCGCCCGGAAAAGCAGGGACTGCAGGGACCGCGCCAGGAGCAGGTGAGTATGATTAGACAGCTGCCGCTCCCCCTCCCCTGCCGACCCCTGGGAATGACTCGAGTATAAGCCAAGAGGGGCAATTTCAGCCTAAAAATATGGGCTGAAATTCTCGGCTTCTACTCGAGTATATATGTCAACTAAGAGGAAGCTGTTGCATCCGTGTGTACTCAGCTAAGTGATTCACGTCCATATATTTTGTCTCTTGACTCAATAACATTGGGACCAGACAGGCCACCCAGAAACCTTAAAACAATAAAAATAATTAAGTGGATCCCAGTGAAATTGGCAGTACCTTGCTGACATTTATTTGGTTGATGTTTATGTACTATTTTATATGTTGCACAAATGATTGGTGAAACCAAACTTTCCAATATAAAAAGTCGTTTAAAAATGCTTGTAATGTTCCTCAGGTCATTGAATCAGTGTCTTAGCAAGCATACCCAAGCTCATGAGAAATGTAAATGTAATGGTTTCAGGAAGGTCACATTTCTTAGATAACACTTGCTGTGTTAACTTTAATAGCGGTCCTATATTTCCTAAATTATTCTAGTTCTTCATCCTACATTTATGTGTTGCATTTCCTCTTAACCAAACAGTTGCCTACTCCAAAAGTGTGGTCCTAAGCCCTATAATTAGTGAAGCAAATGGACTGGCCTAACCAATAGGATGTGTGCACATAGTTTATATATAATTGTGTGGAATATTGGCCGCTCATTCCTAAAATATGGTTGGCCAAGGTTTTCTGAGGACAAACACAAGAACTGAAGCTTTATGCACCTCAAAAGACTAGAGCCCAATGCACTCTGTAAAACATTCATCCCCTATCTAAGTAAAGCTTACCCTACACTCTGTTTTATAGGTGTATTATTTTTGGAGACCAAAGGACATTTGCATGTCGATTGTAAGACTCAGATACGGTCATAAATCTATATTTTACTGCTGACTTGTGATCCCCAATGCAATAAATAACAGCCAACAATCAAGTCCGGCAGGGAGAGACAATGGGCCATAAAATTATTTAAGTACTTCTAAAATAATGTTTCCTGCTTAAAAGATTTAGCTCTTAATAATTCTTCATGTGATCATTAAAATAAATTGTCTTTGTTACTTGTGAGATGGATCTCGTTAGATACATACATATATATATATATATATATATATATATATATATATACACACACACTTGGAATTTATAAAGTCTTTGTATGTTAAACAATGATTCTCTTGAGCTTATTCATTCTAATTCCATAATTCGAGGTGGAAAACTGAAAGTTTTACAAAGAAAGTAAAAAATAAAGTAGAGGTGAAATATGGATTTACGTTTTGTATGCTTATGGGCTTCCTGGGTTAGCAGAAAAGAAACTCCAATCAACGCATCAATAACGCATATTGCTCCTAATTCACAAGCACCGTTGATCTGTAAGGGCTGTCCCACACGTCCAGATAATTCCGGTACCGGAAAAATCGGTACCGGAGTTATCCGTGTCCGTGTGCCTGTGAACTCACGTAGGCCATACGTGCGGCACACGTATGGCGAGTGGGTACCACACGGAGCGTGTGGTACCCACGCGTGTGGTACCCTGCATCGTGCTGAAGCCGCGATTCATATGTTCCCTGCAGCAGCGTTTGCTGCAGAGAAGATATGAATAATAGTGTTTAAAATAAAGATCTATGTGTCCGCCGCCCTCCCACCCCCTGTGCGCCCGCCCGCTGTTCAGAAAATACTCACCCGCCCCCACGTTGGCCGATCATTTACAGTCATGAATAGGCGGCTCCACCTCCCATAGGGGCGGAGCCGACTATTCATGATTGTAAATGAGCGGCCCCATGTGACCGCATACAGTAGAAGGCGCGGGGCAGAGAGGAAGGAGTGACAGCCAACGAGGAAGCGGGTGGGTATTTTCTGAACAGCGGGGGGCGCACAGGGGTGGGAGGGCGGGGGACACATAGATCTTTATTTGAAACACTATTATTCATATTTTCTCTGCAGCAAACGCTGCTGCAGGGAACATATGAATCGCGGCTTCAGCACCAGTGGGGGGGGACAGCGCTTACTGTAGCGCTGTCCCCTGCACGGCACACGGACTGCAAACGGAGACCGTCCGTTTGTGGTCCGTGTTTTACACGGACCCATTGACTTTAATGGGTCCGTGTAATACGTGCGCTCCCACGAACACTGACATGTCTCCGTGTTTGGCACATGGAGACACGGTCCGCAAAAAATCAATGACATCTGCACAGATGCATTGATTTTTATGGGTCTACGTGTGTCAGTGGCTCCGGTACGTGAGGAAACTGTCACCTCACGTACCCGAGCCACTGACATGTGAAACCGGCCTTAGATGTATAAAGTTGTGCAAGCTCTGCTACCAACAAGTAACCAAATAAATTTACCAAACCCATGCAGGAAACTGGAAAAATAACAATGGTATTGTTTTGTCCTAATCCACAAACAATGCTAAATCACCAATTTAGTCACGTAACCAAAATATTCAGCACCAAAAACTGGAAGTTACTCTACTGCCACAGCCCTGTTTGACATCATACAGGGAAGGACCAGAACACCAGTAAGATAAATCATATTTTCTGTGCAGCATAAAGTTGCAAGGAGATCAGAATCCAAAAAGAACTCACGATTCCCAACATCATAATTTCTTTCAGCAGACGATAATTTTTTTCGAAAAATATGCACATGGATGCAAGTTAGTCAGAGTTTTGGACCCATGCGATAAAATGGCCCCTACCTCAACCTCCAAATAATCCACCCTCACAATGAAAGGTTTTTGGAAATTGGGCTGAATGAGAACAGAAAACCTAAAGAGATGAACTGGGATATAAGTTGGTATGCATGCATTGTGTAAGCGCATGTTCACACGGTCCACTAAACAGACAACACCATGGATTTTGCGGTCCATCCATATGGCCTGGTCTTTGCCTCCACCAAAGAATAAGAGGAATTCTGAAGAATCAGAGTGTCCTTAAGAGTCTTGGAATGACCTTTGTGGAACTGGTACCCGAGAGCTGCATCATTGAACTTCCTAAACACAGATTCGGACTGACATAATAGGGAGCCAAATGAAGAGAACCAGAATAAAAGGCTTAAAAATAGTTAATTTTTATTAATCAAACATCCAAAAAAAATTTTGTGCAACAAAAGCAGAGCACCCAAACAACGGGCGACACTGTGCTGTGCTGCTATACCAAAAATAGTATTTAAGCGAAAACTGCACTAAAATAGTAGAATAACATAATGTGGTGCTTACATATGCATCATTATAAGCTTATGACAGGTCACTGATTGCGTTCTGATAGATGCTACTGCACAGGTGCTGCTGCCGGCACCATTTTGCTAGAGGAAAACATTTGGGGGCCTCCATCAAGATGGCACTGCCAGCACCTGCACAGTAGCATCTATTGGAACGTGATAGATGCTGCTGCACAGGCGCCAGCGCCACCACTTTGCAAGAGGGAAAAAATTGGCAGCGCCATCTTGATGGAGCCAAAAAATTTTTTCCCTCTACCAAAAAATGGCTTAATGCGATAGATGCTACTGCGCAGGCGTGGCCGCCGACACCATTTTGATGAATATATACATTTTTTTTTCCTCACAATACTATATGACTAAATCATAAATGAGTAGTAGCTGACCCCCAGTAGGACAGGACAGTGTAACGACAGGTCCAGGCAAGTACTGTAGGTATACTGTCTGGCTCAGCTGATATATGGACAGGCAAGTATTGGCAGGCATGGGTGATGTACATGTTGACACTCAGGCAGGCGGGCATGGCTGACACTCTGGCAAGCAGGCGGGCATGGATGACACTCTGGCAGGCAGGTGGGTGGCACAGTTCAGACTGGAGGGACAAGAACAGTTTCAGGAAGGACTGGGACACAGGCAGGTACAACTGGAATACAGGGATGGGGAGGACCTAGTTCAGACTGGAGAGACAGGAAGAGTTTCAGCAAGGACTAGGACACAGTCAGGTACAACTGGAATACAGGGATGGGGAGGACCTAGTTCAGACTGGACAGACAGGAAGAGTTTCAGCAAGAACAAGGACACAGGCAGGTATGACTGGAATACAGGGACGGGTACGACCTAGTACAGACTGGACAGACAAGGAGTCGCAGGTGCGGTACAGATGCAGAGCCACAGATAGGAGCAGGACAGACAGAACCAGATTCACACAGGTGCTTATAATGAAGTAGCAAGTGTACACAAAGATCACTAACATTGTGCAAGCCATCCTTAACCTTTTCCCTCCGTACATTTCCGAACTAATCTCTCAATATCTTCCCTCACATAATCTCCGGTCCTCCCAAGACCTTCTTCTCTCCTCCACATTTATTCGCTCCTCACCCAATCGCCTCCAAGACTTCTCCCGAATATCCCCCATCATCTGGAATTCTGTGCCCCAACATGTCCGGTTATCCACCACATTTTGATCCTTCAAACGGAACCAGAAAACCCATTTCTTCAAAAAAGCTTACAACCTGTAATGACCACACGGCCACCTGAACACCATCGGAGCTACTGCAACCCCCAACCTACTGACTCCTTCCCCATAATCCTGTAGAATGTAAGCCCGCAAGGGCAGGGTCCTCGCCCCTTTCTATCAGTCTGTCATTGTTAGTTTTGTTTACTGTAAGTGATATTTGTATTTTGATGTAACCCTGTCTAATGTATAGCACCATGGAATTAATGGTGCTATATAATTAAATAATAATAATAAAAAAAAAATAACAGAACAGAGATAGGTGCTGGTTCAGATACTGCAGGTTTTTTTTTAGATAAGTGTCAGTACAAACACTGAAAGTCTTTAGAGATAGAAGCTGGTTCATACACTGAAAGTTTAAGGCCATGTGCACACGTTCAGTATTTTTCACGTTTTTTCGCTATAAAAACATGATAAAAACGCGAAAAAAACGCTAACATATGCCTCCTATTATTTACAGTGTATTCCGCATTTTTTGTGCAAATGTTGCATTTTTTTCCGCGAAAAAATCGCATCGCGGAAAAAAAAGCAACATGTTCATTAAAAATGCGGGATTGCAGGGATTCCGCACACCTAGGAGTGCATTGATCTGCTTACTTCCCGCACGGGGCTGTGCACACCATGCGGGAAGTAAGCAGATTATATGCGGTTGGTACCCAGGGTGGAGGAGAGGAGACTCTCCTCCACGGACTGGGCACCATATAATTGGTCAAAAAAAAAGAATTAAAATAAAAAATAGTGATATACTCACCTTCGATGGCCCCCGGAGTGTTCCCGCCTCTCACCGCTGCATGCTGCCGCTTCGGTTCCTAAAGATGGTGTGGTTCAGGACCTGCGATGACGTCGCTGTCTTGTGATTGGTCGCGAGACCGGTCATGTGACTGCTCACATGACCGTGACGTCATCGAAGGTCCTGAACCACACCATCTATAGGAACGGACGCCGCTGAGGATATCGGCTGTCTGCAGAGGGTGAGTATAACCATTTTTTAATTTTTTTTATTATTTTTAAACATTCTATCTTTTACTATAGATGCTGCATAAGTGTGACCAACCTGTCAGTCAGTTTTCCAAGCGATGCTACAGATCGCTTGAAAAACTTTAGCATTCTGCAAGCTAACTACGCTTGCAAAATGCTAAAAAAAACGGGAAAAAACGCAAAAAAAAAAATGCAGATTTCTTGCAGAAAATTTCCGGTTTTCTTCAGGAAATTTCTGCAAGAAATCCTGACGTGTGCACATACCCTAAGGAATAGGAACAGAAACAGACACAGCAGGGAAGAGAAAGATGCAGACTTGGATACAAATAGGTTCAGGAATAGGTACTAATTCAGACAAGGACAGACACAGGTAAAGGTTCAGGATTCAGGCCTGGGTATACAGGTCCTTCTCAAAAAATTAGCATATAGTGTTAAATTTCATTATTTACCATAATGTAATGATTACAATTAAACTTTCATATACTATAGATTCATTATCCACCAACTGAAATTTGTCAGGTCTTTTATTGTTTTAATACTGATGATTTTGGCATACAACTCCTGATAACCCAAAAAACCTGTCTCAATAAATTAGCATATTTCACCCGTCCAATCAAATAAAAGTGTTTTTTAATAACAAACCAAAAAACAATCAAATAATAATGTTCAGTTATGCACTCAATACTTGGTCGGGAATCCTTTGGCAGAAATGACTGCTTCAATGTGGCGTGGCATGGAGGCAATCAGCCTGTGACACTGCTGAGATGTTATGGAGACCCAGGATGCTTCAATAGCGGCCTTAAGCTCATCCAGAGTGTTGGGTCTTGCGTCTCTCAACTTTCTCTTCACAATATCCCACAGATTCTCTATGGGGTTCAGGTCAGGAGAGTTGGCAGGCCAATTGAGCACAGTAATACCATGGTCAGTAAACCATTTGCCAGTGGTTTTGGCACTGTGAGCAGGTGCCAGGTCGTGCTGAAAAATGAAATCTTCATCTCCATAAAGCATTTCAGCCGATGGAAGCATGAAGTGCTCCAAAATCTCCTGATAGCTAGCTGCATTGACCCTGCCCTTGATGAAACACAGTGGACCAACACCAGCAGCTGACATGGCACCCCACACCATCACTGACTGTGGGTACTTGACACTGGACTTCAGGCATTTTGGCATTTCCTTCTCCCCAGTCTTCCTCCAGACTCTGGCACCTTGATTTCCGAATGACATGCAAAATTTGCTTTCATCAGAAAAAAGTACTTGGGACCACTTAGCAACAGTCCAGTGCCGCTGTTTATGGTTCAAAAGTGGCTTTACCTGGGGAATGCGGCACCTGTAGCCCATTTCCTGCACACGCCTGTGCACGGTGGCTCTGGATGTTTCCACACCAGACTCAGTCCACTGCTTCCTCAGGTTCCCCAAGGTCTGGAATCGGTCCTTCTCCACAATCTTCCTCAGGGTCCGGTCACCTCTTCTCGTTGTACAGCGTTTTCTGCCACATTGTTTCCTTCCAACAGACTTACCATTGAGGTGCCTTGATACAGCACTCTGGGAACAGCCTATTTGTTGAGAAATTTCTTTTTGGGTCTTACCCTCTTGCTTGAGGGTGTCAATGATGGCCTTCTTGACATCTGTCAGGTCGCTAGTCTTACCCATGATGGGGGTTTTGAGTAATGAACCAGGCAGGGAGTTTTTAAAAGCCTCAGGTATCTTTTGCATGTGTTTAGAGTTAATTAGTTGATTCAGAAGATTAGGGTAATAGGTCGTTTAGAGGACCTTTTCTTGATATGCTAATTTATTGAGACGGGTTTTTTGGGTTATCAGGAGTTGTATGCCAAAATCATCAGTATTAAAACAATAAAAGACCTGACAAATTTCAGTTGGTGGATAATGAATCTATAATATATGAAAGTTTAATTGTAATCATTACATTATGGTAAATAATGAAATTTAACACTATATGCTAATTTTTTGAGAAGGACCTGTACAGCCAGAAACAAAAACAGAAACAGGACAGGACCTGGCAACTCAGTACACAGTACACAGACTGAAAGAGAATGTTGCTCAGGCATCTTCCCATTGGTGGACATGTCTTAAGTAGAGATGGGCGAACCCGAACAGTAAAGTTCGGAGTCCGCACCAAACACCTACTGTTCGGGCACGGACACCAAACACGGACTTCACCAGGAAGACCGTGTTACTGTTTGAGTTCGGCTGCCCAAACACCAGGTGTTTGTCGCGCTGTGAGTTTGTCATGGCAAACACTAGCCCCCAGCTGTCTGCTTTAGCAAAGCTGGTTGTCAAAAATGGGGGACGCCACGCCGGTTTTTAAAATAATTTATTAAATAATTTAAAACAGTGTGGGGACCCCTCTATTCTTGATAAACAGCCTTGTTGAAGCTGACAGCTGAGGGTTGCAGCCCCCAGCTGTGAGTTTTGCCTGGCTGGTTATCAAAAATACAGGGGAACCCACGCCTTTTTTTATTATTAATATTTATTTACTGTGCAGGAGCTGGCTAATGACTACACCTATCAACCGCTCCTGCTCTCGCTGTTATTAGGGGCAGCAGGTGTTGGATGATGGGAGCAGTAGTCCCATCCGCTGACACCAGTGACTGGAGGTAAACTTTATACCTCCGATCAGGCACGGACAGGCCCACCTGAGAACCAGAGGATTCTCCGGTGGGTCCAGGCACTGACACCTGCTGGCATACTGGCCAACAGCTGCCTAGGGCCCCCACTGCTCCAGGGGCCCCTTGCCAGTGGCTATAGGGCCCCTGAGTCAAGGGGGCCCACCCTGTGTCAGTAGCAGCAGCTGGAGACAGGATCCTGTCTCCGCTGCTAGAGCCAAATGAATATTCACGCTTCCCCACGCCCCTATGGGCGTGGAGAGGCATGAATACCATTTCTCTTTAATAGCGGGCAGCGTTAGCTGCAGGGTGCAGCTAACACTGCCCGCATGTAAAGCTGCGCCACACACACACTCACAAAGTACCGCACACCCACACACACACAGCACCGCACACATACACACAGACTCACAGAGCAGCTCACCTCCCGGCGTCCTGCTTCCTGTCTGAGACAGCCCAGCTGGATGACATCATCATCCAGTGTGCTGCTTTCTCAGTCAGAAAGCTTCCTGGAATCCAGCGAGGAAGAGGCTGCTGGAATGAGCTGCTGCTGCGGGGAGGTGACCTGTGCTGCGTGCCTACCTGCGTGTGTGTGTGAGTGTGTGTGAGAGTGTGTGTGTGTGAGTGTGTGTATGTGTGTGTGAGAGTGTGTGAATGTCTGAGAGTGTGTGTGTGTGTGTGTGTGTGGGTGATGAGCTGCTGCTGCGGTGAGCTGTGTGTGTGGTGAAGGACAATGATATTGGTGGAGGGAGACAATGATGGAGGTGATGGGCAATGATGGTGGTGGTGGGTGAGTCAATGATAGAGGTGATAGGCAATGATGGTGGGAGGGAAGACAATGATGGAAGTGATGGGCAATGATGGTGGTGGTGGGGAGGCAATGATGGGAGTGATGGGCAATGATGGTGGGGGAGACAATGATGGAGGCGATGGGCAATCATGATGAGGGAGGGAATGATGGAGGTGATGGGCAATGAGGGTGAGGGGAGGCAATGATGGTGGAGGAGGCAATGATGGAGGTGATAGGTAATGATAGTATGGGAGGCAATGATGGAGGTGATAGGCAATGATGTGGGGAGGCAATGATGGAGGTGATGAAATGGGCAATGATGGTGGGGGAGGCAATGATGGAGGTGATGTATTTGACAATGATGGTGGGGGAGGAGGCAATGATGCAGGTGGTGGAATGGGCAGTGATGGAGGTGGTGGAGGAGAATGATAGGGGTGGTGGGGGAGAAGGCAATGATGGAGGTGGTCATGAGGACAATGATGGGGGTGGAGAGGGGCTGCATTACACTTTATGAGGGGGCTACATTATATTCTGTGGGGGGACTGCATTATTCTCAGGGGACTGCATTATATTATTGGGGGCTACATCATACTATGTGATGGGGCTACAGTATACTCTATGGGGGGCTGCATTATATTCTGTGGTGGGGCTGAATTCTCACAGTTGACTACATTATATTCTACATTATATTCTGTGGTGGCTGCATTATACCCTATCTTTATTCTTTATTTTTTTTTTATATAGCGCTAACATATTACGCAGCGCTTTACAGTTTGTACACATTATCATCGCTGTCCCTGATGGGGCTCACAATCTAAATTCCCTATCAGTATATCTTTGGAATGTGGGAAAAAACCGGAGTGCCCGGAGGAAACCCACACAAACACGGGGAGAACATACAAACTCCTTGCAGATGTTGTCCTTGGTGGGATTCGAACCCAGGACTCCAGCGCTGCAAGGCTGCAGTGCTATCCACTGCGCCACCGTGCTACCCTGCCCTGCCCTACCCTACCTATGAGGGTGCTACATTATATTCTATGGTGGGGACTGTGTTATATTTTATGAGGGGGCTAAATTATATTCTGTGAGGGGGCTACCCCAACCCTTGCTACATAATTAAGACGTGAACTACCTTATATTATACCCTGATATTAGCGCACAATTGGTGGTCTTGTATCTATTTCTATGTAGCTACATAGTGGGCCCCAAGAATGATTTTCTCTGGTGGGCCCAAGGTGCTCCAGTCCGACGCTGCCTCTGATCACAGCTGAGCGCTCACGCTATCTTTTGACAGCGTGGGAACCGCGGCTCTCTGATTGGTGGGCATGATTTCACTGCCAATTAGAAGCGGTGTTTGCCGCGCTGTCATCAACATGACAGTATGGCAAACACCGGATTTTCGGGCCCCCCTTCAAGTGAATGGGGTCTGGGATCGGGTTCGGATATTGTTCTGGTACCTGAATCCGAACTTTTTGTAACTGTTCGGCCAAACCCGCTGGACCAGAACATCCAGGTGACCGCCCATTTCTAGCCTTAAGTACCAAGTGCCTCTTAGCAATTGACTGGGGACACATTAGGAAAGCACGCACTGTCTCTTTAAGAATCAAGAATGCAGGTGCGACCACCCTAAGCATGCAGGCAGGAAGTATGCAAACAGCAAGCAGAGGACATGTGTTTTACAGCATACAGCATGCAGAGGACAAAACTTACTGCATGGCCAGGCGTGGTGAGTAAGTTGGTGTATCTGCCTGGTTGGTGATGGGAAGCCATGCAGTGATGCCGGCAGGGATGTTACATTTTACTCCCTATATCCAATTGCTCACTCGCTCATGTCACCTTCACCTTAAAAATATCTCCAGAACTCGACCTTTTCTCACCTTTAAAACTAAAAAGCACTTACTGTCCCTCTTATTCATTCTTGGATGGACTACTGGAACTCTTTACTGATTGGTCTCTCTTTTGACAAACTGTCCCTTTTCCAATCGGTCTTGAATGCAACTGCAACATTGATGCCTCCACCTTGTGCCAGTGATTGCACTGGTTGCCCATTCACTACAGAATACAATGCAAACTTATCTCTGTCAACAACAAAGCTCTCCACATTTCTGCACCACCCTACATCTGCTCCCTCTTCTCTGTCTATCTCTTCTGTCTCTAAGATTTTGCCCATGCTGTGCAAGTTTTCTGGAATGCACTACCCCGGACAATCCGATTATTACTAAGCCAGCCCCCACATTTTTAAGATTGTATTAAAACCCATCTCTTTAGACAAGCCTATCACCTCACTTTACTAATCTGACTCTTCTCTGTTCCCGTTTTCTACATGTTCCTCAGTTTCTGGTCCTTCCTATTCATCTGTCTCCAACTCTGTGCACCTAATAGCTCTTGGCAACTGTATAGATATTGGACCACTCCATGCAGCTTTATATCAAAACCCCTATTTAATATATTGATTATAATGATGCTGGACCATACATGACCAGTATGTTCTACCTATTGTGTCCCGTTTATTTCCCTATAAATTGTAGCTTGCGAGAATGGCCCTTACTCCTCCTTTAACTGCTGAACTATGTGCTACTTTGTAATGTCTTTATTGTTTGTACATATCTCTGCTCAATTGTACAGTGCTGCGGAATATGTTGGCACTATATAAATAAATTATTATTATTACAATGGTTTGGGCATGAGTAGTTTCCGCTTGTAACCAAATCTAGTTCCTTGCATTGTAAAAACAGGTTGAATACTAACAAGCATTACCCTACAAATAAGGTCAAATGTATATTTTCTTTTTGTAAAGCTAGAACTCATTAGGACTATAAATGACATCTACCATCTCTGTTTTGAATGGCACTACTTTTTACACCTCGCGAAAGAAGGAGCAGAAGCTCCATTCAGCGACCTTGTTAGGACACTTATTTCATTAGGGGGAAATAGCTCAAGTCAAGATGATCATGGATCTAATTGACATGTCTAGTGATGCAATAACGTAAAAAATGTAGAGATGAAAACAACATAACACCTTCATTGTTAATCACATGTGACTGCTCACCTTAAAAAGGTCAAAAGTGTCTGCCAAGAATGGAGCAGGAAGGCACAGTCCCTAATTTGCTTTGAACAAAAATGCCTTCATTAAAAATCTGCTGTTCGTTATGACACTTGTCTGACATATTTACATTTTTTACACTAATCCCTTATCTCCCAGAGGGGCTGATTAACACTCCATAATAACCCATGTATATAAGTTTATTGTACTGTAACCCAACCGGTTAATCAGATAATTTCCTTTCTATGTAACAAATATGTTCGGCTACTTTTAGAAACAGAATAAAGGGTTGGGAGACAGCAAATGGGGAATATACTGTGTAAATTATAAATGTACACATTTGCAAATAGGTGTAAACATAGACTCTACAAGAAATATGACTGGACAAAGCTAGAAAAGTCCGAAATGGAAATTAAAAATAAGAATTTGATAAGAAAACATGGCATTGTATGGAAAACTGATGGAACATGGATACACAATTGACGCTGTGATGGGTTGGCCAGCAACTACCTCCACAGATTCCTCCATATACAGGAACGCTGGCTCTGCCAAGGGCTCCTGTGTACTCTACAAGAGAGCCTCCTTTTTCAGCAAATTATCTCACAGAGAACAATAGGGTAATCAATCCGAAATTGGAAATACTAGATCCTTATCTTACCTGACATCTGTCGGAAAAGATTTGGGAGACCCTGATATACATTTGACTGTATATGCTTGGCTGATAGCTCCTTTGCTTGGAGTCACACAGCAAAGAAGCTGCCAGTGAAGCAGGAGAAGGCGATGCCACGTGGGCAATAGCACTGAAGCCACAGTGGGAAGTGCTTCTACTTGCCCAAAGCACTTCAGCCTCATTTGTGGGAGGAGACACAGATTAGATATTAGAAAAAACTTTTTGACAGTTAGGGAGATCAATGAGTGGAACAGGCTGCCACCAGAGGTGGTTAGTTCTCCTTCAATTGAAGTCTTCAAACAGAGGCTGGACAGACATCTGTCTGGGATGATTTAGTGAATCCTGCTTTGAGCAAGGGGGTTGGACCAGATGACCCAAGGAGGTCCCTTCCGAGACTCTACCATTCTTTGATTCTATGTATATTGATTTAAACACTGATTTCTCAGTAATGGAGGAATGGACTGGCTAGCTAAATGTATAGATGGACTTGTCCTTGTAAGCGCAATCAGCAGAAACAGGTTTTTTTTGTTTTGTTTTATTTTCAAAGCGGGGTGAAATCATGCTGACAGATTATCTTTAAATGACCAAAGGTCAATAGAGACTGTATCATCAAAGAAACAATAATTAGAGACAAAGTGGAATAAATGCAAACTCGACAGCAGGTTTACTACATGGCCATGTGTAGTAGACAGCAATTTTATGTGCAGAAGTATTCCACAAGAAAATTGTACTACAAAGTTATAAGTTTTCAGCATTAGAAACCACCTATAAACAGAGGTGTCCGTACCAACATGTACAAAGATCAGTTAAGAATGCGACCATGTACCCATGCTTTTCACAATATTGATCTAGGGTCAGAAGTTTGTTACTGACATTAATATACTCAGGTCTTGAATTGTTTAAATGCCCTTCCATCATCTTATTGAAGCGATTTAAATGAACCTTGTCATTGATGATACTTAATGGACCATGTAATACAGGAATAAAAGGTCTGGTGACACAGGACGATATTCTGTAACTAAAAAACAATCAATCCAATGGTAAATGCTCATAGAAGAGTGATCAGAGGGTGGTTTTATGGTTTGTGTTAGCCCTTCAGTTCCAACATATAAAGAAATGATAACACATTGAATGTTTCCAGCTTTGGGGCAACAATTTGAAGAAAGTCAATGTTACAGGAGAAATGGAAAAGCAGCAGGTCCCATAAACTGACAATAAGCAAAAAAAACAACATACTTGCGCACACTGCAGAAACAAACCAAACATCAAACTAGATGATTTTTATAAAGGTGCATATTTCTTAAATTATACCTTGAAGGTACATTTCCGTGAAATAGAGGAGCAACATTTTCACATGGTTTCCACAGGCGCTCACACTAGCAATGTGTTCTGTTTATTGCATTTTTGTTTCTCTTGGGGTTTTTTTTTTGCATTTTTGTGAAGCTTTTTTTATGTGTCTTTTTTGGTGCAGGAATACTGAAAAACACAATTGTAATTTACATGCATTTTCAGGCTCCTGATAGAAGTCCATGATGAAAAAAAATCAACAAAAAGGGCACAGTTCCTCAGCGACTTTCAGTAGGTAGGCATGGATTTTCACAGAATCACATCCACTTTTCTTGAACTGTTTAATGCAGTGGATTTTCCACACCCCAAAAATTCAAAAGGCAGAGCATCTCAGAAAGGTCAATAGTCTCCAGTTTTCAGAAGGTTACATATTGGATAAGGACAAGAACCAATATCTCTCTCCTGATGGGTTAAGAAGGAAACTATGCAGATTTTTATATCTGTGCTTGATTTCTTCTTTATGTAGCCACATTGAATTTAGTGGTTTTCGAAAATATCTCCAGAGGAGACCGGCTGAAGAAATGTAAATGATGTAGTTGCCATTGATTTAAAACCAGTAACCTTTAAGTAAAGTAATAAAAATAAAGGTTTTTGAAAGACTGCGTGCCAAATAAAGGCCGTAAAACATGTTTTGCTATGTGTTTGGCGTGTTATCTTGAGAAACTAATATAACTGCTTCAAACCCAGTCATCCTTGTTTCTTGAGAGAGAGGGAAAAAAAGAGTTGACACTTTGGAAAAGGCAAATTTCTGAGGATTAGCAAGTCTAGGCCACGGTCTGTAACTTGAGAGAGGAGTTATGAGCAACAGGAAAATTATAATCATGAGAACACCTGCTGAACATTTCTGGTGGTGTAGATAAGTGTTCACACCAATTCCGCATAAGGCAGGTATGCACGGGGGCAAAGTGGAGAACGCTGCTGGAGACCACCCAGATCAAGGGTAATTAAAAACTTGTTCTTACAGCTCGCTCTGAAAGTCCCACTCTTGTACTCATGAAGGATTGCTCTGCACAGACCTCCCGAAACCAGGTAATGATTTAAAATATCAGTTCTGCCAATGCAAAGTGTTATTTTATGGCATGGGAATGTGGACTTTTTGGCCTCTGCAAAAGCAATATTTTATTGGCGAGACCTCCGTGTCATTCTTCCACACTCTACCATGCTGGTTAGCTGTCAGTGAAAATGTAGTTTTGACACATCTTTGTTTAGATGCATTTAGTGGAAACCATATTCTGGCACCAGTTTTTTCTATGATTTTATTGGACAGCTTAATATATAATTTTTCATTTATGTATGAAAGGTCAAAAAAGTTAAAAAATAGTACTAAAGGGGAAAACCACCAGCCACATATCTCCTTTCATAACTGATATCAAGAATTCTAGCTGCTTTTACTTACTTAGGTGTTTATATCTGGGACCTATATAGAATATTGATCGGATATGCTATAAAAGCCTGATTGATTTTGGTCCCTGATTTATTATGAGCACTGTCAGGAATATAGAGGCGGCTGTGCTTGCACTTCTCTCTCCATTCATTGCTATGAATAAGAGCTTCCATAGAAGCTTTGTAGATTGTGAGCCCTCGCGGGCAGGGTCCGCTCTCCTCCTGTACCAGTCGTGACTTGTATTGATTAAGATTACTGTACTTGTTTTTTATTATGTATACCGCTCCTCACATGTAAAGCGCCATGGAATAAATGGCGCTATAATAATAAATAATAATAATAATAATAATAGAAATGAATGGAAAGAGCGAGCTGTGCGTGTGGCCAACTATCAATTCCTGAGATCTCGGATCTTAACATAGATGCAGGTCCAACCCTTTTGGATTCACATCTATTGGACATTTATGGCATTTCCCATTGATAAGTCCTAAATATCCCCAAAAGCATAAAAACTTTATTTACACAAAGATGTGTTGTTATGATTGTAATGATAGCGCTTCTGAGCAAAGAGGAGTTGTTCGAGTTCAATAGATCAAAGGCATCAAGGTGGGATTTAATAATCTGCCCGAAACCCAGAAATAAACCTAGTGCTCATTAGAAAAACATCTAAAATGCATTTATAAATGTTTGTTTACAGCTAAGGATCACAACAAGGCACCAATAAGGTGTTAAGGTATAAAATATCTACATTGGAATTTATCTGCGTATTTATATATGTAGATAGATAGATACTGTATGAATATACTGTATAAGATATATAACATTTCCAAAAATACATCTGCAATAAACAATGGTTTTATAAAATAATACTCCGGTGGGAAGAAGCAGGGTAGCGCGATTATACAAACACAGTAGGCAGAAACAGATTTATACACAGGTCAAAGACATTTCTATTTGCCTTTCTAGAACTCATGGACCTTAATAGCTTAGAAAGTGTCTGTTACAGACAAAGAGAATACATTTCAATAGAGGGGGCTGCACTTCTACCGTCATAAATCTGTCCGGGTGGATATTTTATTGCATTTTTATAACTGTATAAGAAATTAATGATGTGACAGCAAAATCTCAACCAGCCCTATTCTGTCAGTCGGTTACATATCTTTATTTATATATGAAATATTACCTGATAAGTAAATTTAGAGACTTGGATCTTATGTTTCTAAGTAGAAAGTACCCGTGACTAAATTGGAAATAATCCCTTAAAAATGAAAGTGTTAAACCTTGCAGCTAATACTATATTTTTATTATCAATGTAAAAACAAGCATCTAAAGCTTATAATAAACTGAGCTGACAAAAGGCCAAGGTCTGGGAAATAAGTTTTCACTTGCTTTGTGGGAGAAAGATGCCAGCAAAACTGGTGACAAAATAAATAGACTATGTGCAGATATATAAACTGTGTACAATACTGCTGCCACAATTACAGTATATCTGCCTCTGTCCTCTGTATTTCAGGAATATAAACTCTGGGCCTTGGCACTTTCTATGGTTCAGGAACAAGACATTATCAGTGAACTACACAAATAAGGACTAATGATGTTAGCAGTGAAATGGTTTTGCCGAGTTTAGGAACTTGTGGATTTAGTCGTTCATGGTTTCCAATGGGCGAATCAGTTCACCCAGTTCCACAAAATAAGAAGAAACACACTGTACACTTACATACAAACCTTCCCAGGCTGGGATCAGGAGTTTTTTTGCGGTTGTCTATGACTCCAACAGTAGAAACTTCATGTTTAAAATCATGTTGAATATATAAATGGTTACAATGTTTTGCTTCACTACATAGATCTTCTTATCAGACACTTCTATAATAATAATAAATAATCTTTATTTTTATATAGCGCTAACATATTCCACAGCACTTTACAGTTTGCACACATTATCATCGCTGTCCCCGATGGGGCTCACAATCTAAATTCCCTATCAGTATGTCTTTGGAATGTGGGAGGAAACCGGAGTATCCGGAGGAAACCCACGCAAACATGGGGAGAACATACAAACTCCTTGCAGATGTCATCCTTGGTGGGATTTGAACCCTGGACGCCAGCGCTGCAGTGCTAACCACTGAGCCACTGTGCTGCCCACGCCTGGGACCTAATAACATTTTTTATATAAAGGCCTGATCTGGACCATGTAATCACCAGAAATAAATAGGTTATAGAAGTCGCTGATTTAGTTTACAGAGTATAAGGCTAAAAAAAGTGAGTGAAATATTTGTTCAATTGATTCACTTATTACGAAGTTGTGAAAACTAAAGTCAGTACAAATGTCTGTTGTCAGCCCTTAAGGGAATATTAGCAAGATATTTAATGGAAAATCATTAAGAAATTGTGTTTGTCAATGTTTTTTTATTTTAAATAATAATAATCCCTATATACCCTTTAAAAAACCATATTTTTTAAATGCCCAAATAAAGCATCTAAACATGTATTAGCTACCTTTAAAAAATCTATGTATAGTTTAAAGAAATGCTACATTACATTTACAGTTTCAACGACGTAAATAGGCTTCTCAGCTACTTCCCTCT
Organism: Ranitomeya variabilis; assembly: GCF_051348905.1. Lineage (NCBI taxonomy): Eukaryota > Metazoa > Chordata > Amphibia > Anura > Dendrobatidae > Ranitomeya > Ranitomeya variabilis. The sequence goes on from NC_135232.1 coordinate 745,408,511, forward strand.
CAATTCCATTTTAATGATGAAATGATACTACTAATACTACCCCAAGCAGGCTGCACAAGGTGTTATAATGAAAAAAAGGCATTTTTATTGATGTGGTTTTATGGAGATGACAGGAAGGTCTGCAATAGCTAGCTCCACACCCGATCCCATTGGAGACATCACAACGTGGCGGAAATGAAGACATCTTCAATGCACGGCGAGAGAGCATTGAGTAATGATGTGCAACAGCCTGAAAATATTTCAACACTTCAACGTGATTTTCCAAACCAACAATTTATATTGTTACAAGTAAATTAAGTATATAATTTAAAAATAAAAGTATATAAAACAAAAGTATATAAAATAACAACAAATGTTTATTTGCTATATTTCTTAGAATGGAATTATTTGTAGTTCTTTTATTTTTACTTTTCTTTTACCTACAAAAAATATTCCATTCTAGAAAATGCTGTAATTTATTGAAAAAACTATAGTGGGTATTACGGTATGTTCACAGAGATTCTGGATTTAGATCTCTTAGAAAATCTAAGTAAAAATAGTTTTTAAGCAAGATAGCATTTTTTCATACTGAGACACCTCCACATGGGGAAAAAAACAAACAGAAATAAACATCTCCATTGTCACGCTGTGACGGTGTTCCATAAGGAAGAGGTGCCTCTAACTGTTCCTGGAGCTGGGACCTTAACTATCCCTGTCCTGGGGGTACTCTTATTGCTAGAGAGGCCAGAGTCTCCACCCTTACTATGCTCCTTTACAAACTCTAATCTGTCCCCTCCCTCACTCCATGAGGCATGGGACAGAAATGAAAGATAAACCAGACACAAAGACAAAACAGGGATAACAGAAAACCTCTATCATCAAACACACTAACCAACAATAGGGAGGAGGATAGGGACTATGATTAATAAACTGACTGGGAATATTAACCAGGAGATAAACACACATCTACAACAGCAAACTACAGAACACCACAACTCCAACTCCAAACTTCAACTACTTAGCTTTAGCACACAGCACAGGAAGACAAATCTTTCACCGGCAGGAACTAAACGCCCAGAGCCTGTATATATATAGGAAGTAAAGGGTAAGCAGTTACAGCTGAGAACAACTAGGCTGTGTGGTCTTAGCCTCCATGGAAAGAGTTCTTAACCCTCTCAGCACTGAAGGAAAGGAAAATCCATTTAAATTAGGACATAAATCACACCATCTCTAAAAATACTGAGATTTATTACCCAACGTGACCATCTAACTCCAAGTTTTCCAATAGGATGGGACACCCTCATGACAGTACCCACCCTTTATCAAGGAGCCATTGGACCCTCGTGACCGAGTTTATCCAGATGGGCTGCATGGAAGGACCAAATTAGTTTACCGGCATTAAACTCAGATGCTGGTACCCGCATCCTTTCCTCAGGAGCATACTCCTTCCAGTGCACCAAGCATTGTACAGAGTGGCAAACCATACAAGAATCCACAATTCTTGCCACCTTAAACTTCAAATTACCATCAACAATAATTCGTGGTGGCAGCAAGGGAGGCGCTACATATTCTCTGAGCAATGACCCATGGCAAAAGTTATGGATTTTAAGAGCTAGAGAAAGCTCAAGACAAAACGCCACAGGGTTAATAACGGGGACCACCTAGGACCTAATTTCCAGGAAGGAATTTTTAGTTTATTATTTCTGGTAGGCAGCCATGCTAAATCTTTCACACCCAGGTCCGGACCTGACAACCGTTTCTTATCAGCCTTGAATTTGTATATGTTACACATGATCTTTAAGTTATCCTGAACCACTTCCTATAGAGATGAGATTGATGAAGAGAATCGTTCCTCCACAGGAACCCCTGAAGACCCCTCCTTACTGAACGTACAGAACTGAGGAGGGGAGCCATATACACCAAAAGATGGTGACTTACCAGTAGACTCACTGTGATGATTATTTAAGGCAAACTCAGCTAATGGTAGAAAAGAAGAGTGACACCCCCGGGTTATCTGATACAAAACACCTGAGATTTGTCTCCAGACTTTTGTTTAGACATTCAGTCTGACGATTAGTTTGAGGATGGAACACAGAAGAAAAAGATACATGTATCCCCAGGCAAGAACAAAATGCCATCCAGAATTTAGATAGAAACTGGGTCCCCCGTTCTGACACCACATCGGAGGGAATCTTGTGTAGCTTCACGATCTCATTGACAAACACCTGAGCCAGGGTCTTAGCATTATGGAGAGAAGGTAAAAATAAATTTTGCTGAACCTATCCACCGCAACTAAGATAACAGTCTTACCAAAGAGGAATGAAGATCTGTAATAAAATTCATGGATAAGTGTGTCAATGACCAGTTGGGCATGGTTAATGGTAGAAGAGCCCCAGAGGAATGAGTATGTGGGGCCTTAGAATGCACATAGACATTACAGGAAGACACAAAGTCCACTACATCATGATGCAACCTTGGCCACCAAAAACGACGAGAAAGGAGGTCCAACCCAATTTTGCGGCGAACCGCAAGAGACTCATACTGAGGGGAGGTCCCTCCTAACTGCATCGGTTTTTCAGAGCACATAGAGAAAGCATCAGTTTTAGGAAGTACCATGCGGGACAGAGTCACAACTGGTCTGTCCCTGAGGCGTCTATCAATGCGTATGGCCAGAGCCATGATGACCTCCAACGACTCAGGAGTTTCGTAAAGCGCTAGGGCATCATTTAATCTTCCTGACAGGCCCTAACAAAATTGACTCCTAAGAGCAGGATAACTAAACCGGGTGTCAGTTGCCCATTTACAGAACTCCCTGCTGGAGCTTACGTAGCTTGGACTCCGCAAGGGAGACACGGTCCGGATCATCATACAAAAGGCCTACAGCCTCAAAAAAAACATCAACTGACCAGCAAGACAGTGAGTCTGAAAGGGCCCAGGATTGAGGATCTCTTGGAAGGAGAGAAATAACTCAGCACTGAAAGAAAGTGAAATTGAGGTAAGTTAAATGTCCACTCAGAAGTAATCGGGTTAATAAGATATTCTCTTTGTTAAAAATTATTCCTGGCGCCACTATAAAACTTTCCATAATTCACTGAAATATTTTGCTGACCGAGACGAGACTAGACTAAAAGTACCAAGTTCTCACATTTGGCTGTTCCCATGTGTCCAACTGGTTTTCATTGTGTTAATGTGATGAAAATACATTATATAGTAAGTTTATCCTACAGACATTAGCAGGTTTGAGTAGCATTAATGATTACAGGGGTGTCAAGAATTTTCTTTGATTGTAGATGTAGGGGGATACAAAGATTGGCCAGTTGGAGTTCAACATGGCCACTCTTTTGGTTCCTCAAAGAGACAATTCTTGGCCAGAGGTGCCTTGCAGCAGCTTACTCCCCGCTCCCCATTTGAAGCCTGTAAAAGCTCAGCTGTATAAGTGTCAACAAGGCATAGCTGTCGGCCTAATGAGCATTTGTCCAGCAGCTATGTAAAATCTTTCTGTCAATATCTATAGTACTTGCCATGCCCCAATAGTGAGAGTGTATACCCTGTCATTGAGATCATATAAGAAAACGCACTGATAAGACCTTTACATATATTCACAGGGTTATGGTGGGCATCATTATGTTTCAAAAGAGACATCTGAACAAGCAGTGCTTGACATGACAGCAGCCTACACTTCTGATGAGCAATGACCAGTGCTGTAACTTGAAGCTCATGGGCCCCAATGCAAAAGCTCCAATGTGTCCCGCAAAGATTGCAATTCACAAATAGAAAGGGTTTTTATATATAGGAAAAAAGGACTCGGGTGCAATTGCAAACCCTTCACGTACTGTAGTTCGGCCCCCGGTAATGCCAAACATTTCTAATTTACTCAATTACACTAAAGCATAATTTTCTCAACTTTCACACCCTCCATTGCCACCCTACGCCCACATATTTTTTAGTCAGCCAGTTCAGTGTCTTCCACATATCTACAGATCTAGCAAGCTACAATGCCTTACAAGTAGGAATACAATGAAGCCGTATACCAGACAACTTCAGGATAAGGCGCAGTTCTCTTTTGACACACACTTTCCCCTATAGAGCGTTAGAATGATTTGCATCCTTCATTTATCTTCCATTTTACATCATGTTCTATGGTCCTGCCACAGCTATTACAGTTTGTGCAAAAAATAAAGACAAATGGACAACATCAATATCACCAGCTTGGGCTTTTCCCATACATAAGTAAAACAGTTTCCTTTCCTTGTGGTTAGAAATGAAGTGATTCATTACTCTTTACTTGCTACACTCGGCCATTCCCCAGCTAAGCATCGCAGGAATGTGGATGTCAATTAATTCATAAATTGTGGAAAATGAGAGGCAAAAAGGTCTCTTGGTATAAACATTAATACATAACTCCAGAAGTGTTCACATCATTGGTTTAATGTTCCAACTTCTTCTCATGACATGACCTTTAAGAAAAAGCTTTAAGAAAGACCCTTGCATTCTGTACAGTTGATTGTCATCATAGCGGGCAGCCACATCAGATATAATACTTGCTATCATTAATGTTACTACATAGAACTTTTATAACCTTTGTGGAAGAGCTGAGTGTCACTTCTTTAATGTAAAAAAGAGAAAAAGAAAGAAAAATAGAAAGATACAAGTAGAATGGGAGACAGAGGGGGGGAGAGAGAGAAAGATTAACAGAGAAAGAAGAAAGAAAAGAGAAAGAATGAGAAAGAACAAAAGAGAGGGAGAAAAAGAAATAAAAAGTAGTGAGATAGAAAAAGTTAAAGAAAGCTAAATAGATAGCAAAAAAAGAGGGAGAAATAAAAGAAAGAAGGGAAAGAGAAAAAAGAATGAGAGTGGGAGAAAGAGAAAGCGAGAGATAAGGTGAGAAAAAGAATGAAAGGAAAGGAAGAAAGGGGAAAACGAGAGAAACAAACAAAGACAGAAAGAGAGAGATTCGGGGAAACAGAGAGAAAGTGAAACTGAGAACGAAGGAGATACTGATATAAAGAAAGAGAAACGGGGAAAGAAAGAGAAACGGAAAGAGAGAGAAACTCGGAGAGAGAAAGGCCGAGAGAAAAGAAGGTTTCCTGTAGTGAAAGAGGAAATCATAGTGGACATTGTAGCACAGTGAGAAGAACATAATATGAACATAATATGTCATGGACTTCTATAGTCGCTTCCCTAGATGGGCCCCTATCCCAAATTACCACAGTCCATATTACCCTACTCTACACTGGATCTGGTAATGCGAATATGTATTTGGTTCTGCTGAGAAAACAGGAAAAGTAAAGAAAGAGAGAAAGAAAGAGAGAGATGCATCCCTACAATGAGAGTCTTCCACGTTAACAGAACTTTTAGATTTCCTGTTGCACATAGTCTGTCTAAAGCAGAACAGACTATGCTATCCATGCTACGATTAATGGCATCTGGGACGCCAGAAACGCATCAGATTTTTATATTTGTATGTCAGGTTTTACAGTTTAAAGAAATGAAATAGTGCTTTTATTTCACCTGTGGAAGTGCTGCTCTCTCCACTTTTCCCAGAAAGTCTGTGTTTTGCTGGTTATTCACATTGGATAAATGTCAGCACAAACCACAGATTTCGGCAGGACCGGACAATCATCTGGTATGGATAGGGCTGTCCAGACTCTCTCTTGACGGCAAACTTCAGGGGAGAGAAGAATTGTGCAGGTTGTTATTTTACAGGCTGGATCCTTTGTTCTCAAACAATATAAGTCGTCAGAACAGGCGATTGGCAGCAGCACCTTTCCCTCTTCTAATGGGAACAAATATACACTTGTCCAAGTCCCCCATCTTTCTAGGTGGTTGAGATAAGTCGCTGTCTAAGGTGGGTAACTATCCTGTCAATAAAGTTTTATCCATGAGGGAACAAAATAATTATTTTAGGTTTTTGCTATGCTTTTGTCAAAAAGAAAAAACAACAATGCATTTAAAGGGGCTGTTTGGTCCGAATCGATAGTCTGCAGTCATTCTGAGAAGTCTGCGGGCTGTCTGAGCACTGTGGGCTGTGGGAATTTGAAAGACACTAGTGGGATCCCTATGAATCACCCCCACTAAACTGGTGATTGGACTCGCTCTGACCCTCGGTGGCTTTTGAGCCCGCGCCTGAGGACGCCCTGAGTCAGATGCTGAGTTCAAGCGGGAATTCTCACCCTACACTGACCGGCTGTCAGGAAAGCGCACTGATTGCGCACAGTGCCGTACAGGCGGGCACTGCGAATAGACGCAGAAATGTGTGCTAAGTGTGCAGGTAGCACTGTCGGGCGCTAGGTAGCTTCCACCATTCGCGAGCAGTCATCAACACAAGGAATGGGAATGATTAAGGAGCTTTCATCCATTGACAGACATTCATCAACACACACACGTTATCAAGTTTACACTAGCGCATGGCCGTGCGGCCATGCGAACCTTTTATAGCTGTAGCTCTCAAGGACCTTCCTAATGGTCCAATAGAAGCTGCTACAGGACCTAAGCATGTGACCCCCGACCTCCAATGGGAGCTCTTCCTGTGGGCATGCTCAGTATGGGAAAAGCGGGACTTAGTCCCTGAAACACCTGCTCGCTGCTGATCAGTACTGGCTACAAAGGCAGAGCCTGGAAAGGCAGCAGTAACCAAGCGCACAGTATCAGCTAGAGCCAGGCGCTGGGACCGACATCTCCACTGAGCAGGCTCCACTGCGGCTGGAGGAGAATGGGAGACCGCAGCAGACATGGTTCGAGATTCCCCCTGTGCAGAGGCAGGAAATCGACGCCTAACATTACCTCCCTCCTAGGCCCCCCTCCCTGGGCTTCAAAGGCTGCAATGAGCAGCGGAGCCCGAATGTGCTCAACAGGCTCCCAGGTCCTGTCCTCTGGGCCATGACCCTTCCAATCCACTAGATAGAATTTTTTATCACGTACCACCTTACACCCCATAATAGCATTCACCTCGTAATCGTCCGTGGATGAGCCCGATGTCCCAGCAGATGATTCGGAAAACCGGGACATGTGAACGGGTTTTAGGAGGGACACATGAAAGGTGTCGGTGATACCTAGGCGTGGAGGAAGGGCCAACCGATATATCCACAGGGTTGACTTTTTCCAGGATCTTGAAAGGTCCTATGTAGCGAGGCACAAACTTAGTGGACTCAACTCGCAGCCTGATGTTACGGGCGGAGAGCCACACTAAGTCGCCAGGAGCAAAGGTCGGAGCAGGGCAGAAACCCTCATTCTCTCCTTGGAGGCCCGGATGTCATCCTGTGTGCGGTCCCAAATGTCACGTGCCTCCACCGCCCAGTCTGCCACCTTAGAATCGATGGATGACATGGGCATGGGCACAGGGACGCGCGGATGCTGGCCGTAGTTAAGGAGGAATGGGGTCTGCCCTGTGGAGTCGGCTACGGAGTTGTTCAATGCAAACTCCGCCCATGGTAGCAAGGATGCCCAGTCATCCTGCCTGGTGGAGACAAAATGTCGCAGGTATGTGACCAGAGTCTGGTTGACCCTCTCTACCAACCCATTTGTCTCTGGGTGGTACGCAGAAGAGAGATTCAACTCAATGCTGAGTAAAAAACAGAGCTCTCTCCAAAAGCGAGACGCAAACTGGGGACCCTGGTCACTGACAATTTTGTCTGGCATACCATGTAGGCGGAAAACATGTTTAATGAACAGCGCCGCCAAGGCCCGTGCAGAAGGTAACCGTGGAAGCGACACCAAGTGCACTATTTTGGAAAAATGGTCGGTGACTACCCAGATAATGGTGCAGCTACGAGACTTGGGTAAGCCCACCAGGAAGTCCATCCCGACCATCTCCTAGGGCCTGTCTGCCACCGGCAGGGGGTAAAGTAACCCAGCAGGCCGTTGCCGAGGAGACCGATTCTTGGCGCAGGAGACACACGCCCGAATATAGTCCCTGATGTCACGGGCCATATGTGGTCACCAGGACGTCCTCGTCAGAAGCTCAAATGTCCTCTTGGTCCCACAATGTCCTCCCACCCTGGACGAGTGAGTCCAAGAGAGAACCTCCGGTCGCAAATTAGATGGTACAAAAGTCTTGCCTTGGGGCACAGACTCTAGTGAACCAAAGCCACAGTTCTCAGGCTCTCTGAAGGGACAATAAGCCGAGGCTCCTCCTCCTCCTCTCATGACACAAAGGAGGGAGAGAGCATCGGCCCGAGTGTTCTTCTCCCCGGAGAGAAAATGGAGGGTAAAGTGGAACCGGGAGAAGAACAGGGACCATCTGGCCTGGCGAGAGTTTAGCCGCTGGGTGGTTTGTAAATACTGCAAATTTTTGTGGTCGGTGAATACTTGGAAGGGGTAGCTGTTATGTTGGGCTGGTGGTTAGGAGCACTAGAAATGACCAGATAAGCAAACTAGCAATACAGGATGAGCTCTGGGAAGTGGGAGCTCTGCTGACCGCAACCCCTAATCCTATCGCAACAACTAGAAATAGCCGTGGAGCGTTCCTGACTCTACCTAGATGCCTCTTCACAGCCTAAGAGCTAACTACCCCTAAAGATAGAAAATACAGCCTACCTTGCCTCAGAGAAATTCCCCAAAGAAATAGGCAGCCCCCACATATATTGACTGTGAGTTAAGATGGAAGTCACAAACACAGGAATGAAATAGGTTTCAGCATAGGAGGCCAGACTTAACTAAACAGACAGAGGATAGAAAAGGTATCTTTGCGGTCAGCATAAAAAACTAACAAAAAACCACGCAGAGTGTGCAAAAGAAACCACCGCACCGACTCACGGCGCGGTGGTGCCACTCTGCATCCCAGAGCTTCCAGCTAACAAGATTAAATCATAATAGCAAGCTGGACAAAAACACAGTGGTAACAAATAAGCTAGCAGGGACTTAGCTTTTGCTGAAATAGACAGGTCATATGAAAGATCCAAGAGAACTGAACCAGTACTAGGACATTGACAGCTGGCATCAAGTAAAGATCTGAGTGGAGTTAAATAGAGCAGCCAGCCAAGGCCTGAACGAGATCAGCTGGAGAAGGAATCTCAGAACCAGCAGCTCCACTCACAGCCACCAGAGGGAGTCCATGAACAGAACTCACCGAAGTACCATTCATAACCACAGGAGGGAGCTCGAGAACAGAATTCACAACAGTACCCCCCCCTTGAGGAGGGGTCACCGAACCCTCACCAGAGCCTCCAGGCCGCTCCGGATGAGCCAAATGAAAGGCACGGACAAGATCGGCAGCATGAACATCAGAGGCAACTACCCAGGAATTATCCTCCTGACCATAACCTTTCCACTTGACTAGGTACTGAAGTTTCCGTCTCGAAATACGAGAATCCAAAATCTTCTCCACCACATACTCCAACTCCCCCTCAACCAACACCGGGGCAGGAGGATCAACGGAGGGAACCATAGGAGCCACATATCTCCGGAACAACGACCTATGGAACACATTATGGATGGCGAAAGAAGCTGGAAGGTCCAAACGAAATGACACAGGATTAATAATTTCAGAAATCTTATAAGGACTAATGAAACGAGGCTTAAACTTAGGAGACGAAACCTTCATAGGAACAAAACGAGACAACAACCAAACCAAATCCCCAACACGAAGTCGGGGACCAACACAGCGACGGCGGTTAGCGAAACGTTGAGCCTTCTCCTGGGACAATGTCAAATTGTCCACTACGTGAGTCCAAATTTGCTGCAACCTGTCCACCACAGAATCCACACCAGGACAGTCCGAAGGCTCAACCTGCCCTGAAGAAAAACGAGGGTGGAAACCAGAATTACAGAAAAAAGCGAAACCAAAGTGGCCGAGCTGGCCCGATTATTAAGGGCGAACTCAGCCAAAGGCAAGAAGGACACCCAATCATCCTGATCAGCAGAAACAAAGCATCTCAGATATGTCTCCAAAGTCTGATTGGTTCGTTCGGTTTGGCCATTTGTCTGAGGATGGAAAGCTGAAGAAAAAGACAAATCAATGCCCATCTTAGCACAAAAGGACCGCCAAAATCTTGAAACAAACTGGGAACCTCTGTCCGACACGATGTTCTCCGGAATGCCATGTAAACGAACCACATGCTGGAAAAACAATGGAACCAAATCAGAGGAGGAAGGCAATTTAGGCAAAGGTACCAAATGGACCATCTTAGAGAAGCGATCACAAACCACCCAGATAACTGACATCCTCTGAGAGACAGGGAGATCTGAAATAAAATCCATGGAAATATGCGTCCAGGGCCTTTTCGGGACCGGCAAGGGCAAAAGCAACCCACTGGCACGAGAACAGCAGGGCTTAGCCCGAGTACAAGTCCCACAGGACTGCACAAAAGAACGCACATCTCGTGACAAGGAAGGCCACCAAAAGGATCTAGCCACCAAATCTCTGGTACCAAAGATTCCAGGATGACCAGCCAACACCGAACAATGAACCTCAGAGATAACTCTACTAGTCCATCTATCAGGGACAAACAGCTTCTCCGCTGGGCAACGGTCAGGTCTATCAGCCTGAAACTCCTGCAACACCCGCCGCAAATCAGGGGAGATGGCAGACAAAATTACCCCCTCTTTGAGAATACCAGCCGGCTCAGGAACTCCCGGAGAATCAGGCACAAAACTCCTTGAAAGGGCATAAGCCTTCACATTCTTAGAGCCCGGAAGGTACGAAACCACAAAATTGAAGCGGGAGAAAAACAGCGACCATCGAGCCTGTCTAGGATTCAACCGCTTGGCAGACTCGAGATAAGTCAGATTCTTGTGATCCGTCAAGACCACCACGCGATGTTTGGCTCCTTCAAGCCAATGTCGCCACTCCTCAAACGCCCACTTCATAGCCAACAATTCTCGATTACCCACATCATAATTGCGCTCAGCAGGCGAAAACTTTCTAGAAAAGAAAGCACATGGTTTCATCACAGAGCCATGAGAACCTCTTTGAGACAAAACAGCCCCTGCTCCAATCTCAGAAGCATCCACCTCGACCTGAAACGGGAGCGAAACATCTGGCTGACACAACACAGGGGCAGAAGAAAAACGACGCTTCAGCTCCTGAAAAGCCTCAACGGCCGCAGAGGACCAATTGACCACATCAGCACCTTTCTTGGTCAAATCAGTCAATGGTTTAACAACACTAGAAAAATTAGCGATGAAGCGACGGTAAAAATTAGCAAAGCCCAGAAATTTCTGAAGGCTCTTCACAGAAGTAGGCTGAGTCCAATCATAAATGGCCTGAACTTTAACAGGGTCCATCTCGATAGTAGAAGGGGAAAAAATGAAGCCCAAAAAGGAAACCTTCTGAACTCCAAAGAGACATTTAGACCCCTTCACAAACAAGGAATGAGCACAAAGGACCTGGAACACCATTCTGACCTGCTTCACATGAGACTCCCAATCGTCCGAAAAGACCAAAATATCATCCAAATATACAATCATGAATCTATCCAGGTACTTTCGGAAGATGTCATGCATAAAGGACTGAAACACAGATGGAGCATTAGAGAGCCCGAATGGCATCACCAAGTACTCAAAATGGCCCTCGGGCGTATTAAATGCTGTTTTCCATTCATCGCCCTGTTTAATACGCACAAGATTATACGCCCCTCGAAGATCTATCTTGGTGAACCAGCTAGCTCCCTTAATCCGAGCAAACAAATCAGACAGTAGCGGCAAAGGGTACTGAAATTTGACGGTGATTTTATTAAGAAGGCGGTAATCTATACAAGGTCTCAGAGAACCATCCTTCTTGGCCACAAAAAAGAACCCTGCTCCCAATGGTGACGACGACGGGCGAATATGCCCTTTCTCCAAGGACTCCTTTACATAACTCCGCATTGCAGCGTGTTCTGGCACAGATAAATTGAACAATCGGCCCTTCGGAAACTTACTACCAGGAATCAAATTAATAGCACAATCGCAATCCCTATGAGGAGGTAGGGCACTGGATTTGGGCTCATCAAATACATCCCGGTAATCTGACAAGAACTCAGGGACTTCAGAAGGATGGGAAGACGAAATAGACAACAATGGGACATCCCCATGTACCCCTTGACAACCCCAACTGGATACAGACATTGATTTCCAATCCAATACAGGATTATGGACCTGTAGCCATGGCAACCCCAAAACGACCACATCATGCAGATTATGCAACACCAAAAAGCGAATATCCTCCTGATGTGCAGGAGCCATGCACATGGTCAATTGAGTCCAGTACTGAGGCTTATTCTTGGCCAAAGGTGTAGCATCAATTCCTCTCAATGGAATAGGATACTGCAAGGGCTCCAAGAAAAAACCACAGCGCCTGGCAAACTCCAAGTCCATCAAATTCAGGGCAGCGCCTGAATCCACAAATGCCATAACAGAATAGGACGACAAAGAGCAAATCAGAGTAACGGACAAAAGAAATTTTGGCTGTACCGTACCAATGGTGGCAGACCTAGCGAACCGTTTAGTGCGCTTAGGACAATCAGAGATAGCATGAGTGGAGTCACCACAGTAAAAACACAGCCCATTCTGACGTCTGTATTCTTGCCGTTCAGCTCTGGTCAAGGTCCTATCACATTGCATAGGCTCAGGCTTCTGCTCAGAAAACACCGCCAAATGGTGCACATTTTTGCGCTCACGTAAGCGTCGATCGATCTGAATGGCCAAGGACATAGACTCATTCAGACCAGCAGGCGTGGGAAATCCCACCATAACATCCTTAAGGGCTTCAGAAAGACCCTTTCTGAAAATTGCCGCCAGGGCACACTCATTCCACTGAGTAAACACAGACCATTTTCTGAACTTCTGACAATATACCTCCGCTTCATCCTGACCCTGACACAAAGCCAGCAAAATTTTCTCTGCCTGATCCACTGAATCTGGTTCATCATAAAGCAATCCAAGCGCCAGAAAAAACGCATCTACATTACGCAATGCAGGATCTCCTGGTGCAAGGGAAAATGCCCAGTCTTGAGGGTCACCACGTAGCAAAGAAATAATGATTTTTACTTGCTGAATGGGGTCACCAGAGGAGCGGGGTTTCAAAGCAAAAAACAGTCTACAATTATTTTTGAAATTCAGGAACTTAGATCTATCCCCAGAAAACAAATCAGGAATTGGAATTCTGGTTTCTAACATCGGGTTCTGAACTACATAATCTTGAATGCTTTGTACCCTTGCAGTGAATTGATCCACACAAGAGGACAGACCTTAAATGTCCATATCTACACCTGTGTCCTGAACCACCCAGAGGTTCAGGGCAAAAGAAATACAAAACACACTGCAGAGAAAAAAAAATGGTCTCAGAACTTATCCCTCTATTGAGATGCATTAACACTTTGTGGGCCAGCTGTACTGTTATGTTGGGCTGGTGGTTAGGAGCACTAGAAATGACCAGATGAGCAAACTAGCAATACAGGACGAGCTCTGGGAAGTGGGAGCTCTGCTGACCGCAACCCCTAATCCTATCGCAACAACTAGAAATAGCCGTGGAGCGTTCCTGACTCTACCTAGACGCCTCTTCACAGCCTAAGAGCTAACTACCCCTAAAGATAGAAAATACAGCCTACCTTGCCTCAGAGAAATTCTCCAAAGAAATAGGCAGCCCCCACATATATTGACTGTGAGTTAAGATGGAAGTCACAAACACAGGAATGAAATAGGTTTCAGCATAGGAGGCCAGACTTAACTAAACAGACAGAGGATAGAAAAGGTATCTTTGCGGTCAGCATAAAAAACTAACAAAAAAACATGCAGAGTGTGCAAAAGAAACCACCGCACCGACTCACGGCGCGGTGGTGCCACTCTGCATCCCAGAGCTTCCAGCTAACAAGATTAAATCATAATAGCAAGCTGGACAAAAACACAGTGGTAACAAATAATCTAGCAGGGACTTAGCTTTTGCTGAAATAGACAGGTCATATGAAAGATCCAAGAGAACTGAACCAGTACTAGGACATTGACAGCTGGCATCAAGTAAAGATCTGAGTGGAGTTAAATAGAGCAGCCAGCCAAGGCCTGAACGAGATCAGCTGGAGAAGGAATCTCAGAACCAGCAGCTCCACTCACAGCCACCAGAGGGAGTCCATGAACAGAACTCACCAAAGTACCATTCATAACTAGTGTTGAGCGATACCGTCCGATACTTGAAAGTATCGGTATCGGAAAGTATCGGCCGATACCGTCACAGTATCGGAATCCAATCCGATACCGATACCCGATACCAATACAAGTCAATGGGACTCATGTATCGGACGGTATCCCTGATGGTTCCCAGGGTCTGAAGGAGAGGAAACTCTCCTTCAGGCCCTGGGAACCATATAAATGTGTAAAAGAAAGAATTAAAATAAAAAATATCGCTATACTCACCTGTCCGACGCAGCCGGGACTTCAGCGCAGGAACCGGCAGCGTTGTTTGTTTAAAAATCGCGCTATTACTTGGTTACGTGAATTCCCGGCTTGTGATTGGTCAGGTCGGCCATGTTGCCGGGACGCGGACCAATCACAGCAAGCCGTGACGAAATTACGTCACGGCTTGCTGTGATTGGTCCGCGTCCCGGCAATATGGCCGCCCTGACCAATCACAAGCCGGGACGTCACGGGAGGCTGGACACGCGCTCATTTTAAAATGGGCGCGTGTCCAGCCTCCCGTGACGTCACGGCTTGTGATTGGTTGCGCCGCGATCAACCAATCACAAGCCGGGAGGCTGGACGCGCTCATTTTGAAATGGGCGCGTGTCCAGCCTCCCGTGACGTCACGGCTTGTGATTGGTTGCGCCGCGATCAACCAATCACAAGCCGGGAGGCTGGACGCGCTCATTTTGAAATGGGCGCGTGTCCAGCCTCCCGGCTTGTGATTGGTTGACCGCGACGCAACCAATCACAAGCCGTGACGTCACGGGAGGCTGGACACGCGCCCTTTTTAAAATGAGCGCGTTTCCAGCCTCCCGTGACGTCACGGCTTGTGATTGGTTAACGGCGGCCATGTTGCCGGGACGCGGACCAATCACAGCAAGCCGTGACGTATTTTCGTCACGGCTTGCTGTGATTGGTCCGCGGCCCGGCAACATGGCCGCCCTGACCAATCACAAGCCGGGACTTCGCGTAACCATGTAAAAGCAGGAATTTTAAACAAACAACGCTGCCGGTTCCTGCGCTGAGGTCCCGGCTGCGTCGGACAGGTGAGTATAGCGATATTTTTTATTTTAATTCTCTATTTTACACATTTTAACATTAATGTTGTTCCGATACCCGATACCCGATACCACAAGAGTATCGGAATCCCGGTATCGGAATTCCGATACAGCAAGTATCGGCCGATACCCGATACTTGCAGCATCGGAATGCTCAACACTATTCATAACCACAGGAGGGAGCTCGAGAACAGAATTCACAACAGGTAGCGAGCCCCCTCCAGAAGATGTTTCCACGCCGAAAAGGCCAACTTCATGGCTAACAGCTCCCTGTCCCCGATGGAATAATTCCTCTCCGCCGGCGTGAAGGTCTTGGAGAAGAAGAAGCAAGGATGCTTCTGATCTTGAGCATCCTTCTGGAAGAGGACTGCTCCAGCTCCGACGGAAGAGGCATCCACCTCCATGATAAATGGTTTATCAACACAGGGGCGATGTAAAATGGGAGCGCCAGTGACGTGTGACTTCAGGGAGGCCTTGGAGACCTCCTCCGACCACAATTTGGGATTAGCTCCCTTCTTGGTGAGGGCAACCAGGGGAGCTACCAAAGTTGAGTAGTGGGGAATGAACTGGCGATAATAGTTGATGAACCCCTTAAAGCGCTGCACCGCTTTGAGAGAATGGGGTTCTTGCCAGTCGATCACAGCCTGCAGCTTGGCAGGATCCATAGCCAATCCTTGGGCAGAGATGATATAGCCCAGGAAATGCAAAGACTCCTGCTCAAACACTTACTTCTCCAACTTGGCATACAGGGAGTTTGCCCATAGGAGGTCGAAGACTTTGCAAACATCTCTCCGGTGGGAGTCTATATCTGGAGAGTAGATGAGAATATCATCCAGATAGACTACAACCGAGGTGGAGAGCATATCCCAGAAGATATCGTTTACAAAGTCTTGGAAAATGGCTGGGGCATTACAAAGCCCAAAGGGCATCACCAGGTATTCATAGTGCCCATCCCTGGTGTTAAAAGCTGTCTTTCATTCGTCCCCCTCACGGATGCGAATCAGGGTGTAAGCACCCCGCAGATCAAGCTTAGTAAATACTCTCGCTCCCCGCAACCTATCGAAGAGCTCAGATATCAGGGGCAGAGGGTATTTATTCTTAACAGTGATGGCGTTAAGACCACTGTAATCTATGCATGGATGTAATTCTCCATTCTTCTTCTGCATAAAGAAGAACCCCGCCCCTGCAGGTGACACTGACTTCCTAATGAATCCTCTTGCCAGATTCTCCTGAATGTACCGAGACATTGCCTCTGTCTCCGGGAGAGATATCGGGTAGATTCGACCCCGGGGAGGCTCAGCACCAGGCAAGAGGTCAATAGGACAGTCATAGGAGTGGTGAGGCGGAAGGGTCTCTGCAGCCCTCTTGGAGAACACGTCAGCATATGGCCAATAGTGCTTGGGGAGAGAGTAAAAATCTGCAGGCACTTCAGTTGTAGCAACCTGAACGCACTCCCTCAGACATCTACCCTCACAAGATTCACTCCATCCCAGAATTCTACCTGAGGACCACTCTAGATGAGGAGAGTGGTAGCGTAGCCATGGTATCCCCAACAGGACCTCATCAATTCCCTCAGGAATGACTAGCAGGGAGATAATCTCCTGATGCGATGGAGACATTTATAAGGTAAATGGGATGGTTTGGTGTGTTATCTGTGAGGGCAGTGTCGACCCATTTACCACCCGTATGGTCACAGGTTTGGCAAGCATCACCAGGGGTATTGTGTGTCGCTGGGCGAAGGTAGATGACATAAAATTGCCCTCCGCCCCGGAATCCATGCAAAGCTCTACCGTAAGAGTGGATGGGCCTATGGTAATTGTCCCCTTGAAGGATAGTTTGGAGGAAAACGTCACCGTGTCTAGTGTACCTCCTCCTACAACCACTAGACGCTGACATTTTCCTGACTGCTGGGAACATCTGGAGGCAAGATGTCCTGACTGCCGGCAAACATGACAGACCTTGAGTGCACGAGTGGTCCGGGACTTAGATCCCGCTTGTGACACCTCCATGCCCTCATGTGACTTGGATGCCTGGACCGGATATTCCAGAGGTTTGGCGAAGGTGGGAGCCAGCCAAAACCTCTGACAACACTGGGCTCGCTCCAACCTTCGCTCGTTAAAACAAAGGCCGATGCGAGTTGATACAGCTATTAGCTCCTCCAGTGTGGCGGGAATGTCCCTGGTGGCCAAAGTGTCCTTCACATGGTCAGCCAGCCCCCTCCAAAATACAGGGATGAGGACTTAATCCGGCAACTCCAGCTAAGATGCTAAAGTCCGGAAGTGGACGGCAAAATGGCCTACCATGGACGAGCCCTGGGTCAATGCCAGCAGATGGAGCGCTGTATCATGGGTGACTCGAGATCCTAAAAAGACCTGTTTCAGAGTGCTCAGAAACAGCGGAGCACTCTGCACCACATGATCGTCGCGCTCCCACAGCGGCGTAGCCCACTCCAGTGCCCTGTCCGACAGAAGGGATATAATGAATCCCACCTTTGCCTGCTCTGTGGGAAAACGTGCAGCCAGGAGCTCGAGGTGTATAGCACACTGGCTCACGAATCGCCTACATGACTTGCTATCACCAGAGTATTTATCTGGCAGCGGGAGGCGGGATAAGGTCATAGGGGTGGCAGTGGACAAACTTGCTGCAGCCATGCTAGCAGCCTGAACAGCTGCTGCGGTAACATCCACACCTGAGGTTGTACGCTCAAGAGCCACCAACCTGCCCTCCAGCTGCTGGATGTACCGCTGCAGTCGCTGTTCGTCCACCATTACTAGCCAGACCCTGGCGCTAGTATAATTTTAAGACTGGCGGAATGCACCAAATAATAATATTAGAGAATATGAGGTGCGTTCGCAGTCTGGGGTCCACCATGCAGTGATGACACCTGCTGCTGATTAATGGCGGATGGACGCTTGCTCACACGCGGGTTAGACCTCACCCAGTGTGAATAGAAGTGAACTCTGTTGCTTCACAGAGTCGTCGTAAATACGCTGCACCCTGTTAACAGTCACAGGGTGCAGCTGAAAGACACTAGTGGGATCCCTATGAATCACCCCCACTAAACTGGTGATTGGACTCGCTCTGACCCTCGGTGGCTTTTGAGCCTGCGCCTGAGGACGCCCTGAGTCAGATGCTGAGTCCAAGTGTGAATTCCCACGCTAGACTGACCGGCTGTCAGGAAAGCTCACTGATTGTGCACAGTGCCGTACAGGCAGGCACTGCGAATAGATGCAGAAATGTGTGCTAAGTGTGCAGGTAGCACTGTCGGGCGCTAGGTAGCTTCCACCATTCGCGAGCAGTCATCAACACAAGGAATGGGAATGATTAAGGAGCTTTCATCCATCGACAGACATTCATCTACACACACACGTTATCAAGTTTATACTAGTGCATGGCCGTGCGGCCATGCGAACCTTTTATAGCTGTAGCTCTCAAGGACCTTCCTAATGGTCCAATAGGAGCTGCTATAGGACCTGAGCGTGTGACCCCAGACCTCCAATGGGAGGTCGTTCTGTGGGCTTGCTCAGTATGGGAAAAGCGGGACTTTAGTCCCTGAAATGCCTGCTCGCTGCTGATCAGTACTGGCTACAAAGGCAGAGCCTGGAAAGGCAGCAGTAACCAAGCGCACAGTATCAGCTTGAGCGAGACGCTGGGACCGATGTCTCCGCTGAGCAGGCGCCACTGCGGCTGGAGGAGAATGGGAGACCGCAGATGACATGGTTCAAGATTCCCCATGTGCAGTGGCGGGAACTTGACTCCTAACACGGAGAGTCCTTCTGTAGCCAAATGCAGAGCAACTGTCTGATGCATCTGACACACCCGTGACAGTATGTATGAGTTATACATATTCTCGGCCAGTGGGTGCGGCTCTGCTTCTATACACTTGTGTTGAGGGAGGCTGCACCCTCTAGTCGACCACGCCCACTAGACAGACCACACCCTTGCTCATTACCAGTCTATGGAGCAAGGCCGTGCCTACTAGACGGGCCCTGGCTAGGAGTATGTATAACACATATAAGAACATTTCTAAAACAATCCACAGCGAGGAGATTGGAACAAAACAAAATCCTCTAAACTGCATGCTCGCAAATGCCAGAAGCCTGACAAACAAGATGGAAGAACTAGAAGCAGAAATATCTACAGGTAACTTTGACATAGTGGGAATAACCGAGACATGGTTAGATGAAAGCTATGACTGGGCAGTTAACTTACAGGGTTACAGTCTGTTTAGAAAGGATCGTAAAAATCGGAGAGGAGGAGGGGTTTGTCTCTATGTAAAGTCTTGTCTAAAGTCCACTTTAAGGGAGGATATTAGCGAAGGTAATGAGGATGTCGAGTCCATATGGGTCGAAATTCATGGAGGGAAAAATGGTAACAAAATTCTCATTGGGGTCTGTTACAAACCCCCAAATATAACAGAAATCATGGAAAGTCTACTTCTAAGGCCGGGGTCACACATGGCGTAAGACAATACGCCACGTATTATACGTCCGTACTACGCATTGAATACGCCAAAATGTCTCCGTAAGCAACTTCCGTAGTTCCGGCGTTGCTGAGGTGTGGTCGCGTATTTTGCGCATGTGCTTGTGCGTGTGTGATCCGTATGTGATCCGTATGGCGTATTTCGCACGCACCATGACAAAATGGACATTTAACGGTTTTCAGGCCTGGAAATCATTTAAACCATCATTAACCACACTATTTAAGCCCTCTACAACAGGTGGAGGCCTCCCATCTGCCCTATATGTTCTCTAGCATATTTTGGCTGTGTGGCTTGGAGATTACAACCATGTCTGGCCCTGTGTATTTAAGCACAACTCAGCGGGTGTTGCTTCACTGGGTGTTGTCTCGTCGCTTTGGACAGCCATATCCGGTCAATGTGGATCCGCGAAGGAGGAGACGAAGATTGTGGGTACATCCTCTATTGACCCAACGCCAGAGTAAAGGCCATTTCCAGAGACTATATTCAGCTTTGAGGGCACATCCAGAGAAGTTTTACCAGTATACTCGCATGTCCATCCGGACTTTTGACATGTTGTTGGAGATCTTACGTCCTGGGATCACCTTTCAGGACACCTGGATGAGAAAAGCCATCTCTGCTGAGGAGCGTCTGCTCCTAACCTTACGGTATGTCTTCCACATTTGAAAATAATGGTTTTTATTTTGCTTTTCTTTACAAATGTGTGGTGTCCTACTAGGTTTCATTAACTTCCCTTGGACATGAAGCCACAAGCACATATCAAAGAATGTTGGCAAGATTCTAGTCTATTTTTTTTTTTAAATTAAAATTTGTATACTGTAAATAATGTAATAGTCAATGAAATATACACTTGGGCTTATTCCTTGGATCTTAGTGCTCATGTTTTTTTCTTTTCACTTTTTGTTGTATTGCAGCTTCCTGTCCACAGGATTGTCCTATGCGGGTCTACACCTGGAGTTTCTGATTGGGCGGTCGACCATTTCAGGCATTGTTAGGACAACCTGTTCCCAAATCTGGCTGAAACTACATGAAGCTGTGTTGCCTGAGCCAAAACAGGACGATTGGATTAAAATCGCCACAGGTTTCACAAATAATTGTGACTTCCCTAATTGCATTGGAGCTGTGGATGGGAAACATATCAGGGTGCGTAAGCCGCCGAACTCTGGTTCCCAATTCTACAATTACAAGCAGTTTTTCTCTGTAGTTCTGTTAGCAGTTGCTGACAGTAACTACAGGTTTATAATTGTAGACATTGGGGCCTATGGGCGAACTGGAGACTCTAGGGTCTTCAATTCGTCCATAATGGGTCGGCGGCTACGTGACAACCAGTTGAATCTCCCACCACCACAACAACTCCCAGGCTCCAATGCGGAAGCAGTGCCTTTTGTTTTGGTTGGAGATGAGGCCTTCCAACTGTCGAGGCACGTCATGAGGCCTTACCCCAGGCGCAACCTTGACCACCGGCGGAGGGTGTTTAATTTGAGACTTGCCAGGGCACGGAGACTGGTTGAGTGCGCCTTTGGGATTCTTGTGGCCAAATGGCGTGTTCTTCAGTCTGCCATCCAGCTGAGTGAGGCTACAATCAACGAAGTGATCAAAGCCTGTGTCATTCTACATAATTTCACAAGAATACATGATTGTTCATCACCAAACGTGGAAGATAACCTCATGATCAATGTTCGTAGGCCTACCCCATATGTCCCTCCTCCGCGTCGTCCACTTTCTGGTCTGAAAGTTCGTGATATCTTTACCAATTATTTTTTGACTCCTCAAGGTGCTATTCCCTGGCAAGACTATGCCTTTTTGCATGTGTAATTAATTAGCTAACTAAAGTATGTGTTCAACAATTTTCCAACTCTGTGTTTAGTATTTTCTTATTTCACATATGGTTAGCAGCATATCATGTGTGTGTGATGGAAGAATGAATACAGCGCAGGCAGACGGTGATTGTTAGTAACAAAACGTTTTACTTACTGGGTTTACTTTTTTAACTGTGTAGGTTATTATTTAGTCATAACCTTTTTTGGGCCTTATAAAGTGTTTTTTTTCTTTTTTGCCCAAAATTGCCACTACAACCACAAGCAACCATGCTCTGTAGTGAGAATACAAGCATACAGATTGTATACAAATCATATTAAAAAAACAAATAAAAATTTAAAATAAACATAAAAAAATAATATAAAAAAATAAAAAAATTACAAGTCCTGGTAGGTTGGGGCAGGAGAAGCAGCTTGCTCAGTGTCTGCATCAGGTGGCATTTGTAGGCCCAATTGTGCAGAACCCTGTGCAGATGATGTTGTGGCCTGAGGGACATTTGGCCAGCTATGATGCTGGGAACTTGGAAGAGTGGGGCGAGGATTTGGGAGATACCCCTGCTGCTGATAACCATATGGCCGGGAATCATAACCCAACCCAAAATGACCATATTGTCCATACCCAGGTTGGGACCAGCCTCCAGCACTGGGTGTGGACAAGTGGCCATATTGGGATGGTTGAAGATATCCCGCCATATGTTGCTGAGGTGGACATTGTGTGTTTGATGGGGGTTGGGGCTGAGGTGTTGGCTGACGTGGAGGGGGTGGTTCAGATCCTTGTTGAGCTGCCAGGCCTTGTAATCTCAGAGGCCGCAGAACATTTTCAGGTGACATCTGCCACTGTTCAATCATCAGCATGAGATTGTATGGGTTATTTGGGGGTGTGCATGCGTCAACAAGGATCTGAAAACACCCTCTCACACGTAGCCTTAACTCCCGCTCTATGGACCTTAAGTAATGGGCCATGCTCCTGGTAAATCCCTCCTCTCCATCATCGTCTCTAACACGTGCCAAGTAGCTCATGACCCCTGCATCCACGTTTTGGCGGCTTTGTATCAATTCTCTTCTGCGGCGGGCACGCTGTGGTCTGACTGCAGCCTGTGGGGATGGAGCCAGGGCAACAGTTGGGCTGCTGCTATTTCCAGGGTCATCCTGGCTAGGTGGTGGTGCTGCTGATGAGGCTGCGGCAGAAGAGGGAAACTGTTGGTCCTCTGGGTGTGGTACTGAGGCAGATCCAGCTTCCTGACGAGATGAGGAGGATCCAGGAGGGATGGAGCCAGAGGGAGCAGCAGATGGACCAGCCACCTCTTCACCTTCCCCAACTGGGTCAATGACCAGTTCTGAGTCAGACCCTGTCTCCCTGTCAGTGAGGTTAGACTGAGTTCTGCCAAAAAAAAAAAAAAATAAGAACACAAATAAAGACAAAAACAACAAACAAAAAATATTGAGATTGGTACTTACGGCCTGAGGTCCATGCTGGGATTGAGAAAGTTTAGCCGGTCAAAGTATATGTACTTTTTTTTTTTGGGAGGTGCCCCGGCTCCACTTCTCTCCCGCTGCTGCCTCTCCCTCCTGTACTGGTCACGGATACTCCGCCACCTTGTTGTAACATCACCCACTGAAACAACAAAAAATACACACATTCTTTAGAACATTAATCAGTGAGCTCACAAAAGGTGTAAATGACTACACAGATTTAAGTGTAGCATCCAAATAGGCCTTTGGGGAGAATAATTCTTCTTAAATCTAACCAAAAACCCCAATTAGCAAGCAAGGACACAAGGACAGAGTCCACTAACCTCTATCACAGAAAGGCCAAATAATGTGAAACACTGTTAGTAAGTAAAAGGGACACCTATTCTAAACATTACTGAAATCTGTTTATCATGTACAACACCTTGTATCTACTGGTGGGCTTTCTAGTTCCTTCATGACTATTTACTACATTCGGGATCACAAATTCAAAGTAGTAAGGGCCTGATAATTCAAAAGAACATTAAATTTCAAACATGGGTGTACTTACTTATCTGTCGCTGTGCCTGACGTGGCTGCTGGTCATAATGTTGGAAGAGGGCCACACACACGCTCCTCCATGCTGCCTCTTTTTGGGCTCTGTTGGCGTAGTTTGGATCTCTTTGGTCCCAAATTACAGGCCTTTCTTGGACCAAAATAATGAGCATGTCCACATTGATAATGTGAGACATGGTGAATCTCACTCCGTGGAGGCGTGCAGCAGACTTCCGGGTTCACTGTCTGGCTTTTTCAGCTAATTAGCATGTCTCACCTGCCTGATTGAGGCCTTTGGACGTTTTCAGGACATCTGCCAGTAAGTTCCGTATTTCTCGCAAGGCACACGCATGGTCTGTAAGCATTCCGTATTATACGCTCTCCCATAGACTTGCATTGGCGTATTTTGGGCGCAATACGCTGACAAACGCAGCATGCTGCGATTTTGTACGGCCGTAGAAAGCCGTATAATACTGACCCGTAAAATACGGTGAATAGGAGCAGCCCCATTGAGAATAATTGTGCCGTATGTTATGCGAGTTTTACGGACGTAGTTTCGGCGCTCTTACGTCCGTAAAACTCGCATGTGTGACCCCGGCCTAA
This sequence comes from Ranitomeya variabilis, assembly GCF_051348905.1. Classification (NCBI taxonomy): domain Eukaryota; kingdom Metazoa; phylum Chordata; class Amphibia; order Anura; family Dendrobatidae; genus Ranitomeya; species Ranitomeya variabilis. The sequence continues at coordinate 745,432,543 of NC_135232.1, forward strand.
AGCAGATAGATGAAGCTGCAACCCATAATGAGGTCCTGGTTATGGGGGACTTTAACTACCCGGATATTAACTGGGAAACAGAAACCTGTGAAACCCATAAAGGCAACAGGTTTCTGCTAATAACCAAGAAAAATTATCTTTCACAATTGATGCAGAATCCAACCAGAGGAGCAGCACTTTTAGACCTAATACTATCTAATAGACCTGACAGAATAACAAATCTGCTGGTGGTCGGGCATCTAGGAAATAGCGACCACAATATTGTACAGTTTCACCTGTCTTTCACTAGGGGGACTTGTCAGGGAGTCACAAAAACACTGAACTTTAGGAAGGCAAAGTTTGACCAGCTTAGAGATGCCCTTAATCTTGTAGACTGGGACAATATCCTCAGAAATAAGAATACAGATAATAAATGGAAAATGTTTAAGAACATCCTAAATAGGCACTGTAAGCGGTTTATACCTTGTGGGAATAAAAGGACTAGAAATAGGAAAAACCCAATGTGGCTAAACAAAGAAGTAAGACAGGCAATTAACAGTAAAAAGAAAGCATTTGCACTACTAAAGCTGGATGGCACCATTGAAGCTCTAAAAAACTATAGGGAGAAAAATACTTTATCTAAAAAACTAATTAAAGCTGCCAAAAAGGAAACAGAGAAGCACATTGCTAAGGAGAGTAAAACTAATCCCAAACTGTTCTTCAACTATATCAATAGTAAAAGAATAAAAACTGAAAATGTAGGCCCCTTAAAAAATAGTGAGGAAAGAATGGTTGTAGATGATGAGGAAAAGGCTAACATATTAAACACCTTCTTCTCCACGGTATTCACGGTGGAAAATGAAATGCTAGGTGAAATCCCAAGAAACAATGAAAACCCTATATTAAGGGTCACCAATCTAACCCAAGAAGAGGTGCGAAACCGGCTAAATAAGATTAAAATAGATAAATCTCCGGGTCCGGATGGCATACACCCACGAGTACTAAGAGAACTAAGTAATGTAATAGATAAACCATTATTTCTTATTTTTAGGGACTCTATAGCGACGGGGTCTGTTCCGCAGGACTGGCGCATAGCAAATGTGGTGCCAATATTCAAAAAGGGCTCTAAAAGTGAACCTGGAAATTATAGGCCAGTAAGTCTAACCTCTACTGTTGGTAAAATATTTGAAGGGTTTCTGAAGGATGTTATTCTGGATTATCTCAATGAGAATAACTGTTTAACTCTATATCAGCATGGGTTTATGAGAAATCGCTCATGTCAAACCAATCTAATCAGTTTTTATGAAGAGGTAAGCTATAGGCTAGACCACGGTGAGTCATTGGACGTGGTATATCTCAATTTTTCCAAAGTGTTTGATACCGTGCCGCACAAGAGGTTGGTACACAAAATGAGAATGCTTGGTCTGGGGGAAAATGTGTGTAAATGGGTTATTAACTGGCTTAGTGATAGAAAGCAGAGGGTGGTTATAAATGGTATAGTCTCTAACTGGGTCGCTGTGACCAGTGGGGTACCGCAGGGGTCGGTATTGGGACCTGTTCTCTTCAACATATTCATTAATGATCTGGTAGAAGGTTTACACAGTAAAATATTGATATTTGCAGATGATACAAAACTATGTAAAGCAGTTAATACAAGAGAAGATAGTATTCTGCTACAGATGGATCTGGATAAGTTGGAAACTTGGGCTGAAAGGTGGCAGATGAGGTTTAACAATGATAAATGTAAGGTTATACACATGGGAAGAAGGAATCAATATCACCATTACACACTGAACGGGAAACCACTGGGTAAATCTGACAGGGAGAAGGACTTGGGGATCCTAGTTAATGATAAACTTACCTGGAGCAGCCAGTGCCAGGCAGCAGCTGCCAAGGCAAACAGGATCATGGGGTGCATTAAAAGAGGTCTGGATACACATGATGAGAGCATTATACTGCCTCTGTACAAATCCCTAGTTAGACCGCACATGGAGTACTGTGTCCAGTTTTGGGCACCGGTGCTCAGGAAGGATATAATAGAACTAGAGAGAGTACAAAGGAGGGCAACAAAGTTAATAAAGGGGATGGGAAAACTACAATACCCAGATAGATTAGCGAAATTAGGATTATTTAGTCTAGAAAAAAGACGACTGAGGGGCGATCTAATAACCATGTATAAGTATATAAGGGGACAATACAAACATCTCGCTGAGGATCTGTTTATACCAAGGAAGGTGACGGGCACAAGGGGGCATTCTTTGCGTCTGGAGGAGAGAAGGTTTTTCCACCAACATAGAAGAGGATTCTTTACTGTTAGGGCAGTGAGAATCTGGAATTGCTTGCCTGAGGAGGTGGTGATGGCGAACTCAGTCAAGGGGTTCAAGAGAGGCCTGGATGTCTTCCTGGAGCAGAACAATATTGTATCATACAATTATTAGGTTCTGTAGAAGGATGTAGATCTGGGGATTTATTATGATGGAATATAGGAATATAGGCTGAACTGGATGGACAAATGTCTTTTTTCGGCCTTACTAACTATGTTACTATGTTACTATGTTACTATGTTACATACATGCCCTGTGATCCCCACTTAGAGACAGGTGAATCCCCACATTGCACAATCAGTGCGCTGGTGGAATTCATAAGTCTGCAATCACACAGAGTGACTGCAGACTTATTGATTTAGACCGGACAACTCCTTTAAGAACATTTGTTTAAGCTGTGTCTTTGCTGCAGCAGCATTATACATGTATCCTAAATTAATACACTTTGTGCTACAGAGACGATGGTCTATTAATGAGTTTTAAGCAACGTGGTCCTAACAACTTACTGTGTGTTCCAAGGCATCGACGGAGTACAGAGGCAGAAGCAAAAGGCGGGTGCATCTTGTCATCAAATAACCTGATGTCACGGGAGAAGATTATTTTTTACCACTATGGTTGAGGTTAACTTACTCCAGCTCCAATACAGGGAGGTGTGAATTGAACATTGCAGGCCTCACCAGAAGATAGAATTTGGGGTATTTAAGATCACATTAAGCTGGAGGGAATTCTTTTCCAGTGGTGGAATGCTTTATTTCACTTCTCTGGGGCTGGAGAGGAGGATTCTCCAGCTCAATTAGGATTTACAAAACACTGTGACACTCAAGAGGGTGAAATGTCAAGTGGTGGTATTAAAAAAATGTTCACATTAAAGCACATATTTTAACAAGCAGGTAATGAGTTTCTAAACACAAGACCACCAGGTTCCTGTTCCAGCAGTAAATTCACGGGTCACTGATATGAAGACTTCATGTGAACAGGACTAAACCTGCATGACTCACCTTGCTAAGGCCAATGAGAGGGCAACTGCTTCTTGGGATTGTAATGCAAGCATTTATTCAGGATCTTATGCTTGTATGTATTGTTCATTTATTACATTAGTTCACAATGTCGACCCATTTCTGGGTGTTCATTAATAATGAATCTATGTATATAGTAAACTTTACTTCTAAAGGATCTACCTTTGTCCAGTGCTGATGAACATACAAGTGTGGTAGAAGATGATCATTTGTACTGTATATGCTGAAAAGAGATCCCACATAAAAGTACAAGAACAATCACGGGTCATTAATCACATAAAGAATTATTTAGTGCACGTTTAATAGTAGAAATATAAGCTGTGTCCAATTGGCATTTGTGTGTCTACTCTCAGTAAAAAACTTAAAAACACAAGATACATTGACCACATAAAATATAAAATGCGTAAGAAAAAAAAAAATTCATCACCACCTCCCTTATTTTCTTCTCTTTGATTCCATTTGTCTCATACACATAAAACTGAAAACTATATAAAGAAATCTCTTTTGTCTCAGGCGATCAGTCATTTTCCCCTCCTAATTCTGAGTGTCCTGTGTCTGGCGGTAAGACAACTGTCTGCAGCAGGATCCTCCACCCATGACCTGTCTTCAGTGTCGCTCCCATTGGCTAGGGGCATAGCTTTAGTCTGCTATCAGTCACACATGTCAAATGCTAATTATTGCTTATACTGTATATGGTTGATGATATACTGTATTTAAAACTAGGAGGAGGTGAAGTGACCTTTCATATCTATTTTAATTTAGGTGCCGTCTGATGAAAGAGGAGTGGCATTGTGTATCTGTACAGTAAACCTCATGTCATAGTGTATCTTTAAGAGCCTGACTTGCTGCTACAGTATTTTGGGATAGTCCATTGTCTGACATTGGCTGATCAGAAACGTAAGCCAACAATGATATATAAGGCACGTTTACAGAGTCAATAGATTCATTGCCAGAGAGGAGATGACTTGCTTAAGTGGCTGCTGTCCCTCCTATTATCAGTGATGCTGTCTCTCACTCTCCCCGCTTCCAGATGGTCAAGTGGTCTTTAGAGCAGGCACTTATTAAAAGATTAAGTTGGGCTGGTATGCTTAATGAAGGACGAAAGGGGTTTTATCGCTTCGGAAGTAATGCTAGTAGTTATCTAAAGCAGCGAGTATCGTATCATACACTTTATCTCCGAGTGTCTTGTTCCTTCCAGTAGTAGGAACGGATTCTTAATAAACTCAGACAAGGCTTCGCCAACATTTTTTTTTTTACCGTGCCTGGCTAGGGGCCATTCTGCAGCATAAGCATGTAATCATCCCAAAAATGTATAATCTGGGGAAATGTACAAGTATTTTCTTGAAATATTGTTTGTAAAGAGCTAATTTATAATAGCGATTGTTTTTGTTAGGGTCTCTCTGAGTGTATGAATAACAAGAACCTGCTGTTCCGCTGCCAGCATATTTAATCAACAGGGCCTTGTGTGGACCATAACTGATATGTCTCGTCGAACAATGGACGCCTTTTTCCCAGTAACCGTACGGCATGATAGAAGAGCAGTCTGCTATTTAATCTGCCATTGTCCTATTTGACAGATATTGTTACTGTCAATGCACCACATCACAACATACATGATATCGGATTTACAAGCTGTAATGCCCTTTCTTTACATTTATCTGACAGCACCAGTTATTGAGGACAATAACGCAACTATAGCCTCTTTGTTGCTGTGTGAATAAATTCTGGTTACGTTTCAATATGCTCTAAATAGGTAGGCACATATCAAAGACAATATGCCTAGACACATCTGCTGGGTGGGGAGCTCTGGGGCTGTAAGCTAGCCTGAAATTATACTCTCCAATAAAAGGACAGAATTTGCGGCCACTTGACTTTTTAACGCAATAAGGATTTTCTGGGCTTCGCCAACTATCTGCTTCCCCGCACGGACAGGATACAAGGCCCCGGAAGCCCAATTAGCATTTGGATGAGTTCCTCCACATAAAGCTCTAATTACAAACTTATGTTACTTAGAGGCCGCAGGGACCATTCCAGCGGTTTGCTTCTTCAATCTAAACTTTTTTTTTGCTTTGTCTTTTTACTTTTAATATACTTATTTGAGTCTTTACAATGGTCAAAAAAAGTATGTAGAATATAACATTCTCACAGGTCAAATACAACATTCACACCAGTCCTATATTCTGCTAATGCAGGAAGGTTCTGGCTCCACAAGTGCTCAAATAATTAGATTTTCCATGTCAAAATGTTTAGGTCATGAGCCCCAGCCATGGATTTTATTGGCTGAAAAATGTGGCCTGAAAACCCGAGTCATACATGTGGACTTCTATGACGATTTTGATGAAATTGTGCAAATCTCAGGTGTGGTTCCTTTGATATTTGCGTTCCTCCCCATGTACATAGATATGCATCAAACTGTACTTTAATTGCAGATTTTTGGTGTGGAAATTGTGTTAATCCACTGATTACATACGGCATAGAGATGAATAAAATGGATTCAGAGGAGACTGGTTGAGTGGTCATGTCTGTAGTCCGTTGCCCTGGATTGAAGCCCTACAAAAAGAATGCCTGGTACCTCTTCTGATTAGTAGACCTGGCGAGATATCAGGCGTGTGTCACACCACAACGTTGACATCGTGCTGGGCCTACAATTTAGAAAAGGTTTCATCTTGTAGGAAGAATTTTGCAGGGCTGCCTTCTATGGCCGGGGTCCTCAGCTCTAATACAATGGTTTAGATTCATATTGGTCCATTCATAAAAAAATCCATGACAAAATCTAGCATGGCCTCTAGATAAAGTATAGTAGCATAAGAAGGGACCAAACGGACACATGCACTTCTATGGATGTGAGACTGTATTATGGCTCTGTACAACTTGAAGCTTGTACTTGGCCATGTGCATTGGGCTTAAAGGTGAAAATGCTGACTACATGTACAAATTATTATTCAGTGGAAGAGTTTATTCAATTTTAGAATTTGGAAACCTGGCTGGATTAATTAAATTACCTTTCTTCTTTTGGGGAATAACAAATACCTCATCTTTGGTTATTTATGATCTTCTGAGGTATTTTAGGGCTGCCTAAGAACATTGTTCAATTTCTGCACCACAAACCCAATTGCGTGTTTCAATATTAAATGTGCGACATTGTAATTATGGGGTGGAACGTCGAACTACTGGCAGAAAAACATCACAGCAAAAGGCGAATAGATCTTTAAAGTTGCAGTCACTGGAAAAGGCAAAGTACATATCCAGATACTCTTTAATACTTTCTTTTCAATGTAACAATTGGATTATGTCATGGAGTATCGGCTGCTACATTCATTTATTATTTAACCTTTTCGACATTGGGCATAAAAGTACGCCGATAACGGACTCCCCCTGTTTGGTGTGGGTTCCGGCGCTGAGCCTGCACGTTTCCAAGCACATGACAGCTGATATATACAGTTGACATGTGCCCGCAACAGCCGTGGGTGGAATTGCGATCCACCTGCAGCTGTTAACTAGTTAAATGGCGCTCACAGCAAGTGAGCAATTCTGCTACATACAGGCAATCTGATCTTCTGATTTCTATGGGGTTCCGGTTCAGGCACGGGTACAGTTCTGGTGATCTGAAACAAACCAAATTTCCATGGATCTGCTCATCCCTCCCTAATTATGAGGTGACCGACTTGACATTAAACAATTAATGGCCTCAGGTCCTAGTTGGTAACCCTTATCTAGATAAGAAAGGGTGTTATATCTCTACGAAAATTCTTCTTTTGAAATGAACCGTACAAATCTTCGTAAACACATAAATCAAAGAAAGGCTTTTCAACTTGGTCCAACATAACCATGTGTTACGTGAAAATATTAACTCTTCCGTAACTATGTGACTTGTGTTTTCCTGATGCATATGGTAATATTTTTGACATTTTTTGCCTTGATTACAAGGTAGAATAGTAAAATTGGGAATTTGGAGTTCTTTCTAAAGCCCAGAAACACAAAAATTTTTCTAAATCCACATGCGGAGACAGTTATTTTGGAAAAGGGGGGGAGTAGGACATCAAAGCACTTTTTAGAAGAGCAGTATCTGTTTTTAACGATTTAATATCTCAGGGAAATCTTATCTCCAGTAGGACCATGCCGTAAACATATTTTCAAGAACACTTACAGAGCAATTTTTCAAGCTGAATGTATTATTTTACCAACAGATAGTGTCCCGTCCTCAGGTTAACTCGATCAAGATTTATAAATGACATCAGATGTTACATTTTATTCTGTCTTTTTGCATGCACATTGCTGGATAGTGACTGTTTTTACTGCATTTGGCATTTGCAACATGTTTAATGATACAAGACTGAAATATGGGAAAAAAAAGTCAGCTAAGTCTTACTATATAAATTGTTAAAAAGATAAGAACATTGTGGATCCTTCCTGTTATTCGCATGTTATTTGATGGATAACATTTTCAAAATTGAGCAACTTTGCAATTTACGTTGTTATTAAAAATGATCTGTGTTCTCAAGAATTGAGTGATTTTTAATCTTATTGTTTGCAGTGGTGGATGGCGTCATAGACAATAAGCAATGACCGATCATGTGCAGCGCTTACAAACACGTTCCTATAAAGATTGTCAGTGCTGCTCTGAAGCTGACCAAATCACTGAAAAGCAGTGATAGTTCTGGATCCAGCCATCTTCAGTGCCCATGCGCTCCTCTGGTGCTGGAGACACAAAACTCCCTCTGCCGGCAGCATTGGAAAGTGCAAAGTTTAGTTGCTGGCTGAAACTATCATTCAGACAGGAGTGCACTGACCCCAGCATCCAAGAATCTGGAAGGCAGGGGAGCAAGGTGCTCCTGCAGAAGATGAGACAACCTCTTTAAAATCTACAGGACTGAAAACATTAAATTATACACATGGTAATGGATTCAAATTATTTTCATTTATTCAGGCACCAAGATATTTTGCAGTACTATATAAAGATTATTGGCGGCATTTATGAAGATCCCTGCATCAGTTTTTTGGTATAACAATTTGTATTTTTTTTAAACATACTTATGCAAAAATTAGCCTTTTTTTCCCCCTTTTTCCACTGCTCTCACCAATGCTTTGACAGATGGGTTTTAATGCAAGCCACACAGTGCTTTTCAAATGTATTATAATTTATGCAAGAAAGTACCACAAATTGGTATGGTGTGAATTACAGTTTGCGTGGCGTGGTTTGCCGATGATGAGCCAAATGTATTAAGAGGCATGCCTAATAATAAATTAAGTGCACCCTACTCCAGTGCTGTATTTATTAAAAAAAAATGTATCAATGTCTATGCTAGTCTCATGAAAATGTCCCGTTATGATGTTCCTTTCCAAATGGGACTCATAATTTACTATCTCTATCACATTCACACACTGAGGTAATTATATGGAGAAACAATTAACCCATTAGGATAGTTGAAAGTTTTGGAAGTAAGTGGAGATCCCTGTAGGAAACGCACAAAAACGCAGATAAATCAAAGACTTCACAGAGCTCACATAGATTAAAGATTTCTCATTTGCATTAAAAGGCAAGTTAATATTGCTACAATTGCTAACCCTTCTTAGTTTCTAACTAGATTAATATACAAAGTTTTTTTTAAATCTAGAATATATAAAATCTAAAAATGAAAAAAAAAAAATCCAAATTTGGTATAAACTACCAAATTTTACATTCATAATGAAATCTACAAATAATAATATAGAGATTAATAATGAAAAAACGTCATTATTTTGATAGTATACAAAATGGCCTTCACGATAAAAAGCACAAAAACAATTAAAATCACAAACACAGAGATGGTCCTCAGGGTAGCACAAAAAAAAGAGATTAAAGAGTTTATTAAAAATAAATATTGCAGAATTATCCCAGTTTTGACATTACATATCCATAGACATTTCGCCTTCTCTAGATTTAAAGTAAAAAGTTGTAGATACACGGAATACATTGAATTATTGTTCTGCACCCTCATACCTCTGCTGAAAGCAGGGAGGCCAACATAATTAATTAGTAAACTAACTTGGTGATGAATTGTAATGTCCTAACAAACGTCATCTGTTACAAAACACTGGTGATCCCACAAACAATAGAAGACTAAAAGCAGCATGCCGATGACTGACGGAGGAAAACCAACTTTAAAATAGAAACTTTTATTTTCTTTTCTCCTTTTTTTTTTACCTCTTTCATTCACAAATATACATTACATGCTGCTTTCTTCCATGCTAACAAGGAGTTATCTTCCAGACGAAAAATGCCCTTGTAATGATGCACTTAACACTCAACGCTTGTTTGACCTGTCCTGCTAATGTGTTTGTGGAAGAGGTTAATTAACAGTAGATAGCTGCATCCTTCAAGTTAATTTTTCCCAAACCGTTTCGCTCATAAAAGGAAAATTGGAGCATATATTGGAGGAAACAATTAGCCTGGGCAAATAGTGATCTCATTGAACCACAGCTGACTTTTATCATGTCAAAGAACAACTAAACACTGAGCTGGCTGGCCATAAAGATGAATAACATCCTACTTGAAGATTACAGATTAGAGCTTTTTAAAACCAAGGTTGGCTAGGTAAAGACAGCAAGGGGGCAAAGCCTCCGAAAAACATGCTCCATCTGTTTGGACAGAGTTTTGTAGACAATTGAGATAGATGTTTAATGTGACACTGGTTAAGCCTCTCACTTTGGAATTGTATATTTACATGTGGTCTTTCTTAAAATAATGGCAAAGCAGCAGTCTACATATATACATATATATGTGTGTGTGTGTGTCAAATAAGGGTGAATGTAGGTAATATACAGGCAATAACCTATACATTTTAGGCATTAATAAATAAAGCAAACATTCAAAATGTCCTGTCCAATTTTTGATACAACTCATACTTAAAATATAGCACAAAACTTAATAATTTTGGGTACTATAATGGCTAATGACAATTCACATATTTTTACATTTTACATGTAGAAATAATAATTACTTTTTGGGTTGATTTTATGATTTTTGCTTCTGATTCAACTGTTTTCTTTTATAATATATGATTAAACTTTTTTGTTTTCAATCTATTTGTTGCTTTGTAAATTAGCTTTTATTTTAAAATGGGCGTCAGCGTCAGACTCTTCTAGATGACCTCTTAAGAATAGTTAAAGTCCTTTAAAAAAGCACAAATATTCGTAAAACATGTTTACACCCTTAGACATCTTCATTGCTGTCAACTGGCTACTTATTCACTGTGAACAAAAAATATTGAGCAACAGATTAAAAATAGGGATCAGTCTTCTTCAATGGGTAATTGTGCATGCTTACGAACTTATCTTTCTTAGTATGAACATATGAAAATGTAATGGGCTCCATGGCTGACTCCATCAAGGTAAAATCTAGAACGAAATCTAAGTACAAAATTCTATGAATTCTATGTGCTAGTAACTACAGGGATTAATGATCAAGTGGGTCGATGGGATTCAATGGAAAAGTACAGACATGTGACATAAGGACATACACTAGACCATGGGTAACCACTATGCCTTCTCTTGGAACTATCATCAATATATATATATATATATATATATATATATATATATATATATATATATATATACACACTCACCGGCCACTTTATTAGGTACACCATGCTAGTAACGGGTTGGACCCCCTTTTGCCTTCAGAACTGCCTCAATTCTTCGTGGCATAGATTCAACAAGGTGCTGGAAGCATTCCTCAGAGATTTTGGTCCATATTGACATGATGGCATCACACAGTTGCCGCAGATTTGTCGGCTGCACATCCCAAAGATGCTCCATACAAGGCAGGATGGATCCATGCTTTCATGTTGTTTACGCCAAATTCTGACCCTACCATCCGAATGTCACAGCAGAAATCGAGACTCATCAGACCAAGCAACATTTTTCCAATCTTCTACTGTCCAATTTCGATGAGCTTGTACAAATTGTAGCCTCAGTTTCCTGTTCTTAGCTGAAAGGAGTGGTACCCGGTGTGGTCTTCTGCTGCTGTAGCCCATCTGCCTCAAAGTTCGACGCACTGTGCGTTCAGAGATGCTCTTAGGCCTACCTTGGTTGTAACGGGTGGCGATTTGAGTCACTGTTGCCTTTCTATCAGCTCGAACCAGTCTGCCCATTCTCCTCTGACCTCTGGCATCAACAAGGCATTTCCGCCCACAGAACTGCCGCTCACTGGATTTTTTTTCTTTTTCGGACCATTCTCTGTAAACCCTAGAGATGGTTGTGCGTGAAAATCCCAGTAGATCAGCAGTTTCTGAAATACTCAGACCAGCCCTTCTGGCACCAACAACCATGCCACGTTCAAAGGCACTCAAATCACCTTTCTTCCCCATACTGATGCTCGGTTTGAACTGCAGGAGATTGTCTTGACCATGTCTACATGCCTAAATGCACTGAGTTGCCGCCATGTGATTGGCTGATTAGAAATTAAGTGTTAACAAGAAGTTGGACAGGTGTACCTAATAAAGTGGCCGGTGAGTGTATATATATATATATATCCAAGAAATTAGCTAGGTTTGATGATACAGTACTTATTATAGTCTAAATCTAATTTGTGACTTGTAAAAAAAAGTGGTGCAAACTATCATAGGTTGAGGGTTAATAAATGTGGCTGTACATGGCTTACTTCTCCCTGTGGGCCACAATACTATCACCAAGAATGGAGCCCCATTTTACAAGAGGGTCAAGCACCCAACAGACCTAATTAAAAACTAATTAGAGGAGACCCTCCATTAGTAGGCTATATTTCATGCAAATCCATTAGCACCTAAGTTCTCTCTTCGGAAGCTTTACATTCCTCTTCATTGCCCCAGGGACTGGAAAACATGGTGCTAATTTGTTGTTCCAAGTATCCGAACTTCAGAAGTAGTCCGCACTCTTATGTTCTGGATTATTTCACATTCTTGTAAATTAGTCTTATCCTTTCTGAGAACAATTTAAGAAAAGAAATCTCTCTTGGCAGCCTATGTATAAAATAACGAGCCTATGGACAGAAGGAACAGTTCAGCTAATCAGCAATAAATAACTAAAAATCTCCCTTGAAGGAGAAAGTCTTCCTCTGTTCTGCTCCATTATTAATAACATTTCTAAAAGGCAACCTTTTCATTTTACTAGCATTTCCCAAAGAAGCAAACTAATGCCACTGTGAGACGGTACCCTAATAAGTGTCCCTTTTCTTCCTTTGTAAGCCAACTTGACTGAAGATCTCCAAACAGTTTAAGGATAAGGTACGTAAATGATACTATTGTTTGCCTGGAAAGAAAAAGGCAGTTTATCTAAGGGGAATAAGAGAGAAATAGAGAGGTAAAGTCACCCCAACACAGCTCAAATGAACTGAAATGGATCAAAGTAAATGGAGACATCTAAAAGCTTTTGTAAGTTGAAAGCGGCTATCTGTTGCAGGTCTTGCCTCATTAACTGCTGATAGAGACACAAGCTTTGGCCTTCTGAAATACCTAACACCCTGTGTCTATAACAAGATGAACTCTGGGGTAAAGCTTCTTACTATTCCTTTCGTGTTTTTTTTTTCCCTTTTTTTCTTGTGTGCGTAGAAGCCTTGACCTCAACCTCTGTTTCTCCTCCCTACCAGAGCGACGCAGCTCAGATAGCCTGCCAAAACTCCAGCACAGGTCTTGGAAATGAACACAAGTTCAAAGACAACAAAGGGATCGCAACGTCACTTTTCTTGGGTTTGGCATGTTGGACGCTCTTTTCACAGGCATAAGTGAAGACTGGGGCTCTTAAAGATTACAGCACAAAAGCCTGTTTCCAGCGGGAGCGGCAAGAGTATTTTACAGCCAAGTACAGTGTCAATTTAAAGTGAGCACATATCCTACATATACAAAAGGATTTTATATCCATAAGTTTACATTTAGGAAACATAATTTTGATGTATCTTCAAATTAGAAATGTATAAATCTAACAACTATCCGCAGATTCCTACAGATGGAAACAGAAGGGCGCTATGATCTTTTATGTAAAGAACACACTAGGGGTCCTGCCTGCAACTCTATCACATGTCATAAATGACTTCCCTTTTAAACTGAACTGTCTTAAGAACTAAGCATCTTTCATTCATTATCTCCTATTTATTTGGAAGCCCCCTAAATTAAAAGTGTATTTCCAGGACAATAATATTGTGCCGAGGGTAAGCAATCAACATGAAATTGGTGAAGGTCCGGCATCCAGCACTCCCGTTGATGAGCTGACTGAATGAACCACAGCATTTTATTGAATATAAGGCACAGCGCCATAGTTTTGGTAGTGGCCATGCCTGGTATTGCAGCTCAGTCAAATGAATGGGACAGATGCAGCCACTACCAATACCAGAGCTGTGCGTGCTGATAAAGGGGTGCAGTGCTGTAATCAGCTGATCAGGAGTTGGACTCCCACAATTAGTTACTGAACCCTAAGATTTATACTGATGGGCAATCCTATGGATAGTCCCTGAATATTATGATCCCTGAAAACTCTTAATGTGAGTGATTACACCTCCTGACGAAGCCAAGGCGGTGAAACGCGCGTCGAGGCTTTAGCATGTCCCACCTGCACTCCTGCACTTTATCAACAACACGTTTCAAGGTAATATTATCCCACATTGTTGGACTTCTACCTAAACAAGCTTTTAGCCCTGAGACATCTATGCTTGGATTCTGATATCCAGTCTTTAGCAGTCATAGCTTGATCAAGCACCTATTTCAGATGCTTTCTCCAGCAGGAGTCTCTCACATGGCAGCAACACCCCCAGTTTCCTGCCCTTTAATGTATACTGCTGTCTGACCCAACAGGCTCAATTCAGTGATACCTGTACCCTATCATACCAGTATATTATTCCTATATTTGTGTGCAGGCTAATCCTGGGGGACACCTGTGTTTTCTCCCCGATGTGATACACATTGTTCCATCTTTTTCCTCATCGGTCTTTTAGCTGCTTTTCTCCCTCACCTTATTACTTGTTATTGGCAGTTATTTATGCTTAATAAAGTTTAATATTTTTCGCTTTACTTATGTTGGATTTTTATTTATGTTTTAGAATTTCAGAACTTATTACTTATTATATCTGGATCTGGCAATTTAGAGATCCTTATTTTGGTCGGTCTGATTATTGAAGAGTGTTGATCCTGTTTCAATCAGTGACCTTGGACCAGTTCTATTAGTTATTTTATAATATATCATATTTGGTATAGTATGTAAAAGTATCTAAGATTCTCTTTTAAATGCATCTAGAAAAATGTAAAAAAAACACATTTCTGATGTAATGTTAATGCTTAATTTTGAGCTTTGTGTGTGAAAACCGCATTGTATTATCTTCCTATACTTTCAGTTGCTAAGAAAGGGGAAAAAATAGATAACACAGTGCCCCTCCGAGATTGGCAGCAAAGGTGGCAAGAGTACTAAGCTTCCCCAGACAGATTTTTGTATTAGATACTGTTACATGTTGTTTCTTTTACTCCCTAAATTCTTCTATATGTCTGCCCTCTTCCACTAACTTCTCCCTGGTTTTCTCGCTTTCTCTCAAACAGGCTGCATGTGTGTTTCTAAAGACTCCATCTGGCCTAGCTTTGTGAACGGCAATAATTACAAGCCGATGATGGACATGGAAAAAAGGACCCGCTGAGCAAGCTCATAAAGGGATACAGGCTGGGACAGCAGGGAAATTACAGACTAAAAAGCATTTTAACTCAAACATTTAGAGTTCTTAATCACAGTCTTTAAATGTTGATAAACACTGATGTATTTTATAGACCAGCGCTCATGACAAGAAGACCAGGATTCAATCAGAGGTTTTGTCTCTGGATTGACAGAGAAACAATTGATCACCCAAGAAAACATGTACAATAATATTATTATTATTATTATGTTGATAAAAATGCAATAAACAACGGGGAGGATGATGCCATTAGCTCTGTAAAATTGTAGCAAATTGGATAATGTAATTTTTATCATTTTGGAGAAATAGCTGTAATGTTAAGATTAAGATGATATGTAGTCACAAATTTATAGAATATCTGTCAGAATTACAGTACTTAGTACTGATTGCAGTTTGTGCTCCCTGTTCATGTTTCCTGACCATACCCTATCACAGGGGGAGGGCAATTCATTTTCCCAAGTAGCCACATGAGAGTACGTGGCTTTTCTGGAGGCCGAATCAATAAGCTGAAATTAATTCTGCTCAGTATTAATATATTAATTATTATTATTTAATATTAATTGTATTACTTAATATTGAGCAGAATTAAAGACACACTCCCATCAAAGTATTTATCCTCTTAATATATTGCAGTCATATTACACAGCACCGTGCACTTACAATTTCTCATTTTGCCTTTCTATCCAGCTAATTCTTCTCTTTTCTCTGCTTTATGTAGAAACAGGAAGTCTCTTCTCCCTGCATAAATCATTCCCCTCTTCAACTCCTGACCTGGCTGCTCCATTCTCCCCCTGCCAGGGACTTTTGCAGTGATTTATGACTCATACAGGGAAAATTGACCTCCTGTTTCTATATAGAGCTTATAAGGATTCAGCTTATCAGTTTTTAACCATGTGATGTAATAAACCCAATGGAAAAGAGAAGAATTATCTGGGTAGAAGAGCAAAATGAGCAATTGTAAGAACACAGTGCTATGCAATCTCCGTTAAGAGGATAAAAACTTTGATGGGAGTGCTTCTTTAAGTATGCTGACCCCCCTTATATTGTATGAGCCCCCACACAGCCTCCCTATATTCTGACCAACCATCTGTTGTGTATAGTGGCTTCCCGACAGATCATGTCCGAATGTCCGTAAAGGATCGGGAAGTTGGACTTTGACCCTCGATACTTTTGTTTGCACAGGAGATAAATAAAGTGCTGCCAGAGAAGCCTGGCAGCAGCCTTCTGGTCTCTTCTTCTTAAATACACGTGAACACTCGACAGAGCTGAGAGTTCATGTGCAACGTTAAGTCAGAAGAATTGTTTGCTCTAGAAAATTAAACCATTTTCTTATCTGTACTATTGTACTACATATTTAATAATGAAATTGGAAACAAACAAGTCCCAGTCAGCCATAATAGAAATGCGAGCTGTACATATTGTACGTCAGACAAACGTGACAATTTCACCTAATGACTACCTAATAGGCATGAGAGCTTCCAGGCTTTCTCCAGACAGATAATGTAGGGGGAGATGAGGTTAGGTCATTTTGAATTCAAACACTTCATCTTTTTGCTCTCACTAGAATAAGCTACTGTGAAAGTTGTCTGGCAGCGGCGTCCTCTCCGTTCCCCATAATGAACGCAAACACACTCAGCCGAACCAAAGGTGCATGTGTGTGAGGAGGTCAAAAGAAAAAACTGTTGGTCGAATGAAAGTTCTGCTGACAGGCTATCTAATATCAAAGAAAATAGTAAGGCCGCACCCTATCATCACATCGTCTCTATGGACATCAGGGCGCACGTCCTACCAGGGGGTCAATCCCAGATAAAAGGTCCAGATCCAAATTGAAGAAAGGGACAGCGCCACACCAGGAAGTGAGAAAAGCAGCTCACACTTTATTCTGCCTCCTGCGGCAACGTTTCGGTCAGAAGACCTTTGTCAAACACCTTCATCTCTATATCATTAGCTAATGTACGCACATAAAATTCCAATGGAGCAGAGAGATAAATAGAAAGATCATGCTTTGCTTTATAGCAAATCTTTTATCTCATTCCAGGGCTGGATTCGCATCTATGCTGCTCAGTACTACCTGGCATTAGTTTATCGGCCTTCTTCACATAAAGAGCTGATGATATGCAAAGAAAGACGTTTGCTAAGATATTGAAAAAAAAAACAGTCAGCCAGCCATCTCCACCTAGAACTTATGACATGCTGATGCAGGGAGCTCTTTCCTGTGTACAAGCCAGAGGTGAACCTGTAAGGACTTCATCAGATACCTTAACTGTTAACTATGCTTTTAAGAATAACTGTATTTTCATACAAGAGAATAAACACATTTTCTGTCAATTAGATGACTTGTTCACCAGTTCTCACCTCTGCAGGCTCTAGCTTTAATTGAACAATAGACTAAGCTAGTGGGAAGAGACAAGCTGCTAAGATCTTTTCCATTTACAGAACATCACACAGAGAAGGATTCATGCTCTTCATTCTTTACTTACGAAAGAGACATAAACAACAGCATCATGGAGGAATTCATACTGCAGTACTGAGCTGCATAGATGTGAATCCAGCACTAGAGTGAGATAAAAGACTTGTTAGAAAGCTCAGCATGATCCTTCTATTTATATCTCTGCTCCTCACTCCTCCTCTCCCCTATGTAAAGAAATAATTGGCTATGCAAGACTTGATACTTCAATGTTCTGGTACAGTGACTTGCCTTAAGCAAGACAGAATAGGAACTTTTTTTTTGTTTTTTTTCCACATAGTGGCTGGTGAGTTCAGGAGGCAAAGGAAAGGGGAAAAAAGTGGATCATAAAGGGAGAAAAAAAAGCAGAATTATTTTACAATATATATTACTAACTTTCTTATAATCACTTCTACTATTGATTTTGGCAAACATTTCTGAAAGTATGTTTACCTTTTAAGTTCAGGATCCCATTAGAAATTTAGGTTTATTAGTATATATATATATAATAATTACTTTTATTATTCTACGAAATGCAAATGCCTTTGCAACTCATACAGCCCATCAAATATTTTTGTTTATTTTATTATTTTTCTTTAAATCAATGACCGTGAGCCAAGAGTTTTACAACATTTAATTTGAGCTGATGATTAACAGAAAAAGGGTCACATAAAAAAAAGATTTAAAAAGTTCAACCCTCCTATCCAGATATAACCCTTATACCCATCCCATGACATTGATTAACACAACCATCTCTTCCTACCATACAGGCAAGAATTGTTCCCAACAAAAGAAGCATGAATCGTTGAGAACCATATATTAAAATGCAAGACAATTTGGCTAGTTTTTCATTAGGTCGCTGAGTGAAAAGAGTAAGCTTGTCTTTTTCCCAAGGTGCTCAGATAACCAAGATGTATAGGAGCCCACGCAGACATTTCTAGCACCAATAACTCGACCACCAGGAGGATTGTACCTTCTCCGGTCTTTTTATACTGTCACTTGTGTCTATTGTTTACATTGGAATCTGGAATCACTTGATATACGGTACTCCTTTAAACACTCCCACTCATCATTACCTTTAGCCTTGCTCAGTCTCTCCCCCACCAGGCAGCTCTGAGTAACCTTTTCATGGTACGCTGACTGCCAAACCAAGATACT
Source organism: Ranitomeya variabilis (assembly GCF_051348905.1). Taxonomy (NCBI): domain Eukaryota; kingdom Metazoa; phylum Chordata; class Amphibia; order Anura; family Dendrobatidae; genus Ranitomeya; species Ranitomeya variabilis. The sequence continues at coordinate 745,451,134 of NC_135232.1, forward strand.
CTCCAGAAGAAACGCCAATCTTATCCAAATACAAACCGCTGATAAATTGGTCCAAACAAAGGGCTCCACTCAGAGACAGGTCTTGGGCCTTTACCAGGGGGTCACCAAAACAGGCAGTACATGAAGACAGAACAATTTTATATTTTTTACCTACTTTTGCAATATCTGTTATAATTTGATAATGAACCTTGCATTTGCCTAACAATGTCATAAGATGATCCAATTGTGGTAAAGTGATCACATAACAATTGTAATCAACTCTGCAATTCTGTGAAGATTATAGCTACATATATGAAGTGATAAGATACAAATATGAAGAAAAACGCATATTTGGTGACCGATTTTTCATGGTAAATAACAATTATTTTATCATCCAAGCTGCTTAAATTGTCTAAATTTTCACTGTAAATTATCACTGATTTGTAAAATACAAAAAGGGGAATAGCTAAGAAACTCAATTTACACACGGGCAGAGATAATGAGTGCAATGCTATTTCCCAATACCTCTGGAGTAACAAAAATAAAAATAGGAAGAGTAAAATGATTTACCAGCAGTCAAGAATCCTCTTATATCGGAATAATAATTTATTGCATGAATATAACAGACTAAAATAGAAAAAAGGTAAAAATGTTCTTAGAAACAACTAGAATTTTTTTGTAGAAATGTCAAAGGTTAAAAACTCAAAGGGTCAGACACATTCACTGTAAACGAATGTTCGTAAGAACAGAAACATACATACTTGTATAAACAATGCATAAAATGCAGCAAAAGCACAACTTCATTGACAATACCTTTTTACACCTATCTTCAACTTTATGGTAAATTTACTAGATCTTTTGAGTTTTTACCTTTAAAAAAGATCAATAGATTCACACCTATACAATCAAAGACATGGATGCACTTTACCCCTTTATTATGACCAATGACAGACATAGCACGTCATGAGCAGATGTCAGTTCACCATGACGTGCTATGTGTCACGCTGGGTGAATGAGCAACTAGGTGAGGGGGAGTGGAGGCCCCTAGGCAGATCTAACAACACCCTGACTCCCCTAAGGTCCCTAAATAAGTTCTGCACCTATTGCAGAGCCTAATCCCTGCCTGCCCCTAGCGATAGGCCCTGCATAGGGGAGGGACAGGGTGTACTAGTCAGCCCCCATTACAACTAAAGACAACACAGGTAAACAAACAAGAGTATACAATTAGCTTGCAAAGACACAAGAGAGATCACGCCAGCAATCCTCAAAGAAAACTCCAAGACACTAGTTGACTACTAGCACTTCCAACTGGAACAGAAGAAAATAGAACTATCACCAGCACCTTACTGAGAAGACTAAAGGTATTTAAACATCCAGCAAGGGTGTGTCAATCAGCAGTAGAAGGTGGAGGTCACTGCTAGGCCCTAGAGGGAGAAGGACAACAGAGATGCAAAGATCAAGGAGGTGCTTGCAGAGCCCAGGGCAATGACCTCCTACAGCCAGATCCAGAATGTCTGTTTGTCACACCTGACACACCCGTGACACTATGCCCGTCATGACTTTGAATTGTCACTGCATGAAAACACACAGTGACAGTTCAGTGCCAACAGCTGTCACTGACAGCTGAGCAGCACGGGAAGCGGTGCAGGGACCCATGCCATGAGTCCCCGCACTCAGAGTGCTGTGGTCGGTCAGTCAATCTGAGTGACCGATCACAGCATGATCGCGTAGGAGGTACTGATATATCAAATATCATGATGACCGCTAGGTCACCAAGCTACAGAAAGCTTCTTAGATCATGCTCAAAGCATGTGCATTACAATTCTGGTTCATTACAATGCATTATACCTGCAATAAAAGTAAAAAAAAGTGAAAGTCTCACAGAAGGACTAAGGAGCAAAGTTAAAAATTATTTAAAAATATTCAAAACATTTTTTACAAAATAAAAACAACAATAATATAACACTAATAAATACATATATTTATGTAAAAAAAATAAACAAAAAAGTACAAACATTTGGTATTGCAGTGTTTGGCACGACCCGATCTATAAAAGTACCACAAAAGAGTTCAGTAGGCGGCACAATCTCTGCTGAGGTTCTATATAAGTAGGTATATCCCTGAGGGAGTACTTAATAATTAACTGTTGCAATGTTCACTGAACTAAACGTCGGGTGCTCCTCCAGAAAATGTGACTGTGATAGTAATCCAAAAACAGAAAAATAGAGGGCACTCACCGGTCTTCATGTTTCAGTCTTTATTAGCAATACATATAGATAAAATTCATGGCCGGGAACGTCGGAGCCGAAGCTCGTGTGAGCAGGGAAGGAAGGAGACGACGGCCGTTTCGCACTGTGCTTTGCGCTTCTACGGGTCACCCGGGTGACCCGTAGAAGCGCAAAGCACAGCGCGAAACGGCCGTCGTCTCCTTCCTTCCCTGCTCACACGAGCTTCGGCTCCGACGTTCCCGGCCATGAATTTTATCTATATGTATTGCTAATAAAGACTGAAACATGAAGACCGGTGAGTGCCCTCTATTTTTCTGTTTTCGATCTATAAAAGTGTCACACTAGTTAACCCCTTCAGTGAACGCTGTAAAGAAAAAGAGTCACAAACTATTCTTTTCATCATACCGTTAGAAAAAAAGGTGGAACAAAACACAATAAAAAAGACGAATGTAAATAAAAATGGTACCGCTGAAAACGTAATCTTGTCCGGAAAAAAACAAGCTGCCATACAGCTCCATCAGAGGAAAAATTAAGAACTTATAGCTATTAGAATAAAGCGATGCAAAAATAATTATTTTTTAGATAAAAGTTTTTATTGTGTAAAATCACCAAAACATTAAAAAATGACATAAATGTGGTATCACTGTAATTGTATTGATCAATTTTACCACAAGCGAAACATCATCAAAAAACAAATAAAAACAATTCCTGGATTGCTGTTTTTTGTTCATTCTGCCTCCCAAAAATCAAAATAGAAAGCGATTAAAAAATGCCATGTGCCCGAAAATGGTTCCGATAAAAACATCAAATCGTTCTGCAAAAAGCAAGCCATCACATGACTATGTTGGCAGAAATATGTAAAAATTATAGCCCTCAAAATATGGTGATGCAACAACTAGTTTTTGCAAAAAAAGCGTCTTTTAGTGTGTGACAGCAGCCAAACATAAAAACCCAATATAAATCTGGTATCGCTGAAATCGCACCGACCCAAAGAATAAAGTCACCTAATCACTTATACCACACGAGGAACATCGAAAAATTAAATAAAACCAATTCTTCACCTGCTGTTGATTTTTTCATTCTGCCTCCTAAAGATCGCAGTAAGGCTCGGCGCACATTTATCCTGTGATCTACGCTGAGCGCTTTCACTGGGGTTTCCATGTAAATCTCTGAAATACGTGATTCAGATGGAACCGCTGATGAAAGATTCCTTATAATGATGCAAATGGAGGCACTGTGGATGCCATAGGACCTGTGTCCGTTTTACATTACATAAAAGTGCCATCAACCACAGTTTTGTGCACTTCTGAAAAGGACACCGCTGAGAAGAGGCCAGACGGAGTCCAGAGTAACTCTGCTGCCACATTATAGCAAATGGATCCCTTGGGGGTTTCATGTTACTCGGAGATTTAAATGGAAACACCAAAGTAAGTGCTCATCATAGAACGCTAAATAAATGTGATCCCCAACGTTATGTAAAATGTTCCCAAGAAAAGCTTCAACTCGATCCACAAAAAATGCAAGTCCCCACTCAGATCTGTCATCTGTTAACCGAAATATAGGGGGCTTTCACGTTACTGGTAGTACAAAGACTCTGAAAGATTGCTATGGCACCTCGCCCCCAAAAGAAATTCAGCAAATTCTAAGCTCCACAGTGTACCTAAAACACATTTAGCATTCACGTTTGGCAGAGGTATAATTTCCAAAATGGGGTCACTTGAGGGGGGATTCTGCTCTTCTAGCACTTAGTGGCTCTGTATATGGAGTCCACAAACTATTTTAGGAAAATCTGGAGAAGGAAAATAGCGCTTTGTCCTTTCCAACACTCGTTGTACGATTAAGCAATACTGTACAGACACATACGGGGTATTGCCATGTTCAGCAGAAATTATGTAACAAATTTTCTTCTTGTGTGAAAATGTAAAATCTGGGGCTAAAGCAAAATTTTTGTGGTAAAAATGTAATTACTTATTCTTCACAGCCCAATAGTATAAAATTCTGTGACACACCCGTGATGTCAATATGATGACTGCACCCCTACATGAATTCATTGAGAGGTGTAGTTTGTAAAATAGGGTCACTTATGGGGGGTTCTGGCACGGCACCTCATTGGCTGTTCAGTTTTCTCCAATTTCTATTAGTTCGGGACAAGCTAAAACCAATGTCATGTTTTACATTTATGATGTAGAAATACTTTGGCACTCGTATAGGAGTGTTCAAGAACTTATTTATTGAGTGAAGAAATTCCAGAAAAAATTAGATGTTTCGGTCAATACCTGACCTTCATCAGTCATCTGGATAGAGGAGATCTGTGTGGTAGTGTGTGATAGTCTGCAGTGTCCACTGCTAAGACAAAATATTTTACATTTATGTCTGCTACTTAAAAATATTGGTTTCATGTATAGATCAATCTTTTAGTGGGTTCACAATTGGGATCAGGAGGGAAAAATTAGCTCTTTTGAGGCAGACTGGATCAAGCATTGTGGTGGTGCATATCCCCCTTACCTTTATTCTTTCCCATCTCTTGGTTGAACCTGATGGACATATCCACTTCACAATGGACACTGAAACGTAATTGTTACATATATTGAACTTTTCCATGCTCACTATTCAGGTGATTACTAGTACTGTTGTAATCAGCTTTCTATATGGGACAATATAAATGTTTAATCACTAACCTTGTGCCTTGGTAAAATAAATGAGACAATGGGGCATTTCGACCATATAGATGGTAGGGTGTATTGACAGCAAAAAGCTGGCTTCACTTAAAAGGGCTTCCACATACAGGCTTTACACTAGTCATTCTAACAAGCAGGTCCCAGAGGAACCTTGGCCTTCATACTTAAACCTCTTTCCAGAATTATACATTTAAAGAGGACCTTTCACTACATTTCTTTTTATTTTAAAATTTATAGCTCACTTAAAAGGGGCTGATGCACTGATTAAAACCTTTTCTCCACTGTGTTGCAATAATATGGGCTCTTGAAGTTTATGCAAAATTCCCCTTCAACCAGAGGGGCGGTAACAGAGACAGAATCAACCTGGGACCAGTGTTTTGTTACAAGGAGATTGAAGGTATGACCCGATACTTGCAATAGGTTCCGCTGCTACCACAATGGTCTTCACTATTGCATGTGCTCCCATGCTGTAGGTCTCCTCTTCTCCTGGTGTGGTAATAACAGGGAGAGTAAATGCTAAAAATGCCTATTATAACATTCTCTGGGTGTTTGCTTTTTTCACCTCTTAGACAATGAATTCTTATGACTGGGCACCATCATAAAGGTGAAATAAGAAGAATCATTGTTAATGACTGTAAGGCTGCAGTAGCACCGTAACCCAGTGAAAAGGCAGTGACCCACAAAGTTCAAACACAAAAGTCTATTTAATGTGTTACTTCACACCTAAAGGTGCACAGCACTTTATAGTACACAACTTCAAAGTTCAATACACATAGTTGCATCCCCTTATAGTCACTAAACAGGCTGGACTTCCCTTTGTCCAGTTTCCCTGGGTGTCCTGCTCCACTGTATCACAGACTCTTTACTCACACAGCTGTACACAGCCCAGGATATGCTCCGGACAGCAGCCGGACACCATATCCACCTGTCTGCAATCGTTACACATGCCAGTCCTCTTTCGGGCACAGGACATCCACCTCCGGGTCACCTCCGGGCACAGGACTGTCCACATCCAACTCTTTTGGACACAGGACATCCACCTCCTGTTCACCTCCAGGCACAGGACTGTCCACATCTGACTCTTTCGGGCACAGAACATCCACCTCCGGCACCTCCAGGCACAGGACTGTCCATATCCGAGACCAGTTACCATGGATGACTTGCATCGCTGTGTACGCTCCGGGTGCCAGGTATTTCTGCTGGCTCCGCTGGCCTGTGCTGCTTCGCACACACAGCCAGCGCTCTGCAGGCCTCTGCTCTGCACAACAGCACACACCAGACTGACACTGATGTTGCACCTGACACACCCATACCCCTTACTGCAGGGTTTTTAACAAAAAAAATGTGGCTTTCAGCCATATGGAAAACCCAGACCGGAAATCCTTGGCTACCATGCACACCTATGGACTTCATCAGTCTCCATGCACAACCTGGGGAGAACACACAGCGACCCCTACCTGTGACACGAGTCACTGCCTCACATGACCTATTGATTGAAAAGAACTTTCCATTTGAGCACCATAAACTTCAGGAGCCTATATCTCAGCAATGCAGTAGAGGAATAAAAAACAGACAAAAAAAGAGATTTGATCAGAACTTCAGGCATTTTTTAGTGAGCTATACAGTTTAAAATAATAAAAGAAAAATGTAGTGATGGGTCCTCCGAAACCAGTGCCATCCAGCTAACGCTCTAATGTCCCTAGAAGTAGATGTCCCTTCAAATGATGCACAATGTTCTAAACATACAACAAATGCCTCTAAAACTACATGTATGAAATCTGATTTGTGCTAAAATTTGGCTCATTTTCTACCAAAAACGATGCACAGTTATGATAGTAAATCTGCTTTAATGTTTTCTAATCAGGGACGATTTTTCTGTCCTTATCTTTCTATACGATGTATTCACATGTTGTGTTTGGGTCATCACTACTAGTAAGATTTGACCCTGATGGTTGATAGTGCTAACAAGTAAGGCTAGGTTCACATTGCGTTAAGGCTATCTGTTTAACGAATCCATTACTTAGCGGCTATGTAACGGATCTGTTAACGTGCCCACAGACTTCCATTATCGTAACGCATCATAACGCATGTCAAAATCGGCATGCGTTAGCGATAATGCGTTTTTTTTTATTGACTCACCCTCGAACACGGTTTACCGCATTTTCGGGTACGTTAGGTCTAATGCATAGCGAACGGACGCGTTTGCTGTGCATAGACCTCTATTGCTAACGCATGCCAATGCAATGGTACCTTGCGTTAGCGCGATTGTAGTAAAAAAGAGATTTTGTGCATCAGCATTAGCGCATCGGTTTAACGGATCCGTTAAACGGATGGCACAAACGCAATGTGAACCTAGTCTAAAGGAATTCTCATATTTCCAGACAAGCCACTATAACTCCCTTCTTTTGTTGATTTCATATAGTAACGGCAGCATATTTTACTCAGCTTCCTAAAAGCGGCTACTTTTACAAACAATTTGGGGTCTGCCCTCTTGTTAGCAGATATGCTTGTTAAGACTTGATTGTAGCAGAGCGGTCAATAAGAGAGCCATCTGCTTAACATAACATGTTCCCGAACAAAAAGACCATTTAATCCGGTCTCCACGCTGCAGCCCCCAGATTAGTCGAGTCAATAATTAAATGTAGCATCTCAACAATAACAGGTGAATGCTTTCAAAACCAAACCGGTAGAATGTTTTTCTTTTGTGATAATTAAATCATATATATTACCATTAAATATAATCAAAAGCAAGTGGTTGACTAATAACATTTCCTGTGACCTACAGGCATGATGAAGATCAGAGATTTTCTAAAATCTTGCAGATATTGTCATTTTTTTTCTCAGCAATTTTCTCTAATTGACATCAGATGCTTAAGTGTAGCATTTTTGTGGCATTATAATTGGAAAGAGACATTGAATACAAAGAGGTTTAGGACCGGCTTGCCTATTTACTATTTTGCTGCCTCTCTTATTTTAACTTCGAAATATCTATTACGGAATCCCTTATCTAACACCCCTTCTGTGCTTCCTGGTCCAGGGCTGTCTTTAGGGGGATGGCACTGGGCAATTGCCCAGGGCCCCCATCCACTTGGGGGACCCCTGCCTCCCCAGCAGGAGCTACACTGATAATAGCATTAAAACAATAAAAAAAAAATACACATATTTGGTATAACTGCAAATACAAAGTAAATTAATCTGATTTGTAAACGGCGTAAAGAGAAAAAAAATCAAAACACCAGAATTACATTTTTTATGGCCACCGCAACATTGCAATAAAATGCAATCAGCGGAGATCAAAACATCGGGTTTACCACTAAATGGTATCAATAAAAAGGGCTAAGGGCGCAAAAAATAAGCCATCCCCCAGCCCCATATCCAGAAAAATGAAAACATTACGGGTCTTTGAAAATGGTGACAAAAGCCAAAATTTATTTTCTACAAATTTCAGAATTTTATTTCACCACTTAAATAAAAAAAACAAAAAACATACATGTTTGGTATCTACGTACTCATACTGACCTGGACAATCATATTGCCAGATCAGGCTTACCATACGTGTGTATACATGTGTATGTGCTCTGTGTGTATATACATATATATGTGTTATGTGTGTGTGATGTGTGTGTGTGTGTGCATACATGCATGAGGGCTATACGTGTGTATACATGTGTGTGTGCTTGAAATGGCTCGATATGTTGCCATGCTACATATAAAGAGATAAATCAATTACCTGCAGCCATATTTGTAACAGGATGATGGTCCGTGGCTACACCTCGACGCGCGTTTCACCGCCTCTGCAGTTTCGTCAGGAAGTTCACTGCAGAGGCGGTGAAACGCCCACCGAAAGAGCAAAATGCTGCTTATTCATCAGATGATTATATTGATCTAGTTATTGCTCTGTCCCCATCGTTCTTTGTTAGCTGGTGTAAAGAGGCATGGAAACAAGCACCAAACCACTTCAATATTGTCGATAACACTTATTTAAGGGTCTGATAATAGGGTAAATGCGACCAAAATGTTGTAGTGTGATGGTGCAATATGTGAGCATTTAGGACTCTTTTTAAACTTTTGCCCAGGGCCCCACTTTGTCTAAAACTGAACCTGTCCAGTCTTATGTCAGATAATACTTACTGAGTCATTATTCACAATTGTATGTGAAGAATACACTCTTTATCTTTGTCTCTTATTCTACATTTATGCTAGGCATTTATCTTTTGGAGTAGCACAGCACCCATTTATAAGGGATACATGGTAGATTTATGTAAAGTAAAACGTTACATGCAATCTACAATACTGGGTGAGTCTGCACGATAGCAAAGAACCATCTACCGTATATACTCGAGTATAAGCCGACCCGAGTATAAGCCGACCCGAGTATAAGCCGACCCCCCCTAATTTTGCCACAAAAAACTGGGAAAACTTATTGACTTGAGTATAAGCCTAGGGTGGGAAATGCAGCAGCTACCGGTTAATGTCAAAAATAAAAATAGATACCAATAAAAGTAAAATTAATTGAGACATCAGTAGGTTAAGTGTTTTTGAATATCCATATTGAATCAGGAGCCCCATATAATGCTCCTTACAGTTCATGATGGGCCCCATAAGATGCTCCATATTAAAATATACCCCATATAATGCTGCACAAAGGTTAATAATGGCCCCATAAGATGCTCCATAGAAACATTTGCCCCATTCAATGCGGCATAAAGGTTGATGGCCCCATAAGATGCTCCACACATTATGGCCCCATAAGATGCTCCACACATTAGGGGCCCCATGAGATGCTCCATACATTATGGCCCCATAAGATGCTCCACACATTATGGCCCCATGAGATGCTCCACACATTATGGCCCCATAAGATGCTCCACACATTATGGCCCCATGAGATGCTCCACACATTATGGCCCCATAAGATGCTCCACACATTATGGCCCCATGAGATGCTCCATACATTATGGCCCCATGAGATGCTCCACACATTATGGCCCCATACATTGTGGCCCCATGAGATGCTCCACACATTAGGGGCCCCATGAGATGCTCCACACATTATGCCCCATACGATGCTCCATACATTGTGGCCCCATGAGATGCTCCACACAATAGGGGCCCCATGAGATGCTCCACACATTATGCCCCATAAGATGCTCCTCATATATGCCCCATAAGATGCTCCTCATATATGCCCCATAAGATGCTCCTCATATATGCCCCATAAGATGCTCCTCATATATGCCCCATTTGCTGTTGTTGCGATTAAAATAAAAAAAATCACATACTCACCTCTCGTCACTCAGGCCCCCGGCACTTGCGATAGTCACCTTCCACGTTCCACCGCTGCGCGCTGCTCTGTCTTCCATCCTCGGCACTGACTGTTCAGGCAGAGGGCGGCGCGCACACTAATCACGTCATTGCGCCCTCTGACCTGTACAGTCACAGCCAGAGGACGAAAGACAGAGCAGCGCGCAGCGATGGAACGTGGAAGGTGACTATCGCGCAATGCTCCCCCTCCCCTGATATACTCACCTGCTCCCGGCGCGGTCCCCTGGCAGCGTCTCACTGTCAGATGGTCTCTGGGAGCCGGCGGCATCTTCCTGTGTTCAGCGGTAACATACCGCTCATTAGAGTAATGAATATGCGTGCATATTCATTACTTTAATGAGCGGTACCACGTGACCGCTGAACACAGGAAGAGCTGCCCGGAGACCAAGGGACATGCAGGGACAGCGCAAGGAGCAGGTAAGTGTATCACAGCCACCGCTCCCCCTCACCCGCCGACCCCACACCGACACTGACTCGAGTATAAGCCGAGAGGGTCACTTTCAGCCCCAAAAAGTGGGCTGAAAATCTCGGCTTATACTCGAATATATACGGTATATAAAAAAGTTTCAATTTCTAAACCCTATAAAAGTTAAAATCAGCTGTTAGTGTCTGACAACAAACTTTTTGACAGTTTACAATGGCCAGCAGAATAGTGAGTGCAGCTCTGGAGTATAATAAAGGATGTGACTCAGGATCAGTAATGTAATATATGTACACAGTGACTGCACCAGCAGAAAAGTGAGTGCAGCTCTGGAGTATAATACAGGATGTAACTCAGGATCAGTACAGGATCAGTAATGTAATGTATGTACACAGTGACTGCACCAGCAGAATAGTAAGTGCAGCTCTGGACTATAATACAGGATGTAACTCAGGATCAGTACAGGATCAGTAATGTAATGTATGTACACAGTGACTGCACCAGCAGAATAGTGAGTGCAGCTCTGGAGTATAATACAGGATGTCAGTGGCGTAGGAAGGGGGGTGCGGGGGGGGCGGGCCGCCCCGGGCGGCACAGTGCGGGGGGGCGGCACAATGCGGGGGTGAGTCAGTGGCGTATCTAGGGGGGAGCAACCGGCAGGGGGGCGCAGTCGGGCCGCCTAAAGCGGCGGTCCGCAGTGTCTCCCCCGGCGGCTGCATTCTGTCACCCCCCGCACTGGGAGTCAGCTGTTCTCTGTGCCGACTGTCAAGCTGACAGCCGGCACAGAGAAGCTGCGGCACGCCGGCTCCCAGTGTTCAATTGTACTCGTATCTGTGATGCGAGTACAATTGAAGCTCTGACTGCCGGGTCAGAGCGATGCCAGCAGCGTGATCAGGTCATGTGATCACGCTGCTGACGTCACTCACCTGCGCGGCAGAGCAGGAGATGCAGAGCGGTGGTAAGTGCTCCAGTGGAGCTGAAGACACCGAAAGTGCAGGGGGGGAATTTACTGTGAGTGGGGATGGGGGCATATATTGTGGGGGGGATTTAATGTGAGGGGATGGGGGGCATATATTGTGGGGGGGATTTACTGTGAGTGGGGATGGGGGCATATATTGTGGGGGGGATTTAATGTGAGTGGGGATGGGGGGCATATATTGTGGGGGGGATTTAATGTGAGTGGGGATGGGGGCATATATTGTGGGGGGGATTTAATGTGAGTGGGGATGGGGGGCATATATTGTGGGGGGGATTTACTGTGAGTGGGGGGGATTTAATGTGAGTGGGGATAGTGGGATATATTATTGGATTGGGGATATTTAATATGAGTGGAGATGGGGGATTTAATGTGTGGGGGAGATCTGAGGACACAAAATGAAGAGCAAAGGGGGAGATGGGGGGGCATATATGAGGAAACAGTATGGGGGATGGGTGCAGACAGCTTGGGGTCAAATGGGGGGATGTATGCGGATACAGTATGAGTAGCGATGTGAAAAACGTATGTGGACAGAGTACGGGGAGTGAGGGTGTTGGGATGTGTGCATGCGTAGCATGGGGGACAGTGTAAGGGCACAGCCAGGAGGGGACAGTATACTAAGGAGGGGGAGTGTGATGAGAGAGTACAGTATAAATACTGGGCCCTATAGGGGGGACACAGTGTGAGAGGGCAGTGTGAAGAGGGGTCCGGTATGGAAAGGAGAGGTCAGTGTGAAGAGCAAGTACCATAAGACAGACAGTGTGGGGGTCATATTTTATGCAGACAATATAGTGAGGGGCAATTTTTTATTCAGGAGCATTATAATGACACTTGTATCTTTAAGGGCGTCATGTGGAGATTTTCTGCAAAAGAACGGAGAAGATGGAAGTCTGCAGAGACGGCTGTGGATCAGAAAACTCATCATGGGGTCTGGACAATATGAAGAAATGAAGGAGAACAACTCCAGAGGCGACGTCATCTATAAGGTACCTGGATGTAAATGTTATTTGTGATACTGACTAACTCTCATGTTTTTATTTATGTTAGGAGCATTAAAGGGGATGTCCAGGTTTGTAATGAGTCTGCAGTCATTCTTTGTGACTGCAGACTTCTGACTTCTCACAGTGTGCCCTGCACGCTGTCAGGATTCTCTCGTGCTGGCGATTTACATACATGCGGTCACATGCTGACTAGACATGTGTGGCCTCACTCTATGATAATGAACTGAGCGAGGCTGGGCACGTCTAGTCGGAATGTGGTCAGAAGTATACAAATCACATGCTTGTGCTGACATGACCGTCCACCGGCCAGGGAGAATCCTAAAAGTGTGCAGTGCATTAGTTGTGAGAATTCAGAAGCTGCGATGTCAGGATTCAGCTCTGCAGGTTCCAGTCGTCGACACATGGACACGTCACTCATATGCGATTTTCATACTCGTGGTCCTGTAACAACGAGCTTCTCTTCTGCTTCTCTCAGTTTTTCACTTAACATTGGGAGCTTAAGGGAGAGGAGCTCGTCGGTACATGACTAAGTGTGAAAATCGCATACATTCGGGGGGGGGGGGCGCCAAACTCGGGAACAGCCCCGGGCGGCAAAAGCTCTAGCTACGCCCCTGCAGGATGTAACTCAGGATCAGTAATGTAATGTATGTACACAGTGACTGCACCAGCAGAATAGTGAATGCAGCTCTGGAGGATAATCCAGGATGTAACTCAGGATCAGTAATGTAATGTATGTACACAGTGACTGCACCAGCAGAATAGTGAGTGCAGCTCTGGAGTATAATACAGGATGTAACTCAGTATCAGTAATGTAATGTATGTACACAGTGACTACACCAGCAGAATAGTGAGTGCAGCTCTGGAGTATAATACAGGATGTAACTCAGTATCAGTAATGTAATGTATGTACACAGTGACTGCACCAGCAGAATAGTGAGTGCAGCTCTGGAGTATAATACAGGAAGTAACCCAGGATCAGTAATGTAATGTATGTGCACAGTGACTGCACCAGCAGAATAGTGAGTGCAGCTCTGGAGTATAATACAGGATGTAACTCAGTATCAGTAATGTAATGTATGTACACAGTGACTGCACCAGCAGAATAGTGAGTGCAGCTCTGGAGTATAATACAGGATGTAACTCAGGATATGACATTCCAATATTTAATACCTTAATCACATGCCTGGTACATCTCCACAAGCATGTGCAACCAGGATGTCATTGCTGTCTAATGATATCCATCTACTGACACGGAATATACCATTTGCCTTCTGATGAGGTTATATCATGGAAAGGAAATGCATTGAGGCACTTTCTTCTCTGGATCCCAGATAAGATAGAATAATTTTTGTTTATATGGTGCTAAGCTTGGCATAATGCAATAAGTGTTTTTTCCATGGGAAACCTCTGTTTGGGCAATAACATTTAAGGGCATTAACATTATTGCATGTTCTGACAACAAGTGATTAGTATCTAATTTTAGAACAATCAAAAATTTGTTGAGGTTAATCACTGCATGGGGTTTTACCGTGGTGTCCCATTTATCGCTGATAATATCATGTTGTACGATTATGTGCATGTGGAGATGTACCAGGCATGTGATTAAGGTATTAAACATTGGAATGACATAAATGCCGTCTACTCAGTTACATCATTGTTTGGGTAGGTACCCATGGCTTATAAATGGCACTACAGAACCTTTTTGATATTCTTATACACCAAATAATTTTTTATAATTTTTTGAAAGGTTGAGGCTCTTCATACTACTACAATTTCTGATATGTTTGAGCCCCCTCCCCTTTACCCCCTCCTATTGTCCCCATTCTACATTGGGTAATAGAGAGTTGGAAGGGTCAGTATAGAAGGGAAGCGGGGTTAGCTGACATTGAGCGGGGGTGCCACTTTGCGTACAAATTTAGGGTGCCAACCTCCGTGGCAAGGTAGGGACAATTAACCAGGGTTATTCGAGGGTGAGTTATCTAAGTTATCAAACCCTATCATTAACCGCTTATGCATATTTTATTAAGTTTTGTTATCGCTTCTGCATTTGTCTGGGTATCCGTTGGAAATTCAGAATTTGATATTCTGTCTGTTATTTGGCTGGAGTTGATTGCAATGGGCAATGGGCTCTTGAGGAGTTTAGTTTTGTGGTTGGCTATTGCTATGCATTGATTACCCTTTTGAAGGGCACCCCAATTATTCATTGCCCATACCCTCCCCTCCTCCTTCCTGACACCGCGGCACTTTCAAGAGCACTGATATTGTTTATTGTGTTCACTTGCACAGCTAGGGTCTCCTAGTTGGGATCTAGGGAGAGCCGACCGTGAGCGGGGGCGCCATATTGTGTCCAAGTTAGGGTGCCAACCTCCGCGGCAAGGAAGGGATATACTAGGGTGTATTAGGGTCATATAGGTTATCTTTGTAATCTTTACCACCATTTTGTGTGTTTATTGATCTGCTGGTTGTAGGCTTTAATTATTAATATTATGTATTTATATAGCACCATTGATTCTATGGTGCTGTACATGAGCAGGGGTTACATACAAATTACAGATATCACATACAGTAAGCAAACTAACAATTACAGACTGATACAGAGGGCCGAGGACTCTGCCCTTCCGGGCTTACATTCTACATTAATATGTGTTAATGTGTTGACTTTTAATGAATTAAATAAAATATGATTTTAAGGTAGTAGGTTTCATGTTAGCCCTATGAGTTACTATACCCTACTATCTTCTGTCTATTTTCTTAGTAGAGGGATTAAGCATGCTGAATTTTAACATGCCTATCCTCTGTTCACGCTGAAGATAGCCAACTGACGGTTTTGGTAGTGGCAGCTTATTCCCCTCTCCCGATACATGTGCCATAGTCCAGACAATTGTACATGTTTAAGATGACGATATTAGATTTGAAAATAGGAAGTCCAATTACGCTGTCTGATTAAAATCACTTTTATTGCTGGTGTGTTAAAATCGGGATGAAATTGTGGTAAATTACAAAACTATAAAAATTAAAAATGTTAAATGAATGCGTTTCCGGCCTGTACCAGGACCTTCTTCAGGTTTATGTTTGATAGTTCTAGCAGCAGCAATTACGTGACACGTTTAAGATGAGGTCCAGATGTACAAATGAGCGTTGCTCATATATAGCAATGCCAACATGTGAAGAATTCTTTAGGATATGATGATATTTCATTTATCTGTAATATTCCTGCAAATACTTTTTTATTTTTTACTTTTAGGTAAATCTAGCTGTAAATGGTGTTGACAAAGGGTTGCTTTTGATGCTAGTGTAATTTCAGCTCAGCAAGCGTGCTCTGATTTTTGGTAGCAGTTTAATTGCTTTTAATTAAATACCATCTTTAAAATGCTCCAAATGCTGTTTTTATACTTGGACAGGTCACTTCAGTTAACTTGGAAAAATGTTAATGAGATTGATTAAAAGGCGCTGTGTGATAGCCCGCTGAAATCACAGTTTTATAGAAAATTGTTTCATGTGTTGTTTTCCCACTATCATCTGAAAGCAGATTTAACACTTTTCTTTCCTATGTACAGTATAACCCTGCGGTAGTGCTCCCCTATGTGTAGATTTTTTGGTAGACCAGAAAGGAAGCCCTGCAAACAGTATACAAATTCTCCACATGTCATTATCAGTATTAGGCCGGGGTCACACTTGCGTGTGCAATGCGAGAAACTCGCATCAATACCCAGCACTGCCGCCGGCACTCGGACTGGAGCGTGCGGCTGCATGTATTTCTATTCATCCTGCATGCTCCGGTCCCGAGTGCCGGCGGCAGTGCCGGGTATTGATGGAAGAGACTCAAGCGAGTTTCTCGCATTGAACTCGCAAGTGTGACCCCGACCTTAAGCGGTTAGTCAGATCTAATCTCTGGAACCATATTCAGTGGGAAGTACCTTAAGAATAGTCCGTTCAGTGCCATTGGTCTGGGCAATATTTGCTCAAAACAGTTCTTATATCATCTCACCCATGTCTCGGCAGATCATACAATGTGCAATAGGCACAAGATAAAGCTTGACCGAACCTAAGCTGAACAAAATCTGTGTCCACCTTGAAGAAGGCCACAATAAAT
This sequence comes from Ranitomeya variabilis, assembly GCF_051348905.1. Taxonomy (NCBI): domain Eukaryota; kingdom Metazoa; phylum Chordata; class Amphibia; order Anura; family Dendrobatidae; genus Ranitomeya; species Ranitomeya variabilis. The sequence goes on from NC_135232.1 coordinate 745,467,835, forward strand.
GATCAAAAGAATTGTCTTGATATGATAAATGGGGAAAATGTAAAGCAAGCAACCAGCCCCCTCTGAAGCCTATCAGTGGTGGCCAACCAGCAAGGCAAGGAGTGCACGCTTGCTAGCTCTTTGATAAGAGCTTGTAAGTGCTGCTCTGAAGCTGGCCAGATTGCTGGAACTGTTCATATTCAGAGCCCTTGCACTCCTCTGATGCAGAAGAGAGGATCCAATTCGGACCAACAGAACCATCATACTGCAGGCTTCAAATGTAAATCATTAGGCTTGCAAGCAGGAAGCCAGGAGGAAGGGGAGAGGTTTACTCTTCAGGATTGATGTAAAGAATAACCTTTGTTACTGAGAAATCAGCTTTATTGAATTGATATGCAAATAGCTCTATTCCCCATCCAGGGCCATCTCCTCCTGCTTGACCGAAAGCTCTTATGCCTGAAGACACACAGCACAGAGGCTGTCAGTCAAGCAGGAGGAGGCAGCTCTGGGCTGGGAATGGAGCTGGAGTGACGGAGGTTTCAGCTCTTCAGCCTCATTTCTCAGTAACAGAGAAACTGACTGGCCATGTAAAGGTATTGCTGGATTCATCTCTGAAAGAGCTGCATAGTTTTGGGGTGATATCCTGCTGACAGGTTCCCTTCAATCTGTTAAAAATGTTAAAGGTGAGCATACCTTTTACGTGAATAAAGCAATATTACTGCATACAATGGGTAAATTAAAGGATTTAAGGCAAAAAAAGTTACAGGAAATTCAGTCCTGTTTGTATTGATGAAATGAATGTAGTCGGTAGCACAGTGAAAGCTCTGCCCTGGCATGCTTTTGGATTCCTGGATCCACTGGTGGTTTTCCTAACGCTTTTGATCTTTAAGACCTCGCTTAGGAAATGACATCCCCTGCCTGTACTCTGGGATACATTAAGCAGAGTGAGCGCTGTGCACTGTCACTACTTCCTTTACATTGCATTGAAAGGCAACTAATGAGAGAGGCATTTAACGACAGGTTGTTTGCAAGTTAACCCCTACTGAGCTGCAAAGCCTAGGGCTCTGAGTGGCCTAAGCGACACTGTTTCAAGTAACAGACCGTCTCGCGACTTAGGAAGCAATGAGAACACAATGTCTTTTAATATATTAATAAGTCCATTTGTTCATAAAGAGTACTGGTTAACATTATTACCTGTGCATTTACTAGGGGCCACCTCCTATTAAAAATATATTGGAAGGTTAACTGACTGCTCGCTGAATCCGAAGACGCATTAGTTTATGTACTTGACCAGGAAATTAGATTGTAAGCTCCAATGTGATTGTTGTTGAGGTGAATGGGTTGCATGGAATATGAAATATGGCAGCATTTAAGGAAAAACTGCAAAAATAAGGATGGCCCACCACAAAGGGTGAGGTGATGAAGAGCATTTCAGAATAGAATCAGCTATTTTTTAATTCATTTTCTGTTAGAAAAATTAAATATAGGACACTAAATGACTCATTACACGGGCAGCATGTCCTCAGGTTTAGCTCAGTTACACCATATTGTCTTTTTGCACAGAAATGTTATAATTACATTATATTCATGGGGTCAGCTTACATAAGAGCTAACAAGGGGTTCAAAATGGCTAATCTCTTTAAAGCACCACTCCAGTGGGTTTCTTTTAGTATTATCACTGGAGTGGTGCTTCTAATCTAAGGTCCCTGAACCTACTCTAATGCTTACCTGCTGCCGTCCTCCCCTTCTATCACCGCCACTCCCGTCGGTCTCCCGCAGTTTTTGCCCTACTGAATCACTCCAGTGGAGGTCATTCTTCAATGTAAGTCTATGAGAGACTCTCTTTTGCCTATCTCTGGTTCTCATAGACTTGCATTGAGAGCTTGTGATGTAACTTCTTACTTTCCACCAGTGAAAAGTTGCAGTGAAAAGATGGCGCTGCAGGACCAGACCTGCGCCGAAAGAAGGTGAAGACACCGGAGGGTGTTTATAAGACTGGGGGCTCGGTCCTTATATGAGAAGCACCTCTCCGGCGCTGAAAAGAAAAGAAAAAACGCTGGCGTGTTGCTTTAAGACCCTGTTGCATAATAGCAAGTAAACTTTCATACATGTAATTATTATAAAAGTACAATTAAATTGTAGTTCAGAAAGCATGAAAAATAAAGGATTGTGGTAGAATACACAAACGTGGAATTGTAGTGTCCGGTGTTTAATCATCATATATAAATTATAGGGCAGCACGGTGGCTCAGTGGATTGCACTGCAGGGCTGGAGCCCTGGGTTCAAATCCCACCAAGGACACCATCTGCAAGGAGTTTGTATGTTCTCTCCGTGTTTGTGTGGGTTTCCTCCAGGTTCTCCGGTTTCCTCCAAAGACATACTGATAGGGAATTTAGATTGTGAGCCCATCGGGGACAGCGATGGTAATGCGTGCAAACTGTAAAGCGCTGCGGAATATGTTACCGGAATATAAAGATTATTATTATTAAAGATTATTATATGATTACTGTACTTGTTTTTTTATTATGTATACCCCTCCTCACATGTAAAGCGCCATGGAATAAATGGCGCTATAATAATAAATAATAATATGCAATGCATATGTGTCATAGCTGTTATTCGGCTCTATCTGTAGTCATATGCATTGCTGTAAAATAGTCCCGTAGCATGTGTTACATTACTACATCATGTTGCAAGTCTCCATACAATTTCCTGTCCTGCGGAATTCGCCTGAGCTCTGTGGGAAAAGAAAAGGGAACATATCTATGGATGGAACGTCAGCTCTCCTGTTTGTATAGACCTGCCTCGGACCTGCTTATTTTCCTCTCTCTCTCACCCTGACAGAGCCCCTGGCCACATTCAGGCAATAATGAGAATAGCCACAGAATGTCTTGCACTTTATCTTGCTGTGGAGAAAGCACCTTTTGAACTGCCATCTGCAGATTGTGTTGATGCACTGACTTGTTAACTGTACCATGCTGTGAAGGAAATGGCATGATTTAGATCAAGTGCTCTGGACGGCTGTTCATAAAAAACACTTGAGCCAAGCTGTTGCAGCTCAGGATGTGCCCTGGGGAGAGGGGTTTCGTATGGGGTCATGCTCTTGCCTTGTATGAGGGTAGCTGTAGAGCTCTGAAATCCTGGTATTTGACTGGAACAGGAGGGAGGGGGAGAGAGACATTATGAAACCATAGAAGCAAAACTGCCAAATTAACTTCTCACCCTTTCAATCACACTCGAGAGGATAAAAGGCCGAACATTTCTGCTCAGAAACAGGCTCAGTTTACACCAAACAAGTTATTTTTCTAATTTATCAGCCTGGACGACCATCCATCCCAACTAACAAGTATCAAGTCCGCTTTAGCTACTGCAAGATTCCTACTTATAAGCTTTCCGCAATGCAAATAAACAGAGGAATTAAATCACCCCTTTACTCCTTACTCCAACCTCTTTGCCATGTTATTATTTTTCATTTGGGTATAAATTAGTATACCATGTTAAAAACATTAAAATATGAATGGTTGACTTAAAAAGTGAAGTAAATGCATTTAAAAGGTTAATGCAGCGCCCTTTAAAAAAAAAAAATAAGTGTTAATTGCGCTCAACCAGAACAGGACAATTATTTGACTCCTTCACCAAAGTTTTAAAATCGTTTTGGCATTTGAACAGTACGGGCACACAGGACATTAATTCTGTGCAAATTGTTACAGCAAGTTTCAAGTCATCTTCCTTCCAGTGTAAATAATTTAATGTGCTACTGTTATTATAATTTTTTTTCATAAATAAAAAGTACACATGAAAGTAAGAAACTTGGTAATATATCTTATTAGAGAAATTAGTTTCTTTCTCTTCTGAAACAATGTGTCAGTTACACCTACTAAGGGCAGACAGTATGACGGTTATAGTTCATAAGTGGAGATGGTGTGGAGCCAGTATTTTATATGGAGGCCATGTACCATATTCCTGTACTGATTGTGGTTCTGGTGATATTTCATATATAAAAACTGTTTGCAAAAAGAAACAACAGGTAAGAAACAACGACTCCCAGTACTCTCTAAGTCTCTGGCTGATGAGATGTGCGGTAGTTGGAGCTTCATAAACTCTGAAAAGCCATACGTAATGCTACACGATAGTGTAATATAATATTGGAGATACATTGTACATGATTATAGACCGTCTTCATGGAGAATATATGTTTTATGATTACACTTCACCTAGCATCCTGTGTACATCTTCCTTTGAGAAAACTACCTCTTGAAAAAAACACATTTTCACTAAGTCTGGGCACTTGTCTCAAATCGGTTTTTATATCTGTCCTATGTATTGCATTTGCTTATCTTGAAGCTTATATATTTTTTTTCAAGCACAATAATATCAGTCTAACTATAAGTAACTGAGTGACAAGATCTCAAGGAACACAGATGCCATATTGGAGCTCTTAAACAGTTTGCCCACTAAGGATAGGTCATCATAGTCGAATCGGTCAAACACCCCCACAGATCAGAAGTTATTGGTGCCAACGGCGGTAGCAGGCCAGAAATACTCACTTGCGGAGCTGGCTGTCTTCTGATAGTGGCTGCCAAAGGATACTACACATTCGTCTCCTATTGACTTCAATAGAAGATGGATGTGCAATACAAAGCCTCAGCCACTAGCAGAAGACGGCCGATTGGTGGGGGTCCTGTGTGTTGGACCCTGACCGATCAGACATCACTTACCTATCCTAAGTATAGGTCATCAATGAAAAAGTAGTGGACAACCTATTTAGGTGGTGATATTATTATCATTATTATTTATTTATATAGCACCATTAATTAACACCACCTTCAGACGTAACCTGAAAACCCATCTCTTCAGGAAAGCCTACAGCCTGCACTGACCCTGCTGCCTCCTCACCACTACCAGAGCTACCACCTCACCAACACCGGAGCTCCTGCAACCCTCAACCTATTGTCTCCTTCCCCACCATCCTGTAGAATGTAAGCCCGCAAGGGCAGGGTCCTCGCCCCTCTGTATCAGTCTGTCATTGTTAGTTTGCTTACTGTAAGTGATATCTGTAACTTGTAATGTAACCCATTCTCATGTACAGCACCATGAAATCAATGGTGCTATATAAATAAATAATAATAATAATAATAAAATTCCATGGTGCTGTACATGAGAAGGGGTTACATCAAAATACAAATATCACTTACAGTAAACAAAACTAACAATGACAGACTGATACAGAGGGAAGAGGACCCTGCCCTTGCGGGCTTACATTCTAAAGGATTATGGGGAAGCAGACAGTAGGTCGAAGGTTGCAATAGCACCGATAGTGTTGAGCTGCCCGTATGGTCATTACAGGTTGTAAGCTTTTTTGAAGGGATGGGTTTTCAGGTTTCTTTTGAAGGATCCAAATGTGGTGGATAACAGGATGTGTTGGGGCACTGAATTCCAGAGGATGGGCAATATTCGGGAGAAGTCTTGGAGGCGATTGGGTGAGGAGCAAATATGCTTGAAGTAGAGAAGGAGGTCTTGGGAGGACCGGAGATTACGCGAGGGAAGATATTGAGAGATTAGTTTGGAAATATAAGGAGGAAAAAGGTTATGGATGGCTTTGTAGGTCAGTGACTTATTAGTAGTTTAAACTGGATACGCTGGGAAATTGGGAGCCAGTGAAGGGATTTGCAAAGAGGGGAAGCAGGAGTGTAGCGAGGAGAGAGATTAATTAGTTGGGCAGCAGAGTTAAGGATGGACAGGAGGGGTGCGAGAGTGTTAGAAGGTAGCCCACAGAGGAGGATGTTGCAGTAGTCGAGGTGGGAGATGATTAGGGCATGCACAATCATGCATGATATCAAGCTCAGGCATAAATCTAATGAATAAACAACATATAATGTGTCTGTTACTTATTGTTTGTATATATTAGTGTTTGTCTGTTAAATTGAATGAATATATATATACGTAAGTATCAGTTTCTCTGTGTTATGTGGAGTGCCCATTATTGAGTATGTTTTTCTATAAATATACGCTCAGGAGTAATTCTAATCTGCCTGTTACTTTTGTGTCTATATCTATTTCAGTGTCTATATATCAGTGTTTGTGTGTTAATGTGAATATATTTATAATCAGTTTCTCTGTGTGGCATAGCGGGTCTATTAGTGAGTTTGATTTCGTGTAAATATTAGTTACTGTTGTGTTGCATTTACAGCCTTAAATCTATAATCAGGTCCAGCGTTGTCTCTCCACTTCTGCACGCCCCCGGAAGAAGCAGGAGGCGAAACGCGCGTCAGGGTGAGGGGACGCCATTAGCACAAGGTAACACCATCTCTTTATTTATCTATGGATGTTATGGTCAGTTAGGTTGCTCCAGTGTGGTTAGTTTAGGATTTCCTATAACTATTGTTACTATATATTTAACCACTGTGTCAGTGATTTTGATGCTGCCCCATGGTGGGTATATGGGGATCTGTAACCGCCACATATATTGGATAAATTAAGCCATTGTGCTAATTACCTGTTATTATTATTCTGGAGTTGAATATCCACTGATAATATCTAAGTACTACTGAGTATGGATCATTAATATTTTGCCTTGTCTTTTTTGGTGTCCCCTACGGTAATTTTGCTTTTTTAATTGTGAAATTTTAATAATATTAATAAACATTTTGTTTTTATATTGGGATCTCTTCGTTCTTCCCACAAAAATTTATGTGGGATTAGTTATATATAGTGTTGTGAAGTGCCCTTTTCATGGTGTCTCAAGACATATGTGGAGCGGTAATATCATGACAACAGCTCAAGTAACTGCTACAAAACTGCCCAAACCAGCCTGACAGCACCCAAACAAATACAAGTAGAGCCAAGTCAATAGGATCTGTTGGGATCTGTTACAAAAGGAATATAGATCCATCATGGATCCTGCATGCATGTTCACATCATGATTTTAGGAAACAAAATCAATAAAAAAAAGTCACATTTCTAACACACTGTAAAGTGTTTTTTAAAATAATAATTTGAAACACACAAAAAATGATTTTAATTAATTTCCCTTAGACTGTTTAACTTTAAAAAGACATATCAGCTTAAAAGTTTTTTACAGGAAGCTTTGCAACATTATGGAATATTCCCCATGACTGAATGATTGTAAGGTGCCGAGGAGATTACTATCAGTTAAAATAATTTCCAAGTATGACCACATTTAAGGATGTAATCAGACATATTGTTAAAAAAAATCCAGCTATTGTTATTTTTATCGTTCTGTTTAATGTAACTTTTCTGTATTACTTACTGAAAATGGGACGCTCCCAATAATCCAGTAACTTCTTAGGTCTGTGGTATGTAAATTGTATAATGTACATTTCTGCTAAGTCTAAGAAAGATTAGTAGCTTTAATGGTGTCAATTAGTGGAATAAGCCAAGACTATGAATTCCTAAGCATGAGTTTTAATAACATTTTCAAATGAAAAGCAGATACGTAGTTAAGTGTTCTTAACGAAACAGAGGGGGGAAAAAAGATATACGAGTAGCTCTGGCTTTAATTTATATAGTATTCTACATCTGGAATGTTTTATAATTAAAACTAACTGTTCGGCTACAACTTCCACCTGTCAAATGATGAAAAGATGAATACACTAATAGGTTATTAAATATCTTAGCCTGATATACTTTGCTGTGCTTTTGTGGGTAGAAACAGGCTTTTAGACAGGAGGCTAAAAGGTCTTCCGTTATTACTAATAACACACTTTCATTAGTAACACGAAACCTTCATTAAGTGGCCGGGGCTTTTTGAAAAGCATTGCTCGTTTTAGAGAAAGGTTTGCTGTGTATTTTTTCCAAACAAACACTAGGTTGTGTCCATGTAATACAGCCGATTGGGGAAAGGAATATTACTACCTCACATGCGACAATGGAATTCAGAGCAGATTTCAATTTATAAAAATATCACGAGGGAATCTCATTCAGCTGTCATTTACACCTACAGTGCCTTGTGAAAGTATTCAACTCCCTGGAACTTTTCAACCTTTTCCCACATATCATGCTTCAAACATAAAGATACCAAATGCAAATTTTTTGGCGAAGAATCAACAATAAGTGGAACACAATTATGAAGTTGAACGAAATGTATTTATTTATTGTACATTTTTGTGGAAATTCAAAAACTGAAAAGTGGGGCATGCAATATTATTCGGCCCCTTTACTTGCAGTGCAGCAAACTCACTCCAGAAGTTCATTGTGGATCTCTGAATGATCCAATGTTGTACTAAATGCCTAATGATGATAGCTATAATTCACCTGTGTGAAATCAAGTCTCCGCATAAATGCACCTGCTCTGTGATAGTCTCTGGCCAGATGAAACCAAAATCGAACTTTTTGGCAACAATGCCAAACTATATGTTTGGCGTAAAAGCAATACAGCTCATCACCCTGAACACACCATCCCCACTGTCAAACATGGTGGTGGTAGCATCATGGTTTGGGCCTACTTTTCATCAGCAGGGACAGGGAAGATGGTTAAAATTAATGGGAAGATGGATGGAGCTAAATACAGGACCATTCTTGAAGAAAACCTGTTGGAGTCTGCAAAAGACCTGAGACTGAGACGGAGATTTGTCTTCCAACAAAACAATGATCCCAAACAAAAAGCAAAATCTACAATGGAATGGTTCACAAATAAACGTATCCAGGTGTTAGAATGGCCAAGTCAAAGTCCAGACCTCAATCCAATCGAGAATCTGTGGAAAGGGCTGAAAACTGCTGTTCACAAACGATCTCCATCAAACCTCACTGAGCTCGAGCAGTTTGTCAAGGAAGAAAGGGCAAGAATTTCAGTCTCTCGATGTACAAAACTGATAGAGACATACCCCAAGCGACTTGCAGCTGTAATCGCAGCAAAAGGTGGCGCAACAAAGTATTAAGTTAAAGGGGCCGAATAATATTGGACGCCCCGCTTTTCAGGTTCAAAAATTTAAAATAACCAATAAATTTCATTCAACTTCACACTTGTATTCCACATGTTGTTGATTCTTCACCAAAAATTTACATTTGGTATCTTTATGTTTAAAGCATAATATATGGGAAAAGGTTGAAAAGGGAGCCGAATACTTTCGCAAGACACTGTATAGTCTAGAATGCAGGTTCGTTGGCCATAATGTATGGCGTCTCACCTGCTGAGAAACTATGACTTCCAGCACATCTAGAACAATGGGAAAACTAGCTAGTGATCAAACAAGAAATTGATTGTTACACACCTGTCCGGAGTATCCCGGGCTCCACTCCCTTCTCCTGGGTCTACTGCCCTCTGTTGTGCTCCTCATCAGGTTCTGCAGGTTGTCCAGCGTGGATCAATGACATCATCTCCCTGGACCAATTTAAGGCCTATTGACACATGCCTGTGTCAAGGGATTTTGACTCTAGTGTTCCTTTTTTGGTATACTCCATTATCTGTACTACTGTGTTTCAGCTCACATTCATCTCTGCTGGGATCCCCTCCATCTGTCCATCTGCTCCTGAGTTTGCAGTTAAAGGGAACCTGTCACCATTTTTTTCCTGTTTAATCTATGACCACCACCTTTCAGCTCCCTGTGACAGCATTCTCTAATGCTGTATATATGACTCCAATTCGCCCCGCAAAGCAAAAAAAGACCTTTTATTATACTCACCTGTGGCATAGTGCTGTCCAATGTGTGTCAAAATTCTTCATCCAGCGCCTCCTCTTTTCTTGCAATGGTGTCTTGCTCTGCTTCGCTTGGATGATGCGTCCAACTTAATCCACATAGTGTCCTCCTTCGCGCTTCTGCGCAGGCACACTTCTCACTGCCCTGCCAAGGGCAGAGCAAAGTAATGTTCTGCGCATGCACCGGAAAAGGCCAAAGAGTGCTGGTGCATGCACATTACAGTACTGTTCTCTGCCCTCAAAGAACGAAGGGGGACACTGTGTGGATGATGTTGGACCCATCATACACAGGAAGCAGAGAAGGAAAACAGCATCACAAGAAGAGAGGAGCGTTACCTGATGAAGAACAGCGACATTCATTGGACCAGACTGTGCCGCAGGTGAGTATAATAAAAGGGTTTTTTTTGCCTTGCAGGGGGAATTGGAGTCATATGTACAGGATTAAAGAATGCTGTCACAGGGGGCTTAAAGGTGGTGGCTGTAGGTTATAACAGAAAAACCTGGTGACAGGTTTCCTTTAAGAAAGGTTCGATTTTGGTGGTGCTCAGGAAGCACAGTAGAAAGTAGTGAATGGTAGACTAGCTTCACTATAGACGTGTGAGATGTCACCAGGAGAGAAAGTACTCAGGGAATGAATGGTTTATCATTTGATGTAGGGCCCGGCATGGTAGCGGTGAGCTGACCATTTGAGGTATAAAGTGCAATATTCAGAGAATAATGTTAGCTTTATTGAAGTCCACAAATTAACAGATCACAAACCGATATTCGGTGAACATTGCACTTTATACCTAAACTGAGTATCCAGTTAGTCGTAGTCCCCTTGATTCCTCTTGTCCTCAGGAAGCTGCACCAACATCTGTGGTCTGTGGGCCCACCTGGACCAGAGACTTAGTGGACGCACATCACCAGCTGAGCACTTACATCAATTATAGAGCCTTTTACTATTATTTACTGAGTCTGTGTATAAAATGCTTACATTACAGGCATTAAAATTACAATACATAAATACAATGACTTAGAAAACTGCCCCTGCTCATCTCAACGTCATCTGGTCCTGCTGCACATGCTACTGCTCATCTCAATGTCAGCAGGTCCCAGTGCACCAGTCAGGGCTCATATCAACATCAGTCGGTCCCGCTGCACCTGCCAGTGCTCATCTCAATGTCAGCCGATCCTGCTGCACCTGCTAGTGCTCATCTCAATGTCAGCCAATCCTGCTGCACCTGCCAGAGCTCATCTGGTCCCGTTGACCTACCAGTGCTCATATCTATGTCACCTAGTCTATTTGTACTTGCTAGGGCTCATCTCTCTGTCAGCCGGTCCAGTCTGTATCCATGCTTCCTGTCCTCTTACTCGGTCTGCCTACATTTGTTGGACATTCCCTCAGGCTGCCTCAGCTACCCGTTCCTATGGGGTCAGCTGCCACCTACCCAAGGTCAGTCGTGGAGTAGCACCTAGATCACCTCCCTTGTCTCTCTTCGGATCTCGGTATCATATGCTGCTGCATATCAGTGGTCAGATTAGCGGAGGCTCCTAGTGACGCCCCTCCAAGTCTCCCTTGGGCTCCGGCAGAGTGGTTTCACCACTTAGCCCATTACACAACTTCAGTTTTCAGACCAAATGTCTGACTTAAAGGGAACCTGTCACCCCCAAAATCGAAGGTGAGCTAAGCCAACCGGCATCAGGGGCTTATCTACAGCATTCTGTAATGCTGTAGATAAGTCCCCACTGAATCCTGAAAGATGAGAAAAAGAGGTTCGATTATACTCACCTGGGGGGGCGGTCCAGTCCGATGGGCGTCACGGTCCGGTCCGGGGCCTCCTATCTTCATAGGATGACGTCCTCTTCTTGGCTTCATGCTGTGGCTCTGGCCCAGGCGTACTTTGCCCTGTTGAGGGCAGAGCAAAGTAGTGCAGTGCACAGGCGCTGGGCCTCTCTGACCTTTCCTGGCAAATGCGCACTGCAGTACTTTGCTCTGCCCTCAACAGGGCAAACAAAGTACGCTTGCGCTGGAGCTGCAGCGTGAAGACAAGAAGAGGACGTCATCGTAAGAAGATGGGAGGCCCCGGACTGGACCGCGACACCCATCAGACCCGGACCACAGCAGGACCGCCCCTGGGTGAGTATAATCTAACCTCTTTTTCTCATCTTTCAGGATTCATCGGGGGCTTATCTACAGCATTACAGAATGCTGTAGATAAGCCCCTGATGCCGGTTGGCTTAGCTCACCTTCGATTTTGGGGGTGACAGGTTCCCTTTAAGTCAGACTAGTTGCATTTGAAGAGAGATAGACCAAGTGGATGATTTGAGCAGAAGGGAGGGGTGTTAGAATGGTTTTCTGTAGGCCACGGTTGTAGTAAATCAGCTGACTGGGGTCCAACAGCAATAGAAATGGCTTTGTACCCCCATTAAAAAAGATGCATCTTGTAGCTGTCTGAGAAGGGGAAACAAGAGTGGACCCTCTGGACCGTGGAAAGACCTACTCCATGGGCGAGCGGACCTAATGATGAACCAACCCCTATACAGGGACCGTCAGGGGCAAGCCCAGAGGTCACTAAACCACGGTGGCAGTACCAAGAGGGATGGCTCAGAAAGAAAAAAGAGGATGAGGAAGGACGGAGGGCAGTGAACTGAAAAACCTGAAGGAAGTACCAAACGGAGGATCAGGAAGGCGGACGTTAGACCGGAAAGCAGAAGAGCCGGAACGGAGGAAAGCTGCAGGAGAAAAGGAAGAGTTAAGGAAGCATGGTTATAGGAAAACAGAAGCTGGGTATACGGAACTAAGGACTACTAGGACAAAACGAACTAGACGTAGCAAGGCACAGACACAGACAGTACCAAAATGCAAGACTAGGAGCACAGGGAAAGCGCACAAGCAAAGCTATGTGACAATCAGGCACCAAAATACAGGAAGTACTGCCTCTTATAGCAGAGGCCTTACCCGGATTGGCTGCTGAGAATTACTGACCCTGGTGTTCACAGGAAGGAGAAATGGGAAAGATGCGCCTGCGTTCTCTGAAGAGTGCAGAGCGCCTGCGCAGACTCCGGACGCCCCTGGGAGAGCGAGACACCAGAAGCAGAGAGGGGGAGGACTAAGCTGGGATGCGCCCGGACCCAGAAGCAGAGCAGCGGGGACACGGAGCCTGAATGGTAACACATCTCAACAACATTTTCCCTTTCTCTCTTGAAATTAAATACTGGCAAAGTAAAGTTGATGTTATTACATGGACACGGCTCGTACAGTCTGTTTACTTCTGTAGTAACATACTGATGTAAAACCTGGACAATAAAGAAACAAGACAGAAGAAGAATCAACGATTTTGAAATATGGTGCTAGAGAAGGACTTTATTAATTAGTGTTGAGCAATCCGATTCTGCAAATATTCGGTATCAGCCGATATTCACTGTATCGGATTTCCGATACTGAGTTCCGATACTTTTAAGATATCGGATACCGGAATCGGAAGTTCCTATAGTGCAATGATGCACTATAATGGAGTGTGGGCGGTGCATGGGTGGAGACTGCATGTCTGTGCGTGACCGTGGGGGGTCTGTGCGGGCCTGCCGGAGGTCTGTGTGGGCTGTTATGATCTGGTGGCCCAGGAGTAGCATTGGATGTACTCTGGAGAAGGTGGTATCTATACTGACTGCGGACCCTGACCTTAACACCGCAACTAGAAGTAGCCGTGGGATGTACCTACTGATCCTAGACACCTCGACACAGCCGGAGGACTAATTAACCCTATAGATAGAAAAGGGAAAACTATCTCGCCTCAGAGAAAATTCCCAAAGGATAGGCAGCCCCCCACAAATATTGACTGTGAGAGGAGAGGAAAAAACATACACAGGCTGAAAACAGGATTTAGCAAAGGAGGCCAATCTAGCTAAATAGGAAAGATAGGACAGAGAACTATGCGGTCAGTATTAAAATACTAGGAAATATCCACCACAGAAAATACAAAAAAACTCCACATCTAACTAAAGATATGGAGGGGATATCTGCCTCTCCAGAGATTCCAGCTTGACTGCATAAATCCTTACACAGATTAAGCTGGACAAGAAAAAACATGAAATGCACTGAACAATGAGGCCCACAACATGTGGGCTGCAAAACAAGCAGAACTTATCTTGGTGAAAAGACCAGGAAGCAGGAGAAACCATGAAGGGATGTGAATCCTCCAGAATACAATGGACAACTGGCACTGACTAAAGGGTGAGGCCAGACTAAATAGCCCAGTCCAGAGTGGACACACCTGATAACTGCTGTGAAGGACAGACAGCAGCGCTACCACTTATAACCACCGGAGGGAGCCCAAGAACAGAATTCACAACAGTACCCCCCCTTGAGGAGGGGTCACCGAACCCTCACCAGAGCCCCCAGGCCGATCAGGACGAGCCAAATGGAAGGCACGAACCAAATCGTCAGCATGAACATCAGAGGCAACAACCCAAGAATTATCCTCCTGGCCATAACCCTTCCACTTGACAAGATACTGAAGCCTCCGCCTTGAAAAACGAGAATCCAAGATCTTCTCAACAACATACTCCAACTCCCCATCAATCAACACCGGGGCAGGAGGATCAACAGAGGGAACGACGGGTACCACATATTTCCGCAACAAAGATCTATGAAAAACATTGTGGATGGAAAAAGAGGCTGGAAGGGCCAAACGAAAAGACACTGGATTGATAATCTCAGAAATCCTATAAGGACCAATAAACCGAGGCTTGAACTTAGGGGAAGAAACCTTCATAGGAACATGACGGGAAGAACACCAGACCAAATCCCCAACCCGAAGCCGGGAACCCACACGCCGCCGACCGTTAGCAAAACGCTGAGCCTCCTCCTGAGACAAGACCAAATTGTCCAGAACATGAGCCCAAATTTGCTGCAACCTGTCAACCACAGAGTCCACCCCAGGACAATCAGAAGGCTCAACCTGCCCCGAAGAAAAACGAGGATGAAACCCAGAATTACAAAAAAAAGGTGAAACCAAGGTAGCAGAACTAGCCCGATTATTAAGGGCAAACTCGGCCAATGGCAAGAAAGCCACCCAATCATCGTGATCGGCAGACACAAAGCATCTCAAATAAGTTTCCAAAGTCTGGTTAGTTCGCTCGGTTTGGCCATTTGTCTGACGATGAAATGCGGAAGAAAAAGACAAATCAATGCCCAGCCTAGCACAAAAGGCCCGCCAAAACCTGGAAACAAACTGGGAACCTCTATCGGACACAATATTCTCCAGAATGCCATGCAAACGAACCACATGCTGAAAAAACAACGGAACCAACTCAGAAGAGGAAGGTAATTTAGGCAAAGGTACCAAATGAACCATCTTAGAAAACCGGTCACAAACCACCCAGATAACCGACATCCTCTGGGAAACCGGAAGATCTGAAATAAAATCCATAGAAATATGCGTCCAAGGCCTCTCAGGGACCAGCAAAGGCAAAAGCAACCCACTGGCGCGTGAGCAGCAAGGTTTGGCCCGCGCACAAGTCCCACAGGACTGCACAATGGAGCGCACATCCCGTGACAAAGAAGGCCACCAAAATGACCTACTAACCAAATCTCTGGTACCAAAAATCCCAGGATGGCCAGCCAACACAGAACAGTGAACGTCAGAAATCACTTTGCTAGTCCATCTATCAGGAACAAACAATTTCCCCACTGGACAGCGGTCAGGTTTATCAGCCTGAAATTCCTGAAGAACCCGTCGTAAATCAGGGGAGATGGCAGAAAGAATCATCCCCTCCTTCAGAATGCCGACCGGCTCAAGGACCCAAGGGGAATCAGGCAAAAAACTCCTAGAGAGGGCATCAGCCTTAACATTCTTAGAACCCGGAAGATACGAGACAACAATATCAAAACGGGAGAAAAACAGGGACCATCGGGCCTGTCTAGGATTCAGCCGTTTGGCAGACTCGAGGTAAATCAGATTCTTATGATCGGTCAAGACCACAATACGATGTTTAGCCCCCTCAAGCCAATGTCGCCACTCCTCAAATGCCCACTTCATAGCCAACAACTCACGATTAACGACATCATAATTGCGTTCCGCAGGCGAAAATTTTCGAGAGAAGAAGGCACACGGTTTCATCAAGGAACCATCAGAATTCCTCTGAGACAAAACGGCCCCTGCCCCAATCTCAGAAGCGTCAACCTCAACCTGAAAAGGAAGAGAAACATCCGGCTGACGCAACACAGGGGCAGAAGTAAATCGGCGTTTAAGCTCCTGAAAGGCAGAAACGGCCGCAGAGGACCAATTCGTCACATCAGCGCCTTTCTTCGTCAAATCGGTCAGGGGTTTAACCACACTGGAGAAGTTGGCAATGAAACGGCGATAAAAATTAGCAAAGCCCAAAAATTTCTGAAGGCTCTTCACTAGTGTTGAGCATTCCGATACCGCAAGTATCGGGTATCGGCCGATACTTGCGGGTATCGGAATTCCGATACCGAGATCCGATACTTTTGTGGTATCGGGTATCGGTATCGAAACAACATTAATGTGTAAAATACAACATTAATGTGTAAAATAAAGAATTAAAATAAAAAATATTGCTATACTCACCTCTCCGACGCAGCCTGGACCTCACCGAGGGAACCGGCAGCGTTGTTTGCTTAAAATGCGCGCGTTTCCTGCCTCCCGCGACGTCACGGCTTCTGATTGGTCGCGTGCCGCCCATGTGGCCGCGACGCGACCAATCACAGCAAGCCATGACGTAATTTTGAGGTCCTGGAAGCTTAATTCTAGGCATTCAGGATTTTAAAATTACGTTCCGGCTTGTGATTGGTCGCGTCGCGGTCACATGGGCGACGCGACCAATCACAAGCCGTGACGTCACGGGAGGCAGGACACGCGCGCATTTTAAAATTATGTCACGGCTTGTGATTGGTTGCGTGCTGCCCATGTGGCCGCGACGCGACCAATCACAGCAAGCCGTGACATAATTTCAGGTCCTGAATGCCTATTTCTGCATTCAGGACCTGAAATTACGTCACGGCTTGCTGTGATTGGTCGCGTCGCGGCCACATGGGCAGCATGCAACCAATCACAAGCCGTGACGTAATTTTAAAATGCGCGCGTGTCCTGCCTCCCGTGACGTCACGGCTTGTGATTGGTCGCGTCGCCCATGTGACCGCGACGCGACCAATCACAAGCCGGAACGTAATTTTAAAATCCTGAATGCCTAGAATTAGGCTTCCAGGACCTCAAAATTACGTCACGGCTTGCTGTGATTGGTCGCGTCGCGGCCACATGGGCGGCACGCGACCAATCAGAAGCCGTGACGTCGCGGGAGGCAGGAAACGCGCGCATTTTAAGCAAACAACGCTGCCGGTTCCCTCGGTGAGGTCCAGGCTGCGTCGGAGAGGTGAGTATAGCAATATTTTTTATTTTAACTCTTTATTTTACACATTAATATGGATCCCAGGGCCTGAAGGAGAGTTTCCTCTCCTTCAGACCCTGGGAACCATCAGGAATACCGTCCGATACTTGAGTCCCATTGACTTGTATTGGTATCGGGTATCGGTATTAGATCCGATACTTTGCCGGTATCGGCCGATACTTTCCGATAACGATACTTTCAAGTATCGGATGGTATCGCTCAACACTACTCTTCACGGATGTGGGCTTGATCCAATCATGAATGGCCTGAACCTTAACCGGATCCATTTCTATAGATGAGGGAGAAAAAATGAAGCCCAAAAAAGAAACCTTCTGTACTCCAAAGAGGCACTTAGACCCCTTCACAAACAAGGCATTATCACGAAGGATCTGAAATACCATCCTGACTTGTTTCACATGAGACTCCCAATCATCCGAAAAAATCAAAATATCATCCAAATATACAATCATGAATTTATCAAGATAATTCCGAAATATATCATGCATGAAGGACTGAAACACAGATGGAGCATTAGAGAGTCCGAATGGCATCACAAGATATTCAAAATGGCCCTCGGGCGTATTGAACGCAGTTTTCCATCCGTCGCCCTGCTTAATACGAACCAGATTATATGCCCCTTGAAGGTCAATCTTAGTAAACCAACTAGCACCCTTAATCCTGGCAAACAAATCAGAGTGCAAAGGCAAAGGGTATTGGAATTTGATCGTGATCTTATTCAAGAGGCGATAATCAATACAGGGTCTCAAGGAGCCATCCTTCTTGGCAACAAAAAAGAAACCTGCTCCCAATGGAGAAGAAGATGGCCGAATATGCCCCTTCTCCAAAGACTCCTTAACATAACTCCGCATGACGGCATGTTCTGGCACAGACAGGTTGAAAAGTCGGCCCTTAGGGAACTTACAGCCTGGAATCAAGTCAATAGCACAATCACAGTCCCTGTGCGGTGGAAGGGAACTGGACTTGGGCTCATTGAATTCATCCTGGAAATCTGACAAAAACTCAGGAATTTCAGAAGAGGGGGAGGAGGTAATTGACATCAAAGGAACGTCACCATGAACCCCCTGACAACCCCAAATAGTCACAGACATAGATTTCCAATCCAACACCGGATTATGCACCTGTAACCATGGGAAACCCAGCACAATAACATCATGCAGATTATGCAACACCAGAAAACGACAATCTTCCTGATGGGCTGGCGCCATGCACATGGTTAACTGTGTCCAAAACTGAGGTTTATTTTTAGCCAATGGTGTAGCATCAATACCCCTCAAAGGGATAGGACTCTGCAAAGGCTGTAAGGGAAACCCACAACGTCTGGCAAATTCTAAGTCCATTAAATTTAAAGCGGCGCCTGAATCCACAAATGCCATGACAGAAAATGACGATAATGAGCAGATCAGGGTCACAGATAACAGAAATTTAGGCTGTACAGTACTGATGGTAACAGAACTAGCGATTCTCTTGACACGCTTAGGGCAATCAGAAATAACATGAGCAGAATCGCCGCAGTAAAAACACAACCCATTCTGACGTCTGAATCCTTGTCGTTCAGCTCTAGACACAATCCTATCACATTGCATAGGCTCAGGACTCCGCTCGGAAGACAACGACATAGCGTGCACAACTCTGCGCTCACGCAAGCGCCGATCAATTTGAATGGCCAGAGACATAGAATCACTCAAACCAGCAGGCGTGGGGAACCCCACCATAACATCTTTAACGGATTCAGAAAGACCCTTTCTGAAAATTGCCGCCAAAGCATCCTCATTCCATTTAGTCAACACAGACCATTTTCTAAATTTCTGGCAATATGATTCTGCCGCTTCTTGACCCTGACACAGGGCCAACAAGGTTTTCTCAGCATGCTCTACAGAGTTAGATTCATCATACAATAACCCAAGCGCCTGAAAAAAGGTGTCTACATTAAGCAACGCCGGATTCCCAGGTTCCAGGGCATATGCCCAATCCTGGGGGTCGCCACGCAACAGAGATATGACAATTTTAACCTGCTGGATAGGATCACCAGAGGAACGGGGCTTCAGAGCAAAAAACAGTTTACAGTTATTTTTAAAGCTCAGAAATTTAGACCTGTCCCCAAAAAACAGATCAGGAGTTGGAATTCTAGGCTCCAAAGCTGGAGTCTGAATGATATAATCAGAAATACCCTGTACTCTAGCAGCAAGTTGATCCACACGAGAAGCAAGTCCCTGAACATCCATGTCAGCGCCAAACTCCTGAACCACCCAGAGGTAAAGAGGGGAAAAAAACACAACAGAGTACAGAAAAAAAAATGGCTCAGCACTTTCTTTCCCTTCTTCTGAGATGCGGTTAACTCATTGTAGGCCAGTTGTACTGTTATGATCTGGTGGCTCAGGAGTAGCATTGGACGTACTCTGGAGAAGGTGGTATCTATACTGACCGCGGACCCTGAACTTAACACCGCAACTAGAAGTAGCCGTGGGATGTACCTACTGATCCTAGACACCTCGACACAGCCGGAGGACTAATTAACCCTATAGATAGAAAAGGGAAAACTATCTCGCCTCAGAGAAAATTCCCAAAGGATAGGCAGCCCCCCACAAATATTGACTGTGAGAGGAGAGGAAAAAACATACACAGGCTGAAAACAGGATTTAGCAAAGGAGGCCAATCTAGCTAAATAGGAAAGATAGGACAGAGAACTATGCGGTCAGTATTAAAATACTAGGAAATATCCACCACAGAAAATACAAAAAAACTCCACATCTAACTAAAGATATGGAGGGGATATCTGCCTCTCCAGAGATTCCAGCTTGACTGCATAAATCCTTACACAGATTAAGCTGGACAAGAAAAAACATGAAATGCACTGAACAATGAGGCCCACAACATGTGGGCTGCAAAACAAGCAGAACTTATCTTGGTGAAAAGACCAGGAAGCAGGAGAAACCATGAAGGGATTTGAATCCTCCAGAATACAATGGACAACTGGCACTGACTAAAGGGTGAGGCCAGACTAAATAGCCCAGTCCAGAGTGGACACACCTGATAACTGCTGTGAAGGACAGACAGCAGTGCTACCACTTATAACCACCGGAGGGAGCCCAAGAACAGAATTCACAACAGTGGGCCTGCCGGAGGTCTGTGTTGGCCTGCCGGAGGTCTGTATGGGCTTGCCGGGGGTCTGTGCAGCCTGCCGGGGATCTGTGCGGCCTGCCGGGGGTCTATGCGGGCCTGCCGGGGGTCTGTATGGGCCTGCCTGGGGTCTGTGCAGCCTGCCGGGGGTCTGTGCGGGCCTGCCGGGGGTCTGTGTGGGCCTGCTGGGGGTCTGTGCGGGCCTGACGGGGGTCTGTACGGGCCTGCCAGGGGTTGTGTGTATGTGCAGGCATCGTCCGATGGGACTACAAGTCCCATCGGGCTATGCCTGCTACAATGACAGTAGTAGTCCCATCATCCGGCTAATGTGTTGAATGTAAAAAAAAACAAAAACACAAACATACATACTACATACAACATACTACATACATGCATACTACATACATACTACATACATACATACTACATACATACACACTACATGCATACACACTACATACATACATACTACATACATACATACTACATACATACAACATACAAACAACATACTACATACATACAACTTACATACTACATACATACTACAAACATACATACTACACACATACTACATACATACTACATACATACATACTACATACATACTACATACATACATACAACATACATACTACATACAGTACAGACCAAAAGTTTGGACACACCTCATTTAAATTTTTTTCTGTATTCTAATGACTATGAAAATTGTACATTCACACTGAAGGCATCAAAATTATGAATTAAGACATGTGGAATTATATACTTAACAAAAAAGTGTGAAACAACTGAAATTATGTCTTACATTCTAGGTTCTTCAAAGTAGCCACCTTTTGCTTTGATGACTGCTTTGCACACTCTTGGCATTCTCCTAATGAGCATCAAAATGTAGTCACCGGGAATGGTTTTCACTTCACAGGTGTGCCCTGTCATGTTTAATAAGTGGGATTTCTTGCCTTATAAATGGGGTTGGGACCATCAGTTGTGTTGTGCAGAAGTCTGGAGGATACACAGCTGATAGTCCTACTGAATAGACTGTTATAATTTGTATTATGGCAAGAAAAAAGCAGCTAAGTACAGAAAAACGAGTGGCCATCATTACTTTAAGAAATGAAGGTCAGTCAGTCCCCAAGTGCAGTGGAAAAAAACATTAAGAAACTGGCTCACATGAGGACCACCCCAGGAAAGGAAGACCAAGAGTCACCTCTGCTTCTGAGGATAAATTTATCCAAGTCACCAGCCTCAGAAATCGCAGGTTAACAGCAGCTCAGATTAGAGACCAGGTCAATTCCACACAGTTCTAGCAGCAGACACATCTCTACAACAACTGTTAAGAGGAGATTTTGTGCAGCAGGCCTTCATGGTAAAATAGCTGCTAGGAAACCACTGCTAAGAATATGCAACAAGCAGAAGAGACTTGTTTGGGCTAAAGAACACAAGAAATGGACATTAGACCAGTGGAAATCTGTGCTTTGGTCTGATGAGTCCAAATTTGAGATCTTTGGCTCCAACCACCGTGTCTTTTTGTGACGCAAAAAAGGTGAACGGATGGACTCTACATGCCTGGTTCCCACTTTGAAGCATGGAGGAGGAGCTGTGATGGTGTGGGGGTGCTTTGCTGGTGACACTTTGGGGGATTTATTCAAAACTGAAGGCATACTGAACCAGCATGGCTACCACAGCATCTTGCAGCGGCATGCTATTCCATCCGGTTTAGTTGGACCATGATTTATTTTTCAACAGGACAATGACCCCAAACACACCTCCAGGCTGTGTAAGGGCTATCTGACCAAGAAGGAGAGTGATGGGGTGCTACGCCAGATGACCTGGCCTCCACAGTCACCAGACCTGAGCCCAATCGAGATGGTTTGGGGTGAGCTGGACCACAGAGTGAAGGCAAAAGGGCCAACAAGTGCTAAGCATCTCTGGGAACTCCTTCAAGATTGTTGGAAGACCATTCCCAGTGACTACCTCTTGAAGCTCATCAAGAGAATGCCAAGAGTGTGCAAAGCAGTCATCAAAGCAAAAGGTGGCTACTTTGAAGAACCTAGAATATAAGACATAATTTCTGTTATTTCACACTTTTTTGTTAAGTATATAATTCCACATGTGTTAATTCATTGTTTTGATGCCTTCAGTGTGAATGTACAATTTTCATAGTTATAAAAATACAGATAAATCTTTAACTGAGTAGGTTTGTCCAAACTTTTGGTCAGTACTGTACATACTACATACAATACATTCATACATTACATACAATACATACATATAGATATACAGTGCATAAAACATAGAGTACATACTCACCATCACTTGTCACTTTGTTCCCCGAAGCCAGTGTCATCTGTAAAAAATATGAAAATAACAAACAAAATAACAGTGCAACGGATCCGTCGTGTTTTGGCGGACCGTCGGCACGAAAAAACATTTAAGTGAACGTTTTTTTGTCCGTCGCCTCCGCCATTTTCTACCGCGCATGTGCGGCTGAAACTCCGCCCCCTCCTCCCCGGACTTCAGAATGGGCAGCGGATGCGTTGAAAAACTGCATCCGCTGCCCACGTCATGCACAAATTTCACAATGTGCGTCGGTACGTCGGCCTGACGCATAGCGACCGACCCGTACCGACGCAAGTGTGAAAGAGGCCTTAATGAGCGTTTAATAAAAAAAAACTGGAAAAAACAGCGTGGGCAATTTTCTGCGCCAGAAGGGGAAAGCCGACGGCTGGGGGCCAATATTTGCAGCCTGCTATGAATATCAGCCCACAGCTGTCTGCATAGCCTTTACTGGCTATTAAAATAGGGGGACCCCCCCAAAAAATTATGTGAGGTCCCCCTATATTTTATAGCCAGAAAGGCTATGCAGACAGCTGCGGGCTGATATTCATTGTTATGACCTGGTGGTTAAGAGGCCACACCGATATGACCTGGTGGCTAAAACGCAACATGGGACGAGCTCTGAGGAGGTGGTATCTCTACTGACCGCAATCCCTAATCCTAACAACAACACTAGTAATAGCCGAGGGATGTTCCTGACTCTCCCTAGACACCTCTTCACAGCCTAAGAATTAACTACCCCTAAAGAAGGAAATAGAAAGCTATCTTGCCTCAGAGAAAACCCCAAAAGGAAAGATAGCCCCCCACAAATATTGGCTGTGAGTGGAGAGGGAAATGACATACACAGAAATGAAATCAGTTTTCAGCAGAGGAGGCCAATACTAAACTTGATAGACAGAGAGAAAAGGATACTGTGCGGTCAGTATTAAAAATTACAAAAATCCACGCAGAGTTTACAAAAAATGAACTCCACACCGACTCACGGTGTGGAGGGGCAAATCTGCTTCCCAGAGCTTCCAGCTAGCCTGAATATGACATAGTGACAAGCTGGACAAAAAGAGACATATTTGCAAAGCAATAATGTCCAAAGCAAATGGACGAACAAGAACTAGCAGAACTTATCTTTTGCTGACAAGGACAGGCCATATGAGAAATCCAAGGGGAGAACCAAATCCAACCTAAGACATTGACAGCTGGCATGAACTAAAGCCCAGAGCAGGTTTAAATAACAAACCCAGGCAAGGCGATCAGTGATGGCAGCTGCTACAGCTACCTAACGGAGCAGCAGTTCCACTCTAAACCACCAGAGGGAGCCCAAGGGCAGAACTCACAAAAATACCATTAGCAACCACAGGAGGGAGCTCCAGAACAGAATTCACAACAGTACCCCCCCCTTGAGGAGGGGTCACCGAACCCTCACCAGAGCTCCCAGGCCGATCAGGACGAGCCAAATGGAAAGCACGAACCAAATCGGCAGCATGAACATCGGAGGAAACAACCCAAGAATTATCCTCCTGGCCATAACCCTTCCACTTGACCAGATACTGAAGCTTCCGTCTCGAAAAACGAGAATCCAAAATCTTCTCCACCACATATTCCAATTCCCCCTCAACCAACACCGGAGCAGGAGGATCAACGGAGGAAACCATAGGTACCACATAACTCCGCAACAAGGATCTATGGAACACATTATGAATGGAAAAAGAAGCTGGAAAGGCCAAACGAAAAGACACCGGATTGATAATTTCATAAATCTTATAAGGCCCAATAAAGCGAGGCTTGAACTTAGGGGAAGAAACCTTCATAGGAACATGACGAGAAGACAACCAGACCAAATCCCCCACACGAAGCCGGGGAACAACACACCGACGACGGTTAGCAAAACGTTGAGCCTTTTCCTGAGACAACGTCAAATTGTCCACCACATGAGTCCAAATTTGCTGCAACCTGTCCACCACAGAATCCACACCAGGACAGTCAGAAGGCTCAAGCTGCCCCGAAGAAAAACGAGGATGAAAACCAAAGTTACAAAAAAAAGGCGAAACCAAGGTAGCAGAACTAGCCCGATTATTAAGGGCAAACTCGGCCAACGGCAAAAAGGTCACCCAATCATCCTGATCAGCAGACACAAAGCATCTCAAATAGGTTTCCAAGGTCTGATTGGTTCGCTCCGTTTGGCCATTTGTCTGAGGATGGAATGCTGAAGAAAAAGACAAATCAATGCCCATTCTAGCACAAAAGGACCGCCAAAACCTAGAAACGAACTGGGAACCTCTGTCAGACACAATATTCTCCGGAATACCATGCAAACGGACCACATGCTGAAAAAATAATGGAACCAAATCAGAGGAGGAAGGCAACTTAGGCAACGGTACCAAATGGACCATCTTAGAAAACCGGTCACAAACCACCCAGATGACAGACATCTTCTGAGAAACAGGAAGATCAGAAATAAAATCCATGGAAATATGCATCCAGGGCCTCCAAGGAATAGGCAAAGGCAAAAGCAACCCACTGGCATGGGAACAGCAAGGCTTAGCCAGAGCACAGGTCCCACAGGACTGCACAAACGAACGCACATCCCGCGACAAGGAAGGCCACCAAAAGGACCTAGCCACCAAATCTCTGGTACCGAAAATCCCAGGGTGACCAGCCAACACTGAACAATGAACCTCAGAAATTACCCTGCTAGTCCATCTATCAGGAACAAACAGTTTCCCCACTGGAAAGCGGTCAGGTTTATCAGCCTGAAACTCCTGAAGTACCAGCCGCAAATCAGGGGAGATGGCAGAAAGAATCACCCCCTCCTTAAGAATCCCAGCCGGCTCAAGAACTCCCGGAGAATCAGGCAAAAAACTCCTAGAAAGGGCATCAGCCTTCACATTCTTAGATCCCGGAATATACGAGACCACAAAATCAAAACGGGAGAAAAACAGAGACCACCGAGCTTGTCTAGGATTCAACCGCTTAGCAGACTCGAGGTAAATCAAATTTTTATGATCAGTCAAGACCACCACGCGATGCTTGGCTCCCTCAAGCCATTGTTGCCACTCCTCAAATGCCCACTTCATAGCCAACAACTCCCGATTGCCGACATCATAATTACGCTCAGCAGGCGAAAACTTTCTGGAGAAGAAAGCACATGGTTTCATCAAAGAGCCATCAGAATTTCTCTGAGACAAAACGGCCCCTGCCCCAATCTCAGAAGCATCAACCTCAACCTGAAAAGGGAGAGAAACATCTGGCTGATGCAACACAGGGGCAGAAGTAAAACGGCGTTTAAGCTCCTGAAAGGCCTCAACAGCCGCAGAGGACCAATTCATCACATCAGCGCCTTTCTTCGTCAAATCGGTCAGAGGCTTCACCACACTAGAAAAATTAGCAATAAAGCAGCGATAAAAATTAGCAAAGCCCAAAAATTTTTGAAGGCTCTACAGATGTGGGTTGAGTCCAATCATGAATGGCCTGGACTTTAACAGGGTCCATCTCAATAGCCGAGGGAGAAAAAATGAAACCCAAAAAAGAAACTTTCTGAACTCCAAAGAGGCACTTAGACCCTTTCACAAACAACGCATTAGCACGAAGGACCTGAAATACCATCCTAACCTGCTTCACATGAGACTCCCAATCATCGGAAAAAACCAAAATATCATCCAAATACACAATCATGAATTTATCCAGATAATTCCGGAAGATATCATGCATAAAGGACTGAAATACCGATGGAGCATTAGAGAGCCCGAATGGCATCACAAGATATTCAAAATGGCCTTCGGGCGTATTAAATGCTGTTTTCCATTCATCACCTTGTTTAATACGCACGAGATTATACGCCCCTCGAAGGTCGATTTTAGTAAACCAACTGGCACCCTTAATCCGAGCAAACAAATCAGAAAGCAAAGGTAAAGGGTACTGGAATTTGACCGTGATCTTATTGAGAAGGCGATAATCTATACAGGGTCTCAAGGAACCATCCTTCTTGGCAACAAAAAAAAATCCCGCTCCCAATGGTGACGAAGACGGGCGAATATGCCCCTTCTCCAAGGACTCCTTTACATAACTCCGCATAGCGGCATGCTCTGGCACAGACAGATTGAAAAGTCGGCCCTTAGGGAACTTACAGCCAGGAATCAAATTAATGGCACAATCGCAGTCCCTATGAGGAGGCAGGGAACTGGACTCAAATATATCCTGGAAATCTGACAAAAACTCAGGAACATCAGAAGAAGGGGACGAGGAAATGGACATCAAAGGAATATCACTATGTATCCCCTGACAACCCCAAATAGTCACAGACATAGATTTCCAATCCAACACCGGATTATGCACCTGTAACCATGGAAAACCCAGCACAACAACATCATGCAAATTATGCAACACCAAAAAGCGAATATTTTCCTGATGTGCTGGAGCCATGTACATGGTCAACTGTGTCCAGTACTGGGGTTTATTCTTGGCCAATGGCATAGCATCAATCCCCCTTAAGGGAATAGGACTCCGCAAAGGCTCCAAGGAAAAAACCACAGCGCTTGGCAAATTCTAAGTCCATTAAGTTCAGGGCAGCGCCAGAATCCACAAATGCCATAACAGAAAAGGACGACAATGAGCAAATCAGGGTAACAGACAAAAGAAATTTAGGCTGTACAGTACTAATGGTAACAGACCTAGGGACCCTCTTGGTACGCTTAGGGCAATCAGAAATAGCATGAGCAGAATCACCACAGTAAAAACACAGGCCATTCTGACGTCTGAATTTCTGCCTTTCTGCTCTAGTCAAAATCCTATCACATTGCATAGGCTCAGGACTCTGCTCAGAGGACACTGCCATATGGTGCACAACCTTGCGCTCGCGCAGGCGCCGATCAATCTGAATGGCAAAAGACATTGACTCATTCAGACCAGCAGGCGTGGGAAACCCCACCATAACATCTTTAAGGGCTTCAGAAAGACCCTTTCTGAAAATCGCTGCCAGGGCATACTCATTCCATTTTGTGAGCACAGACCACTTTCTAAATTTCTGGCAGTATACTTCTGCTGCTTCCTGACCCTGACACAGAGCCAGCAAAGTTTTTTCTGCCTGATCCACAGAATTAGGCTCGTCATACAGCAATCCGAGCGCTTGAAAAAATGTGTCAATATTGAGCAATGCAGGATTTCCTGGCTCAAGGGAGAATGCCCAGTCCTGCGGGTCGCCACGCAGCAAAGAAATAACAATCTTCACCTGCTGAATGGGGTCACCAGAGGAACGGGGTCTCAGAGCAAAAAACAATCTGCAATTATTTTTAAAATTCAAAAATTTAGATCTATCCCCAGAAAACAAATCAGGAATAGGAATTCTAGGCTCTAATACCGGAGTCTGGACAACATAATCTTGGATACTCTGTACCCTTGCAGCGAGTTGATCCACGCGCAAGGACAGACCCTGAACCTCCATATCAGCACCAAAATCCTGAACCACCCAGAGATTAAGGCGAAAAAAAAGACAAAACAAGCTACAAAGGAAAAAAAATGACTCAGAACTTTCTTTTCCCTCTTTTGAGATGCATTTAACACATTGTGGGCCAGCTGTACTGTTATGACCTGGTGGTTAAGAGGCCACACCGATATGACCTGGTGGCTAAAACGCAACATGGGACGAGCTCTGAGGAGGTGGTATCTCTACTGACCGCAATCCCTAATCCTAACAACAACACTAGTAATAGCCATGGGATGTTCCTGACTCTCCCTAGACACCTCTTCACAGCCTAAGAATTAACTACCCCTAAAGAAGGAAATAGAAAGCTATCTTGCCTCAGAGAAAACCCCAAAAGGAAAGATAGCCCCCCACAAATATTGGCTGTGAGTGGAGAGGGAAATGACATACACAGAAATGAAATCAGTTTTCAGCAAAGGAGGCCAATACTAAACTTGATAGACAGAGAGAAAAGGATACTGTGCGGTCAGTATTAAAAACTACAAAAATCCACGCAGAGTTTACAAAAAATGAACTCCACACCGACTCACGGTGTGGA
Organism: Ranitomeya variabilis; assembly: GCF_051348905.1. Taxonomy (NCBI): domain Eukaryota; kingdom Metazoa; phylum Chordata; class Amphibia; order Anura; family Dendrobatidae; genus Ranitomeya; species Ranitomeya variabilis. The sequence goes on from NC_135232.1 coordinate 745,496,341, forward strand.
GGGGCAAATCTGCTTCCCAGAGCTTCCAGCTAGCCTGAATATGACATAGTGACAAGCTGGACAAAAAGAGACAAATTTGCAAAGCAATAATGTCCAAAGCAAATGGACGAACAAGAACTAGCAGAACTTATCTTTTGCTGACAAGGACAGGCCATATGAGAAATCCAAGGGGAGAACCAAATCCAACCTAAGACATTGACAGCTGGCATGAACTAAAGCCCAGAGCAGGTTTAAATAACAAACCCAGGCAAGGCGATCAGTGATGGCAGCTGCTACAGCTACCTAACGGAGCAGCAGTTCCACTCGAAACCACCAGAGCGAGCCCAAGGGCAGAACTCACAAAAATACCATTAGCAACCACAGGAGGGAGCTCCAGAACGAAATTCACAACAATTCATAGCCTAGAGAGGGGCCATGGATATTGGCGCCCCCGGCTACAAATACCAGTCCGCAGCCGCCCCAGAAATGGCGCATCTGTAAGGTGTGCCAATTCTGGCACTTAGCCCCTCTCTTCCCACTCCCATGTAGCGGTGGAATATGGGGTAATAAGGGGTTAATGTCACCTTGCTATTGTAAGGTGACATTAAGCCGGGTTAATAATGGAGAGGCGTCAATAAGACGCCTATCCATTATTAATCCAATATTAGTAAATGGTTAATAAAACACACACACATTAGGAAAAAAGTATTTTAATATTCTTCATTTAACCATACTTACCATACTTCAGCGCCTGCAAAAAACATAAAATAATAAACTGTATGCTACCCGTCCGCCGTAGTCCAATTAATAACGAGTGTTCCACGATGATCTCCCCTATAGAACAGTGACATCGGGTGATGTCACTGCTCTATAGGACCTTCAGTGACACACTGACAGGAGACAATGGCTCCTGCAGTGCATCACTGAGAGGTTACCTTAGGTCAGAGTCTCACTTTATGGCAATTACTGCGTGGGAAATTTCTCACACAGCAATGCCAAAAGTGAGACTAGGGACTATTTTTTTACAGCGGCAGAGGAATACAGTGCGGAAGGATACCTTCCTCCTGTCATTGTATTCCTGGAGCCCCTAGAGAGCGGTCGCATCAGCTGATGCTGCTGTTCTCCATGGGAGATCGTCGTGGGACACTTGTGGATTTCTGCGGATCAGGGAGTATATTGTTTGTCTGTTATTTTCATATTTTTTACAGATGACCCTGGCTTCAGGGAACAAAGTGACAAGTGATGGTAAGTATGTACTCTATGTTATATGTACTGTATGTCTATATGTATGTATTGTATGTAATGTATGAATGTATTGTATGTAGTATGTATGTATGTAGTATGTATGTATGTATGTAGTATGTATGTATGAAGTATGTATGCAGTATGTATGTATGTAGTATGTATGTTGTATGTACAGTATGCTGCATGTATGTACACTCACCGGCCACTTTATTAGGTACACCATGCTAGTAACGGGTTGGACCCCCTTTTGCCTTCAGAACTGCCTCAATTCTTCGTGGCATAGATTCAACAAGGTGCTGGAAGCATTCCTCAGAGATTTTGGTCCATATTGACATGATGGCATCACACAGTTGCCGCAGATTTGTCGGCTGCACATCCCAAAGATGCTCCATACAAGGCAGGATGGATCCATGCTTTCATGTTGTTTACGCCAAATTCTGACCCTACCATCCGAATGTCGCAGCAGAAATCGAGACTCATCAGACCAAGCAACGTTTTTCCAATCTTCTACTGTCCAATTTCGATGAGCTTGTACAAATTGTAGCCTCAGTTTCCTGTTCTTAGCTGAAAGGAGTGGTACCCGGTGTGGTCTTCTGCTGCTGTAGCCCATCTGCCTCAAAGTTCGACGCACTGTGCGTTCAGAGATGCTCTTAGGCCTACCTTGGTTGTAACGGGTGGCGATTTGAGTCACTGTTGCCTTTCTATCAGCTCGAACCAGTCTGCCCATTCTCCTCTGACCTCTGGCATCAACAAGGCATTTCCGCCCACAGAACTGCCGCTCACTGGATTTTTTTTCTTTTTCGGACCATTCTCTGTAAACCCTAGAGATGGTTGTGCGTGAAAATCCCAGTAGATCAGCAGTTTCTGAAATACTCAGACCAGCCCTTCTGGCACCAACAACCATGCCACGTTCAAAGGCACTCAAATCACCTTTCTTCCCCATACTGATGCTCGGTTTGAACTGCAGGAGATTGTCTTGACCATGTCTACATGCCTAAATGCACTGAGTTGCCGCCATGTGATTGGCTGATTAGAAATTAAGTGTTAACAAGAAGTTGGACAGGTGTACCTAATAAAGTGGCCGGTGAGTGTATGTAGCATGTATGTAGTATGTATGTATGTATGTAGTATGCACTATGTATGTAGTATGTATGTAGTATGTATGTATGTAGTATGCATGTATGTAATATGTATGTATGTAGTATGTATGTAGTATGTATGTTGTATGTATTGTAGCGTGGCTAAAGGTTGTATAGTCGACGGGAGGTATGTGTCACAGAGAAGGCTTGTCACTGTGATGTAACCTGGAGTGTTTTCTTTAATGCACATAAAGCAATAAGGAATTGTTTGGTATACTTGGGTCCGGGTTACGGGTAGCTATGAGAGATGGGAGGGTCTGGCTACCCATATACCTCACCCCTGGGTAAGGGGCATAACGTGCCTATCTATGTGTGTTTCAGGACCTGTGGTGATGTCATAACCACATGTCTAATCATGTGATGGGTTCCTGGGTGTGGTTAGATCCATAAAAGACAGGCTAATGCTTAACACAGGAGGGTGTGTGGGTGGAGGAGAAAGCCTCAACAGTGTGTTAAGGCTCCAGGACTGAGCCTGAAGGACTGGACATTTGTATTTTCCTTTCCTGAGCTTAAGGCTATTTGTTTTCTGTTCTTACTATGTGGTTTATGGAGCAATAAACCTGTGAACTTTTAATGGAACGTGCCTCCTGAGTGTCAGCCATCGCACTTGAGCGAGTATAACCCCTACAACTGGTGTTTTGAGTGCGGGCAACGATCCAAGGAGCACATGTTGCAGCGCTGGCTGGTCTGAGACAGAAGAGTGGACGGTCTTGACAACCGTGAGTAAATACTGACCGGGGTCAGTGAGAACTACTGTTTATGGGATACCTCTGAGGAGAAGAGGGATCCGGGAACCTGTGTGGCAATGACAGGTGTTGTGAAATTGGATTTTGGGCTCCCCCGGTGGCCACTGGTGGAATTGAACTGGTGTGCATCTTCCCCTCTGTTCACCTGTTTCCATCAGGATGTGGGAGTCGCTATTTAACCTTGCTCCTCTGTCACTTCCATGCCGGTCAACATTGTAATCAGAAGCCTTTCTGTGCATGTTCCTGCTGCTAGACAACTCCCAGCTAAGTTGGACTTTAGTCCTCGTTTGTTTTTGCATTTTGTTCCAGTTCACAGCTGTAGTTTCGTTTCTGTGTCTGGAAAGCTCTTGGAAGGATGGAAACTAAACTGACCATGAACTAAACCTGCAGCACAACTAACAGTAGCCGGGTAGCGTTGCCTACGTTTTTATCCCTAGACGCCCAGCGCCGGCCGGAGGACTAACTAATCCTGGCAGAGGAAAATATAGTCCTGGCTCACCTCTAGAGAAATTTCCCCGATAGGCAGACAGAGGCCCCCACATATATTGGCGGTGATTTTAGATGAAATGACAAACGTAGTATGAAAATAGGTTTAGCAAAATTGAGGTCCGCTTACTAGATAGCAGGAAGACAGAAAGGGCACTTTCATGGTCAGCTGAAAACCCTATCAAAATACCATCCTGAAATTACTTTAAGACTCTAGTATTAACTCATAACATCAGAGTGGCAATTTCAGATCACAAGAGCTTTCCAGACACAGAAACGAAACTACAGCTGTAAACTGGAACAAAATGCAAAAACAAACGAGGACTAAAGTCCAACTTAGCTGGGAGTTGTCTAGCAGCAGGAACATGCACAGAAAGGCTTCTGATTACAATGTTGACCGGCATGGAAGTGACAGAGGAGCAAGGTTAAATAGCGACTCCCACATCCTGATGGAAACAGGTGAACAGAGGGGAGGATGCACACCAGTTCAATTCCACCAGTGGCCACCGGGGGAGCCCAAAATCCAATTTCACAACAGACAGGTAACGGATGGAGATCCGTGATGTACTGACCGGGGTCAGAGTGAAAAAGAGAGAGACATTGTGTTTGGGCACCTCTGAGGCCAAGGGGTGTCCAGGAACCCATGAAGGTTGCCAACGGGTAACAGTCTGAAAACCGTGTATATGCTGATCGGGATCAGTGAGAAACTGTGTTTGGGCTGTAAAGCCGGGTGTGTAACAGACAGAAGTCTGTGCTGTGCTGACCGGGGTCAGTGAGAGACTGTGTTTTTTTTCTATAAAGCACGTGTGCAGGTGCTTGCTGTGGACCGGCGAGTCCATGTATTTCTTTTTTTTCCTTCTCTGATCAACTTGCTGTGGCTCGGCGGGGCCACGAAGACTGAAGGCATCTGGCGGTAACTCGGCGGGGTTACGAAGTTTGCTGTGGATCGGCGGGTCCACGAAGGTGACAAGTGGCTTGCTGTGGATCGGCGGGTCCACGAAGTCTGCGGTGCAGAACCTTGTGAAGTGCAGCTGCAGTTGCAACAAAAAGAAAAAAAAAAAAAGGACATTGCTGATTTAGGTCGTGCAGACTCTTAAAGGGCCAGTGCTGACCTAAAGAGACATATATTGTGGAACTGTTGGGGCTTGAGAGTACTGTGGCGAAGTCCACAGGGTGTACCCCAGAGTGGGGTGGTGTCCCTAAAGGGGGTGGTGTCCCAAAACGGAGCGGTGACCCCAAATAATTATGGTTGGCCAAAAAGGGGCTGCGTCTCAAAAGGGGGTAGTTGCCCAAAAGGGGGTGGAGTCCCTAAAAGGGGTGGTGGCCCTAAAGGAGAAAATGGTCCACAAGGGGGCGGTAACCCAAAAGGGGTGGAGTTCAAAAGGGGGCGGCAACCCAAATAGGGGTGGTGGCCCAAAAAGGGGCGGCGGGGAATTCCCTGATGAACTGTTGCCGGGTTCAGTGTTCGAACAGCGCATGTCCCGAATATTGTACTGACTTTCCATCTGATAAGATGTCACAGAGTTGTTCTGTAGAAGTCAATGGAGTGTGCGTGACTGGACTTCTGGACTCAGGGAGCCTGGTGACGCTGGTGAGCGCCACACTCCCTGTCTATCTGATTCCCGGAAGGAAGATGGAAGCCCACTGCGTTCATGGGGTCGCTAGGGATTATCTGGTGTCCAGGGTAATCATTGAGACGCCCACTATTGCTGCCAGCCATGATGTACCTGTAGTCTCAGGCTTGCCATTCCCTGCTGTAATAGTCCAGGACTTTGAAAGGTTTTGGGATTTGTGGGAGGAAAGGGGAGTGTCTGAGTGCTCAGAACGGAGTCGGAATGACCCTAAGGGAGCCCCTCCACAACAGGCGGCTGTAGTGATTCCGAGTGGTGTGATGTATGAAAAGGAGATAGCGACACCTAAGGTCGGTAGTCCAGAGTTCCGGGTGACTGGAAGAAAGTGTGGGTCTGACACCTGTTTAAGTGGGGACTTGCTGTTCCAGGATGACAGGGTGAGAGGGGGTGACTCCTATTCAGACTGTGAATCGAGCGCAAAGGGAAAAGAGTGCAGTAAGGAGGAGCCGAGTAAAAATCACAGATCTTCATCTCGTCGCGGCTGCCACAGAAAGGTGGGACAGGTTACACCCTCTGAGAAGAGAGATGATGAGGAAGAGACGGGGTCAGGTACAGATCAGGTTACTGTCCTTGATGTCCTCTGACAAATCCCAGCACAGAGGTAGGGCTGGAATTAAAACAGACCTGTGGTAGTCCCATATCTGCAATGCCCGGAAAGGGTGAAGTGGCTCAGTATGAAGGCTCCAGAGTACCTGATGCTGAAGAGATGGAGATCTCTGAAGTTACTAAAAGTCAAGAGGTACCTAAGAGCGAACAGACAGAGAGCCCCACAGAGACCATAGAGGCGGATGCAGGAACAGGTAGAACTCTGAAGAGGCAAATTATAGGTGGGCAAAAGAGCCCATCTGAAAATCTAATTAGAGAATTGGTGATGTGACGTGTGCTGGCCAAAAGAGAGCAGGACCATGAGATAGTGCTGCTTAAAGAGACAGTCGAGCAAGAAAGGGTCCTGAGACTGGCGATTGAGCACAGAGTGGATGAGCTGGAGAAGGAAGTCTCTGATCTCAGAGGTCACCTATCAGCGTGTCAAACTATGAATATGGCCATATGGAAAGATGTGGAGGTGCTCAGAGAGGCCCAAGAGAAGCATCAGCAGGAGCTTCTTCAGAGAGAGGATGAGCCTCGCTGCCTGGCAGAGGAGCAAGATAAAGTTCTCCAAGAGCTCAAGATAAAGGTGACTAATCCCCAACTCCAGAAATTCACGGATGACCGTGACACTGAACTGTTGTGCTCTCCCGATCTTAACGCAATGAAAGAGAGTGAGCTAAAGGGGCTGATCAAAGAAGGGGCCTCTACGGAGGAAGAAATCCAGCAAGGGAAGAGCCACGCAGATGGCCGAACAAAGGACGTTGAGGTCTTGGAAAACTGCGCTGACCCTAAGGACAAGGAGGTCCAACAATATGGCCAAGAAGGTGAGACTTCAGTTTTCAAATGCGTAATAGACGTACCCGAAGACATACAAGAAGTGTGTTCCAGTGAGGAGGTGCATGAGGCTTTTAATAAGGCGGTCGAAGTGTGTAGGGTGCTGTTGTGAACTCTGTTTTCGGGCTCCCTCTTGTGGTCACTGGTGGTATGGTGTGACTTTTGCTTTGGGCTCCCCCTGGTGGCTTTGTTTGTTATCCTGCTGGTCTCTGGCTATCAGCTGGTTCGTTATCCTCTGGGAGGTTCCTATATAGCTCTGTTTTACTTCCACTTGTTGCCGGCTGTCGATGTAATCAGTGCTACTCAGATTCCTTCTGACTACCTTGCTCCCAGTCCATCCAGGACAAGCTAAGTTTTGTTTGCTCATTTTGTTGATCAGCAGTGTTTATCATGTTTTCTTGTCCAGCTTGCTAAAATGTGATTTCCTCGCTTGCTGGATGCTCTAGTGGACTGAGTTTCTCCCCACACACCATTAGTTGGTGCGTGGGTTCTTGAAATCTCAGGATGGATATTTTGTAAGGGTTTTTTATTGATCGCATAGACCCCTGCTCTATTTTCTGCTTTCTAGTACAAGTGGGCCTCTTTTGCTGAATCTGATTTCATCCCTACGTATGTGCCTTCTTCTTACTTTACCGTTAATATTTGTTGGGGGCTTCTATATCTTTGGGGATTATTTCTCTGGAGGCAAGCGAGGTTTTTGTTTTTTTCTCTTTAGGGGTAGCTAGTTCCTCAGGCTGGCTCGAGACGTCTAGGAATTTTTTAGGCACGTTCACCGGCTACCTCTAGTTGTTTTGGATAGGTTCAGATTTGCGATCAGTCCAGTTACCATCTCCCTAGAGCTTGTCCTTAGTTTATTCACTTGCTGGTCTATTCGTGATCCTCAGCCACTAAGGATCATAACTGTACAGCCGGCCCATAAAGTGTTAACCCCTTAACGACCTTTGACGCATACGCTGCGTCATGAAAGTCGGTGCCAAAACGACCTATGACGCAGCGTATGCGTCATGGAATGATCGCGTCCCTGCAGATTGGGTGAAGGGGTTAACTCCGATTTTACCCGATCTGCAGAGACAGGGGGAGTGGTGCTTCAGCCCAGGGGGGGTGGCTTCACCCCCCCGTGGCTACGATCGCTCTGATTGGCTGTTGAAAGTGAAACTGCCAATCAGAGCGATTTGTAATATTTCACCTAAAAAACTGGTGAAATATTACAATCCAGCCATGGCCGATGCTGCAATATCATCGGCCATGGCTGGAAAACCTGAAGTCACCCCCCCCCACACCCACCGATCGCCCCCCCAGCCCTCCGTTAGTCCTCCGGTCCCCTCCGTCCGCCTGCCGGCTCCCCCGTCCTCCTGTCCGCTCCCTCCTTGCTCAGGATCCCCCCCCCTGTGCTCCGATCACCCCCCCTGTGCTCCGATCCACCCCCCCACCACCCCTTCATACTTACCGATCCTCCCGGTGTCCGGCCGTCTCCTCGCTGGGCGCCGCCATCTTGGAAAATGGCGGGCGCATGCTCAGTGCGCCCGCCGAATCTGCCAGTCGGCAGATTCCTTACAAGTACATTTTGATCGCTGTGGTAGGTTCTATCACAGCGATCAAAATAAAAAAAATAATAAATAACCCCCCCCCCTTTATCACCCCCATAGGGACAATAATAAAATAAAGAATTTTTATTTTTTTTTTCCACTAGGGTTAGGGTTAGAACTAGGGTTAGAACTAGGGGTAGGGTTAGGGGTAGGGTTAGGGTTACGGGTAGGGTTAGGGGTAGGGTTATGGCATGTGCACACAGAGCGGATCGGCCGCGGATCCGCAGCGGATCGGCCGCGGATCCGCAGCGGATCGGCAGCGGATCGACCGCGGATCCGCAGCGGATCGGCAGCGGATCCGCAGCGGATTGGCAGCGGATCCGCAGCGGATTGGCCGCGGATCCGTAGCGGATTGGTCGCTGCGAATTCGAAGCAGTTTTCCATCAGGTTTACAGTACCATGTACACCTAAGGAAAACCAAATCCGCTGTGCCCATGGTGCGAAAAATTCCGTGCAGAAACGCTGCGTTGTATTTTCCGCAGCATGTCAATTCTTTGTGCGGATTCCGCAGCGTTTTACACCTGTTCCTCAATAGGAATCCGCAGGTGAAATCCGCACAAAAAAACACTGGCAGTGCCTTTTACCTGCAGATTTTTCAAAAATCGTGCGGAAAAATCTCACACGAATCCGCAACGTGGGCACATAGCCTTAGGGTTAGGGTTGGAATTAGAGTTAGGGTTGGAATTAGGGCTAGGGTTTGAAATAGGGTTAAGATTAGGCTTGTGGTTAGGGTTACGGATAGGGTTAGGGGTGTGTTGGGGTTACAGTTGTGGTTAGGGTTGGGATTAGGGTTACGGTTGGGATTAGGGTTAGGATTAGGGTTGGAATTAGGGTTACGGGTGTGTTGCGGTTAGGGTTGTGGTTAGGGGTGTGTTGGGGTTAGGGTTGTGATTAGGGTTATGGCTACAGTTGGGATTAGGATTAGGGGTGTGTTGGGGTTAGTGTTGAAGTTAGAATTGAGGGGTTTCCACTGTTTAGGCACATCAGGGGCTCTCCAAACGCGACATGGTGTCCGCTAATGATTGGAGCTAATTTTCCATTCAAAAAGCCAAATGGCGTGCCTTCCCTTCCGAGCCCTGCCGTGCGCCCAAACAGTGGTTTACCCCCACATATGGGGTATCATCGTACTCAGGACAAACTGGAAAACAACATTTGGGATCCAATTTCTCCTATTACCCTTGGGAAAATAAAAAATTCTGGGCTAAAACATAATTTTTGAGGAAAGAACAATTATTTTTTATTTTCACGGCTCTGCGTTATAAACTTCTGTGAAGCACTTGGGGGTTGAAAGTGCTCACCACACATCTAGATAAGTTCCTTCGGGGGTCTAGTTTCCAAAATGGGGTCACTTGTGGGGTGTTTCTACTGTTTAGGCACATCAGGGGCTCTGCAAATGCAATGTGACGCCCGCAGACCATTCCATCAAAGTCTGCATTTCAAATGTCACTACTTCCCTTCCGAGCCCTGACGTGCGCCCAAACAGTGGTTTACCCCCACATATGGGGTATCAGCGTACTCACAACAAACTGGGCAACAAGTATTGGGGTCCAAATTCTCCTGTTACCCTTGTGAAAATAAAAAATTGCTTGCTAAAACATCTTTTTTGAGGAAAGAAAAATGATTTTTTATTTTCACGGCTCTGCGTTGTAAACTTCTGTGAAGCACTTGGGGGTTCAAAGTGCTCACCACACATCTAGATAAGTTCCCTTGGGGGTCTAGTTTCCAAAATGGAGTCACTTGTGGGGAGTTCCTACTGTTTAGGCACATCAGGGGCTCTGCAAACGCAACCTGATGCCTGCAGAGCATTCCATCAAAGTCTGCATTTCAAAACGTCACTACTTCCCTTCCGAACCCCGACGTGTGCCAAAACAGTGGTTTACCCCCACATATGGGGTATCACCGTACTCAGGAGAAACTGTACAACAACTTTTGGGGTCCAATTTCTCCTGTTACTCTTGCAAAAATAAAAAAATTCTGGGCTAAAAAAATATTTTTGAGGAAAGGAAACACATTTTTTATTTTCACGGCTCTGCGTTATAAACTTCTGTGAAGCACTTGGGGGTTCAAAGTGCTCACCACAAATCTACATTAGTTCCTTGGGAGGTCTAGTTTCCAAAATGGGGTCACTTGTGCGGGAGCTCCAATGTTTAGGCACACAGGGGCTCTCCAAACGCGACATGGTGTCCGCTAATGATTGGAGCTAATTTTCCATTCAAAAAGCCAAATGGCGTGCCTTCCCTTCCGAGCCCTGCCGTGCGCCCAAACAGTGGTTTACCCCCACATATGGGGTATCATCGTACTCAGGACAAACTGGAAAACAACATTTGGGATCCAATTTCTCCTATTACCCTTGGGAAAATAAAAAATTCTGGGCTAAAAATCATTTTTGAGGAAAGAAAAATTATTTTTTTATTTTCACGGCTCTGCGTTATAAACTTCTGTGAAGCACCTGGGGGTTATAAGTGCTCACTATGCATCTAGATAAGTTCCTTGGGGGGTCTAGTTTCCAAAATGGGGTCACTTGTAGGGGAGCTCCAATGTTTAGGCACACAGGGGCTCTCCAAACGCGACATGGTGTCCGCTAACGATTGGAGCTAATTTTCCATTCAAAAAGTCAAATGGCACACCTCCCCTTCCGAGCCTTGCCGTGCACCCAAACAGTGGTTTACCCCCACATATGAGGTATCGGCATACTCAGGAGAAATTGCCCAACAAATTTTAGGATCCATTTTATCCTGTTGCCCATGTGAAAATGAAAGAATTGAGGCTAAAAGAAATTTTGTGTGAAAAAAAGTACTTTTTCATTTTTGCGGATCAATTTGTGAAGCACCTGGGGGTTTAAAGTGCTCACTATGCCTCTAGATGAGTTCCTTGGGGGGTCTAGTTTCCAAAATGGGGTCACTTGTGGAGGAGCTCCAATGTTTAGGCACACAGGGGCTTTCCAAACGCGACATGGTGTCCGCTAACGATGGAGATAATTTTTCATTCAAAAAGTCAAATGGCGCTCCTTCCCTTCCGAACCTTACCATGTGCCCAAACAGTGGTTTACCCCCACATGTGAGGTATTGGTGTACTCAGGAGAAATTGCCCAACAAAATTTAGGATCCATTTTATCCTGTTGCCCATGTGAAAATGAAAAAATTGAGGCAAAAATAATTTTTTTGTGAAAAAAAAGTACTTTTTCATTTTTACGGATCAATTTGTGAAGCACCTGGGGGTTTAAAGTGCTCACTATGCTTCTAGATAAGTTCCTTGGGGGGTCTAGTTTCCAAAATGGGGTCACTTGTGGGGGAGCTCCAATGTTTAGGCACACGGGGGCTCTCCAAACGTGACATGGTGTCCGCTAAAGATTGGAGCCAATTTTTCATTCAAAAAGTCAAATGGCGCTCCTTCCCTTCCGAGCCCTGCCGTGCGCCCAAACAGTGGTTTACCCCCACATATGAGGTATCAGCGTACTCAGGACAAATTGGACAACAACGTCCGTGGTCCAGTTTCTCCTTTTACCGCTGGGAAAATAAAAAAATTGTTGCTAAAAGATCATTTTTGTGACTAAAAAGTTAAATGTTCATTTTTTCCTTCCATGTTGCTTCTGCTGCTGTGAAACACCTGAAGGGTTAATAAACTTCTTGAATGTGGTTTTGAGCACCTTGAGGGGTGCAGTTTTTAGAATGGTGTCACTTTTGGGTATTTTCAGCCATATAGAACCCTCAAAATGACTTCAAATGTGAGGTGGTCCCTAAAAAAAATGGTTTTGTAAATTTTGTTGTAAAAATGAGAAATCACTGGTCAAATTTTAACCCTTATAACTTCCTAGCAAAAAAAAAAATTGTTTCCAAAATTGTGCTGATGTAAAGTAGACATGTGGGAAACGTTATTTATTAACTATTTTGTGTCACATAACTCTCTGGTTTAACAGAATAAAAATTCAAAATGTGAAAATTGCGAAATTTTCAAAATTTTTGCCAAATTTCCGTTTTTTTCACAAATAAACTCAGAAATTATCGACCTAAATTTACCACTAACATGAAGCCCAATATGTCACGAAAAAACAGTCTCAGAATCGCTAGGATCCGTTGAAGCGTTCCTGAGTTATTACCTCATAAAGGGACACTGGTCAGAATTGCAAAAAACGGCAAGGTCATTAAGGCCAAAATAGGCTGGGTCATGAAGGGGTTAATTGCATGGCAGAAGCAGGAGAAAAGAAGCCTTGAGAAATTTTTTTTTTTTTTTTTTGTAATTCGGGGTTTCATCCTCGTTTTTCCTCGGGTCAGGTGGAGCCTTCTGACTGTCCTGGAGTGGACAATTTGAAGTTGTCACAAGAGAAGGCTCAGCTCTTTGCCAACCGCCGTCGCTGTGTGGGTCCCCGACTTCGCGTTGGGGACTTGGTGTGGTTGTCTTCTCGCTTCGTTCCTATGAAGGTCTCCTCTCCTAAGTTCAAGCCTCGGTTTATCGGTCCTTATAAGATTCTGGAAGTCCTTGGCCCTGTGTCATTCCATCTGGACCTCCCGGCATCATTTGCTATTCATAATGTGTTCCATCGCTCGTTGTTGCGGAGGTATGTGGTACCTGTGGTTCCTCCGGTTGTGCCTCCTGCCCCGGTGCTGGTTGAGGGAGAATTGGAATACGTGGTGGAGAAGATCTTGGATTCTCGTGTTTCTAGATGAAGGCTCCAGTATTTGGTCAAGTGGAAGGGCTATGGTCAGGAGGATAATTCTTGGGTTGTCGCCTCTGATGTTCATGCGGCCGATTTGGTTCGTGCCTTCCATGTGGCTCATCCTGATCGCCCTGGGGGTTTTCATGAGGGTTCGGTGACCCCTCCTTAAGGGGGGGGTACTGTTGTGAACTCTGTTTTCGGGCTCCCTCTTGTGGTCACTGGTGGTATGGTGTGACTTTTGCTTTGGGCTCCCCCTGGTGGCTTTGTTTGTTATCCTGCTGGTCTCTGGCTATCAGCTGGTTCGTTATCCTCTGGGAGGTTCCTATATAGCTCTGTTTTACTTCCACTTGTTGCCGGCTGTCGATGTAATCAGTGCTACTCAGATTCCTTCTGACTACCTTGCTCCCAGTCCATCCAGGACAAGCTAAGTTTTGTTTGCTCATTTTGTTGATCAGCAGTGTTTATCATGTTTTCTTGTCCAGCTTGCTAAAATGTGATTTCCTCGCTTGCTGGATGCTCTAGTGGACTGAGTTTCTCCCCACACACCATTAGTTGGTGCGTGGGTTCTTGAAATCTAAGGATGGATATTTTGTAAGGGTTTTTTATTGATCGCATAGACCCCTGCTCTATTTTCTGCTTTCTAGTACAAGTGGGCCTCTTTTGCTGAATCTGATTTCATCCCTACGTATGTGCCTTCTTCTTACTTCACCGTTAATATTTGTTGGGGGCTTCTATATCTTTGGGGATTATTTCTCTGGAGGCAAGCGAGGTTTTTTTTTTCTCTTTAGGGGTAGCTAGTTCCTCAGGCTGGCTCGAGACATCTAGGAATTTTTTAGGCACGTTCACCGGCTACCTCTAGTTGTTTTGGATAGGTTCAGATTTGCGATCAGTCCAGTTACCATCTCCCTAGAGCTTGTCCTTAGTTTATTCACTTGCTGGTCTATTCGTGATCCTCAGCCACTAAGGATCATAACAGGGTGCACTGGGTGCCTGAGACTCATCAACTGGTCATACTTTCGACTAGGGAAGTCACATTGAAGCGGGTGGCTGTCCTGAGAGAGATGCATCTACAATGCCTCCGTACAAAACAAATGATCACGTTGAAGAATGAGGAAGCCGCTCGACATCTGGAGCTAGCGAGAGAAGCTCAAAATCAGCTCGGCTTGGTGGAAGACATTATTCTGGTACCCAGAAATTTGGTGGGAAAAGTCATCAGGAGGTTGGGCGAGTGATGCAGGAGATTGTAAATAGATCCGGTGTGAAGAGACTGAGGGTTCTGGGTGATGACAAGGCCCAGGTCGTGGGTGAAGATGGGATGGTTCCATTCCTGGTTGTCGGATCCATGGAGAGTCTTGAAAATATTCGGATACTCCTGGGGTATCGCATGGGTTGCCTAATAGAAGTTGAGCAGCTAAAACGTGAGAGGGAGCAGGTCAATATAGAGCTGCGGGAGTTGGCAAACAGATTTCCACCACCTTCAACTTCCAGTATAGAGAGACGAAGAGGTTCTCTAAAGACTCGAAGTCCTCAAGCTAACAGAGGATATAGAGATAAAGGGAAGAACTGCTCTCCGAAGAAAGACAATGGGAGAGATCACCAACAGAGGGAGAACCGAAGGTGGCCAGAGGGAAGAGCTAGAAATAGTGACTTCTCAGTTAGCTCAGGGCTCAGTGACTTAAGCAGGAGATCCTGTAGCAGACAAGATGACAAGGGGTCATCGTTATCAAAGGATGTGACGGAAAGGGATGACGAATGCCGACGAAAGGGTTCAATAACAGGCCCTGACTTAGACAGACGGTTTGACTATCAGAGACAACTGAGAGGGGTCTCTAGTCGGTTTAGGACAAGTGCCAAGCTCCACGGCTTTAGGCAGAGTGGGGAGGTATGTAGCGTGGCTAAAGGTTGTATAGTCGACGGGAGGTATGTGTCACAGAGAAGGTTTGTCGCTGTGATGTAACCTGGAGTGTTTTCTTTAATGCACATAAAGCAATAAGGAATTGTTTGGTATACTTGGGTCCGGGTTATGGGTAGCTATGAGAGATGCGAGGGTCTGGCTACCCATATACCTCCCCCCTGGGTAAGGGGCATAACCATGCCTATCTATGTGTGTTTCAGGACCTGTGGTGATGTCATAACCACATGTCTAATCATGTGATGGGTTCCTGGGTGTGGTTAGATCCATAAAAGACAGGCTAATGCTTAACACAGGAGAGTGTGTGGGTGGAGGAGAAAGCCTCAACAGTGTGTTAAGGCTCCAGGACTGAGCCTGAAGGACTGGACATTTGCATTTTCCTTTCCTGAGCTAAAGGCTATTTGTTTTCTGTCCTTACTATGTGATTTATGGAGCAATAAACCTGTGAACTTTTAATGGAACGTGCCTCCTGAGTGTCAGCCGTCGCACCTGAGCGAGTATAACCCCTACAGTATGTATGTAGTATGTATGTTGTATGTATGTATGTAGTATGTTGTATGTATGTTGTATGTATGTTATATGTATGTAGTATGTTGTATGTATGTTGTATGTATGTGGTATGTTGTATGTATGTTGTATGTATGTAGTATGTCATATGTATGTTGTATGTATGTATGTAGTATGTATGTTGTATGTATGTGTGTAGTATATAGTATGTTGTATGTATGTTGTATGTATGTGGTATGTTGTATGTATGTATGTAGTATGTTGTATGTATGTATGTATGTATGTAGTATGTATGTTTGTGTTTTTGTTTTTTTTACATTCAACACATTAGCCAGATGATGCGACTACTAATGTCTGTGCACAGACCCCCTGCAGGCCCGTACAGACCCCCAGCAGGCTGCACAGACCCCCGACAGGCCGCACAGACCCCCGAGAGGCTCGTACAGACCCCCAGCAGGCCGCACAGACCCCCGGCAATCCGCACAGACCCCCGAGAGGCCCGTACAGACCCCCGGCAGGCTGTACAGACCCCCAGCAGGCCCGCACAGACCCCCCACGGTCCCACACAGACACGCAGTCTCCGCCCACGCACCGCCCACACTCTTCCCCCCTCTGGAAAAGGATGTGCAAGGACAGATATTTGTGTCCCATTGACTTGCATTGGTTTCCGGTATCGGTATCGGCGATATCCGATATTTTTTGTATATCGGCCGATCCAATCCGATCCCGATATTTCCCAATATCGGAAAGTATCGCTCAACACTATTATTAATACTACAGAGGGCAAGACGAACAAACAAATCGATTCTGTAACAAATCAAGCCAGACATGTCACTCAAAGCAAGGATCACCAAGCTACGACTTCCCTCCTTTGGACACATCATACAAAGAAAGCAATCACTGGAGAAGGACATCATGGTCGGAAGAATAGCAGGAACAAGGCGAAGAGGAAGACCAGCAACCCGATGGCCTGACACAATCAAGAAAACAGCAGAGAAGACTCTGGTATTTAGGTTTGCACAAGATCGATCTTGATAAAGAACATTCATCCATCAAGTCGCCATGGCTCAAGATCTAGCCGAAGGCCATGAAATAATAATAATTAAAATTAAAGACCTCCACTGTTCATGAGCCCAGTTAGAGCATAAGGACCTTGGAAAAGGGCTCCTTGTTTCGGACAACTAATCTGATCTCCACAGAGTCCTGCAGTTGATTACAGGAAGAGACAGCAGGATTTGTACAAGCGACATTCACAAAAGATCTATGGTCACTTCTCCAATATGTTTACTTCTCCAATATGTTTGGAACAATCTATCTGCTGAGTTTCTGAATGTAAGTATACCTAGAAGAACTGATAAATGCAAAGGGCGGTCACACAGAATATTGTTTTTATTGAGATTTATTCTTTGTTCAATCGCTTTGGATTTTGTTCATTATTAGTGATGGGCGAGCATTAAAATGCTCGGGGGCTCGTTGCTCGTGTTCAGCACATTGGAATACTTGGGTACTCGACCAGAGCAACGAGCACAATGTAAGTCTATGGGAAACGCAAGCATTTTTCTGGTGACCTCCCCCTCAGCGGTCTTTAAAAAGCCTAGAAATTGTGGAACTCGATGGGAACAGTGCTCAAATGACATGGGAACAGCATCGGTGAAGACCATTGGAAGCATTTCTGACTCCCAGGTCACTGCTGTGAACAATGTTGTCAGAGTCTTACACCACTTTTACAGACTCACGATAAAACATACAAAAACTAAACCAAAATGGATTTTCCTGGGAAACATGTTAAGGAACATTCTTCCAGGGTAATTACTTGTATACAAGGCAAAATAAATAACCAAAACCAAAAATGCTCCTCCACACCTTGGGCTATGTTCACACGTAGGGTTTTTGATGTGTTTTTGAACTTCAGCATCGCTTTCAACCAAGACAAATGCGTTCACTGGGAAATGTCATTTAAACATTTTATAACCTTATCTGGCCATGTGATCTGTGACACATCATCAGACTCATCCTGTTTCATTTATGAAGGAGGGACTGTGAAAGTCACAAAGCCTATTTTTATAGGGCCATCAGGCAGCCTTTACTTAAAGAGCCAGCAGTTGGCCCTCACTAGAGATCCATCAGCCGGCTATGCTTTATTGTTCCCATTATTAAACAGTGGGTCTCCTAATCTGTTATTGCGTATACAGTGAGTGGCAGGGCTGCCCAAAATTTGAATGCACCCCAATACCCCTTTGAAGAGACGTACAGGAGGGCCTCCTGAAAACAATGTTCCCATTATTAGGAAGTGGGTCTCCCATACTGTTTGCCTATGCAGTAAATGCAAGAGCTGCCAAAAATTTGGACGCACCCCTATACCCCTTGGAAGAGACGGGGAGGAGAACCTCATAAAACAAATTTTAACATTATTAGGAAGTGTGTCTCCCATACTGTTTGCCTATTCAGTGAATGCAAGGGCTGCCAAAAATTGGGACGCACCCCAATACCTCTTGGAAGAGACTTGGAGGAGGGCCTAATAAAAAAATGTTCCTATTAGAAAGGAGCGGTCTCCTATACATATACTAAGTGTATGGGCTGACAAACACTTACCCCTGGGGGTACATGAACATACTGTGTAAAAAAAATATTTATGGGCATTATCAACACCCTTTAAAAAAAAATTATGTGGGTGTTGCATCACGGACCACGGTCACCCTATTGATATGGTGGTGGAGGATGAGGCTGAGAAGAAGGAGGAGGACAAAAGCAAATAGCCAAAATCAGGAAGCGCATACCCATGTGTGGGTGTGAAGAGGTGCATGGGAATAGACCTCCCAAAAAAATACACTGTATTTGAGTTTGTTACACTGCTATCATTCGGTGGTGTTATGAAGTCTGGCCCAATCCAGCCCTTGTTTATTTTTAAGAGTCAGCCTGTCAGAATTTTCAGTTGACAGGCGGATGCGCATATCACTTATAATTCCACCAACGGCACTAAAAACCCACTCTGACAAAACACTAAAAGCAGGGCAGGCCAGGACCTCCAAGGCGTAGAGAGCCAGTTCATGCCACATGTCAAGCTTGCATACCCAATAATTATAAGGCACAGAGGAATCACAGAGGACATTGGTCAGCAATGTACTCCCTCAGCATCTTCCCAAACTTTGCACTCCTTGCGAAAGTACCCCACGCCACAGGGCGTGTGTGATGGGAGGGTCCGAGAAAACTCTCCCAGAACTTTGACAGTGTTCCGCTACCTCTGCTGGATTGGAGTTGTGCCTCTCTCGTCTGTACTCCTTGGTTGTCCAACGAACTGTGACCTCTGCCACCACATTTTCAGATGGTAATTTTTTTAAATAATTCCGCAACAGACGCCCTCTGGTACTGTCCCATTTCAGTAGACCTGTCCACCTCGGGAATGAAAGATAGAAAGTTCTCCTTGTAGCATGGGTCTAGAAGTGTCACCAACCAGTAATGACTGGCACCCAAAATTTTGACAATGCGGGGGGCACGGGAAAGGCAGCGTAACATAAACTCAACCATGCATGCCAGACTGCTAACAGGCAAGACTTCCGTGTCCTCACCAAGAGGACAACTAACCATGCTCTTCTCCTCCTCCTGAACAGACGGTATGACAGTTGTGCAGGTAGTACCGTTTATAGTGCATGAAACAAGCTCCTCCTCCTCCTCTTCCTCATTGTCACCCAATTCACAGAGGGATGAGATGAGGCTGGGCTGTGTGTAATCACCCTGTATGGTTCCTTGCTCCATCAAGAGGGATGGTGATGCTAATTATGGCATCATCACCGCTCAGCATCTTGGTGGAGTCCTCAAAGTTTTGGAGGATAGTACATATGTCTGACATCCATGTGCACTCCTGAGGTCTTAAGTGTGGAGTCTGAATTGAATACCGACGGCCTTGTTGATGCTGGTTGTCAACAACTGCCCTCTTCTACTCACAAATCCTTTCCAACATCTGCAGTGTAGAGTTCCAATGTGTGGGGACATCAAACACCAGTCGGTGAGCAGGAAGCTACAGATGCTGCTGAAGCACAGCAAGGGCAGCGGAAGCTGTAGCTGACTAAAATGAGGACACAGGCGGTGTACTTTGCCAAGCAGATCCTTCAGCTCCGGGTAGGTTTTGAGAAACCGCTTAACCACGAGGTTAAGCACATGGGCCAGGCATGTTACGCGTGTGAGCTCG
Source organism: Ranitomeya variabilis (assembly GCF_051348905.1). Classification (NCBI taxonomy): domain Eukaryota; kingdom Metazoa; phylum Chordata; class Amphibia; order Anura; family Dendrobatidae; genus Ranitomeya; species Ranitomeya variabilis. The sequence continues at coordinate 745,515,834 of NC_135232.1, forward strand.
CCTCACCTCAGAGCCACCACCAGGTTCCGGCGATTGTCACACATGACCATGCCTGGCTGTAGGTTCAGCAGTGTCAGCCACAGATCTGCCTGCTCTTTCAAAGCTGTCCACAACTCTTCAGCATTGCGGTTTGTCACTTAAGCATATTAGCTTCAGCACAGCCTGTTGCCGCTTGGCAGAGGCAGTGCTGCAGTGCTTCCAGCTTGTGACTAATGTGCTACTTTTGGAGATGGAGGCTGAAGAGGAGGAGGCGGTGCAGGAGCTGTAGACTGTAGGGGAAACCCAGATTGATGTAGGGCCTGCAATACTCGGTGTTGGGAGGACGTGCACTATCCCAAGGTCGAACTGGGTCCCGGTTTCCACTATATTAACCCAGTGTGCCATCAGCGAGATGTAACGTCCCTGCCCACAAGCATTTACCACATATCTGTGGTTAGGTGGATTTTCCCAGTAACAGCATTGACAGGGGGGCATGTGTAATGTTGTGGGATACGTGCCTGTGTAATGCCGGGACGGTACACCAGGACAAATATTCCTGCATGTTCGGGCCCTCGGGGTGATCCTCGACTCTGCCCTTGCTTTCAAGCTACATATCCAAGCTCTTGCCTCCTCCTGCCCACTACAACTCTAAAACATTTCCTGGATCCATACATTCCAAGAAACTGGAAAAACGTTTGTGCACGCCTTTATCATCTCCCGCCTCGACTATTGCAACCTTCTAATCTCTGGCCTCCCCTATAGCACTCTTGCACCACTCCAATCTATCCTAAACTCTGCTGCCCGAGTAATCCAACTGTCCCTCCATTATTCCTCAGCCTCTCCTCTCTGCCAGGCCCTTCACTGCCTTCCTATTGCCCAGAGGCTACAGTTCAAAAGCTTAACTATGATATACAAAGCCTTCCACAACCTGTCTCCTCCATACATCTGTGACATGGTCTCCAAATGTCTGACTGAGTCATGGCTTCCTCTACGCTATCCCAGTGTGTTGTCAGCGAGATGTACTGTCCCTGTCCTCAAGCACTTGTCCACATGTCCATGGTTAGGTGCACTTTCCCAGTAACAGCATTGTGGAGGGTCTGGTTACTGTTGTGGGACACCTGCTTGTGTAATGCACACCGGGAGAAATAGTGGCAGCTGGGGACCGAGTACCTTGTGACGGTCACCGCCATCAGGTTGTGGAAACCTTCCATCTTCCACTAGCTTAAAATGCAACATTTCCGGCGCAAGCAGAGGAGAAATGTGGGAATTTAGGACTATGGCATGTGTGGCGTTGGCTGCGTATTTCTGCTTGCGTTCCAAGGACTGGGGTATGGACAACTGAACGCTGCGCTGGGACAAGGACGTGCTTGTTGATGGTGCTAGTTGAGTTTGGGTGCAACTACAGATGCAGGGCAGGAGGCATCTTTGCATGCACCATGGACAGGGGATTGGCAACAGCGGAAAAAGCAGTGTTATCACCCACAGACATTGTTCATGGAGACTGGTGTTCGGCCAACAAAGTCGGGTGCTTTTGTAGCGCCCCCACTGCCGCAGGGCCGAGGGGTACCTGATACCGGGCCTCTGAGTCTCTGCTCTGGGGTTGTCACGGTGGCTAGGCCCGGTCCGTGACCCTGCTGAGGGGCGCACAGTGATAGATGTGGATGGTGGTGGTGGTGCGGTGCAGTAAATAACGAGGACACCAAGTTGCATTCTCTTTACCTCTTTACTGAAGATCTCTGGGTCCTCAGTCCGGAGTCCAGATAGCCAGGCTGCGCAAGTTCGGCCGGTCCAATGGCACCTCCAGAGTTCTCTTAGCAGGTGGAAATCTGTGCCTTCCTTCTAGCGCTATGTGTTGCGGTCCTTCCCTGCTGTGCTTACGGAAAGTCCCCACAACTGTTGTGTCCGTTTCTTAAGTTCCCTCACAACTCGATTAGATGATGTTCTGCTAATTCTCCGTCCCTCCCTGATGTTACGGTTAGGACGGCACCCGTATGACGGGTAGGCTCTGAGCTCTTCCGGGACCCTAGAGTCGCCCCTCTCCACTAGTTGCCCCCCAAGACTGCATAGGTGATTTAGGTGAGACAGCCCGCCTTAGACTGACTGTCCTGCCGCTGTTTAGAGTATTGCTTGAAGCTGAATATTGTAATACTCCCTCGGCGTTCCGGCCGCCGGTTGTGCGCCTCAGTAGGATGTTGCCTCGGTCTTACAGCACGACCCCTACTGGTATTCTCCTTCTTGCTTTGATCTCGTTTCTCACTCAGCACAATCTATCTCACTTCCAATCCCTTCTTGGGCACCGCCGCTATACTGAGCAGGCACGGTCCCGTTACTTTCTCCCAAGTTGCCAAGTCTCTGTCAGGATCCCACCCCTGACAGAGACCCTACCGAATCTTCTCCCGCAACACCCTCTGCCACAAGGTGTTGCCTGGTTCCAACCCAGTCAGCTTTCTGTCTAACTTCCTGCCTGACCCCCAGTTTTACCAGTGTGTGAGGAGTGGCCTAATGAATAGAACCCTTAGCTCCCCCTGGAGGCCCGGTGGTGAAATGTATTGGTGTCTGTGATACCTGATCAGATGAACTCCTTCAGTGCCATCAGACGTACCATAGCTCCCCTTAGTGGCGGAGCCACAGTACTGCAACGACCAGGACTCTTGGGCGCTGCACTCCCCCCTGGTTAAATCCAGTACTCCGGGACTGGGAAGAAAACAACAATACAGTTAGCAAAAAGACATACAATTTTGTTGAGTGCAATAACATTAAGTATATTTGAACAGAGCTTCCCTTTATGGGAGGTGAGGACACTTGAACGTTACAAACATAGTTAAATATCATAGCAACATGCTATAAACAACTTCTCTTACCCAACCGGGTATTCTACTTAGTACAAATTCTTGAACAATAATTTAACATTGCCTTTAAGGACGTACACTCTGAATCCGCCAAAGACCTTCTTATAATCACATTATAAGGCAATTTAACTTTTACATTCTCCTTCTTTAAATCTGCAGGACTGCCTGTCCTAACGGCGCCAGACCTACTGCCTCTCCTTTCTTACAGGACCGCTCCTTTCAGCCCGAGCCTTCTGTCTTTTCAACTACTATACACAGTATAGAACATAACATTACTTTCAGTTTAAGAGCACTGAGCCATCTCTATATGGCTCCTAGGAGGACTCAGGGTTCACCTTCTGTCCTCGTTGTCTATCAACATTATCAAACATTTTCTATATAACATTAAACCTTCTCATTATTTTCTTACTGACATGTATGCTGGACACTACGTCTACCCCTACGGGCCCACTGCATCCTTCTTCTAGCTTTTACTTTCTTTCAGGGAACATTATCAGCATTTCTTTACAATTAACTAGTTGGATACACATAACTTTCTCATGCAAACATTATCATCACTTTCTTTTCGTCAAAACATTATTGCCACCTGTCTTAAAGCAATATCACCATTTAAGTGCAACAAATGAACATCTCCTTTAAGAGGGGACCAAGTCTCTATGAGGTAGCATATCTTCTCAAGCTACCAGTCCATACTCAGCAAAGGTTCCAGTGTGGTATCTTCACAAAGAGTCCTTTTTGAAGTAAAACCAGTAGGGAGCACCTTTAATAAGGTGCAAACTATTTACAGAGAGTTTGTATCATGCACTGTTCATGATTGCGGCAGTTCTGGAAACATGTGCAAAACTTAGAAAAAACAAACAAAACAATAGGGATCCCGGGTCAACAAAGGGATCCCTTTAAGAGTTTACCCTGAATGGGTTTAGCAGCAAAACAGGAAAACAGTAACTATATACATTCATTAAAGCATTCCTGCTTACTCAGTCTTCTTGTGCAGGGAACGGTCTCCTTCCAGGCCTCACCCGGCCAACGGGTCGCCTTGGTGTGGCAAGGACCGGTCCTGGCTCCAGCAGCGACAGGATCCCTCACCGGGATGCCCCCTAGCTTGTGGGCGAGCGCGACCCAGAGGCACGCGGTGGGCCCGGTCTTCCTGAGGTTCCACAGGGACGGGCTCCGGCACCTTCCCTACAGAAGGCTCATCCTCCGGCGTTCCAGTAGCAGCCTGCAGGGCGACGCACCGTTGGACACCCCGAGCCATCCAGCCTGTTCCACCTGCTTCCCTCTTCCACCGGGTGTAGGTCACGGCATCGCCACTTCTAGGTCGGCGTCATACCTTCCTCCACAGGGCTCGACTTCCTCACGGTCAACGCGGACCTGTAGTGGCTCCCCGATCTCTTGGATAACTCCCTTCCCATGTCGGGAGTTAAAGGAGACCACCACACCCCAGTGGGACGGTGGGGTTTCTTCCACACTGGTTAGATCAACCTGGGCGGCAGGCTGAGGTCTGCTCCGCCAAGCTGCCATGAGGCGCCGCAGATGTTAGGCCTCCGGCAGGATCCTAAGGCCCGATGCGCGCAGCTCACACTCTGCCGCGGCCTGGATGGAGGAGGCAGGGGACACTGGAGACAGGCGGACCTCCGTAGGCTGGCCCAGCCGAGCGATCACACGGGCATCGGCTTCCAAGCGGTAGGCTATCCGCCGGGCCTCGGCTGCGGCCACGCACTCCTTGGACAGCGGCCGGGGAGGTCGGCCCATCGTTGGCTCTGCAAGGGTCAGCTCCCGCAGTGACGGCGTGTCCTGGGCTGCATCGGGCTGTGCAGACTCTCGCCGAGTCTGGTCATTCCCATGCGGTGCTCCCGGTGTCGCCATTTTCGCTTCTTCCCCAGTGTCCTCTTCCCGCGGTCTCTTTCGTGGGCGGCCCCGTCTCCATGGTCTCCATCCTCCAAACAAGATCAGGAGGCGGACCTCGGCTGTTGACGGACACGTCCTCAGGACACAGAAATATTTAGACTGGGCGGCCATTGTCTTTCGCGCTCTTCGGCTTGTCTACGCCTACTCCACGCCCCTCTTCTCTTCCTGCGCTCTCCTCAGCGCTGTAATGGCGGCGGATTTTGGCGGTAAATGGCGCAGCACAGTCCTTGCAATAAAGTACAGTCCAAGCTCAATAAATCACAGTTCCAAGGCACACATGACCTGATTCTTCAGGCTTAAGTAGATCCTGTTCGTGACGCCAAGTTGTAGCGCCCCCACTGCCGCAGGGCCGAGGGGTACCCGATACCGGGCCTCTGAGTCTCTGCTCTGGGGTTGTCACGGTGGCTAGGCCCGGTCCGTGACCCTGCTGAGGGGCGCACAGTGATAGATGTGGATGGTGGTGGTGGTGCGGTGCAGTAAATAACGAGGACACCAAGTTGCAGTCTCTTTACCTCTTTACTGAAGATCTCTGGGACCTCAGTCCGGAGTCCAGATAGCCAGGCTGCGCAAGTCCGGCCGGTCCAATGGCACCTCCAGAGTTCTCTTAGCAGGTGGAAATCTGTGCCTTCCTTCTAGCGCTATGTGTTGCGGTCCTTCCCTGCTGTGCTTACGGAAAGTCCCCACAACTGTTGTGTCCGTTTCTTAAGTTCCCTCACAACTCGATTAGATGATGTTCTGCTAATTCTCCGTCCCTCCCTGATGTTACGGTTAGGACGGCACCCGTATGACGGGTAGGCTCGGAGCTCTTCTGGGACCCTAGAGTCGCCCCTCTCCACTAGTTGCCCCCCAAGACTGCATAGGTGATTTAGGTGAGACAGCCCGCCTTAGACTGACTGTCCTGCCGCTGTTTAGAGTATTGCTTGAAGCTGAATATTGTAATACTCCCTCGGCGTTCCGGCCGCCGGTTGTGCGCCTCAGTAGGATGTTGCCTCGGTCTTACAGCACGACCCCTACTGGTATTCTCCTTCTTGCTTTGATCTCGTTTCTCACTCAGCACAATCTATCTCGCTTCCAATCCCTTCTTGGGCACCGCCGCTATACTGAGCAGGCACGGTCCCGTTACTTTCTCCCAAGTTGCCAAGTCTCTGTCAGGATCCCACCCCTGACAGAGACCCTACCGAATCTTCTCCCGCAACACCCTCTGCCACAAGGTGTTGCCTGGTTCCAACCCAGTCAGCTTTCTGTCTAACTTCCTGCCTGACCCCCAGTTTTACCAGTGTGTGAGGAGTGGCCTAATGAATAGAACCCTTAGCTCCCCCTGGAGGCCCGGTGGTGAAATGTATTGGTGTCTGTGATACCTGATCAGATGAACTCCTTCAGTGCCATCAGACGTACCATAGCTCCCCTTAGTGGCGGAGCCACAGTACTGCAACGACCAGGACTCTGGGGCGCTGCACTTTCCTGCCTTGTGCCTGATCATTTTGGTGGTCGTTAGGCTGGTTTTGCTACCCCAGCTGATGCGGACATGGCCGGTGGTGCAAATGGCCATTTTGGGGTTATCGTCAGAGTCTATAAAAAACAACCAGACTCTTACAAGGACATTCAGTGTCTTCACCTCCTCACCTCAACCCCGGTCTTTTGGTGTTCGCCAAATCTAAGTTCTAGGACCCCTACTCTTCTCCATCTACACCTTCGGCATGGAACAGCTCATGTAATGGCACGGTTTGCAATATCATAAGTACGCCGATGACACAAAGATCTACCTATCTGTACTTGACATTACCTCCTTACTGACCAAAATCACGTCTTTCCGCTATTTCATCCTTCTTTTCTGCTCGCTTTCAAAAAGTGGACATGGACAAAACAGAATATATCATCTTTCAACCATCTCATGCTGAGTAGACATAAGAGCTGTGTGTGCATCATTCGGTACCACTTTAGTAAGAGGGAAGATTTGCACAAGAGAAAATTGATTTCCAGACATTCACAACTTTTTTTGCACATTGTTTGCAGCTGTGATCTTCATCTTCTTGGTGAGGATGTGGTAAAGATCAAAATCGTCATCAATACCATCATCGTCCATATCTTGTAAAGAGAAAATCTGGTGTTTCCCAGGGTTGTGGTTTTCTACGTTTTAATGGCATTCCTTTAACAGTGTTCGTTACACTAGAACAAATAATTTTGGGCTGTGACATTTGGATATTATTGATAATATGTATGTGTGAAAATGAAAAACCTTGTGCCATGGGTGTATTGATAGTTACGGACGGTGCACTCCTCTTTAAACTTAGTTTTTCATGAGCATCCATCAGCTTGGTTTTCCTCCAACACTGATCTACTTTCTCTAATTCAGCATCTCACAAACATGTTGCACTTTGCCCTTTATACGGATACGTGCATCTTTGGCAGCATATTTTTTACGGGCATTTTTTATACCGAGCTTCACACGCGCATCTGTTACACCGATCTTCTGACAGTTATGAAACACATTCTGGTAATTGATGGTGGGCCGGCTAAACGACTAATCATTGTAGGCTGTATCCTTGATCTCATACCTCGCATAGCCACTGCTGTTATTAATCCTGTACGTTACCATTCCTGTTGTCACCATGCCCCTTTGATTGATCACTTCATCCAGCGATTCGTCCGCTATATTTTTACTAAAAACCTGCACCTTCCCAGCAGCAACTGTGTATGAAACCACGTTACTGTTTTCCAAGGTGTTTATGATACCCCTTAGAAAAAAATGTACACACTATGTTGATATGTACCCCCCAGGGGGAAATGTTTGTCAGCCCATGCACTTATTGTATGGGCATCCCAAGAAAACGTGAAGCACTCCTTTGTAATGTGAATTTTTTTTAATGAAACACTCCTTCTCGTTTCTTCCAAGGGGGATTGTGGTGCATGCAAATTAGGGCCAGGCCTTGCATTCACTTCATGGACAAACTTTATGGTCATAAAAAAAAAGAATAATGGAAATTGTTTCATGTGGCCATCCAGTACGTGAATAAAGTAAAGTACGTCTGCTGAAGCGGTTATTTGGGTGCATGTAACATTGGTGCAGGGCAGGCCTTGCATTCAATGCATAAGAAAACAGTAAGGGAGACACACTTTCTTCTAATAGGAATAATTTTGTCATGAGGCCGTAAAGTACGTCTGCTGAAAGGCTTATTGGGGTGCAAGTAACTTTGGGACAGGCCAGGCCTTGCATTCAATGCATAAGAAAACAGTATGGGAGACACATTTTCTTCTAATGGGAACAATTTTGACATAAGGCCCTCAAGTATGTCTGCAGAAACAGTTATTGGGGTCCATGTAACTTTGGGGCAGGGCAGGCCTTGCATTCAATGGAACATTTTTTTCAGGTTTTGTGAAAGGGGTATTGGAGTGCATCATAATTTTGGGCAGCCCAGTCACTCACTGCATAGGCAATAACAGCATTGGAGACCCACTGTTTAATGGCCCTTTAAGAAGATTAATGCCACCTGATGCCCCTGTAAAAATAGGCTCTGTGATTTAAAGAGTCATTCCTTCATGAATGAAACAAGATGGGTCTGCTTATGTGTCACACAACACATGGCCAGCTAAGGTTGTTAAATGTTACAATGATATTTCCCAGTGAATGCATTTGCAGTGGTTGAAAGTAATGCTAAAGTTGACAAATGCATCAAAAACACTGAGTGTGAACATAGCCTAAGTGGGGGAGGAACATTTTTGTTTGGAGTTAATTATTTTGCCTTATATACAAGTCATTACCCTGGAAAGGATGTACCTTAACATATTTCCCAGCAAAATCCGTTTGGGTTTCAGTTTTGAATGTTTTTTGGTGCACCTTTAAAAAAAAAGTGAAACTCTGACAACATTATATATAGCTGTGACCTAGGTGTCAGAAATGCTTCCAGGGGCGATCCCCATGATGTTCCCATGTCATTGGAGCAGTGTTTCCATCATTTTCAAACGTATTAGACCTTAAAAGGACCCCCGGGGGATCGTGGTAAAAATGCTCGGGCCTCCCATAGACTTACATTGGGCTAAGTGCTCGGGTTGAATACCCAAGTATTCCAATTTGCTCGACCCGAGCAACGAGCACCCGAGCATTTTAGTGATCGGCCATCACTAATAGAAAACTCTTCCAAGGAAATAGAGTCCCCTATAATGTGATATATATACACGCATAGGTCCAATATCCATTTCTCCAAACAGGCAAGAGAGCAGCTTCCATAAATGTACAGAAAACAGAATACAATAATCTGCAATCAGAAATACAGATTATAAAAAATATTATAATCTGGTTTCAGTTAGTTTAAAAAATGTACGTGACTCATTCCCTTAAATGGGTTGTCCCTTCTCATTCCCCATGCTTGGCCCCGATAAAATAAAAAGCCTATACTCACCTCCCATGCCGGCGCCATTCCTGCATTCCTGTCTTGAGACTCTCGTGTAGTTGTATTGACTTGTGGTGCCCAGCACCCTATCAGCACTGGCGCCATTGTCCCTGCCTTCTGATGGACGCCAAAAAAGAGCATCCTTTTAGTCTCCTGTGGGCCGATATTGAAAAGTCCACCATGTTTTTCTACAAATAGGGTTTCTTTCTTCTTTGTAAGGCTTCTTTTACACTTGCCGTGTTTTTTGCGGCCTGTTTTTGCTGGCCTTTTTGGCATAATTTTCACGGTCCGCAGCAAAAACGGGCCTCAAAAATTTTGCGGATCGACGTTTTTCTAGTTTAAAATAGTAGGGAAAAAGTAGGGGAAAAAAACAGCGTTCTGCAAATATTGTCTTCATGGTGCACCGCAAAAACAAGCTTCCGTTGTTTTTGCGGCCCCATTGATTTTCAATGGGGGCCGTGTCCATAAGCCATGAAAAATATTCAGCAAATATCGAGTAAATATGGCCCTCATGGCCATATGGTGTACGGCACTCTGATAAATTTTGGTGGCCTGTTTTTGCAGCCCCATAGAAATCAACTGCAAAAACACTGCAAGTGTAAAAGAAGCCTAACATGACTCATTATTCTAATACAATATGACAAACTCAAACACAATCCATACAGACCCTGAGGCAGACAGGAGTGTTATCTCAAGCCAAAATGGCTAGGTCTTGTGTAACCACTACTGCTGTTCACTACCATGAAAAAAAATGATTAATTATGCAACACTAATTTTGACTATACAAGATTGTGGACTGATCGCCTTAGGGTATGTGCACACGTTGCGGATTTGGCTGCGGATCCGCAGTTTTCCATAAGGTGTACAGTACCATGCAAATCTATGGAAAACCAAATCCGCAGTGCACATGCTGCGGAAAATTCCACGCGGAAACAATGCAGTTTATTTTCCGCAGCATGTCAATTCTTTGTGTGGATTCCGCAGCGTTTTACACCTATTCCTTAATAGGAATCCGCAGGTGTACAAACGCAGGTGAAATCCATACATGTACATCCGCAGGTAAAACGCAGGGTGGATTTTGTAGAATCCACACGGAAAAATCCCCAATGGAATCCGCAATGTGTGAACATAGCCTTAGAAAATCCTCTGCCACTTATTCAAGAAAATATGATGGCAGCTCGGGACCAAAGGCAGATACAGTTTTAATCAAATTTATGCAAATTGTCTCTTCAGAGAGGAAGAGAACTTGAATTATAGCATCACTATTGGAAGTAGTAATCCTAAAAGTCAGTATTGACCCTTTAACAAGTCTTGTCACATGACTTATGACAAAAGCCAAACCAGAATCTCAATTTGCAGACATGTGCTTCAGGTTATTCCCCTCCTCAGTGCAAAGCATGAGGTCTGATATGGCAGTATTGGCATCCGATTAGGGATACTTTACATACCTGATTCAACACCCAACTTTACTCCTAGTTGCACAGGACAAAAATAGTTTTCATAAAATGTTAGAGTTGGGACCTCCAGGGTCATTGAGTACAACACCCTGCTTAATGCATCTCAGACAGATGTCTGTCCAGCCTCTGTTTGTAGACTTCCATTGAAGGAGATCTCACTACGACTCGTGGCAGCCTGTTCCACTCATTCATCACCCTCACAGTCAAAAAGTTTTTTCTAATATATAATCTGTATCTTCTCCCTTTCAGTTTCATTCCATTGTTTCTCGTGTTTCCATGTGCAAATGAGAATAATGATGATCCCTCTAGACTGTGACAGCCCTCAGATATTTGGAGACAGCTATAAAGTCTCCTCTTAACCTTCTTTTATCCAAGCAAAAGATTCCCAGATCCTTTAACCGCTCCTCGTAGGATATACTTTCCAGTCCGCTCACCATCCTGGTCGCTCTTCTCTGAAATTGCTCCAGTTGTTCGATGTCTTTTTTAAAATGTGGTGCCCAGAAATGGACACAGTATTCCAGATGAGGTCTGACCAAGGAGTAGTAGAGGGGGATAATTACATCATGTGATCTAGACTCTATGCTTCTCTTAATACATCCTAGAACTGTGTTTCCCTTTTTTGCTGCTGCATCACACTGTTGACTCATGTGCAGTCTGTGATCTATTAGTATACTCAAGTCTCACTTCATTACTAGCTTTAGATCTTCTAACACATGCCCTGCATTCCCTGCAAACAGCATATTATTTGTTTAGCCAAGCAGTGAGGAGACTAGAGATTTTAGAATTTGGGATGAAGACAAAAAGGTATAAATGGTGTCTTCTGGTTCCATGTTTCACAATTACTAACATTAGTGTCCCACATTTATATATTATAACAAGTAGTAATTAACATACAAGCTCAGGTTTACTTGCAGAGACATAAGATGTGTGATAAGCATGTGGTTTCTCCATACACATGCAAGTTCTGTTCAGCCCAATTGTATATGTGCTTTCCATGGGTAGAGGGGGTAAGTAAGACATCTTTGATGGTAGCTTATTACCAGTGGTAACAAAAGAATCAGAAATAGATATTCAACATCCTTCTTTCCCCACAACATCATCCATAAACATAGAGTCGAGTGGCCAAGTATATTCCACTTAACCAGTAAATGAGTAGGTCTTTACATAATGAAACACACAACTACCTGCTCCATAGACCCTGCCTCCCCGTCCTCCTGGAATATGCTTAGTAAGAATGTGGCTATTCCGTTTCACAGAGGGTGTTACACAGTTGCACAATTGAAACCAGGTAAAGAAAACTGAACATTTCTTTCCACATGAGGATTATATTAAGATAATATCTTTTCTGTCAATCAAGAATTTTTTAGCGCATGAAAATTACCGAGAGAGCTCACAACTGCTCCTAATTTAGATGTAAATATCTCTGATGAAACATTGTAGAACACGCTGTTATCAATAAAAAGTGATTTCCCCCAAGAATCCTTCCTCATATACTCAGAAACGTGCTATTCACTTGATACAATCACATATTTCCTACATTTGGAGAGATATGCACTGGGGAATCACCTGACCTTACTGCCAAGGACACAAAACTCCCTGAGATTGGCGCTCCCATCTCCTCTGAAGAGAAATATTCCAGGGCTCTTATCACTGAACTGGAAGATCTGCTTATTATAAAATGTGAACATCCCTGAAAAGAAAAAAAATGTTTTATATATAGGAAGATTGTCTTATCTCGCTCCCTACTGTGTTTTATTAGCTGCAAATAAGAAGGAGCCCTTATTTCAGCTTGTATGAAATGTCTGCAAACAGCAGAAGACGACACTTTTTAATAGCTGTTATGCCTAAGCAGAAAACTATAGACATCATGAATAATATGTGGCCAACACTCACAAATGTATGAGACCAGCCTTAGAGAATTAGGTTTTCTGTGGAGTGACATCTGGTAGATCAAGTGAATAAAAGCTGAAGAGAAGAAATTATATAAAGCAAGTAAAAATACAGCTAGGGCTACAAGCGTCATGTATGCAACAATAAAATTACACCGACACATTGGATGGAATGATTTCCTATGGTGTTGCGTTATGACCTGTGACATATTTCGACACAATGTTGCATATGTTACTGGATTTCTTGCCGCTCGTCACAAGTAGCACGCAACTCCCTTGCTGTAGACTTCAAGGCAAGACGCATGCGACTTACATGACAACTTAGGCTGCCGTCACACTAGCAGTGCTTGGTCAGTATTTTACATCAGTATTTGATGGAAAATACTGACCAAGTACTGCTAGTGTGATGGCAGCCTTAGCTGTTTTATTCATAGCTCTTAAAAAGTTGTGTGACAGCAAGTCAAAGACAAGTTGCACAATTGTTCCTTATTGCTCTGTCAGAGAACTGCGGTCGCGTGACACATATCGCTGTGTAGCCCGAGCCTAAATCTTGCAAAAAAAAATTAAAAAGGCTACATAGAGAGTAAATATCCTATATACACACATGGTGAAAATTGTTGGTACCCCTCGTTTAATGACAGAAAATCCCACAATGGTCACAGAAATAACTTGAATCTGACAAAAGTAATAAATGAAAAAAATCTATGAAAATGAACACATGAAAGTCAGACATTGCTTTTCAACCATGCTTCCACAGAATTTGAAAAAAAAATAAAGCTCATGAAATAGGCCTGCACAGAAATTATGGTACTCTTAACTTAATATTTTGTCGCACAACCTTTTGAGCCAATCACTGCCATCAAACGATTCCTGTAACTGTCAGTGAGACTTCTGCACCTCTCGACAGGTATTTTGGCCCACTCCTCAGGAGCAAACTGCTCCAGTTGTCTCGTGTTTGAAGGTTGCCTATTCCAGACGGCATGTTTCAGCTCAAAGATGCTGAATAGGATTTAGGTCAGGGCTCATAGAAGGCCACTTCAGAATAGTCTAATGTTTTCCTCTTAGCCACTCTGGGGTGTTTTTAGCTGTGTGTTTTGGGTCATTATCCTGTTGCAAGACCCATGACCTGTGACTGAGACCAAGCTTTCTGACACTGGGCAGCACATTTCTCTCTAGAATCCCTTGATAGTCTTGGGATTTCATTGTACCCTGCACAGATTCGAGACACCCTGTGCCATATGCAGCAAAGCAGCCCCAGAACATAACAGAACCTCCTCCATATTTCACAGTAGGGACAGTGTTCTTTTCTTGATATGCTTAATTTTTCCGTCTGTGAACATAGAGCTGATGAGCCTTGCCAAAAAGTTCCATTTTTGTCTCATTCTCCCAGAAGCTTTGTGGCCTGTCAACATGTAGTTTGGCAAATTCCAGTCTAGCTTTTTTATGATTTTTTCAACAATGGTGTCCTCCTTGGTCGTCTACCATGAAGTCCACTTTGGCTCATACAACGATGGATGGTGCGATCTGACACTGATGTTCCTTGAGCTTGAAGTTCACCTTTAACCTGTTTAGACGTTTTCTGGGCTCTTTTGTTACCATTCGTATTATCCGTCACTTTGATATGTCATCAATTTTCCTCCTGCGGACACTTCCAGGAAGGTTGGCTACAGTCCCATGGATCTTACATTTCTGAACAATATGTGCAACTGTAGTCACAGGAACATCAAGCTGCTTGGAGATGGTCGTATAACTTTTAACTTTAACATGTTTGTCTGAATTTTCTTTCTTATCTCCTGAGACAACTCTTTCCTTCACTACCTCTGATCAATGTTGAGTGTGATACACACCATGTCACCAAACAGCACGGTGAGTATCTGTAGCCCTATATACAGGCCCACTCACTGATTCCAAGATTGTAGACACCTGTGATGCTAGTTAGTGGACACACCTTGATTTAACATGTCTCTTTTGTCACATAATTTTCAGGGGTACCATAATTTCTGACCAGGTCCATTTCATGAGTTGTTTTTTTTTTTTTTTTCAAATTCTGTGGAAGATGGAAGCATGGTTGAAAAGCAATGTCTGACTTTCATTTGTTCATTTTCATAGATTTTTTTATTTATTATTACCTTTGTCAGATTCAAGCTATTTCTGTGACTATTGTGGGTTTTTCTGTCATTAAACGATGGGTACCAACAATTTTGACCACGTGTATATACATCAAAAGGATAGCTACTACCTGATTACAGCATAGGAGTCCTCAGAAGCTAGGACTGCATGGAGACTTGTGATCATGAGACATGGGACCAGTCATTAGATACCGTATATTCTGGCCTAAACCACATGCAGCAAGAATCAGACATTGGCCACGCGATTACAGCCTGCTACGTTTTATTCTGAAAGTTGTGATAAGCTGGAAAGTGACAATGTATCTTGGCTCATTGGCCCAAGGCAGGTTCCTGGCAACTCCCCTTCACTTTGCTCCAGGTAACTTAGCAGGTCTCTCCCTGTACATATGGGAAAGACCTGTTAGTCAAAGGGATAAGGGATGGGGAGAAGCTGTCCGAAGCCCTGAATAAAACATACCAAGCTGCAATGGAGCAGCCAATGTCTGATTATGCTGCTAGTAGTTCAGGCAGTATGATTGTTAGAACAGGTTGCCTTTAAGATCTCATATGCTACGGTAAAAAGCAATGATGTTGAATATAGCCATGCAGAAATCCAGTGAGGTTGCATTTCCACTGGCTGCCAGGTCACAGTAAAGGCCCATTTAAACAGACAAATATTCAGGACTGAGCGTACCTAGAAAAAGTTAGCTGCGGTTAACATGATGTTGTAACATGACAATCCTATCAACAATCATTCTGAGCACATAGAAAAGGGGTCATCCTGTCTAATTAGGCAAAGAAACCACAATGATTATTGGCTTAGTGGTAAGGTGAAATAGAGACCTTATGAGTCGCTGTGCAGCTCTTGGCTAATTTCATCACATGCGTTAATCGGGATTTATCAGTATGTCCTTACAAAAAAAAACCTGGTGGAGTTGACTAAGTCATTTGAGATTGTGTCGCCATACTATCATTACGTACTAGGTCAGAAGTTTTCTAAAGACATATGTTTTCCATATTAGTCAAGTGAATCCTACTCACCTTCCGCTGTTTGGCAATACGCTTAGCTTCAGAGAACCAAAGATCGCGATTAACGCCTCTGAAAATATGCGTGTGGAATAGATATTTGTCTGGTCGGACTTATTAACCTTTATTTGACTAGGACATATAACGACACAGTAATATCAATGAACATGAAGTAAATGAAATCTGCTCAGGTGTTTATAGCAGAGAAAATATCACTTTCATCGCCATTTCAAAACCTAGATAAGCAGAGCGGTAGCAAAAAATGGTTTAAAAATAATTTGGCAAATCCAATATTGACAAAAAGCAGTTAAATTAACTGACCAAATCGTAGAGGAGTCCCCCGGTGTCATACATCACTCTTCTAATACACACGTAGGTATAAGGCTGCAGTCACACTATTACTATTTGGTCGGTATTTTACATCAGTATTTGTAAGCCAAAATCAGGAGTGGAACAATCAGAGGAAAGGTATAATAGAAACATATGCAACACTTCTGGATTTATCACCCACTCCTGGTTTTGGCTTACAAATACTGATGAGAAATACTGACCAAATACTGTTAGTGTGACTGCAGACTAAGAGTTTATCAGTTTTGTTTGAAGGGCTGTTTTACTGGTAGTGGCTATGGAATACAAAGTGGATGATTTTTTTTGCAAAGCCCATATCAGCCATAGAGAGGAATAGTAAAAGGATTATGCCAAAAACATGGAATAAGATCAGGCATGAGCAGTTTGTATTCATTATAGGCAATTTTCCCACACAAAGTAGGAAGAATTTTCTAAAAGCAGTGTTTTATGCAACAGTCTTAAGCAAATGCCCAGTGGAGAAGAATGTGGTCATATCAGTAAGAGGCAAAGGCTAATATATATCATAGAATGTTAGAGTTGGAAGGGACCTCCAGGGTCATCGTATCCAACCCCCTGCTCAATGCAGGAGTCACTAAACCATCTCAGACAGATGTCTGTCCAGCCTCTGTGTGAAGACTTCCATTGAAGGAGAACTCACCACCTCTCGTGGCCGCCTGTTTCACTCATTTGTCACCCTCACTGTCAAAAAGTTTTTTCTAACATCTAATCTGTATCGTCTCCCTTTCAGTTTCATTCCATTGCTTTACACGTTTCCATGTGCAAATGAGAATAATGATGATCCCTCTAGACTGTGACAGCCCCTTAAATATTTGTAGACAGCTATTAAGTCTACTCTTAGCAAGCTAAACATTCCCAGATCCTTTAACCGTTCCTCACAGGGAATACTTTGCAGTCTGCTCACCATCCTGGTTGCTCTTCACTGAACTTGCTCCAGTTTTTCAATGTTCTTTTTTAAAATGTGGTGCCCAGAACTGGACACAGTATCCAGACGAGGCCTGACCAAGGAGGAGTAGAGGGGGACAATTACTGCACGTGATCTAGACGCTATACTTCTCTTAATACATCCTAGAATTGTTGTTCTGTAGATACAGGAAAGAAATATATCTTGGTACCGTGTTAGCCAGTAGATAGAAAAATATTTAGAATTGAGAGTCCTCAGTGGTTGATACCTTTTAATGGCTAACTGAAAAGATGGTAACAAATTGCAAGCTTTCGAGACTACATACGTCTCTTCATCAGGCAAAGACTAAAACAAATTCTGAAGAATCACATATTTATGCACAACATAGTATAGAGGATACATTTTGTGTGGTAAAATATTTTTTAAAAGCAGTCAGTGAAATATTTTACCTCACAAAATGAATCCACTGTGATCCCCTGCTGTAATGTCAGTATTGTCTTTTGCTTCCTCCCCTGCCCAGGAGATGTGGTATGCTCCGTACACAGTCAGACACACTCACCTCTGGTCTGACCGTGAACAGAACATATCACAGCTCCTATGCAGGGGAGGAAGCAAAAGACAATACTGACATTACAGCAGGAGATCGCAGAGGATACATTTTGTGAGGTAAAATATTTCACTGACTGCTTTTAAAAAATATTTTACCACACAAAATGTATCCTCTGTGATCTCCTGCTGTAATGTCAGTATTGTCTTTTGCTTCCTCCCCTGCCCAGGAGCTGTGGTATGTTCTGTACACGGTCAGACGCACATTCTACTGAAACTGCCCCCACTAATGATCTACTAACAGCTAAATCTAATGGTCCCTGCTCCCTGCTGATCTCCTGGATCTCTCTGCAGCATTCGACACTGTGGATCACCAGCTCCTCCTCACTATGCTCAGCTCCATCGGCCTCAAGGACACCGTTCTCTCCTGGTTCTCCTGCTACCTCTCTGTCCGCTCCTTCACTGTATATTTTGCCGGCTCCACTTCCTCTTCCCTTCCCCTTACCGTTGGGGTTTCTCAGGATTAGAGATGAGTGAATTTGATCAGATCAGGGCATATTCGGCAAGCTATAGTGCTTATTGCATACCAAATAAGCTGCAGAGGGAACCCGACTTCCTGGATCGCTCCGGCTGATCTGTTGTTCGGCTCCCCAGCTGCATGTGTCGCGGCTGTGTGACAGTTATGACACATGCATGGAGAGCCTGTTTGTTTGTCATACAGCCGCGATATATGCAGCTGCGGAGCCAAACAGCTGATCAACCGGAGCGATTCAGAAAGCCGGGTTCCCTCTGCAGCATATTCGGTAAGCGCTATAGCTTGCTGAATAATCAGGGACCTGAGCAAATTTTCTCATCTTTACTCAGGATCAGTCCTAGGCCCCCTCCTCTTCTCCTTGTATACAGCCCCTATTGGACAATCAGTAGATTTGGGTTCCAGTACCATCTCTATGCCGATGACACCCAATTATACACCTCCTCTCCTGATATCATGCTTGCATTATTACATAACACCAGTGATTGTCTTTCTGCTGTCTCTAACATCATGTCCTCCCTCTATCTGAAACTGAATCTGTCAAAAACTGACCTCCTTGTGTTTCCTCCCTCTACTAACCTACCTATGCCTGATATTGCCATTTCCGTCTGTGGTTCTACCATTACTCCCCAGCAACATGCCGCTGCCTTGGAGTCATACTTGATTCAAATCCTTCATTCACTCCCTACATCCGATCACTGGCTCGCTCCTGTTATCTGCACCTCAAAAACATTTCTAAAATTCGACCTTTTCTTACTTTCAACTCTGCAAAAACTCTTACTGTAGCTTGTATTCATTCTCAACAGGACTATTGTAACTGTTAATTGGTCTCCTTTTTACTAAACTCTCCCCTCTCCAATCTGTCATGAATGCAGGATTCTTCTCTCCCTCAACAGATGATATGTAAGGTGATGACGCCATGACAATACCACTGATATTGGTAGGTTCGGACGACTTTAGTCTAATGTGGATGGTGGCCATTAAAATGGTTGCTATCCGCTAAGAACGTCATTCACATGAAACACAGTGAGTAGGGTGTATATAAATTCAAATATAACACAATGTGTAAATAGGAATCACTGATGTTGCTCCGGCACATACATTTTTTTTACCAAACGGATTTCTGTATGACTAGCATACTGGTTTTACAAAGCATGGAGAAAAAATTATACCCATTTGCAGAAGATATAGGCAGCCCATTCTGGCATACAATAGTGGGGCATTTTGCGGGTGTAGAGGAGAGACTCCTATGTCTTACTATGAGCAAAACCATAGAGCTACTGCAATAATTGGAGGAATGCAGTGGGTTCATTATTTTGAGGGAGAACATGTAATGAATAAACTTCATCTCTGATACAAGTCTACAAAGAAATCAAAAACACCATCTGAACTCAACTATTAATTTCCCATCAGGATCCCTAACTACTATCCCCTTGCAATCAACTCTGTGTAATCAAGGGAAAAACATGTCTCACAGATAGGAAGAGGTCAGAGACGTAGGCTCAGTCATTAACCCATGTAAGAACAAGCTTTTTCAGTCCTGAGTGGTACTGAACTGAGCGCTGTACAGCAGATTATAGGTATTACACACTCGGTGGTCCTGATGTCAAAAATAGAACATGTATCACTGAACACTGAGCACGTCTTCCAGTTTAGCCTCTCATTGATCTGACATTTTGTACACACTCTTTGTTAATAATGTGTTACTCTAGAGTGGCTTCCTTCCTGCACGTGCGCCACATGCCTTGCTGGTAATTATCACCTTGACATATGCATTATACAGTACATCAGAAATTATTATTTTAATGGATCCACATTGGGGCCCTTACCCAGCTGTGTTTATTTGTGTTTTCTTCGGCATAATATTTCTAAGAAGTTGCAACAACCAAATAAGCCCGGAGGAAAATTCCAGCTCTTTGGCTCGGTGGAAAGCTCCCCCATCCCACCCACGGTCTAATCATGAAAATGGCCACACAAATGCTTTCAGACCTGTCCTTGAAGAAGCTGTAAATACAATTTCTCTCCCTGAAATATGAAGAGCAAAAACTGTAAACTCGGGGCTTTTCGGGAATAGTTTGCACAAGTTTAGATGTGACACAATTAATCAGTTTTCACTGTATTCTAATTAGATTTGTGACATCTCGGAGGTTCTACACCTGTCAAAATAGTGTCAGTTGCTATGGATACATTGCCTAACAATCACACTCTTTACAATATGGTCAGGCAGCACAAGTTGGCAACCAGTCTGTTTCAGGTTTTTTAATATACACTTAGGGAACTGTAATTGGGAGGTAAGCGAAACTATAAATAACTAGATGGTGGCCCGATTCTAACGCATCGGGTATTCTAGAATATGTATGTAGTTTATTTATGAAGTTTTCAGAATAATGCAATTTATACACAGGATTCGGCCGGCCGCGACCAATTAGCGAAGCGTGGTTCAAATTCCGCGCCAATTCGTGGCCGGACTGCGCCTGTCGCTGATTGTTTGCAGCCGGGCGTGACCAATCAGTGAAGCCAGGGCCGGCTCCAGGTTTGAGGGCCCCAGGCGAAAGAAGTCTCAGTGGGCCCCCTCTTTAACACATACCACGATTCATGATGCACAGATACAGCAGAGAAATATAGCACAGCCAAGTAGCGTATAACACAGCCCACGTAGTATATAACACAGCCACGTAGTATATAGCACAGCCACGTACTAGATAACACAGCCACGTATATAGCACAGCCACATAGTATATAACACAGCCACGTAGTATATAACACAGCCATGAAGTATATAGCACAGCCACGTAGTATATTGCCCAGCCACGTAGTATATAGCACAGCCCACGTAGTATAGAGCACAGCCCACGTAGTATAGAGCACAGCCACATAGTATATTGCCCAGCCACGTAGTATATTGCACAGACACGTAGTATATTGCCCAGCCATGTAGTATATTGCCCAGCCACGTAGTATATAGCACAGACACATAGTATATTGCCCAGCCACGTAGTATATTGCCCAGCCACGTAGTATATAGCACAGACACGTAGTATAATGTCCAGCCACGTAGTATATTGCCCAGCCACGTAGTATATAGCAGACACGTAGTGTATAGCACAGACACGTAGTATATAGCACAGACACGTAGTATATTTCCCAGCCACTTAATATATTGCACAGCCACTTAGTATATTGCACAGCCATGTAATATATACCACAGCCACGTTGTATATAGCACAGCCCATATAGTATATAGCACAGAGATGTAGTATATATCACAGCCCACGCAGTATCTAACACAGCCCACGTAGTATATAGCAATGTGGGCACCATATCCCTGTTAAAAAAAGAATTAAAATAAAAAATAGTTATATATTCACCCTCCGTCGGCCCCCCGGATCAAGCCGAGGCATTTACCGATGCTCTTCGCGACGCTCCGGTCCCAAGAGTGCATTGCGGTCTTGCGAGATGATGACGTAGCGGTCTCACGAGACTGCTATGTCATCATCTCGCGAGACCACAATGCATGGACTGGTCACCGGAGCGTCGCAAGGAGCGGGAAAGGCCTCGGCTGGATCCGGGGGCCCACGGAAGGTGAGTATATAATGATTTTTTAATTTTTTTATTATTTTTAACATTAGATCTTTTTACTATTGATGCCGCATAGGCAGCATCAATAGTAAAAAGTTGGTGACATAGGGTTAATAGCAGCTTTAACAGAGTGCTTTACACCGCAGCATAACTCGGTCCGTTAACGCTGCCATTAACCCTGTGTGAGCGCTGACTGGGGGGGGAGTATGGAGCGGGCACTGACGGCAGGAGAGTAGGGAGCGGCCATTTTGCCGCCGGACTGTGCCCGTCGCTGATTGGTCGTGGCCGTTTTGCCGCGACCAATCAGCGACTTGGGATTTCCGTGACAGACAGACCGACCGCAAGACAGACAGAAAGACGGAAGTTACCCTTAGACAATTATATAGTAGATAACCACTATTTCCTTTTGCACTAGGGTAAAAGCCATTTCCCCTATGACCACTGAGGATACCATGTGTCAGCGACCTTGACAGTGGGTCTCTGCAATTATCTTTGTAAAGAGTTGCTTTTCTTTTCTAACCATGTAGTGATGTTTATTATGAGGGGACGGGAAGAAAAGCATTAGACTTGAGCATGAAGCCAGAAAATAATACTGATTAAGTATATGAGGTGTGGCAAAGAAGACCCAAGACAACATACTCGGAATGGAGGTAAGAAAATTTCTAAAACAATCCACAGGGAGGAGATTGGAACAAAACAAAATCCTCTAAACTGCATGCTCGCAAACGCCAGAAGCCTGACAAACAAGATGGAAGAACTACAGTAGAAGCAGAAATATCGACAGGTAACTATGACATAGTGGGAATAACCGAGACATGGTAAATGAAAGCTATGACTGGGCAGTTGACTTACAGGGTTACAGTCTGTTTAGAAAGGATCGTAAAAATCGGAGAGGAGGAGGGGTTTGTCTTTATGTAAAGTCTTGTCTAAAGTTCACTTTTAGGGAGGATCTTAGTGAAGGGAATGAGGATGTCGAGTCCATATGGGTCGAAATACATGGAGGGAAAAATAGTAACAAAATTCTCTTTGGGGTCTGTTACAAATACCCAAATATAACAGAAATCATTGAATGTCTACTACTAAGGCAGATAGATAAAAACAACAAAAGGAGGGGGAAAAGGAGGAAAAAACCTCCACTTTTCTAGAGAAAACACCAAAAACAGGCAAAGATGCTTACCTGTCTAGGCCTCAAATCAAATGTACTATCATGGTGCAGAGGGCGACTACACAGGTAACAGTTGTGGTAATACCAAATGAGACAGCCAGCCTACAATCAGGGATTTGCCGCTTGGCACACCAGTGCAAATAAATAATCTGCAGCAGTGTTCACACAGAGAATGCAAGTGGAGGCGTATCTAGGGTTTCTGGCACTCGGGGCAAGAATTCATTTTGGCGCCCTTCCCCCCCCCCCCCCAGGACATATGCGATTTGCACACTTAGTCATGTACCGACGAGCCTCTCTCCCTAATGCTCTCAATATTCAGTGAAAAACAGAGAGAAGCAGGAAGAGAAGCTTGTTGTCACCAGACCATGAGTATGAAAGTCGCATATGAGTGAAGTGTCCATGTGACGACTACTGGAACTTGCAGAGCTGAATCCTGACATCGCAGGCTACTGAATTCTCACAACTAATACACTGCACACTTTTAGGATTCTCCCTTGCCGGTGGACAGTCATGTCAGCACAAGCATGTGATTTGTATACTTCCGACCACATTCCGACTAGATGTGCCCAGCCACACTCAGCTCGTTTTCATTCGTTTTCAGCACGTGACCGCATGTATGTAAATCGCCTGCACGACAGAATCCTGACAGCGTGCAGTGTGCACTGTGAGAACTCAGAAGTCTGCAGTCACAAAGAATGACTGCAGACTCATTACAAACCTGGACATCCCCTTTAATGCTCCTAACTAGGGTTGAGCGACTTTTATTTTCATAGGATCGGGTCGGGTTTCACGAAACCCGACTTTCTCAAAAGTCGGGTCGAGTGAAATCGGCCGATCCTATAAAAAAGTCGGGGTCGGGGTCGGCTGAAACACGAAACCCAATGCAGTGCAATGGGATACTATGGTTCCCAGGGTCTGAAGGAGAGGAAACTCTCCTTCAGGCCCTGGGATCCATATTAATGTGTAAAATAAAGAATCAAAATAAAAAATATTGATATACTCACCCTCGGACGCGCCCTGGTACTAACCGGCAGCCTTCCTTCCTAAGAATGAGCGCGTGAATGACCTGCGGTGACGTCGCGGCTTGTGATTGGTCGCGTGACCGCCCATGTGACCGCTCGCGACCAATCACAAGCCGCGACGTCACTGCAGGTCATTCACGCGCTCATTCTTAGGAAGGAAGGCTGCCGGTTAGTACCAGGGCGCGTCCGAGGGTGAGTATATCAATATTTTTTATTTTGATTCTTTATTTTACACTTAAATATGGATTCCGATACCGATTCCCGATATCGAAAACATATCGGAACTCGGTATCGGAATTCCGATACCAGATTCAGAAGATCGACGACCTCATGGCCGACCCCACACAGGGGTCGGGTCGGGTTTCATGAAACCCGACTTTGCCAAAAGTCGGCGACTTCTGAAAATGGCCGACCCGTTTCGCTCAACCCTACTCCTAACATAAATAAAAACATGAGAGTTAGTTAGTATCACAAATAACATTTACATCCAGGTACCTTTATAGATGACGTAGTCTCTGGAGCTGTTCTCCTTCCTTTCTTCATCTTGTCCAGACCACATGATGAGTTTTCTCATCTATAGCCGTCTCTGCAGACTTCCATCTTCTCCGCTCTTTTGCAGAAAATCTCCACATGATGCCCTTAAAGATACAAGTGTCATTATAATGCTCCTGTATAAAAAATTGCCCCTCACTATATTGTCTGCACAAAATATGACCTCCACACTGTCCCTCTTATGGTACACCCTCTTCACACTGACCTCTCCTTTCCATACCGGCCCCCTCTTCACACTGTCCTCTCATACTGTGTCCCCCTATAGGGCTCAGTATTTATACTGTACTCTCATCACACTCCCCCTCCTTGGTATACTGTCCACTCCTGGCTGTGCCTTTACACTGTCCTCCCATACTACGCCCCCACTGCTCAGTTTTTATTCTGTGCCCACTCACTTTTCTCCCCCCATACTGTCTCCTCACACTATTCTCCTCCCTCCTCATACTTTCTCCTCTCACATCCCCTTGTTCACCATACTGTCTCCTCATATATTTACCCCTCACTTTCTATACTGCCTGCTCACCTGACTCCCCATACTGTGTCTGCACACATCCCATCACCCTTACTCCCTGTACTCTGTCCACATACATTTTTCACATCGCTACTCATACTGTCTCCACATACATTCCCCCGTTCACTCCTCATACTGTCTGCACCCATCCCCCATACTGTTTCCTCAGATATGCCCCCCATTCCCCAGTACTGTTTCCTCATACATGCCCCCTATTCCCCAGTACTGTTTCCTCATACATGCCCCCAATTCCCCCATACTGTTTCCTCATACATGCCCCCCATTCTTCTGTACTGTTTCCTCATATATGCCCATTATTTTCCTCTACCCCACCCCATCATTGCTCTCTTCACCACCTCCATCTTTGCCTTCTCCACCACCACTATCATTGCTTTCTCCTCCACCACACCATAATTTCCCATTCCACAACCTCCATCATTTCCTCCTTCCCCAGCACTCCCATCATTGCCCATTCCACCACCTACATCATTTCCTCCTTTGCCTTTTCCACCATACCCATCATTTTCTCTTCCCCCACCATCCCCATCATTGCCCTTTCCACCACCATCATCATTGTCCTTTCCGCCGCCATCACCACATCACCATACTTGCCCATTCGACTACCTCCATCACTTTCTCCCCCTCCAATATCATCAGTGTGCTTTCCACCACCACCATCCTTGTCCATTCTACCACCTCCATCGTTTCTTCCCCCCTCATTATTGTCCTTTCCACCACCTCCATGATTTCCTTCTCCCCCACCATCATTGCATTCTCCCCACCACCATCTTTGCCCATTCCAACTTCCCCCTCCATCATTGCCTCCCCCCACCCCCATCATTGCCCATTCCACCACCTCCATCATTTCCTCCCCCCACCTCCATCGTTTCCTCCCCCCACCCCCATCATTGCCCATTCCACCTCCATCATTGCCCATTCCACCACATCCATCATATCCGCCTCCCCCTCCATCCCAATTATTGCCCTCTCCCCGTCAGCCCCATCATTGCCCTCACCTCTCCTCCCCGTACACACACACAAAACCATTTACGTCTCTGCACATTCACCCGCAGCGCTACGCATGCACGCACACACAACACACACACAGCACCTCTCACCTATATACACACACGCACAACACACACACAGCACCTCTCACATGCACAACACACACACAGCACCTCTCACCTATATACACACATGCACAACACACACACAGCACCTCTCACATGCACAACACACACACAGCACCTCTCAACTATATACACACATGCACAACACACACACAGCACCTCTCACCTCTATATACACACACACACGCAATTTACTACTGACCATTGCCCCTGGCCCCTGCTCCCTCCCTATCCTGGCTGCAGGCTCCATATAGCCGACCGACCCCCCAACCCAACCAGCCCCCTTAAATATCAAACATTATCTGATTCTAAGTTCGGTAGGTGTCTTCAGCTCCATTACCCAGCCGGTCCCCGTGGTCTGGAGCTGGAGCACACTTACCACCGTCCAACAACACCACAACGCAGCAGCCTGTGCTTCGCTTACACTGCTGTGTCTGTGCACTGCTGCTGGCGCTTCACTGATGCGGAAGTGCCAGCAGCGGTCAGTGGCGCCTCAGCGGTCATCAGGGGTTAGACTTAGAAGGGATCACACATTCACAACAGGCAAGCCAAGGGTACTAGCGACAGCGGCGGCATAGCCGCGGCGTCGCTGTACACCTTGGGATTTGACGAAGGCGCGCAGCACTTTCTCTGAGCTGGCTGTCAATTTGACAGTCGGCTCAGAGAACGGGATTATCTCAGACTGTGGGGGCAGCAGAATGCCACCGACGGGGAGCCTCCTTGGACCAACGCATCATAAGGCGGCCCGCTGGCGCCCCCCTGTTGGCTGTGCCCGGGGCACATGCCCTGGCTGCCCCCCCTGGATACGCCACTGATGCAAGACATCTGGATCATAGCCTAGTAGTAACGCTCTGTGGCGGGCTGTCCAGTGTTAACTGTACTGCGTCCTGTGTGAACAGAGGCCACAATTTACAAAGCCATCTGGGCCCAACTGCACCTCAAAAAGTAAAGATAAATAAAGTGCACAAGAACATATCAAAATATGTAAGGTATTAGTTCATATTATGGCCACAATACGTAAGCTGGCAACCCACGTTACGGGTCCTCACACTTGCCAGTCCTACTGTAACAGAAAAAAAACACAAAAGGGGGAAAAAAATGAGGAAAAAAACTCCACTATTCTAGAGAAAACACCAAAAAAACAGGCAAATGTGGGGAACTACAATAATCAGAGAGATTAGCAAAATTAGGATTATTTAGTCTAGAAAAAAGGTGACTGAGGGGCGATCTAATAACCATGTATAAGTATATAAGGGGACAATACAAATAGCTCTCCGAGGATCTGTTTATACCAAGGAGGGTTACAGTCACAATGGGGCATTCTCTGCGTCTGGAGGAGAGAAGTTTTTTCCACCAACATAGAAGAGGATTCTTTACTGTTAGGGCAGTGAGAATCTGGAATTCCTTGCCTGAGGAGGTGGTGATGGTGAACTCAGTCGAGGGGTTCAAGAGAGGCCTGGATGTCTTCCTGGAGCGTAACAATATTGTATCTTACAGTTATTAGGTTCTTTAGAAGGACGTAGATCTGGGGATTTATTCTGATGGAATATAGGCTGAACTGGATGGACAAATGTCTTTTTTTGGCCTTGCTAACTATGTTACTATGATTCATCTAGTGCACACTACACTGTGTTCCAAATTATTATGCAAATTGGATTTAAGTGTCATAAAGATTTAATTGTTTTGTTTTTCAAATAAACTCGTGGATGGAATTGTGTCTCAGGGCTCAATGAATCACTGAAATCAATCTTAAACACATGTGATAATTAGTTTTTCAGGTGATTCTAATTAAAGGAAAACTACTTAAAAATGATGTTCCACATTATTAAGCAGGTCACAGGTTTCAAGCAATATGGGAAATAAAAAGGATCTCTCTGCTGCTGAAAAGCGTTAAATAGTGCAATGCCTTGGACAAGGTATGAAAAAATTAGATATTTCACGAAAACTTAAGAGTGATCATCATACTCTGATGAGCTTTGTGACTGAAACAGAGCACAGACAGAGTTCATGCAAATAAAGGCATAATGAGGAAGGTTTCTGCCAGACAAATTCATTGGATTAAGAGAGCAGCTGCCAAAATACCATTACAAAGCAGCAAACAGTTATTTGAAGCTGCTCATGCGTCTGGAGTACCTCGAACCTCAAGGTGTAGGATCCTTCAAAGGCTTGCTGTGGTGCATAAACCTACTATTCGACCACTCCTAAACAGTGTTCACAAGCAGAAACGGTTGCAGTGGGCCCAGACATACATGAAGACTAATTTTCAAACAGTCTTGTTTACTGATGAGTGTCGAGCAACCCTGGACGGTCCAGATGGATGGAGTGGTGGATGGTTGGTGGATGGCTACCATGTCCCAACAAGGCTGCGACGTCAGCAAGGAGGTGGAGGAGTCATGTTTTGGGCTGGAATCATGGGGAACCAGCTGGTAGAGCCCTTTAAGGTTCCTGAAGGTGTGAAAATGACCTCAGCAAAGTAAATAGAGTTTCTGACTGACAACTTTCTTCCATGGTCTAAAAAGCAGAAACGTGCCTTGAGGAGCAAAATCATCTTCATGCATGACAATGAATACCTCTGAGTAATTGGCTGCTATGGGCATAAAAGGAGAAAAAATCATGGTGTGGTCACCATCTTCCCCTGACCTCAACCCTATAGAGAACCTTTGGAGTATCATCAAACAAAAGATCTATGAGGCCATGTGCACACGTTAAGTATTTTTCGCGTTTTTTTCGCGTTTTTTCGCTATAAAAACGTGATAAAAACGCGAAAAAAACGCTTACATATGCCTCCTATTATTTTAAGTGTATTCTGCATTTTTTGTGCAAATGTAGCCTTTTTTTCCGCGAAAAAATCACATCGCGGAAAAAAAAGCAACATGTTCATTAAAATGCGGAATTGCAGGGGATTCCGCACACCTAGGGGTCCATTGATCTGCTTACTTCCCGCACGGGGCTGTGCCCACGATGCGGGAAGTAAGCAGATTATGTGCGGTTGGTACCCAGGGTGGAGGAGAGGAGACTCTCCTCCACGCACTGGGCACCATATAAGTGGTCAAAAAATAAGAATTAAAATAAAAAATAGTCCTATACTCACCCTCGATGTCTTCCCGCCTCCACTGCACGCTGTCGCTTCGGTTCCTGTAGCTGGTGTGCGGTGAAGGACCTTGCCGATGACGTCACTGTCCTGTGATTGGTCGTGAGCGGTCATGTGACCGCTCACGTGACCGTGACGTCACGGAAGGTCCTGTGCGCACAGACCAGCTATAGGAAGAGGAACGGACGCCGCCGAGGAGATGTCTGGGTGAGTATAAGCATTTTTTTATTTTTGTTATTATTTTTAAACATTCTATCTTTTACTATAGATGCTGCAAAAGCTGCATCTATAGTAAAAAGTTGGTCACACTTGTCAAACGCTATGTTTGACAAGTGTGACCAACCTGTCAGTCAGTTTTCCAAGCGATGCTACAGATCGCTTGGAAAACTTTAGCATTCTGCAAGCTAATTACGCTTGCAGAATGCTAAAAAAAAACGCGAAAAAAACGAAAAAAAAAACGCAAAAAAAAAAATGCGGATTTCTTGCAGAAAATTTCCGGTTTTCTTCAGGAAATTTCTGCAAGAAATCCGCAACATGTGCACATACCCTGAGGGTGGGAGGCAGTTCACACCAAAACAGCAGCTCTGGGAGGCTATTCTGACTTCATGCAAAGAAATACAAGCAGAAACTCTCCAAAAACTCACAAGTTCAATGGATGCAAGAATTGTGAAGATGATATCAAAGAAGGGTTCCTATGTTAACATGTAACTTGGCCTGTCAGGATGTTTTGGAGTTAAATAGCTTTTTTGTTCAGTGAATGTGACCTCCTAATCAGGGCAGTTTCTAGCCCAAAAATGACACAGGGCGAGAGTAGGAAATTTCTCCCCCCCCCCCCCCCCCCCCGGCACCGAAAATAATAAACATTATTTTTGTGGGCTTGAGTAATAAATAGAGAGCAGGCTTGTATCTTCCCTTTTTTTAATAAATTATAATTTGCCTTTAACTTATATAGAACTTGGGGAAAAGGGACAAGTATGCTAATTATTAACGGTGAGAACAAAGTTGTAGGTAAATAATATCTATTAATTATTTTGGAAACAGATCCTAAAAATTGTAGGTTGCAGATTTATGAGAAACTGACTCTTCTAGATTTAGCCGCTGCAAAAGCATTAATAGCTTCCGAATAATTCAGCTTTTCTGCCAGTTCATTTTCTAATTCCAGGTCACATTTACTAATCTCTTCTAAAAGGAGATTGGCGAGACTTTCCCCAGATGTATCAGTAGCAGGACGATAGCCAATAAAATGTTCCTTTATTGCTACGTGATCATCATCTATATCAACAAATCTTAAGGTGTATGACAACTGTTCAGTGTGACCTGCATCTTGTGTGCAGTCCAACATTATTGAAAAATACTTAGATCTTTTGGCTTTTTCTAGAATACATTTCTTCACCTGAGAGGCCATCAAGCAGATAATTTCATTTTGAATTAAATTTCCACAGTAATGTGTATGGATTTCCTGGGAAGTAATTCGTTTTAAATGATCTCTCATTACTGGTTCAAATTTTCCAAGAAGCTCTATAAGCCCAAGGAAATGTCCATTATTTGGTGTAAACAATGTATTTGACGATCCTCGAAAAGCTAAATTATTGGTTGCCAGGTATACAGTTACTGCCATAACTCTTTCCAACACTTCTCGCCTGGGTGAGGATGCCACCAGACTGCCAAAGATGAGGTAAGTCAGCTGGGCCCCCTCCCGGGTTTCATGCTGTGGGGCATGCCAAATCAGCATGCCCCAAGGGTGGTTGGGGGGGGGGCAGGTGTGGGGGTCCCCATCCAAAAAAAAAGGCTAGCCCAACCCATCCCATCCCTCAGACCCCCTCACCTGTTCAGTGTGTCAGTGCCCTCTGCCCTCTGAGTCTGAGCGCGCTCAGACTGCTAAATGGGGCTGCTGGGAAGGGAAGGACTAATCCATAGGCAGGGGGTGGGCATTTTTGCTATACTGCTACCACTGTCAGACTAGACTGCAGCCTGTCCTGTCCAGCATTGAAATTGGCAACAGCCAGGCAGCCTAGTCTGACAGTGATAGTGTGTGTGCTTAGCTCTTTGATCACTGTCTCAGGGAGCGCCCGTGCTCAGCCGAGAGCGCGGCGCCCCTGCTATCAGTGTGGGAGTGGCCGAGCTGCCTCATCCTGGCTGTTCATTCTCGCTGTTCATCCAGCGCGGAGCGGAGGTGAGTCATACCTCCCAACTTTTGAAGATGGGAAAGAGGGACAAAGTTTGCGGCGCGCTTTGCGCGCCGCGGCAAATTTTAGGCCACGCCTCTGACCACACCCATTCATAATTAGTCACACCCATATCCACATCCCAACCACACCCATTTAGCACTGCCGATCACACTGTTTCATATACAATAATTATAAACAAAAAAATATGGCCACACAGTGCCCCATACTGTATAATGGCCACACATGATGCTCCATACTGTATAATGAACACACATGACGCTCCATACTGTATAATGGCCACACATGATGCTCCATACTGTATAATGACCCCACATGATGCTCCATACTGTATAATGGCCGCACATGATGCTCCATACTGTATAATGAACACACATGATGCTCCATACTGTATGACCGCAAATGATGCTCCATACTGTATAATGACCGCACATGATGCTCCAGACTGTATAATGACCGCACATGATGCTCCATACTGTATAATGACCCCACATGATGCTCCATACTGTATAATGACCGCACATGATGCTCCATACTGTATAATGACCGCACATGATGCTCCATACTGTATGACCGCAAATGATGCTCCATACTGTATAATGACCGCACATGATGCTCCAGACTGTATAATGACCGCACATGATGCTCCAGACTGTATAATGACCGCACATGATGCTCCAGACTGTATAATGACCGCACATGATGCTCCAGACTGTATAATGACCGCACATGATGCTCCAGACTGTATAATGACCGCACATGATGCTCCAGACTGTATAATGACCGCACATGATGCTCCAGACTGTATAATGACCGCACATGATGCTCCATACTGTATAATGGCCGCACATGATGCTCCATACTGTATAATGGCCACACATGATGCTCCATACTGTATAATGGCCGCACATGATGCTCCATACTGTATAATGGCCACACATGATGCTCCATACTGTATAATGACCGCACATGATGCTCCATACTGTATAATGACCGCACATGATGCTCCATACTGTACAATGACCGCACATGATGCTCCATATTGTATAATGACCGCACATGATGCTCCATACTGTATAATGACCGCACATGATGCTCCATACTGTATAATGGCCACACATAATGCTCCATACTGTATAATGACCGCACATGATGCTCCATACTGTATAATGACCGCACATGATGCTCCATATTGTATAATGACCACACATGATGCTCCATACTGTATAATGACATACAGGCACGCAGCTCACACACAGGCACGCAGCTCACACGCACGCAGCTCACAAACACATGCAGCTTTGACACAAATGCATCACACACGCAGCCATCACACACACACGCAGCCATCACACACACACACACGCAGCCATCACACACACACACACGCAGCCATCACACACACACACGCAGCCATCACACACACACACACACGCAGCCATCACACACACATGCAGCCATCACACACACACGCAGACATCACACACGCAGCCATCACACACACACACACACGCAGCCATCACACACACACGCAGCCATCACACACACGCAGCCATCACACACACACAGCCATCACACACACACAGCCATCACACACACACAGCCATCACACACACACAGCCATCACACACACACAGCCATCACACACACGCAGCCATCACACACACACAGCCATCACACACACACGCAGCCATCACACACACGCAGCCATCACACACACGCAGCCATCACACACACGCAGCCATCACACACACGCAGCCATCACACACACACACGCAGCCATCACACACACACGCAGCCATCACACACACAGCCATCACACACACACACGCAGCCATCACACACACACACACGCGCAGCCATCACACATGCAGCCATCACACACACACGCAGCCATCACACACACACACGCAGCCATCACACACACACACGCAGCCATCACACACACACGCAGCCATCACACACACACACGCAGCCATCACACACACACACACGCAGCCATCACACACACACACACGCAGCCATCACACACACACAGCCATCACACACACACACGCAGCCATCACACACACGCAGCCATCACACACACACACACGCAGCCATCACACACACACAGCCATCACACACACACACCCAGCCATCACACACACACACACGCAGCCATCACACACATCACACACACACAATCTCCTCTGTGATGCAGGGGCGGCTGATGTCCATGTGCAGCTCTCTGCTGAAGTCTTCAGTCTCCTGCTCACAGCTCTGCACTATCCCGGCACCTCCCCCGTCTCTCCTTCTCTGCCGGGATAGCAGCTAAGAGCAGAAGCCGGAGCTCCGTGCACACACAGCCAGAGGTAGTGAATCGCTGACCTTTCTTCTTGATTGCTGCAGGCTCTCTCCTTCAGCGTGGCAGCGCCGCACAGGGGGCGGGAGGGGGGGGGGTGTTGCGCGGGCGGTCAGGAGGCAGCTTTTATATAAAAAAAAAAAAAAACAGGCTCTCTCTACGTCCCGGAAGTGGGCGGGGCTTCACCGGCGGCCGCAAATTCGGGATTTTAAATGCCCGAAGCGGGACAGCGGGACCCCGGTGCCAAAGCGGGACTGTCCCGCTGAAATCGGGACGGTTGGGAGGTATGGGTGAGTGGCGGCGCCGAGGTGGCCGCAACCATTATGTGCGGTGCGGGGGGGGGGGCGCGGCGACGCGAGGCGATGATCTGACCGCTCAGCTGTCAGATTTGCAGCTGAGTTCGGGCAGGGCGCGCCCGCGCTCAGCACTGAGCGCGGCATCCGCGCCCCTGACAGCCCTTAAACAGCAGCAGCAGCGGGCAGGGGACCACCGGGGCCCGAGGCCTCTCCTGCGCCCCCCGGCCCCACGGCGCCCCGTGTGGCCGCCCTGCCCGCCCTGTTGAAGAAACGGCCCTGCTCCTAATGTTGCAAATTCCACAAGTGAGCATTTTCAGTTCTTTAAAACATATCAAATGTTTAGAAATTCTACTGTGCCTAATAATTTAGAAATTCTACTGTGCCTAATAATTTGGATCAGTGCATTTTGAGTTTTTATTCATTTTGGAGATTATACTGTTATCATTGGGAGGTTTCTTCAATAAAATTCGATGTATACTCTTACGGGTGATGACTCTTATTAGACTGACTGTCATTTGCACTGACCATTTAGGAAAATCCGAGAAAAATGTCATTTGCTTAATATATAATTTGGAACATAGTGTACAGTTAAACACCCTCTTTACAGTTTAATAGTGCAAAACTATTCTCAATAAATTCTTAATACATGATTAGGAAAGATTCTTAAATATTTTTTAAAAAATACATTAATATCATTATAATCTGGTGCTTAAAGAGTTAGTTTTAACAGTAAGGCCACGTTCACACACTATCAGTATTTGGTCAGTATTTTACATTAGTATTTGTAAGTCAAAACCAGGAGTGGGTGATAAATACAGAAGTGGTGCATATGTTTCTATTATACTTTTCCTCTGATTGTTCCTCTCTTGATTTTGGCTTCCAAATACTGATGTAAAATACTGACCAAATACTGATAGTGTGACCGTAGCTTTAGAGGATAAGTATAAGGCCACATTCACATGTTCAGTATTAGGTCAGTATTTTACATCAATATTTGTTAGCCAAAATCAGGAGTGGGTGAGAAATGCAGAAGTGGTGAGTGGTGACGTGTTTATATTATATTTTTCTTCTGATTGTTACACTCCTGGTTTTGACTTACAAATACTGATGTAAAATAGTGACCAAATACTGAACATGTGAACATGGCCTTAAAATTGCAAAGTGCTCAAAAAAACCAAGCAGCTTTGCAATTTTATTCTAAAAATTATATCCTTTCTCAAAAGAAGTTCAGTATAGAAAAAAAGGTTTATTGTTTTTTCAAATAAATGGAGAGACGATATAGCACCACTAATGGTACCTATACACCAAAGAGAAGCAGCTGTGACTCCTGGATACAGTGTGACTCTGCTGCTACACACCAGCACCAGAGAAGAGGAGCAGATGTGGCTCCTGGTGACAATGTAGAACAGCTGCCACACACTAGAACCAGAGAAGAGGAGCAGATGTGGCTCCTGGTGACAATGTAGAACAGCTGCCACACACTAGAACCAGAGAAGAGGAGCAGCGATGGCTCCTGGTGACAATGTAGAACAGCTGCTACACACCAGAACCAGAGAAGAGGAGCATCGGTGGCTCCTGGTGACAATGTAGAACAGCTGCTACACACCAGAACCAGAGAAGAGGAGCAGCGGTGGTTCCTGGATACAATGTGATTCTGCTGCTACACACCAGCACCAGAGAAGAGAAGCAGCGGTGACTGCTGGATACAATGTGATTCTGCTGCTATACACCAGATCCAAAGAAGAGGAGCAGTGGTGGCTCCTGGTGACAATGTAGAACAGCTGCTACACACCAGCACCAGAGAAGAGGAGCAGCGGTGGTTCCTGGATACAATGTGATTCTGCTGCTACACACCAGCACCAGAGAAGAGAAGCAGCGGTGGTTCCTGGTGACAATGTAGAACAGCTGCTACACACCAGCACCAGAGAAGAGGAGCAGCGGTGACTCCTGCAGGGGCGTAACTACCGCAGTCGCAGCGGTCGCCAGTGCGACCGGGCCCGGCAGGTCAGAGGCACCCAACACCATGTTGCAGTGCAGGAGATTCCTCCTGCATGGCAACAGTCCGAGGCGTATCTAGGGGGAGGGGGCAGCCGGGGCACGTGAGAGACAGGAAGCAGCTCCAGTCATCATGGTGAGACTGTCAGCTTCTGCTCTGCAGCCCCGGGACAGAAGGTGAGAGCAGGGGGGAGGTGCGGGACAGAGCCGCTTTAGTCAGGAGAAGCTGAGGAGCTGCTTCCGATTTACATCAGCCACCCCTGTACCAGAGAGGAGATTGTGAGTTGTGTATATGAGCTGGTGTGTGTGTGTGTGTGATATCTGTAGTATGTATGTGTGTGTGTGTGTGATATCTGTAGTATGTGTGTGTGTGTGTGATATCTGTAGTGTGTGTGTGTGTGATAT
The DNA here is from genome assembly GCF_051348905.1 of Ranitomeya variabilis. Taxonomy (NCBI): domain Eukaryota; kingdom Metazoa; phylum Chordata; class Amphibia; order Anura; family Dendrobatidae; genus Ranitomeya; species Ranitomeya variabilis. The sequence continues at coordinate 745,552,065 of NC_135232.1, forward strand.
TGTAGTGTGTGTGTGTGTGTGAGAGATATCTGTAGTATGTGTGTGTGATATCTGTAGTGTGTGTGTGTGTGTGTGATATCTGTAGTATGTGTGTGTGTGTGATATTGTAGTGTGTATGTGTGTGTGTGTGTGTGAGATATCTGTAGTATGTGTGTGTGATATCTGTAGTATGTGTGTGTGTGATATCTGTAGTATGTGTGTGTGTGTGTGTGATATTGTAGTGTGTATGTGTGTGTGTGTGAGATATCTGTAGTATGTGTGTGTGTGTGTGAGATATCTGTAGTATGTGTGTGTGTGTGATAACTGTAGTTGTGTGTGTGTGTGATATTGTAGTGTGTATGTGTGTGTGTGATATTGTAGTGTGTATGTGTGTGTGTGAGATATCTGTAGTATGTGTGTGTGTGTGTGTGAGATATCTGTAGTATGTGTGTGTGTGATATTGTAGTGTGTATGTGTGTGTGTGAGATATCTGTAGTATGTGTGTGTGTGTGTGAGATATCTGTAGTATGTGTGTGTGTGATATCTGTAGTGTGTGTGTGTGTGTGTGATATCGTAGTGTGTGTGTGTGTGTGTGTGTGATATCTGTAGTGTGTGTGTGTGTGTGTGATATCGTAGTGTGTGTGTGTGTGTGATATCTGTAGTGTGTGTGTGTGAGGCAGGGGCGTAATTACCACAGTCGCAGCGGTCGCCGCTACAAGCGGCTCTGGCAGGTCAGGGGCCTGTGTGTCCCCTTGAGCCTGTCTCCCTTGTCCCCTTATGCTTGTGTCCCTTGTCCCCGTGTGCCAGTCTCCCTTGCCCATTAGTCCCTGTGTGTCCCCATGTGCCTGTCTCCTTTGTCCCCTTGTGCTTGTGCCAGTCTCCCTTGCCCACTAGTCCCTGTGTGTCAGTCTCCCTTTCCCACTTGTCCCTGTGTCCCCTTGTGCTTGTATCCCTTGCCCACTAGTCCCCTTGTGTCAGTCTCCCTTGTCCCCTTGTATCAGTCTCCCTTGCCCACTAGTCCCCTTGTAACCTTCTCCCCTGCCTCCTAGCCCCCATGTGTCCCCTTGTGCCTGTCTTCCTTGCTCCCTAGCCCCCCTATGTTACCCTTGTGCCTGTCTCCCCTAGCCCACCTTGAGCCCTCTCCCCTGCCCCCTCGTCACCATTTGCTCGTGTCTTTCTCATTGCCCCTGTATGGAGGGGCTGCATTATACTATGAGGGGGGCTGCGTTGTATTCTATGGGGGTTACATTGAGTTGTATGGCAGGGCTGCAGGGGGGGGGGCCCATTTGGAAGTTCGCACCGGGGCCCGTAACTTTGTAGTTACGCCACTGGACTCCTGGATACAAAGTGATTCTGCTGCTATAGACCAGATCCAAAGAAGAGGAGCAGCGGTGACTCCTGGATACAATGTGATTCTGCTGCTATACACCAGATCCAAAGAAGAGGAGCAGTGGTGGCTCCTGGTGACAATGTAGAACAGCTTCTACACACCAGAACCAGGGAAGAGAAGCAGCGGTGACTCCTGGATACAATGTGATTCTGCTGCTATACACCAGAACCAGAGAAGAGGAGCAGCGGTGACTCCTGGATACAATGTGATTCTGCTGCTATACACCAGAACCAGAGAAGAGGAGCAGCGGTGACTCCTGGATACAATGTGATTCTGCTGCTATACACCAGAACCAGAGAAGAGGAGCAGCGGTGACTCCTGGATACAATGTGATTCTGCTGCTATACACCAGAACCAGAGAAGAGGAGCAGCGGTGGTTCCTGGTGACAATGTAGAACAGCTGCTACACACCAGCACCGGAGAAGAGAAGAAACGGGCTCCCAGCTACAACGTGTCCTTACTGCTATACACCAGCACCAGAGCACAATATTATATACATTAAAATTAGACAGTAAACATTATTACCGAGTAAATATTTTCATACCTGCACTTTAACCCCTTAATGACCGCCAATACGTCTTTTAACTGACCTGAGATATAAGAGAATAGCCTCCCCATACAGGTGACAATCCAGCAGCTGTCGGCTGTACACTATAGCTGACAACTTGCTGCATCAGCCACGATCAGTGTTTGCACCGTCCATATCTGTTTAACCCCTTAGATGCCGCTGTCAATAGTGACTACATCATATAAATGGCTAACAGAGTGTAGGGGCTTCCTCTTTATCCAAATTGGTGCCCTCAGATCATGATTGTGTGGTCCTAATGTTTGCCATGGCATTTCATGGCCATATAGCGGCCTCAGAGTCTGCCGTCTATAGTAATCTATTCAAAAGTTAGCGGCATTTAGGTGGTAAAAATACACATTTTCATTTCTGTCATGCCACTTTGCATTAATTCCTGAAAATCACCTGAAGAGTTAATAAACTACCTGACTGCAGTTCCCAATATGTCAGGGGGTGCCGTTTTTAAAATGGTATAGCTTTTGGGGGTTTCCCAATCTATGAGATCCCTAAAGTCACTTCAAACATAGATCCGTCTCTAAAAAAAGAAATTTTGTAAATTTCCTTGAAAAAATGAAAAATTACTGCTACATTTTTAAACCTCCTAAAATGCTAATAAAAGAAAATAACATTTTACAAATGGTGCTGATGTAAAGCCGACATGTGGAAATGTTATCTCAGAATCATCAGGATCCGTTGAAGCGTTCCAGAGTTATTACCACATAAAGTGAAATTGGTCAGATTTCTAAAATTTGGCTCCTTCACTAAGGGGTAAGAGACTCGACAGGTATGAATTTGCTTATTTGTTTCACATTCCTGTCCATAGGGGGCAGTGTTACAGTACAGATGATGTGGAGAGTAAAATATGCTTAACTTATCATGCAAATAAGTGACAATCACTTGCCTAGGTACAAACTTTACTTAGGATAGTTGCCACCTCCCACCTTTACAGCTCCAGCAGTGTCTATTGATGAACAGAAAAAAGCTCCTATGGGCATAAAAATATCGACAACACTTGGCTCCAGTTTGTGACACAATGCCAGTGTCATTCATTATCAAGGAAAACATTCAGCAAAATCTAACTGCAAAATGTCTTCATGAAATATACACAGTTTATTACATGAATAATGTTAATATTAATTGCATTTGGTAGATGCAATAATCTATGCAGACTACATCTGTGGCCACCATTGGCGTTCATATGGAGAATATTAATGATATCGATGTGTGTGTGACAAACATTCCACACAGTAGCAGCAGCATGGGAACGAGATTTGCGTGTCATTCCCATCCTGCTATTTATCTAATGTAATTTAGTAAATATTTTGCAGCTAAATATTAGGCCTGAACAGTATATGCAAACTATAAATAGAGGGACTGTAGTTAAAACATGAGCGCTACAAACATCAATATATCAGATGACTTGCTCCATTATTCCTGTATCCCTTCTGTAAGCTGAGAACCACAAACTGGGGCGAAACATCATCAGTCTCCTCTGGAGCAGTTATGTGCAGCTGGACTGGAGGCTGAACAGGAGGAAAGTTTGTCTCGTGTCAAAGGTTTACTTCCAAAGAATTTTGTGCACTTTTCAAAGTTTTTACAATTAAGCCTTGATCTCTGACACGTGACACTAGAAGCTAATGTTCTGCTGATACATTTTAATTTAGAAATAAAATCATAGTTGAAGTGCACCCAAAAGAGTAAATCTTGAAAACAATGAGCTGTGATTTATGTCATAATATATGTTTATGGGGGTCAGAGCTCTGTTCTTCTGTTAAATACATCCAAACCCTGTGTTTCCAGTTATGTAGCCATAGACTTCAGTAAGTTGTCATTCAGTGGTGGCTACAGGAAGAAAAACTTGCATGACTTAAGGAAATTGTCAGCTAAAAAGAGCAATGTTTGCATCAACATCATAGAAGAAATGTATCGATCAGACTTTATTTTCAGTTTTGACCTATTTTGTGAAATTGTCACATGACCTGATGAGTGAAGCATTTAACGTTGTGGCACAACATCTCTTATGTGGAATAAATTAACAGCCTTTCCACTTGCCCCACCCCTTTTAAAGAATGTCATTAGTGACAAAATCATCTAAATTTTCTCTGGCCCCTGGGCAGATGCCTTGGTACTGTAGTGCTTGAGCCAGTGGCCCCATTTTCCAGCCCTTTTATTCCTCCTTACACTGTGAGCACATCACACAGATTTCAATACTGAACACTGTGCTGCATGGAATGAAGGATTCCGTCTTTACACTAGACAATGCCATCTTCAGAAACATTCTTTGCAGGTGAAGTGAGCACGCTCTGTGCTCTGGTCCCGTTCTAGGCAGTAGTCACTGTGTCTACTTTGTGGTGTATATGTTCCAGCCCCAGTGTCTCCTATGTGATGTATATGCTACAGTCCCATTGTCTCCTATGTGATGTATATACAGTAGTCTCAGTGTCTACTATGTAATGTATATACAGCAGTCTCGGTGTCTCCTATGTGATATACATACAGCTGTTTCAGTGTCTCCTATGTGATGTATACACAGCAGCCACAGTGTCTCCTATGTGGTGTACATACAGTATTCTCAGTGTCTCCTATATGATATACATACAGTAGCCTTAGTATCTCCTATTTGATGTACATACAGTAGCCTCAGCTTCTCCTATGTGATGTATATACAGCAGTCTCAATGTCTACCATGTGATGTATACACACCAGTCTCATTGTCTCCTATGTGATATATATTCAGCAGTCCCAGTCTCTCCAATGTGATGAATATAAAGCAGCCCCAGAATGTTTGACCTGAAGAAACAAGCAAGCAATGCATCTATATGGCTGCCACTACATTCATTATTGAGATGGCTAAATTATAGAATTACCTAAATGGTTATTTCCAGCATTTAAAGTTATCCATTTCCACAGGATAGGTCCTAATTTGCAGATATGAGATTCCAATCCTGAAAACAGGGCTCTGAAATGTACCATTGACATGGAACGGTAGTCTATGGATCCATTGGAGATAGCTGATATGGCTGTAAATATTTGGGAATAACCTTTTTAAATGAACTTGTTCAGTTTTCTGCACAGCATGTGATTAGGTATGGCTGCCTACAATAAAACTATGTAGGGTTCACATCTCTAAATAAGCATTATAGCTGCTCAGGATCAGTGGTAGTCCAAAAGGGCCAAATATCCAATAGTGATAACTGATGGCATACCATAGTAATAGATGAGAACACCCGTTCAGCATGTGCCCATCTGATGTCTATAGTATACCTCCAATGTTTTAGTGAGAATCTTCATAACCCTAGGAGACCTATATGAAATTGTGCCATCAACCTTACACTATAATCTCAAAACTTTATGGCATTTCATAAGCAGATATTGTTACTTCTCAAACTACTTATTCATAAAATGGATGATTTAAAGAACTAGGAATTTCTCTCTCATTCTTATATTACTCTGCGGCTGAGGTATCTTTCTGATAAAGTTATCTTTTTTGTCAACCAAAATGTAAATGCTTTTTCAGTCTTGAAAAGTTGCCGTTTTTCTGCTTTGTCTATTTCATCCAAATGTCTGAATGTTTGCATTTTGTTTAAAATATTTTGTTACAGCAAAAGTCTAACAATATTTTTTTCTTTTTACTAGAAAATCTAAGTCTTCCTTTAAAAATACTAAAATCTCTCTGTAACCAAACGTAAGGATACATTTCATAAGCAGCAATTTTATTGCATTTCAGCTACTGCAGTCATTTATCACATTGGTTAGAAATTACATGATGGTGAAAAAGGATCTTTAAGAATGTCATTTATAAACTGCGACTCATAACTCAAGATTTTGTCAAAGACAATGCTATATTTGATATATTTTTCATGCTATAATAAAAATTAGATGATAATATAATCTGAATTATTTATTTTCAAGCCTGAAGTTTTATTTTGCATATTTGCATCAGTTTTATGGCGTACAAGCTCTGTGATAAAAAAGCAATTCCAGCAATATGGTTAAAACAGAAACAAGTAAAAAGACATTTTTGTAAGGGTTTTCCCATCCAATATGCCATATTATTATTATCATTGTCATCAGTGAGAGTCTAACCTCTGGGACCCTGTAAATTAAAATGTAAACGTTTAAGACATTTTAATACTTTTCTTCAGCCCCTTTAATTGCCTGTAGGTAGGGGTCTGGGTCTTGGGACCCCCCCAGATATGGTTATACAGTGCCCATCCCTGCTCCTGATCAGCATGCTACTCTTTTTCTCTCTGTCATGGAAAATGCTTTATACAGAAGGTTGGGGGTTGCACAAAATGGCATAGCAGGAGGTACGGGGCCCCGGGACGTAGGTTGTGCACTTCTGATATACTGCCATATACATATGTACAGTCTTTGCTGTACATTACCCAATGTCATTGTGACGACACCTGTGTTTTACTTTAATGGTAACGTCCTGTCTGCATAACAATTGGTCAGCCCAATGTACTGAGCTATTGGTTTTCTGCTTGATGAAGTTTAAATTGGTTGTTTTATGTAATTATTTTTTAATTAGACCAGAACTTCCCATGAAGGGGAAATCATTTACAATCTGGCTCTGCCCAACAGATGAGTAATGAGAACATCAACAGCAAAGGCAATGCATTTATATGCTGGACTTGCTTCATGTCCGATCACCTTCTGCTTCCACCACAATACTTCTTAACTTCTTTATATAAATTAATGGGGGGTTTTTAACTTTGATTTTTTTTTTTGCTTATTGGGAAGAAATTAAGAATTTCGGTTCTTAAATTCCATGGATTTTCAATCATTTTTTCACCCCCAATTATCCAAGGATGTTTGCAATTTACATGCTACCATTAGGGAAAGTAATCCGCAGCCATGATCTGGCACACCACTGACATGGTGCCAAAAAACAATTATACCCGACATTCCCACAAGAAGTCGGTGACCCATCTCCAACTATAAATTCCTACTTAACTGAACTACATGAATGGATGAATGCCAACTGGCTAAAACCAAACCCAGACAAAGCTGAAGTTCTTTTGGTCGGAGATCAGCACCTAACTACAAAATGGCAAGTGTCACTCAAAAAACACATATCAGTCATTATTAAGTCTTCATTTTACTATCTGAGGAATATTGGCAAAGCTAAACATGTTATTCCACTAGAAGACCTATCAACACTGGAACGTGGCTTCATAACCTCCCGGATGCACTACTGTAATGCTCTATATGTAGGCATATCAAACAAAGCAATACTTGTTTATGAGCTTTTCCTTTTTTCAATGTTTTTGCTGCATTGTTGACACAACGTTCTTTTTATTATTATTGTTTTTACTAGTGCAGAATCACTGGATTTCTTTTTTACATGCATTTAATTCAGGCACATTGAAACCCAGATGGGCATAAAATGCACCGAAAAAGCTCACTATTACAGCGTCTTTAAGAGCATGAGTTTTCATGAAATTGCTTCAACTGATAAATGTAGCAGCTATTCTGTACAGAAAAAAACGCATTCACCACATGGAAACATGGCCTAAAATACCTGGAGCTAAATGTAGTGTGAATCTATACCTTCTTTAACAACCTTGACATGTTTCCATTCCACATACTTCCCAAAGCTGTCAGTAGATGAACCCCCTATTAATCACGGGGCACACTTGTTAGACAGAAAGAAAGGTCACAATTAAGTGACAGTTTTGTCCTTTCTGGGTTAAAAGCCTGCAACCGAAGGTCGAAGGGGCATGAAGTATTTATTTAACTAAATGGAAGTCAAGATCAGTAGTCCTATTAGGAGAAGGCAGTGCTGCTTAGATCCAACAGTCATGTATTATCACATGATGTGTTAGCGCTACCTATATAAGAGATTAAACTATAAATTACATACATTGTGCACTTTCAAGTGGTACATATAATTGTTCTGAAAAAGTAGATCTCTCCCCCAAAACTGCAAATGCAGCTATTTAAACATTTATATGAGTTACTTTGCCCCCCCATAAAAATCATACCAGTAACATATCTTAGTGGCGTACTTGCAAAAAATTAACTTTTAATCCATATGCAATTAAGGGCGCTTTGGTGTACCCTTGGTATAGCCAAGGGCTCTGTGCACCTCTAAAACAGCACCTGATGCTGTGATCTCCATAGCAAGCAAGTGGTTTTAGAGAAGAGTGGGAGATCAGAGCGTGCCCATATCCACATGGAGTGTGCCTGCACGGTGCCACTATGAGCGCACCCCTGAGCTCCTCCAATATCAGTGGTGTAAAAGTAGACCAAGCCATTGGTCACACCAAGGGTGCCCCAAAGCACCCTCACTTACAAATGTATTAAGAGTGAAATTTTCTGCAACTACACCACTTAAAAGTATATTACTCATATGATATTTATAAGGGCTAAGTTACATATATAAATGTTTAAGTAGCCAAATTTGCAATTTAGGGGAGACCAGCAGTCGTGCCGGGAACTTCGTCTGTAGACAAGAAAATACAACCAGAATGCCGTCGTATGAATCTTCCCAACTTGTTTGGACATATCAGACATGAAAGTGCAGAAAACAATGCAATCTTTATCTATGGCACAGAGATCAGATATGCACGGTGTTTGAGGAGCTCCACAGACCATTCATACTAGCAATCAGGGAGTGCTGCGCCATGTGCCCCCAATCATTGCTATTAAACTGCTGCAGACCTCCTTTAGTTTTAACGAAAGTATCAAATGTGAAACTTACAACCTATACAAAGTCATTGCTGAATATTCAGCCATAATATCGTTTCCTCAAATGGGTATTCAAGGAGACCACCATGATTTCAGACTACCCCTTCTCCATAGTGCCAGAAACACATGGGCTACTTGCACACTGAACAAGTCTGTAGGAACCTGTTCACACCACCAGAAAACTTGAAGACACAAAAAAGCACAGTGAGGTCAAAAATACTCTGTTGTAAAAAAATCACAGTAATAAGCAAGTGCTAGTCAAAAGATGTAAAGAAAACAGGGTATTTAGTTGATACGTTTTTTTGCAAAAAAATGTATACTAAGCTGCTCCACCAAATCGCCAAGGTATACCCATTATAGAGCAGTCCTAACTAATGTATGCAATCCCTATCTGATGTATTTAAAACCTGATTATCTGTATAGTACCTGTATAAGCAGGGTTCAGAGAGAAAAAAATATACATGTGGACATGCAGGATGGAACAGCTTAAATGCAAATGACCCACAGAGGAGTGGTGGACTCCCCAGTCTTGTAGAAACAAGAGAACAATTATAGAACCAGAAACACATGGGCTACTTGCACACTGAACAAGTCTGTAGGAACCTGTTCACACCACCAGAAAACTTGAAGACACAAAAAAGCACAGTGAGGTCAAAAATACTCTGTTGTAAAAAAATCACAGTAATAAGCAAGTGCTAGTCAAAAGATGTAAAGAAAACAGGGTATTTAGTTGATACGTTTTTTTTGCAAAAAAATGTATACTAAGCTGCTCCACCAAATCGCCAAGGTATACCCATTATAGAGCAGTCCTAACTAATGTATGCAATCCCTATCTGATGTATTTAAAACCTGATTATCTGTATAGTACCTGTATAAGCAGGGTTCAGAGAGAAAAAAATATACATGTGGACATGCAGGATGGAACAGCTTAAATGCAAATGACCCACAGAGGAGTGGTGGACTCCCCAGTCTTGTAGAAACAAGAGAACAATTATAGAACCAGAAACACATGGGCTACTTGCACACTGAACAAGTCTGTAGGAACCTGTTCACACCACCAGAAAACTTGAAGACACAAAAAAGCACAGTGAGGTCAAAAATACTCTGTTGTAAAAAAATCACAGTAATAAGCAAGTGCTAGTCAAAAGATGTAAAGAAAACAGGGTATTTAGTTGATACGTTTTTTTGCAAAAAAATGTATACTAAGCTGCTCCACCAAATCGCCAAGGTATACCCATTATAGAGCAGTCCTAACTAATGTATGCAATCCCTATCTGATGTATAGTGGCAATATGGGGAAAGCAATTGTCCCTATACTGGACTGATGCCTGTAATAAGATATCAGCATACTGGGTAGAGCCAAGAACTAGGCGATGGGTAGCACGGTGGCTCAGTGGTTAGCACTGTTGCTTTGTAGGGCTCTGGGGTCCTGGATTCAAATCCCACCAAGGACAACATCTACAAGAACAATTGGTCGGTTTTGAGGCGGCTCTGTCACTGGTCTTTTTTTTTTTAAGTAGAGAGTGGATAACAAGCGGCAGCTGCCCAAAGAATGAGCATTGGCTTTCAAAGCCTTAAGTGGTTAAAAGAAGTGACAAAAGACAGAACATGTGCACAGCAAGTTGTTTTTGCATTGATGTGCATTGTGTTCATTCTTTGCAGTGGTCTTTTAGTAATTTCTTCCATTCGTATCAAAGTAAGAAAGAATGTGTGAGATATATGTATGTGTGTATCATATATGTATCCTCTATAATGCATCATTACCAAAGTTCTTAACAATGTAACTACAGTATTGCATATTGTCATATGTGAATACCAATGGAGTGGAATGCAACTTAGGAGCGGAAAGCAGAGGAATGTATTATATTAACAGCATGTAACCAATCCGTCCAAATCATTGGAAGAATTACTGGAGAGAGAACACCAAGACACTTCCAAGGTCAACTGTGTGTCATGTTCATACATCAGTACAATGGCAGCACTCCTGCCCATCTGTGCCAGGACATTTTTCAGCAAAATCACAAAACTCAAGAAATATTTGGCATAATAATAACAATGCTGAAAGTGGTGTCAAAATTACATTTGCTAAGCGGCCAAATGTTAAAAAATAAACTACAGCTGACGCACTTTTACTTATAATCATTTAGTTGTAAACCTCGGTGATTGGTACAAACCTTAAACAATCTTGACGTGGGAAGATAATATACAGCTAGACATGGTTTGCAAGAAAGGGAGATCAGTTGTGGTGCAGGGGAAACAGCCCAGCTGTATTGCAGTTTCTGCATTTTTAATGTAATATTGTTTTAAACTTGTATTAAAAAAAATAAGAAAATAAAGGATGAATCTGTAGAATTACTAGAAAGAAATGTAGTTAGTCTCCACAACTAATTACTCAGCATTCTGTATTGCACAAAACTCTAATCTGCAAGAATAATTTAAATCAGCCGAGTGCTTTTGTGTTCTCGATGACAGAACTGCAGCCAGATTCATCTCCAGGGATCTTCAGGGGGAACTCAAGGCAGAAATTCAGCAAATCGGACCATTCTTTTCCCCCCGGCATCATCTGTTTGAGGGAGAATCTCCCAGAAACAGTGGACAGTTGGCCAATCCTGAAGATATCAGTGGGTTGAGCTGACTTTAGTCTAATTTGTATGGGGGCCTTTATGCGGAATTGTCAAATACTAAGACATTAGATTACAGTTTTGAAAGTTGTAATGGAATCCAAGAAGTATCGTTTCTCCTTGCGGAGAGTGACATGTTAAGCATGCCAAGATGAGGAGACTTAAAGCCGCAATGCTCCTCTGGTAAATATGCAAATTGTCTCTTCAGAGAGGAAGAGAACTAGAACTCTAGTGCCACTTATTGGAAGGTAGCAATCCTAACAGTCAATGTTGACACTTTAATGAGCCTTGTCACATGACTTAGGATAAAAGCCAATCCAGAATCTCAGTTTGCAGACACTGTGTTTCGGGGCACTGCCCCTCGTCAGTGAAAAGTGAGAGATCTGATTTGGCTGTGTGAGGGGTGTCCGACCGCTATCCAAGTAATGGACACACTGTACATATATCAGTGACAGCTAACAAACGGTGAAAAAAAATGAATAAACCCGTTATGCAAGTGAAGTAGTGTAGTATTAGCAATGTGTGAACAAACTATATGTCACTGATTAAAAAAAGTAAAAAGGATCATCCAAGCTGACAGTGGGATATGACCATGAGGAAGGTGCTACGAAAACCTACAATTCCAACCATATTTTCCCATTGCTATACATATTTTTCCTCTTTCCATTGTCAAACAGAAGAACTCAATCTGTCAAATACAAAATCTTTTGGTGCTTTTTCAAGACAGTTGGTTGTAATTTCATGTATACATTCATAATTGATGATCATTTTTTTCTTTATCTCTTCTCTTTTCCTACTTCGAGGGTCCTTTCTCACTCTCTATTTACCTGCATTATAAAACTTGGGGTGAGTTCACACCGGAGAGCCCTCCTTGCCTCCTGTTAACTATTTGGCACTATTGTACATTTTATTGTGTCATTGGAGGTTGGTTTTTATACAATTCTGAAAAAAATAAAGGGAACACTAAAATCACACCTCCTAGATATCACTGAATGAAATTGTAAGTCTTTATTCATTACATAGTGGAATGTGTGGAGAACAATAAAACCTAAAAATGATCAACGTAAATCACAACTAATATCCCACGTAGGTCTGGAGTTGGAATGATGCTCAAAATCAAAGTGGAAAATGAAGTTACAGGCTGATCCAACTTCAGTGGAAATGCCTCAAGACAAGGAAATGATGCTCAGTAGTGTGTGTGGCCTCCACGTTCCTGAATGACCTCTCTACAATGCCTGGTCAAGCTCCTGATGAGGTGGCGGATGGTCTCCTGAGGGATATCCTCCCAGACCTGGACTAAAGCATCTGCCAACTCCTGGACAGTCTGTGGTGCAACGTGACATTGGTGGTTGGTGCGAGACATGATGTCCCAGATGTGTTCAATTGGATTCAGGTCTGGGGAATGGGTGGGCCAGTCCATAGCTTCAATGCCTTCATCTTGTAGGAACTGCTGACACACTCCAGCCACATGAGGTCTGGCATTGTCCTGCATTAGGAGGAACCCAGGGCCAACCGCACCAGCATATGGAGGTATGAGGATCTCATCTCGGTACTTAATGGCAGTCAGGCTACCTCTGGGGAGCACATGGAGGGCTGTGCGGCCCTCCAAAGAAATGCCACCCCACACCATTACTGACTCACTGCCAAACTGGTCAATGCTGAAGGATGTTGCAGTTAGCAGATCGCTCTCCACCGGGTCTCCAGACTCTGTCACATGTGCTCAGTGTAAACTTGCTTTCATCTGTGAAGACCACAGTTCGCCAGTGGCGAATTTGCCAATCCTGGTGTTCTGTGGCAAATGCCAAGCATCCTGCACGGTGTTGGGATGTGAGCACAACCCCCATCTGTGGACGTCAGGCACTCAGACCATCCTCATGGAGTCAGTTTCTAACCGTTTGTGCAGACACATGCACATTTGTGGCCTGCTGGAGGTCATTTTGCAGGGTGATGACAGTGCTCCTCCTGTTCCTTCTTGCACAAAGGCTGAGGTAGCGGTCCTGCTGCTGGGTTTTTGCCTTCCTACGGCCCCCTTTACATCTTCTGGTGTACTGGCCTGTCTCCTGGTTGCACCTCCAGCCTCTGGACACTACGCTGACAGACACAGCAAACCTTCTTGCCACAGCTCGCATTGATGTGCCATCCTAGATGAGCTGCACTACCTGAGCCACTTGTGTGAGTTGTAGAGTCCATCTCATGCTACCACGAGTGTGAAAGCACAGCCAACATTCAAAAGTGACCAAAACATCAGCCATAAAGCATTGGTACTGAGATGTGGTCTGTGGTCCCCACCTGCAGAACCACTCCTTTATTGAGTGTGTCTTGATAATTGCCAATAATTTCCATCTGTTGTCTATTCAATTTGTACAATAGCATGTGAAATTGATTGTCAAAAAGTGTTGCTTCCTAAGTGGATAGTTTGATTTCACAGAAGTTTGATTTACTTGAAGTTATATTCTGTTGTTTAAGTGTTCCCTTTATTTTTTTGAGCAGTGTATTTGATGTTTAATTGTTTATGGGGTCAGGGCAGGAACATCCTGTACTGTAACAAATGTTCTAAAACTGTTTTTGGAGGGGTGTTTCATTTGTTTCTGCATCTGGCTGTCTCTCTGTTTGGTAATATAGGTTGTTAATGTCATCAGCTACAATTATTGGTTGCCAGCCAATTGATTGTCCATGTAAAATATTTTTTTTTTGAAAAAGCAATCAGAGCCTGCATCCATGTAAACAATTTACAGCCTGGTTGGACATGTTCATTAACAAGCAAATCAAGCACACTAATTATAAGGAAATATTAAAAGATGCTTCCAGTACTACAATATTAAATATGATGTGTTACTAGATCTAACAATGTAATCTGTATTAATAATGTTACAGATCACCTAGCCCTGAAGAGGATGGTGTACTTACTATGCAAATCCACAACAGAATGACTAATCTTTTCTGAACACTCAAGAATTTTATGACTCAAGCTTTACCCTGCCAGATTTTAGAAGTCCAAGGGTAAACCCTATCTCCACCCACCAACCATGATTATTTTACTGGCTTATGTGGCGTAATTAATACCACAGCACTTTACAGACATCATAATCCTATTGCCATTGGCAGTCACAATGTAAATCTCCACTGACATCCCCACTATCATCATGGGCAACTTCAATATCCCCATTGACACTTCCACCTCAGCTGCCCCTGAACTTTTATCTCTCACTGCCTCCTTCAGATTCAATAAATGGTCCTCTGGGGCCACTCACAAAGATGGTCACACACTGGACCTTATCTTTACCCACTTCTGTTCCCTTACTAATCTCACTAACTCACCCCTCCCCCTGTCTGACCACAACCTACTGACATTCTCTTCCCTCTCCTCTCCTAGTGGGCAACCCCCACTCCACAAACTCACTCACCCTCGTAGAAACCTCAAACACCTCAATTTAGAATCTTTCTGAGTCCCTTCTCCCTCTTTTAGACATAGCTTCCCTTCATGACACAGATGCTGCTGCCACTTTTTATAACACCACAATAACAGCAACACTCGATTCGGCCACCCCCTCATGCATAGCAAAACTCGTACAATCAACAGGCAGCCCTGGCTGACCGCCCTGACCAAAAAACGGAGACGGGCTTCCAGGGTCGCTGAGCGGAGATGGAAGCAATCCTGCTCTACCGACCACTTCATTGCATACAAGCAGTCCCTCGCCAGCTTCAAGTCCATGCTCACTGCCCCAAAACAAACTTACTTCTCATCTCTCATATCCTCCTTGTCTCACAACCCTAAACAGCTTTTCAACACTTTCAATTCTATACTCCGTCCCCCAGCACCTCCTCCCTCTCATCTCATTTCTGCTGAAGACTTTGCCTCTTTCTTTAAGCAGAAAATTGAGGCAATCAGAGAAAGCTTTGGCCCACAGCCCCCAATGCCCCTCTTAGCCGCTCAACCCTGTTGCTCCAATACCAGCTTCACCATGACAGAAAATCAGCTCTCTACCCTCCTATTAAGATCACATCTCACCACTTTCACGCTTCACCCGCTCCCATCCCACCTCATCCCTAACCTCACCAGTCTTCATCCCAACCCTAACACACCTCTTCAACCTCTCACTCACAACTGGTGTCTTCCCCTCATCGTTCAAGCATGCCTCGATCACACAGATCCTCAAAAGGCCCTCCCTCAACCCATCCTCTGTGTCTAGCTATCGCCCAATATCTCTTGTCCCTTACGCCTCAAAGCTACAAGATGGACATGCTGTTCTAGAACTGTCCTCCCACCTCTCCTCCTGCTCCCTCTTTGACCGGTTACAATCTGGCTTCTGACCCCATCACTCAACTGAAACTGCCCTAACTAAAGTCACCATTGACCTATTAACTGCCAAGAGCAAGCGACGCTACTCTGTCCTCCTTCTCCTGGACCTGTCTTCTGCCTTTGACACTGTGGACCACTCCCTCCTGCTACAGATTCTCTCATCTCTTGGCATCACAGACTTGGTCCTATCCTGGATCTCGTCATATCTAACAGACCAAACATTCAGTGTCTCCCTCTCCCACACCACCTCCTCACCTCGCCCCTTGTCTGTTGGTGTTCCTCAAGGCTCAGTTCTAGGACCCCCACTCTTCTCCATCTACACCTTTGGCCTGGAACAGCTCATAGAATCCCACGGTTCGCAGTATCATCTCTACACCGATCACACGCAGATCTACCTATCCGGACCTGACCTTACCTCCTTAGTCACCAAAATCCCACAATGTCTGTCTGCTATCTCAGCCTTCTTTTCTGCTCGATTTCTAAAACTGAACATGGACAAAACAGAATTCATCATCTTTCCCCCATCTCACTCTACCCCTCCACCAGACCTATCCATCAATGTCAATGGCTGCTCGCTTCCCCCAGTCCCACACACCTGGTTCCTCGGGGTGATCCTCGACTCTGCATTCTCTTTCAAGCCACATATCCAAGCCCTTGCCTCCTCCTGCCGTCTCAAATTCAAAAATATTTCCCCTATCCGCGCATTCCTTGACCGTGACACCACAAAAATACTAGTGCATGCCCTTATCTCCCGCCTCATCTACTGCAACCTCTTACCCTCTAGCCTCCCCTCTAGCACTCTGGCACCACTCAAATGCATACTACACTCTGCTGCCTGACTATTCTACCTGTCTCCCTGCTATTCCCCATCCTCTCCCCTTTGCCAAGCCCTTCACTGGCTTCCTATTGTCCAGAGACTCCAGTTCAAAACCCTTACTATGACATACAAAGCCATCCACACCCTATCTCCTCCATACATCTATGACATGGTCTACCGGTACTTACCTACACGGAACCTTCGATCCTCACAAGATCTCCTACTCCACTCCCCTCTTATCTCTTCTTCCCACAATCGCATTCAAGGCTTCCCCAATACTCTGGAACTCTCTACCCCAACACATCAGACTCTCGCCTACCATGGAAACCTTCAAAAAGAACCTGAAGACTCACCTTTTCCAACAAGCCTACAGCCTGCAATGATCCTCAACCTACTGAACCACCGCACAACCAGCTCTACCCTCTTATAGTGTATTCTCACCCATCCCCTGTAGACTGAGCCCTCGCGGGCAGGGTCCTCTCTCCTTCTGTACCTGTTAGTGCCTTGTTTTTGCTCATGTTTATTGCATTTGTCTATATTTGCCCCCTCTTCACATGTAAAGCGCCATGGAATAAATGGCGCTATAAAAATGTATAATAATAATAATAAGCATGTCTTTGGAGACCATGTAAACTCCTTGCAGATGTTGTCATTAGTGGGATTTGAACCCAGCGCTACAAGACTACAGTGCTAACCACTGAGCCACCGTGCTCATTTCACTATAACCTTGCTGTCCTGTTGTTGTGTTCTGGCAAATGCACAGCGCTACAGAATGAAAAAGCCATGAGAGGTGGTGAGCTCTCCTTCAATGGAAGTCTCAAACAGAGGCTGGTCAGACATCAGTCTGAGATGCTTTAGTGACTCCTGCATTGAGCAGGGAGTTGGACATGAGGACACGGGGGTCCCGATGACCCTGGGGGTCCCCTCCAACTCTAGCGTTCTATGATTCTGTGATAAGCCGGTCATTCTCCCAGCAGCTCTGTCAGAGTGTAATAACAGCTTCTAACAACAGCTGCA
Source organism: Ranitomeya variabilis (assembly GCF_051348905.1). Classification (NCBI taxonomy): domain Eukaryota; kingdom Metazoa; phylum Chordata; class Amphibia; order Anura; family Dendrobatidae; genus Ranitomeya; species Ranitomeya variabilis. The sequence goes on from NC_135232.1 coordinate 745,569,450, forward strand.
AGAAACAAGTTTGCCAAAGAAACTTTGCATATGAGTACATTATACTTATGGTAGAACATAGTAGATTTCCTCGGAAATGTATAAACGTATTACAGATTTATTGGCAATTCACAATATAATGTTTTGGTCTGTTTAGACCGTCATTAGAACTGATTGCTGTCTGGGGGAGACTTGAGGAGAGTGGAAGCAGCGCTATATCAGAGCGCGATCCGTGTCGCTGCGGTATTGGATTGCCGACAAATCTGTAATGCGTTCATTAAAAAAAAGAAAAAAGAGTGCCATAGCGCAGCGATATCTGACATAACACTGCTTCCACTCTCCTCAAGCCCCCTCCAGACAGCAATCAGTTCTGATGAAGGTCTTAACAGACCAAAACGTTATATTTTGGATTGCCAATAAATCTGTAATACATTTTTAAATTTCTGAGTGCTAAGTCTATTGCTACTATTGGATTTCAGGTTGGAACCCTACTTGGGCACCTGAATCACTCACCAGGAGTGATTTCCTACAGTAGATTTCCTCAGACATCAGAAAGGTATTGGCTGTCAATCATAGTGGTATAGAGGGAGGGAAGAGATGAGACTGAATGTTGATGAAGCACAAACCTGACGAAACACGCCATTAATATGATTGACATATTACCAGAAGAAAGGTGTTTTTTTTGTAAATATCAGATATTGTTGTGGTACGTGTCCCCTTCATGGCTTACCATACACAATCCCATATATTTGGGTGTGACTGTGCAGCAATCTTGAAATGGGACTGAGCCATAATAATCTGCAAGATCAGACTTATTCAATCTGCTCCGTTCCAGTAGTTTTTCGGTTGAACTTGGATGTTGTTTTGTTTTTCAATTGCACTAGGCGTCAGACCCCAACCGATCTGATACTTACTGCCCATCATATGTTCAAGCATAGGAGACCATCGTAGGGATCCTATAGATGTAATTGTACAAATACAAACACTTCTGCCAAACTGTTTTGACATGCAATATAGCACCAAAACTAGATGATCAATCATTAAGTTTTCACATGGATGAATTTCAGCATCTCTTCCCTCATTATATTTCTCTATATAATCTAACCCATTGTTCTAATAAAGCTTTCTGCTGTGTTTCATCCTTCTGATCAGATACCATGAATTCATTATTGCCCGCTGTAGGCAATTATGTGATCTTAAAAAAAAATAATGAAATAAATAAAGCCATTTCTATGCATTTTTTTTCTACACAAACTTCCAACATGATCACGTCTAACCCCTTCAGGCATGTGCACATGATGTGATTAGGTACAAGGCATACATTCACAAACAAAGGTTTTCATTCTATTGAATTAAGTCCTGCTATTTCAGGGAATTATCGGCATAGACCAGAAAGGAGCGCTCTGAAGTTTACATATACAGGAATACGGTATGGGCTAGTACTTATGGTGAATCTTAACATTTTTAATAAGTTCACAACTGTGTAACCTTATAGTTTCACATGCAGGGCCAGCTTTAGGGGTAGGCAGCTGCCTAGGGCCCCCACTCCTCCAGAGGCCCCCAGCTGAACCATACCCTCCAAGACGTAGCATGACAGGGAGTCCTCCTGAAGAGTCCCTATATGCAGGTTGATATTACCTACGACTTGGGTCACCCTCTCCTGGCTGAGGGGAACAGGGTCAATTGCCTGAATGCTAATGGGTCTCGCCAGCGTCCTACCCATCAGACCATGGGTCGGAATAAAGCGAGAATCCACCAGATTAACTCCAACTCCACTATCCACAAGCACTGGTATAGTCTCAGTTATCCTGTCAACCAACACTTAGCAGGAATGGTACACTGAGACGAAAAGATGGAGGAAATATACACACCCTGGTCGCCTCCCTCCACACGACCAGGGGAACGCAGCTTTGGAGACAAAGTGCCAACTTTGGCGCGAGATGGGCAGACATTGATGTAATGACCCATAAGTCCACAGTAGAAGCATGCCCCCATCCCATGGCAAACCGCAGGCAACCCAGTTTGAGAAGAGACTCCTCCCACCTGCATAGGTTTGTCCATCTGCACCAGTGTGTCCTCCCTAGAAAGAACCACAGGGGGTAGATTTGGTGTAAGTCTCTTCCTGAGGCGTCTATCCACCCGGATAGCAAGGGCCATGGCGGCGTCCAGTGACTCTGAAATAGCATACTGCACCAGAGAATCCTGACAGACCCTGACAAAAATGACTCCTAAAGCAGGGACGTTCCACTGTGTGTCAGTGGCCCACCTCCTAAACTCTGAGCAGTACTCCTCAGCCGGCCAGCCCCTGCTTGATTTTACGGAGTCTAGACTCAGCCAGGGAGACGCCATCAGGATCCCTATACACCAGCGCCAATGCCGCAAAAAACTCATCCACCGACTGCAAAGATGGTGCATCAGTCGGCAGGGAGCCTTCTCTGCTGCAAAGTATAAAGGGAGTCCATTATACTGTATGTGCTTTATGATACCTGCATTATACTGTATCGAGGACCATCTGTACCAATCATTTTTCCTCAGCTGCTGTAAAGAAGCTCGGGAACAAGTGTTGAACAACTTCAATGCCGTCGATCACGCTCGTTTAACAGCCTGAACTCTGCACCTGTCAATACAACCAAAATGTTTGTGTGATGTGGAACATGTGAGCATTTGGGGCCCCACTTTAAACTTTTGGTCAGGGCCCCACTTTCTCTAAAACCAGCCCTGTTCACATGTGACATACGACTGTGAATTTGATCTACCCCCTGTGTCTGGATTACATCATAGTGCTGCCCCTACCTATAATTAAAAGTTTCTATTTAATTGTTTAACCTGGAAAAAAGTCTCAATGCTCAGACAGCATCCCCTTTACAAGGTATTTATCTAATGGTGATTTGTTTGTGATCTGCTCATTAGCACAAGAAACATGTCCTGCAGCATCTCAACTACAAATATTCAACTGGTGCTATGGGGGGCAGTTACATACCAAGTGTTTGCCTAGAGGATCTACAGATAATTAGACAAGATAGTTGCTAAAGCAATGAAAGCCTTATCAGTACAGCATTCATAGGTGCTAAGCAACCTAACCCTTAAAGGCCCCGTCTCACACAGCGACGCTGCAGCGATACAGACAACGATGCTGATCGCTGCAGCGTCGCTGTTTTGTCGCTGTGTGGTCGCTGGGGAGCTGTCACACAGACAGCTCTCTCCAGCGACCAACGATCAGGGGAACGACTTCGGCATCGTTGAAACTGTCATCAACGATGCCGAAGTCCCCCTGCAGCACCCGGTAACCAGGGTAAACATCGGGTTACTAAGCGCAGGGCCGCGCTTAGTAACCCGATGTTTACCCTGGTTACCAAAAAAAACAAACAGTACATACTCGCCTTTCGGTGTCCAGGTCCCTTGCCGTCTGCTTCCTGCTCTGACAGTGCCGCTGTACACTGAGAGCAGAGCGCAGCGGTGACGTCACTGCTGTGATCTGCTCTCACTTTCCGGCCGGCAGTCAGAGCAGGAAGCGGACGGCAAGGGACCTGGACACCGAAAGGCGAGTATGTACTGTTTGTTTTTTTGGTAACCAGGGTAAACATCGGGTTACTAAGCGCGGCCCTGCGCTTAGTAACCCGATGTTTACCCTGGTTACCAGTGAAGACATCGCTGGATCGGTGTCACACACACCGATTCAGCGATGTCAGCGGGGCCTCAACGACCAAAAAAAGGTCCAGGCCATTCCGACACGACCAGCGATCTCGCAGCAGGGGCCTGATCGCTGGTACGTGTCACACATAGCGAGATCGCTACTGAGATCGCTGTTGCGTCACAAAACTTGTGACTCAGCAGCGATCTCGCTAGCGATCTCGCTATGTGAGACGGGGCCTTTACTCTACTGCAGCTCTCAAAAGGGAATATGATCAAACATCAAGATCTTAAAGGGAATCTGTCACATTGTATATACCAGTGATGGCAAACCTTTTAGAGACTGAGTGCCCAAACTGCAATCCAAAACCCACTTTTTTTTCGCAAAGTGCCCTGAATACTAAGGTTTTAGATTAGAAAGACAACTGGTACATTAGCACGCTGTAGAGTCAATATCAAAGAGCTTGTAAGCGCTGCACTCCAAGCCTAAGATACTGACCACCAATTGTAGTGAAGGTCTGTTCTTGAGAATGAAGAGTATTTTTAATCAAAAGGAAAATTGCAAAGTTGTTTGTTTTTACAACCTCTTTGCAATTGTAACCCTTTATCATGATGAGAAGAAACCCTTTAAGGCAGGGATATCAAACTCAAATACACAGAGGGCCACAGGTAAAAGTTTGCAGAAAGTTGCAGGCCAACCTTGATATTTGAAACAAAAATGTCTAGAATTGAGGAAGTTTTTCCTTATCAAATAAAACGATTAACTTTTGGAAATATAGTGAAATAATATAATATATTCTGTAACAGCAATAAAAAGCACATGGCCCAATGGCCTAATTTAACCCCTTTCTGCCATCGGACGTATTATCCCGTCCATGTGACCTGGGACTTAATTCCCATGGACGGAATAGTACGTCATACACGATCAAACGCGCTCACGGGGGGAGGGCGGACGATTGCGGCCGGGTGTTAGCTGATTATCACAGCTGACACCTGGGAGTAAGTGCCAGGAGCGGTCACGGACCGCTCCTGGCACTTTAACCCCCGGAACACTGCGATCAAACAAGATTGCAGCGTTCCTGTGCCATAGAGAAGCATCGCGCAGGGAGGGGGCTCCCTGCGTGCTTCCCTGAGACCCTCAGAACAACACGATGTGATCGCATTGTTCCAAGGGTCACTTCCCTGCAGGCGCCTGGATCCACGATGGCCGCGGGGTCCTTCCGGGTCCTGCCGGGAGGTGGCTTTCTCAGTGTCTGCTGAGAGCAGGCGCTGAGAAGCCTCCTACACTGCCTGTCAGATCGCTGATCTGATATAGTGCTCTGCAAAGTGTCAGATCAGCGATCTGACTTTATACAGTGATGTCCCACCCTGGAACAATCTAATAAAGTAAAATATATATATATATATATATATATATATATATATATATATATATATATATATACACATATATTATACTGTGTAAAAATATATTTTTTTGAATTCCTAAATAAAGAAAAAAATAAAAATATTGTTCCAATAAATACATTTCTTTATGTAAATAAAAAAAAACAAAACAATAAAAGTACACATATTTAGTATCGCCGCGTCCGTAACGACCTGACATCTAAAACTGTCCCACTAGTTAACCCCTTCAGTGAACACTGTAAAAAAATAAACAAAAAACAAGGCAAAAAACAATGCTTTATCATGATACCGCCAAACAAAAAGTGGAATAACACGCAATTAAAAAGACAGCTATAAATAAACATGGTACCGAAGAATAAAACTACTTTATCAATTTTACCACACGCTAAATGGTATAAACATCCCACCCAAAAGAAATTCATGAATTGCTGGTTTTTGTTCATTCTGCCTTCATTCAACTTGTCCTGCAAAAAACAAGACCTCACATGACTCTGTGGGCCAAAATATGGAAAATTATAGCTCTCAAAATGTGGTGATGCAAAAACTATTTTTTGCAATAATAAGCGTATTTTAGTGTGTGACATTGCCAAGCTTAAAATCCCGCTATAAAAACCCGCTATAAATAATAAATCAAACCCCCATTTATCACCCCCTTAGTTAGGGAAAAATAATAAAATAAGAAAAATGTATTTATTTCCATTTTCCCATTAGGGTTAGGGTTAGGATTGGGGCTAAAGTTAGGGTTAGGGTTGGGGCTAAAGTTAGGGTTAGAGTTGGGGCTAAAGTTAGGGTTGGGGCTAGAGTTGGGGTTGGGGTTCGGATTACGTTTACAGTTGGGGTTAGGGTTGGGATTAGGGTTGGGATTAGGGTTAGGGGTGTGTCAGGGTTAGGAGTGTGGTTAGGGTTGGGATTAGGGGTGTGTTGGAGTTAGGGGTGTGGTTAGGGTTGGGATTAGGGTTAGGGGGCGTGCTCAGGTTAGGGGTGTGGTTAGGGTTATGGTTAGAGTTGGGATTAGGGTTAGAGGTGTGTTCGGGTTAGGGTTGGAGTTAGATTAGGGGGTTTCCACTGTTTAGGCACATCAGGGGCTCTCCGAATGCGACATCGCGTCCAATCTCAATTCCAACCAATTCTGTGTTGAAAAAGTAAAATGGTGCTCCTTCCCTTTCCTGGTATGCATGGCTCCTTATCTCCATCCTTGTCTGCATGGCTCCTTATCCCCATCCTTGTATGCATGGCTCCTTATTTCCATCCTTGTATGCATGGCTCCTTATCCCCATCCTTGTATGCATGGCTCCTTATCCCTTTCCTTGTATGTATGGATCCTCATCCCCATCCTTGTGTGCATGGCTTCTTATCCTAATCCTTGTATGCATGGCTCCTTATCCCCATCCTTGTCTGCATGGCTCCTCATCCCTATCCTTGTCTGCATGGCTCCTTATCCCTATCCTTGTATGCATGGATCCTCATCCCCATCCTTGCATGCATGGCTCCTTATTCCCATCCTTGCATGCATGGCTCCTTATTCCCATCCTTGTTTGAATGGCTCCTTATCCCTAGCCTTGTATGCATCTGGCTCCTTATTCCCATCCTGCTATATATGGTGTTACAGATCTGCAACACAGGACTAAGGTAGAAGGGGGAAAACTGACCCTGCACTATGACTAGGCTGAAACCCTACGAGTGGGCGACCCATTCCTTGTGAATAGACCCACCGACGATCCTAGGTTAATCTCAAGCGAAGACCTATAGATAAGGGGAAGGGGTTCCCTAAAAGAACTAAGGACTGGGTACAAAAATGGGTCACCTCCTAATATAAAACAAAGAGAAGGCTGCGTAAACCAATAGAAAACAGAAACTAAGGCTAGCAGAGCCAGAGGTAAGTACCAGCACTGCACAAATAACACACACAGAACACAAAGCAAAGCACCAAGCTAGAGCTCAAGCAGATTAAAACTGCTGTGCAGCAAGGACTGGGAGGCAGGTTCTGGTAAATAAAGAGTGAAACAAACACCTGACCCAAGACAAACCCAGCACCAGAGGAAAAAGACCAGCAGCCTGAACTCCACTCCAAGAAAATGGCGGATAGTAACAAACTAAACAGATTCTAATACATGGCTCTTTATTCCCATTCTTGTATGCATGGCTCCTTATCCCCATTCATGTATGCATGGCTCCTCATCCCTATCCTTGAATGCATGGCTCCTTATCCCCATCCTTGTATGCATGGCTCCTTATTCCCATCCTTGTATGCATGGCTCCTCATCTCCATCCTTGTCTGCATGGCTCCTTATCCCCATCCTTGCATGAATGGCTCCTTATTCCCATCCTTGTATGCATGGCTCCTTATCCCCATCCTTGCATGAATGGCTCCTTATCCCCATCCTTGTATGCATGGCTCTTTATCCCCATCCTTGTAAGCAAGCTCCTTATTCCAATCCTTGTATGCATGGTTCCTCATCCCCATCCTTGTCTGCATGGCTCTTCATCCCTTTCCTGGTATGCATGGCTCCTTATCCCATCCTTGTCTGCATGGCTCCTTATCCCCATCCTTGTATGCATGGCTGCTTATCCCCATCCTTGTATGCATGGCTCCTGATCCCCATCCTTGTATGCATGGCTCCTTATCCCTATCCTTGTATGCATGGCTCCTTATCCCTATCCTTGCATGCATGGATCCTCATCCCCATCCTTGTCTGCATGGCTTCTTATCCGTATCCTTGTATGCATGGCTCCTTATCCCCATCCTTGTCTGTATGGCTCCTTATCCCTATCCTTGTCTGAATGGCTCCTTATCCCTATCCTTGTATGCATGGCTCCTTATCCCTATCCTTGCATGCATGGATCCTCATCCCCATCCTTGTCTGCATGGCTCCTTATCCCTATCCTTGTATGCATGGCTCCTTATCCCCATCCTTGTCTGCATGGCTCCTCATCCCTATCCTTGTCTGAATGGCTCCTCATCCCCATCCTTGCATGCATGGCTTCTTCTCCCTATCCTGGTATGCATGGCTCCTTATCTCCATCCTTGTATGAATGGCTCCTTATCCCCATCCTCGTATGCATGGCTCCTTATCCCCCATCCTCGTCTGCAAGGCTCCTCATCCCTGTCCTGGTATGCAAGGTTCCTCATCCCTATCCTTGTATGTATGGCCCCCATGAGAAAAGCATTAAAAAAATCCTACTTACCTACCCCGCGGACCCTCGCAGCATCTTGTTCCTGTGCCAGCAGCAGAGCGATAACGTGTCGCCGCTCATTACGGTAATGAGTAGTGATCCGCACTCTTGCGGCTCTGCCTGCTCTGAACCCTTGTGACTTTGCCTGGGCTCTGCTCTCTTGCAGCTTTGCCTCTGCTCCGCACTCCTGCGGTTCTGCTCCGTTCTACTCTGCTTTGCTGCTGCAGAGACCTCTTGCTGCAGCTCCTCTCCGCATTCCTTGCGGTTCCGCTCTGCTTAGCTTTTGCTGCCGCAGAAACCTCTTGCTGCAGCTAATCTCCGCATTCCTTGCGGTTCCGCTCTGCTTAGCTTCTGTTGCTGCTCCATCTGCTGCTCTACCATTCCTATCCGCAGCCTTGCGGTTCTCTTCCTGTGTGAACAGGTCCCAACCTGTTCCTTCACATTCCATTCCTTCCTGCTTGTTTCCGTACCTGCATCTCCTGTATGAACAGGTCCCAACCTGTTCCTTCTCACTCCATTCCTTCCTGCTTGTATCTGTATCTGCACCTCCAGTGTGAACAGGTCCCTACCTGTTTCTTCATACTATATATCCGTACATGCACCTCCTGTGTGAACAGGTCCATACCTGTTCCTTCATATACCACACCAACCAGTCCTGTGTCTCTGCCATGCCTGCCAGTCCTGTGTCTCTGTTGTGCCTGCCAGTCCTGTGTCTCTGCCGTACCTGCCAGCCCTGTGTCTCTGTCATTCCTGCCAGTCCTGTGTCTCTGCCAGATCTGTGTCTCAGCCATGCCAGCCTACTCGTCTGAGTTTCATCCGTGCTCATCTGCTAGTCCTGCCTGATGCCCGAACCAATCCTGGTGTTCCTGTTTCCCAAGTGGGATCAGCAGCCACAGCCAGACACCACCCTGGAGTAGCACCTGGCAGCTGCCTGCCGCACAAGCCTGACCTCACCATCAGAGGCTCCAGTGAAGACCAAGGCAGCTGTCATAGTCACGCCCCTTCCAGGGTAGTCTGGTTTGTGGCACAGTGGGGCCACAAACCCCCCGAGCTCACGCCCACTAGTCAGGGCGTGAGTGTGACACAGATGGCCGGATATTCTCCTTCAGTAAGATTTTTGACAGACAGCAGAACCCCAATTACTTTGTTTCTCATTTGTTCCACAATTTCTGTGGATCCCAGCATGATGTCTACCTTTTAAGGATATTTTGGTCTACTTCACTTTGTCAGACAGGTCCGATTTAAGTGATTTCTTGATTGAGAACAGTTGTGGCAGATCAGGCATGGGTGTGGCTAGGGAATTTGAATTCATCTTTCCAAAGATGTGATAAATCACAGTTAATTTATGCTTTGGGGTTTGGAGAATCGGATTTCACATAGATTCAGAGAATCTAAGGGGTATTGTAAAGAGGAAAATGAGAGACACCAGACCCAAAAATGCAGACTAGCTGAAGGCGTGTTATGGAAGCCCAGGTTGCTTTGATAACACTCAGCAGTGCCACAGGCTGATCGCCCCCATGCCACGCCGCATTGGTGCACTAAGTGATGCAAAAGGAACCCTGACCAAGTATTGAGCGCTTTTACTGAACATTAGTGTTGAGCGATACCGTCCAATACTTGAAAGTATCGGTATCGGAAAGTATCGGCCGATACCGGCAAAGTATCGGATCTAATCCGATACCGATACCCGATACCAATACAAGTCAATGGGACTCAAGTATCGGACGGTATCCCTGATGGTTCCCAGGGTCTGAAGGAGAGGAAACTCTCCTTCAGGCCCTGGGATCCATATTAATGTGTAAAAGAAAGAATTAAAATAAAAAATATTGCTATACTCACCTCTCCGACGCAGCCTGGACCTCACCGAGGGACCCGGCAGCGTTCTGTGCTTAAAATGCGCGCGTTTACTTCCTTCCGTGACATCACGGCTTGTGATTGGTCGCGTGCCGCCCATGTGGCCGCGACGCGACCAATCACAGCAAGCCGTGACGTAATTTTCAGGTCCTCAATGCCTAATTCTAGGCATTCAGGATTTTAAAATTACGTTCCGGCTTGTGATTGGTCGCGTCGCGGTCACATGGGCGACGCGACCAATCACAAGCCGTGACGTCACGGGAGGCAGGAGACGCACGCATTTTAAAATTACGTCACGGCTTGTGATTGGTTGCGTGCCGCCCATGTGACCGCGACGCGACCAATCACAGCAAGCCGTGACGTAATTTCAGGTCCTGAATGCCTAATTCTGCATTCAGGACCTGAAAATTACGTCACGGCTTGCTGTGATTGGTCGCGTCGCGGTCACATGGGCGGCACGCAACCAATCACAAGCCGTGACGTCACGGAAGGAAGTAAACGCGCGCATTTTAAGCAAAGAACGCTGCCGGGTCCCTCGGTGAGGTCCAGGCTGCGTCGGAGAGGTGAGTATAGCAATATTTTTTATTTTAATTCTTTCTTTTACACATTAATGTTGTTTCGATACCGATACCCGATACCACAAAAGTATCGGATCTCGGTATCGGACTTCCAATACCCGCAAGTATCGGCCGATACCCGATACTTGCGGTATCGGAATGCTCAACACTACTGAACATACATTTGAGTAGGCCAACATTTCAAATTTTAAAATCATTTTTTCAAGCTAGTGTTATAAAGTATTCTAATTTACTGAGATAATGACTTTTGGTTTTTCATTGGCTGTAAGCCATAATAATCAACATTAACAGAAATAAACACTTGAAATAGATCACTCTGTTTTTAATGAATCTATCTAATATATGAGTCTCACTTTTTATATTGAAGAACTGAAATAAATTAACTTTTTGATGATATTCTAATTTTGTAAGATGCACCTGTATATGGTGCCAGGATGAGATTACATATATGGGGCAGGATGGAGACATATGGGGGAAGGATGGAAACATATGGGTCCAGGATGAGAGGACATATATGGGGGCATGATGTTGACATATAGAGGGGCAGGATGGAGACATGGGGGAAAGATAAGAGGACATATGCGGAGCAGGATGGAGACATGGGGAGGCAGGATGGACATCAGGATGGAGACATATTAGTGGGCAGGATGGAGGATTATGGGGCCAGGATGGGAATTCATGTATGGGACCAGGATGAGAGAACATATGGGGGCAGGATGGAGACACATGAGGTCATGATCGGAGGACAGCATGGAGACATATGGGGCCAGGATAGGAGGACATATGTGGGGCCAGGATGGAAAAACATAGGGGAGCAGGATGGAGACACATGGGGGGGGGCAGGATAGAGACATATAGGGCCAGGATGAGAGGGCATACACTTCCGTTCAAATGTTTAGGGTCACTTAGAAATTTCCTTATTTTTGAAAGAAAAGCACAGTTTTTTCCAATGAAGCTAACATTAAATGATTCAGAAATACACTCTATACATTGTTAATGTTGTAAATGACTATACTAACTGCAAACGTCTGGTTTGTAATGCAATATCTTCATAGGTGTATAGACGCCCATTTCCAACAACCATCACTCCAGTGTTCTTATGGTACTTTGTGTTTGCTAACTGTGTAAGAAGGATAATGGATGGTTAAAATACCCTTGAAAACCCTTGTGCAAGTATGTATGTTAGCACAGCTGAAAACAGTTTGACTGATTAGAGAACCTATAAACCTGACCTTCCTTTGAGCTAGTTGAGAATCTGTAGCATTACATTTGTTGATTCCATTAAACTCTCAAAATGGCCAGAAAAAAAGAACTTTCACGTGAAACACGACAGGCTATTCTTGTTCTTAGAAATGAAGGCTATTCCATGCAAGAAATTGCCAAGAAACTGAAGATTTCCTACAATGGTGTGTACTACTCCGCACAGAGGAGAGCACAAACAGGCTCTAACCAGAGTAGAAAGAGAAGTGGGAGGCCCCGCTGCACAACTGAGCAACAAGACAAGTACATTAGTGTCTGTAGTTTGAGAAATCGATGCCTCACAGGTCCTCAACTGGCAGCATCATTAAATAGTACACGCAAAATACCAGTGTCAACGTCTACAGTGAAGAGGCGATTGTAGGATGCTGGCCTTCAGGGCAGAGTGGCAAAGAAAAAGCCATATCTGAGACTGGCTAATAAAGGGAAAAGATTAATATGGGCAAAAGAACACAGACATTGGACAGAAGAAGATTGGAAAAAAGTGTTATGGACAGACGAATCCAAGTTTGAGGTGTTTGGATCACACAGAAGAACATTTGTGAGTCACAGAACAACTGAAAAGATGCTGGAAGAGTGCCTGACGCCATCTGTCAAGCATGGTGGAGGTAATGTGATGGTCTGGGGTTGCTTTGCTGCTGGTAAAGTGAGAGATTTGTACAAGGTAAAAGGGATTTTGAATAAGGAAGGCTATCACTCCATTTTGCAACGCCATGCCATACCCTGTGGACAGCGCTTGATTGGAGCCAATTTCATCTTACAACAGGACAATGACCCAAAGCACACCTCCAAATTATGCAAGAACTATTTAGGGAAGAAGCAGGCAGCTGGTATTCTATCTGTAATGGAGCGGCCAGCGCAGTCACCAGATCTCAACCCCATTGAGCTGTTGTGGGAGCAACTTGACCGTATGGTATGCAAAAAGTGCCCATCAAGCCAACCCAACTTGCGGGAGGGACTTCTGGAAGCATGGGGTGAAATTTCTCCAGATTACCTCAGCAAATTAACTGTTATAATGCCAAAGGTCTGCAATGCTGTAGTTGCTGCAAAGGGAGCAGTCTTTGATGAAAGCAAAGTTTGAAGGAGAAAATTATTTCAAATAAAAATCTTTTTTTCAAACCTTGTCAATGTCTGGACTAGATTTTCAATTCATTTGGCAACTCATTTGATTAATAAAAGTATGAGTTTTCATCGAAAACACAAGATTGTCTGGGTGACCATAAACTTTTGAACGATAGTGTATGTGGGGGCAGGATGAAGACATATGAGATGGAAGGATAGAGACATACAGTACAGACAAAAAGTTTGGACACACCTTCTCATTTAAAGATTTTTCTGTATTTTCATGACTATGAAAATTGTACATTCACACTGAAGGCATCAAAACTATGAATTAACACATGTGGAATTATATACTTAACAAAAAAGTATGAAACAACTGAAATTATGTCTTATATTCTAGGTTCTTCAAAGTAGCCACCTTTTGCTTTGATGACTGCTTTGCACACTCTTGGCATTCTCTTGATGAGCTTCAAGAGGTTGTCACTGGGAATGTTCTTCCAACAATCTTGAAGGAGTTCCCAGAGATGCTTAGCACTTGTTGGCCCTTTTGCCTTCACTCTGTGGTCCAGCTCACCACTCCCTAGGTCCTTGATACCTTAAGCTCTCCACAAGTCCCTATTGATGTCTGTCCATGAAATAGAAAATTCCCCGCATGGCAGGCAGCTTGAGTCTGTTCCAGGTGTCACTCCCTCGTGGTGACTCCAGGCTCTAGTATGCTGCTGTGCCTCAGGGTGTCTTGCCCTCTGGTTTTAGTTGCTGGGCCTGCAGTTCCCACACAACCACGGACTCCAGTGTTCGGTCTTTGGCGCTTAGTCCTGGGATGAGCTCAGTCGCAACTCCAATGGCTCAGGTTCATCTCACTTGCCTCCTCTTCCTTCCTCTCAGACTGACACACTAAGACTAATTCACTAACCCCACCTCCAGCCAGAACTTATAGGGAAACTCCCCTAAAACAGGTGTTAGAGCTCCCCCTTCGGGTCTGGAGTCTGGAAAGGTGTTGCATGCTGAAGTACCTGGAAAGGGGATCCTTCCTTGCTTCCAGGCATGACATCATCCCCTGTGAGGGAGGCAATGTCACTGTGGCAACCGGACTCCTAGGCAATGTCACTGTGGCAACCGGACTCCTGGGGTGCCACATTTCATTTTCTTTTATTGTTTCATTTTGAATGGGGTGAAAGGGGGGTGATTTGAACTTTTTTATATATTTTTATTTTTTTATATTTTTAAAAACATTTTTTTTAACTTTTGGCATGCTTGAATAGTCCCCATGGGAGACTTGAAGCTGCCACAACCCAATCGGTTCTACTACATATAGGGGATGATCAGATTGCCTATATGTAGCTGAATTACTCACTTGCTTTGAGCGCCGACCACCGGGTGCCCCTCACAGCAAGCTGGCATTGACAACCATAGAGGTCTCCAGCAGACATCTGGTTGTCATGCCAACGAACCAGTTACCCGCGATCATCTGACGGGGTCACCAGTGGGCAGATTTCCGGCCCGATGGCTGGAAGCGCACGTTAAATGCCGTTATCAGAGTTTGACAGCGGCATTTAATGGGTTAATAGCGGCGGGTGGATCGTGATTCCACCCGTGGATATTGCGGACGCAAGTCAGTTGTTCAAAACAGCTGACATGTCCCAGGAAAGATGTGGGCTCACTGCCAGAGCCCACATCAAAGAGCCCACATCAAAGGGGGAGACATGACATGCACTGTACTAGTACGGCGCATGTCATGAAGGGGTTAAAATGTGGTGCACAGAACTGGACGCAGTATTCCAGATGAGGTCTGACCAAGGATGAGTAGAGGGGGATTATTACTTCACGAGATCTAGACTCTATACTTCTCTTAATACATCCTAGAACAGTGTTTACCTTTATTGCTACTGCATCACACTGTTGACTCATGTGCAGTCTGTGATCTATTAGTATACCAAAGTCTTTTTCACACATGTTGTTGCTTAGTTCTATTCCTCCCATAACATAATATAGATATAATTTTTGTTTTTCTTGCCCAGACGTAGAATCTTGCATTTCTTCCTGTTAAATACAATTCTATTAGCCACTGCCCATTGTTCAAGCTTATCTAGATCCTTCTGAATCCTTTCTCTGTCTTCTCCAATGTTAGCTATCCCTCCTAGCTATGCATCGTCTGCAAATTTGATTAGTTTACCTTCAGTTCCCTTATCTAGATCACTTATAAAAATGTTGAACAACACTGGGGCCAGGACAGAGCCTTGTGGTACCCCACTTGTAACACTGGGGCCAGTACAGAGCCTTGTGGTACCCCACTTGAAATACTCTTGTAATTGGATGTGCAGCCATTTATTACCACTCTTTGAGTACAATGACTGAGTCAGTTATAAATCCACATAACCGTAGCCTTGTCAATCCAATACTCAGTCACTTTTTCAATAAGGATAGTATGAGATATGTTATTAAATGCTTTGCTGAAGTCGAGATATAGTATATCTACTGCATTTCCTTCATCCACCCAGTCAGTGATTCCATAATAGAAGGAAATTAGTTTAGTCTGGGATGACTTGTTTGCTACAAACCCATGCTGGCTCTAGTTAATTACTATATTCTTATCCAAGTACTTACATGCATGCTGTTTAATAATTTGTTCAAATATCTTTCCTGGTAAAGAAGTAAGGCTCTCTGGCCTGTAATTTACTGGCTCCATCTTATTCCCTTTTTTGAAGATAAGGACAATATTTGCCCTTCTCCAAAACTCAGGGACTTCTCCTGTTTTCCAGGATTTTACAAAGATTCTAGCTTGTGGTTCTGCAATTTCCTATGCTAACTCTTTCAGTACTCTAAGATGTAATTCATCTGGACCAGGAAATTTATATTAACTTAACCTTTCATGACCGGAGGTATTTTTGGGTTTCGGTTTTGTTTTTTCCATCAAGATGGCCATGTGATGGCTTGTTTTTTGCTGGACAAGTTGTACTTTTGAATGACACCATTTGTTTTAACATACCGTGTACTGGAAAACGGGAAAAAAATTCCAAGTGCGATGAAACTGCAAAAAAAAGTGCAATCCCACAGTTTTTTGTTTTTCTTTTTTTTACTAGGTTCACTAAATGCTAAAACTGACCTGCATTATGATTCTCCAGGTCATTAAGAATTCATAGACATCAAACATATCTAGGTTCTTTTTTATCTAAGTGGAGAAAAAAATTCCAAACTTTGTTAAAAAAAAATAGTGCCATTTTCCTATACCTGTAGTGTCTCCATTTTTCGTGATCTTGGGTTGGGTGAAGGCTCATTTTTTGTGTGCCGAGCTGACGTTTTTAATGATGCAATTTTGGTGTGAATACGATCTTTTGATCACTCATTATTGCATTTTAATGCAATGTCATGGCAACCAAAAAAACTTTTTTCTCGCTACACCGTTTAGCAATCAGGTTAATCCTTTCTTATATTGATAGATGGGGCGATTCTGAATGCGGCGATACCAAATATGTGTATGTTCGATTTTTTTATTGTTCTATTTCTGTTCCACCGCCGTGACGCAGGACTGTGTCGGCTTCCTCCACTACGCCACCAACGCTTGCCCCTTGCCTGCACATACGACAGAGACGGATGTTATTCCTCCATCTACTGGCAGCATACCTTATTACACAGGGAGGTCACCTCTACAACTATTTGCCAGGAGGTGTCTGGTCTCCTGCATATATAAGTGACACAGCACTATACCTTTATGTTCCTTCTGGGACACTGCAGAATATACAGGACGGACACAGCCTGAAATTTATAGTGTACTGTATCCGCAGGACAGCCACAAATCTCGTTCCAGCCGCAGATACGGCTCTAGTGCATGGGCTTACGCTCTCTAGCACTCCAGCTAGCGATTTTGTGAACAAGGCCACTTGTTGGCCGAAACGTCAACTCGCCAAGTACTTCTTTCCACTGATTCAAATTTAATAAACTTGTTGATTAATGCATTTGAAAACCATACGAGTGCAGTGATTTTTCGGACTTTATGATGTGTGGGATTGAATATCCCGTTCACTGGCACAGTGAACTGTACTGATTGAGTGCTAGCTTTCATTACTTTCCATAGATACACAGCTGATAGTCCTACTGAATAGACTGTTAGAATTTGTATTATGGCAAGAAAAAAGCAGCTAAGTAAAGAAAAACGAGTGGTCATCATTACTTTAAGAAATGAAGGTCAGTCAGTCCGAAAAATTGGGCAAACTTTGAAAGTGTCCCAAAGTGCAGTGGCACAAACCATCAAGCGCTACAAAGAAACTGGCTCACATGAGGAGCGCCCCAGGAAAGGAAGACCAAGAGTCACCTCTGCTTCTCAGGATAAGTTTATCCGAGTCACCAGCCTCAGAAATCGCAGGTTAACAGCAGCTCAGATTAGAGACCAGTTCAATGCCACACAGAGTTCTAGCAGTAGACACATCTCTACAACAACTCTTAAGAGGAGACTTTGTGCAGCAGGCCTTCATGGTAAAATAGCTGCTAGCAAACCACTGCTAAGGACAGGCAACAAGCAAAAGATACTTGTTTGGGCTAAAGAACACAAGGTCTGATGAGTCAAAATTTGAGATCTTTAGTTCCAACCACCGTGACATTGTGCGACGCAGAAAAGGTGAACGGATGGACTCTACATGCCTGTTTCCCACGTGAAGCATGGAGGAGGAGGTGTGATGGTGTGGGGGTGCTTTGCTGGTGACAGTGTTGGGGATTTATTCAAAATTAAAGGCATACTAAACCAGCATGGCTACCACAGCATCTTGCAGTGGCATGCTATTCCATCTGCTTTGCGTTTAGTTGGACAATCATTTATTTTTCAACAGGACAATGACCCCAAACACACCTCCACGCTGTGTAAGGGCTATTTGACCAAGAAGGAGAGTGATGGGGTGCTACGCCAGGTGACCTGGCCTCCACAGTCACCAGACCTGAAACCAATCGAGATGGTTTGGGGTGAGCTGGACCGCAGAGTCAAGGCAAAAGGGCCAAAAAGTGCTAAGCATCTCTGGGAACTCCTTCAAGATTGTTGGAAGACCATTCCCATTGACTACCTCTTGAAGATTATCAAGAGAATGCCAAGAGTGTGCAAAGCAGTCATCAAAGCAAAAGGTGGCTACTTTGAAGGACCTAGAATATAAGACATAATTTCAGTTTCACTCTTTTTATTGTCAAGTATATAATTCCACATGTGTTAATTCATAGTTTTGATGCCTTCAGTGTGAATGTACAATTTTCATAGTCATGAAAATACAGAAAAATCTTTAAATGAGAAGGTATGTCCAAACTTTCGGTCTGTACTGTATATACCTGAACCACCCACATTTATTTGTTACGTAATGTTGGTATACTTGTACAAGATTTGTGTCCTAATATTTTATGTACTGCTGTTTGTATTGCTGCTGTAATACCGTAATTTCCCCCGGGATCAATGAAGTGTATTGTATTGTACTGTATAAGATGGGGCCCGGTGCATGCCTCCTCTGCCCACCGGGCCCCATACGCCAGTCAGGGCAGTATTGCCCTGATGGCGGCCCTGACTATACAGCCACATATGGGATATTACCACGTTCAGTAGAAATTGTGGTACACATTGTGGTGCCATTTGTACCCACTACTTGTGTGAAAATGTAAAAATCTGGGGCTAAAAGAAAATTTTGGTTGCAAAAATGTAGTTATTTTTTCTTCACTGCCCAATAGTATAAAATTCTGTGACACACCCGTGGTGTCAATATGATCACTGCACCCTTAGACTAATTCACTGAGAGATGTAGTTTGTAAAATGGGGTCACTTATGGGGGGTTCTACTGTTCTGGCACCTCATGGCCTATCCCAGTGGGTCATGGCACCTGCAAACCATAACCGTAAAATCTGGCGCACCTTGCCTTCTGAGCTTTACACTATTCCTGAAAAATATTTCCCGATTACATGTAGGGTATTGGGGCACTCAGGAAAAAGTGGACCTCAGTTTGTTTTACAATTAATTTCCTATCAGCCCTTAGAAATATTAAAAAATTGGGGCTAAAACAACATTTTACTGGAATAAATGTAATTTATTCTTTCTTCGTCACTCAATAGTATAAAATTCTGTGAGGCACATGTGATGTCAATATGATCACTGCACCATTAGATGAATTCATTGGGGAGTGAAGTTTGTAAAATGAGTTCACATATAGGGGGTTTCTGTTGTTCTGGCACCTTAGGGACTCTGCCAATGTGACATGGCACCCTCAAACCATTCCAGCAAAAACTGAATTCCAATATGGCGCCTCTTCCCTTCTGAGCCTTGCAGTGTGCCTCAGAAGTAGCATTCCCCCATATATAGGGCATTGACGTACTTAGGAGAAATAGTGCAACAATTTGCATGGTGCAATTTTTCCTGTTACCCTAAAGAAAAATATAAAATTTGGGGCTAAAATAACATTTTTGTGGGTAAAATGTGATTTTTTTATTTTCACGGCTCAATGGTATACATTTCTGTGAAACATCTGAGAGTTCAAGGTGCTCACTACCCATCTAAATACATTCCTTGAGGGATCTAGTTTCCAAAATGGGGTCACTTATGGGGGTTCCATTGTTTAGGCACATCAGGGGCTCTCCAAATGAGACATGATGTCTGCTAATGATTCCAGGAATTTTTACATTTAAAAAGTCAATTGTCGCTCCTTCCCTTCCAAGCCCTGCCATGCACCCAAACAGTAGTTTTCTCCCTCATATGAGGTATCGGTGTACTCAGGAGAAATTACCCTACAAATTGTATGGTGCAATTTCTCCTGTTACGAAAATGCAAAATTTGGGGCTAAAGTAACATTTTTGTTAAAATGTGGTTTTATTAATTTTGCTGTTTACGCACATCAGAGGCTCTCCAAATGCGACATGGTATCCGCCAATTGCTACAACAAATTTTGCATTCAAAAAGTCAAATGGCGCTCCTTCCCTTCCAAGCTCTTCCGTGCTCCCAAACAGTGGTTTTCTCCCTCATGTGGGGTATCAACATACTCAGGAGAAAACACAACAAATTTTGGGGTCCATTTTTTCCTGTTTCCCTTATCAAAATAAAAAAAATTTGGATCTGATGCAATTTTTTTAGAAAAAAACTTAAATGCTAATTTTTCTTCCACATTCCAAAATTAAATTTCCTGTGAAGCACCTGAAGGGTTAATAAACTTCTTGAAACTGGTTTTGCTCAGCTTGAGGGGTTCCGTTTTTAGAATGGTGTCAATTTTTGGTATTTTCTATCATATAGACTACTCAAAGTTACTTCAACTGTGATGTCGTCCCCAAAAAAATGGTTTTGCAAACTTTGTTGGAAAAATGAAAAATCACTGGTCAACTTTTAACCCTTAAGACTTCCTAACAAAAAAAATTTGGGTTCCAAAATTTTGCTGAGGTAAAGTAGACATGTGGGAAATCTGAAACAATGGAAACTGGAAGCCTGTGCTAGCATTTCTTCTGCTGTATTGCTTTCAATGTGTAAAGAGTGGGAGGATTGTATTGACAATCCAACACAATGGGCAGCACTTTGAACACATTTTATAAGTGGTCATAAACTTGTAAATAACTCATGAAAGAGTAAAGTTACGTTAAAACCAAGCACACCATTGTTTTTCTTGTGAAATTTTCAATAAGTTTGATGTGTCACATGTCCCTCTTCTCATTGGAAAAAATAAAGTTGGATACAAAATGGCCGACTTCATAATGGCCGCCATGGTCACCACCCATCTTGAAAAGTTTTCCCCCTCCCATATACAATATGCCACAAACAGGAAGTTGATATCACCAACCATTCCTATTTTATTTAGGTGTATCCATATAAATGGCCCACTCAGTATATTGACTATTTTGTGTGACATATATCTGTGATTTAAGGGCATGAAAATTCAAAGTTTGAAAATGACAAAACTTGAAAAATTTTCACCAAATTTCCATTTTTTTCACAAATAAACAAGTCATATTGAAGATATGTTACCACTATAATGAAGTACAATATGTCATGAAATACAGTCTCAGAATCACCGGGATCCATTGAAGCGTTCCAGAGCTATAACCTCATAAAGTGACAGTGGTCAGAATTGTAAAAATTGGCCTGGTCATTAACGTGTAAACCACCTTCGGGGGAAAAGCTTGTACCCAAATATTTTGCAGTGTAAATGCCCCTTAAAGGTGTGATTAGTATACGGGCTACTGTATATTCCCGATACTGATATAAAAACTGGTGAAATCATGATGCAATGCATTGTGAATCCAAATTACGGGCGCATAATACACCCCTTTTGTAAAATGGCGTATTGAGGGAATGGCTGTATAATCTGATTACCGTACATTTCTGCTGCAAATCTGGTTCTAAAGCGTCCCATTAACTCCTGAGATAAGATGTGCAGCGATACAAGCAGAAAGTAGTCTCATTTTAAATCTTATAGCCAACAAAACACTGGCACAATTAAAGTAAAAACAAGCCATTGTGTGAAGCTGTAGATAATTCCATACAGTCTGTCCATTTAATACCGATTAGTAAACAATGTCCATTATTAAACTGCTGCAGGAGACAGGAATACTCCAGAGCCTTCACCTGACAACTAGTGCTGATTTCTATTCACAATCCCTAGGAATGTTAATACTGACAACCATCGGCAGGGCTCAGCACAATAGCTAATTGACACTGCCAATTAAGCTTAACAAAGTCTGCCAAAAATAATTTCAGAATCCCTGTGGGCACGTTTTTGACCCATCTAATAAAAATAGGTTTAATTATTTCTCAGTGCATTATATTCAGTTTGAACTTTGCTTTTCCTGCATCCCAGTAACCAAATATGCAAGACAAAAAAATCACTGTATAAGCGATATACAATGACTTGATATCACATTGCTTCACCTGGACAACCTCCTTGTAAAATGGAATTTGTCAACAAGTTTTTTCTGCCAAATCTGAGAGGAGCATAATGTAGAGACAGAAGCCCTGATTCCAACGATGTGTCACTTACTGTGCTGTTTACACAGGCAGACCAAAGCAAGTGATGTGCACTGAGCAATCTGTGTAACACCGTTCCCACTACTGATTGGCAGCTTTATGCCTATGCACAGTGTACACAGAAAGCTGTAAAAAAGTGGTGTTGGCTGAAGATATACACAGCTCAACTTTCAAAGAAATGGCACATCCCAAACCTTGGGACAGATTTCCTATGAAGCATGCATGAGCTGAATACACTAGAATGTTTGGAATAAGAAGTCCTTGTGCTGCTGCTCTTTTCTCTGCTCCTCTCATTTGTGGCAATGCCAGACACAGCCCAATGGTAAGACTTGTGCATTTTTTGAGGGAAGAGAAAAAAAATACTCCTCTTCTTAAATCATATGTCTCATATACATCTGAACCAACTTTCCTGATGGTATCCTGAGGAAACGCGCCTGAACGTGGCAAATTTGTGTTCCATGTCAAGCATTGTAAATACAGGAATCTCTCTATTAGTATTAAAAATGAAGTCCTGAAAATAGTATATAGATGAAACAACCCCATAAAACAGGACAATAAATAAAGGCTACCATGGCTGGCTGAGGGAAGTGGGACTCAAAGGCTTTCACTGTAATTGAGCGGTGGAAGTAGTAATTATGAACACCCTCTATGAGCATTAGGGAGCAGAACTCACAGTCTCTCTCTGAGTGAGTAAGGGAAGGACTCACAGACTTTCTCAATAAGTGGGTAAGGGAAGCAGGACTCACAGACTCTCTCTGAGTGGGTGAGGGAAGGACTCACAGACTTTCTCAATAAGTGGGTAAGGGAAGTAGGACTCACAGACACTCTCCAAGTGGTTGATTGAAGCAGGACTCACAGACTCTCTCTGAGTGGGTGAGGGAAGGACTCACAGACTCTCTCAATAAGTGGGTAAGGGAAGTAGGACTCACAGACACTCTCCAAGTGGTTGATTGAAGCAGGACTCACAGACTCTCTCTGAGTGGGTGAGGGAAGGACTCACAGACTCTCTCAATAAGTGGGTAAGGGAAGTAGGACTCACAGACACTCTCCAAGTGGTTGATTGAAGCAGGACTCACAGACTCTCTCTGAGTGGGTGAGGGAAGGACTCACAGACTCTCTCAATAAGTGGGTAAGAGAAGAAGGACTCACAGACACTCTCCAAGTGGTTGATTGAAGCAGGACTCACAGACTCTCTCTGAGTGGGTGAGGGAAGGACTCACAGACTCTCTCAATAAGTGGGTAAGGGAAGTAGGACTCACAGACACTCTCCAAGTAGTTGATTGAAGCAGGACTCACAGACTCTCTCTGAGTGGGTGAGGGAAGGACTCACAGACTCTCTCAATAAGTGGGTGAGGGAAATGGGCCTCACAGGCACTTGCTGAGTGGGTGAGGGAAGACTCACAGACTCAATGAGTGGGTGAGGGAAATAGGACTCACAGGCACTCTGAGTGGGTGAGGGAAATAGGACTACCAGACTCTCAATAAGTGGGTGAGGGAAGCAGAATTCACAGGCACTCTCTGAGTGGGTTAGAGAAGCAAGACTCACAGGCACTCTCTGAGTGGGTGAAGGAAGCAGGATACACAGGCACTCTGTGAGTGGGTGAGGGAAGCAGGACTCACAGGCACTTTTGATGAGCAGAAATGGAAAAGCATGATCTGCAAAACAAAAAATAAAAATAGAAAACCATCCCTTAGCTTTGCAACCACCTCTTATTTCATGCTACCCTCATATATAAGTCATATTAGGAACTTCACACAGCTGCTTTCGGACTCGTTCACATGAGCGAATAAATCGGACGAGTGTAATATGATAAAAAATTGGATTGCATTCGGACCAATGTCATTCAATGATTCAGTGCTCATCTGCAATTTTTTTATCAGCTCGGATCGGATTGCGATCAGACTGATAAAAAAATTTCTGCATGCTGCGAGTGGAGGCAAATTTCGGATCGCAATCGCCAATGCGATTCAATGGTGCGAGAGAAATATGGCACAACACACAGAACATGCACCCATCTCACAGGAAACCCGACATTTCATCAGCCGAGTGGAGTAAATTCACAGTCTGAACTATATACAGTAGAATAGATATATAGATAGAATAAAAGAAAATGGCATTAGGTCCCCCATATTTTTCTTAACCAGCTGAGGGAAACTGACACCTGGGGGCTGATGTTTGTAGCCTGGAAAGGGGGTAATAAACATGGAGCTTCCCAGGCTATTAATATCAGCTCACAGGCTGATATTAATTGCCTAGGAAGGGGCCATGGATATTGGCACCCCCCCAGACTAACAACAAAACCACAAAAAGAGGACTTGAAAATCATCCAAAAAGCTATAAAAAAAACACACCAGGAAAAAGGTATAGATGCTTACCTGCCTAGGCCTCAAAACAAACGCACTATCGAGGTGCAGTGGACCCAAATAAAGATGGCGGCTACACAGGTGCAATAATACCGATGAGACAGCCAGCCTACAATCAGGGTTTGGCCGTTTTGCACACCAGTGCACAAAAAATACAATCTGTATGCGGCATTGTTCACACACAGAAGATGCAGAGCATCTGGCTTACAGCCTAATAATAATGACGCCCAGGCGGGCTGTCCAGTGCTAACTAAAATGCATTCTGTGTGAACAAAGGCCACAGTCTACAGAGCAATCTCAGCCCAATTGCACCCTGAAAAATATAAAGTGCAAAAAACACATATAAATATGCCTTTTTCTGGTGTGCTTTTATAGACTCTCCCAGACTAAGAACATCAGACCTCAGCCACCCCAGAAATGGCGCATCTACTTTTCAAACTTGCCCTGGTGCTGTGGCAAGTGGGGTAATAGGGTTGGGGTTGATGTCAGCATTCTAATGTCAGCTGACATCAAGCCCAGTGGTTAGTAAGGGAGAGGCGTCTATAAGGCACGCTATTACTAACCCCATAGTAAAATGTAATAAAGACAAACACATTAAATGCCTATATTTGAAATAAAACTCCCTGACCCTCTTTCACCCATTTATTAATATCCAAGGAAAAATAAAAACACAAAGTAATCCTTACCTGTCCACAGGTAATCCCTAAGTGATGCTGTCCCACGAAGAAGTCCAGCTATGCTACATCCAGATGGTTTTCTGAGCGCTGGAAACATGCCACCGCTCAGCAAGTCAGCCGAAAAACATTTAGACAGCAGCATGAGAATGCTCATGCAGTGTCTAGCGCTGATGTGAGTACGATCACTGGAGTTCATAGCCGATGAACCCCTGTTACCTTAATGACATCACCTCTTACATAGTGTTAAAATTTTCATAAGAAAAATTTATAATGGATGTGCCATTTCTGGGGAAGCTGAGGGCTGATGTATGCAGTCTGGGAGGGGGGGCAATATCCATGGCCCCTTCCTAGGCTATTAATATCAGCCCACAACTGTCTGTCTAGTCTTTGCTGGTTATTAAATACTAGACTGTGGCCCGATTCTAACGCATCGGGTATTCTAGAATATGCATGTCCCCGTAGTATATGGACAATGATGATTCCAGAATTCGCGGCAGACTGTGCCCGTCGCTGATTGGTCGAGGCAACCTTTAAGACATCATCGTCGCCATGGCAACCATTATGACATCTACGTCGATACTGTGCCCGTCGCTGATTGGTCGAGGCCTGGCGGCCTCGACCAATCAGAGACGCGGGATTTCCATTATGACATCATCGTCGCCATGCTGTGCCCGTCTCTGATTGGTCGAGGCCTGGCGACCTCGACCAATCAGAGAGGCGGGATTTCCAGGACAGACAGACAGACAGAAAGACAGACAGACAGACAGACAGACAGAAAGACAGACAGAGAGACAGACAGACAGACAGACGGAAAAACCCTTAGACAATTATATATATAGATAGGGGGACCCCACATCATTTTTAGGGGGTCCCCACCTTGTAATTCACTGTCTAATCCAAATGGAGTAAAATATAGAATTATAAAACCTAACTTTTAATGTTTAATTTTAAAATAGATAACACACATTACAACATCAATGCAAATATACAAAAGTGCAAAAATTATCTCAGTGCACAACTATGAATGATCCTATTGCTGTAACAAGGTATTAGTTGGGCCTTAGTATATTAAATGGTTATTATATTAATATTCTGAACTCAATAACACTGGTCAAATATAACCCCTAATTCACATTTACTTGTTTCATCAAACATAGTTTACTGCCTTGATTTATCAGGGGCTGGCAGTGTGTCACTATAATACTGATAAGCCATGACCTTGTAATAACCAGCAAAGGCTATGCAGACAGCTGTGAGATGATACTAATAGCCAGGGAAGCTCCATGTTTATTACCCCCTTACCAGGTTATTAAGACCAGCTCTCAGCTGTCTGCTTGCCCTCAGCTGGTTAATAAAAATTAAAGGATACCGCACGCCATTTTTTTCTTTTATTTAATTTTAAAATAAATACAGGTACCAAAACCTACACATGTAAAACACTGATTATATATCTCAAAGACATTTATCTATCTATCTATCTATCTATCTATCTATCTATCTATCTATCTATCTATCTATCTATCTATCTTGAAATTACAGAGAATTACTACATGTACAGTCCTTTTCTTCATTATTGGCACTTCTTCTTTTATTCATAGGTTATACAATATCATCATAAATAAATGTAAAAGTACCAAAGTTATATCCTCAGGATTTTTTTAATTAGTGTTCCTAAGTAATACAATTCAAAGAATAAACAGAATAAACAGCATGTGCAGTAATAAAGGCACCCCTAATTAATACTTGGTTGCACACCCTTTGGCATTGATGACAGCTTCCAAAAGTTTCTTGTAGCCATCTACAAGCTTCTTGCACTTCTCAGCTGGTATTTTCTCCCACTCTTCCTTTGCAGTTTATCCAGCTCTTGAATGTTTGCAGGTTTCTTTTTCCCAATGGCAGATTTCAGCTCACCTCAAAGATTTTCAATGGGATTGAGGTCTGGACTCATTGCTGACCACTCTAAAATAGTCAATTTTTTCTTTTTCAACTGTTCCTGTCCTGTGTACTTTTGGATCTGTGTTTTGAGTTATTGTCTTGCTGCAGGATCCATGATCTTCAACTCAAACCAAGTTTTCTTACATTGGGTAGGACATTTCGCTGTAAAATCTCTTGATAATTATCTGATTTCATGATTCCTGTGATATGGTCAATCCCTCCACTACCAGATGCTGCAAAGCAACCCTTCAGTATTATGGATCCTTCACCATGCTTAACTGTTGGTAGGGGTAGAGTTAGTTTCCTTATAAGCTTCATTGCACCATCTTTAAACAAACTGTTGCTTTGCATTGCCAAATAGCTCTACTTTTGTTTAATCTGTCCACAGAACTTTTTCCCAGAAGGATTGTGATTTGTCATGGTGCTCTTTGGCAAAGATCAGTCATTCTGATTATGTCCTTTCATCAGCAATGGTTTCTTCCTTGGCCTTTGCCCATAACACTCTGCTTGGTTTAGTGTGCAAGCATGTGGTACTTGTTGAAAACACGACCCCAGTCTGTTCCAGGTTGGCCTTCAGATCTTAGGAGGATGTTTGTTGTGGTGTTTTTTTCCACCATTTGCACCAACATTCGAAGACATCTCTTGTCAGTTTTTCTGTTTCCCCCACGTCCAGGGAGGTACTTGACGGTTCCATGCTTGACAAACTTCTTATTAACATTGCACACTGTTGAAATTAGGATAACATGGTCTTTGGAGATGGCCTTACACCCTTTGGAAGTCTTGAGTTTGCTAATAATAGCAGTAATCATGTCATCAGAAAGCTTTGTTTTCACCATTGTGACAAAGGAACAGAGCCTACTATGTGGCTTTATAAAACACTGAAGTCATCATTCATTGGCTAATTCATGTCACATGGGCACCGACAATTAATCACAGGCGATTCTCATTTGTGATTTACCACAGGCGAGTTAAAATGTGTTTCCATACTAATGTAATGTAAATGGGCCAATACCAGTGTCACAGCAGCTTTAGGTTTTTCTATTTTTCCCTCCCATTGTTTTTTGTTTTAAATTATTGTTTATCATGTGCTCTTTTGTATTTAACACGAGTGCTTGATACAAAAAACTGTTTCATTTGATTCATTTTTTTCCAGGAGATATTCCACATTATGTGTTTAAACTTCATGGTGCCAATAACGATGAACAGGACTGTATTGCATATACGTATACGCATATACGTATGCATTGCATACGGATTGCAAATACATGTCAGACAGAGGCTACTTGCTAAAAATCGCATTCTACTCACATGACACTAGCATGACACTTGTTCTATTGTCTTATGTTTTCTGGCTCAAAATGAGACCTAATACTTAACTGCTAGTGTGACTCCAGCCTTAAGGTGATTCTGCTACCAGGTTTGTACTAGCTTATTTGAGAGCAGCATGATGAAGTCTCTGATTCTAGTGATATATTACTTCAGTAACTGCTGCAGTTTTAATTAAAAGCTGTTTTACTTGCTATAGATCCATTGGCCATCTGAATGCTGAACTCTAGATAACCAGAGTGATAATCTCTTGCTGATAAAACAATGATTTTACAAAAACTAAACTAAGCAGACAAGTAAGGGCTCATTCCCACTTGCAATGAAATTGGACGAATGCAATCCAATCTATACCCAGCTTGCATAGTAAATAAAGGTAAACTGACTGAACAGCAATCTAGTCTGAACTGGTGCATAACCAAAAAAGACTTACATAGCAAATAGATCAATGGCTGCACTCAACTGTACTAAAGCAAGGAAATGTGCGATACATGAAATGTGAATAGCATAATGGCTTGTGAAATCTATGAAAAAACACATGAGAAGCTTGGCACAAGATTTGGCCAAAAAGTGTGAGCCCATCCACCAAACGTCAAGGTAATCTCAGATTGGATAGGTCCCTGACCTGACTGCCTAGTGTGAACACTTACCTCTGGCTAATAACATGGTAAACAAAATCAAAAGAAACCTTGTATGTTCAGATACTGGATAAAACCAATTCTTTATTTAAATCTCTAAAAACGTAGAACACTAACAATCAACATACAAGCAACCGTGCTGGACTAAAACTGCCCCTTGCACTATATATCCTAAATTGCCCTGCCTTGCAGCGGAGGTTGGCACCCTAAACAGATAAACGAGATAGGCGCCCCCGCTCAACGACGACTCTCCACTATTTCTCCTATCTGTCAACTATACAATGTGGTACATTTATGCCAACATACTGACAGAGATAGACAAAGGAAAATCTTGCCGACTAATATTTCAGGGCATTAATGGCAGTTAATCACCCATGTGATAAAGGTGCAAGACACCATACCATAAAGTGCAAAAAGTGCAGAAAAACAGTGCTACAGTAGGGGCTATTATCTGATCATTATAACCTTACTTGCCGTACCAGGCATTTTTTGCCCATTTTTTCAATGGGATCCATCGATTGGGATGGAATATCATTTTATATCTACTACACATGTATCTATTCACTACTATTCCAATACTTACTGGTCCCTTACAATATTGCTGCGTAAATATCCAATAATAATATATCATTTATAACACTCATAAAAAACGTTGGTGCCACTCAGGCCATATAATGATCATAGCCGCCATAATAAAAGGTATGTGCATTGTTATCTAGTGTTCAACTTTGAATTATTGCAGCCTTTTGCGCTACATAACATAACATTTTCGGTTGGTATACTAATGGGCATGCGTACTGTTATCCAGCTCTTGGCCCCCGGTAATGTGACGATGTGTATATATTCGGTGGGCATTCTGAGCCGCGGCGGAATCCCAGGTAAAATGGCAGCTGGGAGACTTCCGCATTAGCGTAGGATATCTCCTAGGATCTGATCATTAACAACAAGGCGCTTCCGTACTTGCGCAGAGGTATTCTACACTCACGGTCGAGTCCTCCCAAAAATGGAGGTTAACAACTTCCGCATTTGCTCAATAGCGCACAGTATCTGGTCTTCAATAATATGGAAGCCGGAATATATCCGGTTATGCGCAGAAGGACTACGCAAACGCCAGCACAATGCACTTTAGAGATGCCGGCCCTCGTGGCATTATCTACTACTACAGGGTCGGATAATGGTGGCATGATCATGGTTTACAGAGTGAGTAACTAATTGAGTAATATACTGAGAAAATATACATTGGGCCCACGTTGTTATAGTTCAACACGCACCTCTATTGTTGAAAGGGTGCGATAGGGGTGGTGCCCTTTTTCTATAGTCTATATATGTGAGGGACGTGGGTAGTCAGCATGCAGCATCTGTCTATCTAAGCCTCCTGATGAGCTATATTGGTGAAACGCGTCGAGGCGTTTGTATACATCAGAAATGATAAGTACCTGGTTATTATGACTGTCATATATGTATATTATAGAATGGGGTTACAGTTATGCATCAATACTGTACCCATATCTCCTGCCTAAAGCCTAGGTGTCTTGGCCATAAAAAACTGTTGGGGCCATATCGTGTGTAAGACACCCCTCTATTGTCAAGCAGCACGTGTAGGGCTAGCTCTTAAGGCCCCGTCTCACATAGCGAGATCGCTAGCGAGATCGCTGCTGAGTCACAAGTTTTGTGACGCAACAGCGACCTCCATAGCGATCTCGCTATGTGTGACACGTACCAGCGATCAGGCCCCTGCTGCGAGATCGCTGGTCATGTCGGAATGGCCTGGACCTTTTTTTGGTCGTTGAGGCCCCGCTGACATCGCTGAATCGGTGTGTGTGACACCGATCCAGCGATGTCTTCACTGGTAACCAGGGTAAACATCGGGTTACTAAGCGCAGGGCCGCGCTTAGTAACCCGATGTTTACCCTGGTTACCAAAAAAAACAAACAGTACATACTCGCCTTTCGGTGTCCAGGTCCCTTGCCGTCTGCTTCCTGCTCTCACTGACTCCCGGCCGTACAGTGAGAAGTGAGAGCACAGCAGTGACGTCACCGCTGCGCTCTGCTCTCGCTGTACAGCGGCACTGTCAGAGCAGGAAGCAGACGGCAAGGGACCTGGACACCGAAAGGCGAGTATGTACTGTTTGTTTTTTTTGGTAACCAGGGTAAACATCGGGTTACTAAGCGCGGCCCTGCGCTTAGTAACCCGATGTTTACCCTGGTTACCCGGGTGCTGCAGGGGGACTTCGGCATCGTTGAAGACAGTTTCAACGATGCCGAAGTCGTTCCCCTGATCGTTGGTCGCTGGGGAGAGCGGTCTGTGTGACAGCTCCCCAGCGACCACACAGCGACTTACCAACGATCACGGCCAGGTCGTATCGCTGGTCGTGATCGTTGGTAAATCGCTTAGTGAGACGGGGCCTTAGGGCCAGCCGACGTGGAGTGGGGGCACCATATCTGCTTCACAGTAGGGTGCCAACCCCCACTGTCAGGCAGGAGCCAGTTTGGCAGGGAACAGTCATAGCGAGGTATTTGGTGTATGTGTAGCACTGTTTTTCTGCACTTTTTGCACTTTATGGTATGGTGTCTTGCACCTTTATCACATGGGTGATTAACTGCCATTAATGCCCTGAAATATTAGTCGGCAAGATTTTCCTTTGTCTATCTCTGTCAGTATGTTGGCATAAATGTACCACATTGTATAGTTGACAGATAGGAGAAATAGTGGAGAGTCGTCGTTGAGCGGGGGCGCCTATCTCGTTTATCTGTTTAGGGTGCCAACCTCCGCTGCAAGGCAGGGCAATTTAGGATATATACTGCAAGGGGCAGTTTTAGTCCAGCACGGTTGCTTGTATGTTGATTGTTAGTGTTCTAAGTTTTTAGAGATTTAAATAAAGAATTGGTTTTATCCAGTATCTGAACATACAAGGTTTCTTTTGATTTTGCTTAGTTTTTGAACCTTAGTTAAATATTCTACTCAGTTTTTTTAATAACATGGTAAAGCCTGCATTTATAGGAAGGTCGGAACCAACTGTGTTTGGATGTAATTAAAATCACAGCATGGTGAAGGGCGGGGCATTCAAGTCAGAAAAAATAGTACATAGTAAATATAGGTAAACTGACTGAACAGCAATATAGTCTGAACTGGTGCATGGAGCGCCCCCACACCGCTGCAGGGGCCTAGGGGTACCCGGAGCCGGGCCTCTGAGTCTCAGTCCTGGGGTTGTCACGGTGGCTAGACCCGGTCCGTGGCCCTGTCTGTCAGTGGGGGACGTCCGGTAGAATAAGTGATGTTGTAACGGTGGTGTAGTTGTGGGGTGCAGGTCGCGGTAAATAACGAGGACACCAGATTGCAGTCTCTTTACCTCTTTACTGAAGATGTGGGAGACCTCAGTCCAGAGCGCTGTTAACTGGGTTTTCAGAGACCGGCCGGTCCAACGACACATCAGGAGCTCTCTTTACAGGTGGGAATCAGTATCTACCTTCTAGCGCTGTGTGTTGTAGTTCTTCCCTGCTGAGCTCCCGGGATAGTCCTCACAACTGTTTCTTTCTGTCTCTACTGTTCTTTTTCCGTCCCCCAGGTGATATGGTAGGACGCACCCGTATGACGGGGTAGGCCTGGAGTTCTTCCGGGACTCTAGAGTCGCCCCTCTCCCGCAGCTGCCTCCGTTGTCTGCTTAGGTGTTAAGTGAGACAGCCAACCTGTAGTTAGCTGTCCTGCCGTGGTTTGCAATGTACTTAAAGTCTCTTACTTGCTCGGCGTTCCGGCCACCGACTGTTGCGCCTCAGAAGGATGTTGCCTCGGTCTAACAGCAAGACCCCTTCTGGTATTTCTCTTTTTCTGTATTCCCGTTGTTTACTGGTTAGTTCTGCTCTGAGGAGTCTGCCAGGATCCCATCCCTGACAGGTCCTCTCACTAGCTCTTCCCAGCTACTTCTCCCTGTCTTCCTGTCCAACCCCCAGTTTTTACCAGAGTTGTGAGGAGTGGCCTACTAGATAGGACCACCCCCCCTGGTGGCCGGAGTGTGAAGTGTGGTGTGAGTGTACCTGATCAGAGAAACTCCTTAGTGCAATCAGACGTACCATAGCTCCCCGTAGTGGCGGAGCCACAGTACTGCAACAACCAGGACTCTGGGGTGCTGCACTCCCCCCCGGTTAAATCCAGTACTCCGGGACTGGGAAAACAAGAACAATAATACATGTTAACAGAAAACACACAAATTTTTGAAATAGCATAACAATTGAACATAACAATGCTTCCCTTTACAGGAGGTGAGGATTCTTGAACGTTGCAAAAGTTAGGTCATGCACAGTTTATGACTCTCAGTTCAGTGGTTGAAACAGCGGGGACCCCGGGTAAACAAAGGGGCCCCCTTTTTGAAAGTTTTTGAGCAATTCACCGTCCATTACTCTATTGTCCATTTAAAACCCTGTAACAAAAAGATATATATACAAACATTTTCAATTAAATAGCGGCCCTTATTAATACCTCCAAGGTTTGTAGCGGAGGGGAGTTTGATTTTGAGTGCTGCGTGTGGACCTTCGCAGCGCAGGGGTTGCTATTGGCCTAACAGGGCCCGCTATTCTTGCTACCGCTGGTGTAGTGCACTGTCTTCTAGCTACACTTCTAGTGAGTCTGGGTAGCACTGGCAGGTTAGGGCTCTCAGAGCTGCTGCTATCAACAGTGATAGCAGATTCACCGATAGCAGA
This sequence comes from Ranitomeya variabilis, assembly GCF_051348905.1. NCBI lineage: Eukaryota > Metazoa > Chordata > Amphibia > Anura > Dendrobatidae > Ranitomeya > Ranitomeya variabilis. Next base: position 745,602,984 of record NC_135232.1, read on the forward strand.
GGGAGTATTTGCCGGTTCAACGGTTGGCATGGCTTCATCAGGTAAGGCTTGTTGAGGTAGTGGGGCCGGATGATCTGGTACCTCCATCGTTTCTGGCGGGTCCGGCTGTGGAAACATTAGGACAGGTACCACGAGGGCTTGGTTTATCTGAGTCTAGGACTGGGGAAAGTCACCAAGGACAGTATGGAACACCTTCTCCTTTTCTACCGGCGGGGAGATTTCTGGGGCCGTGCCCCCCTCTTTCAACTTATCGGGGCAGACCTTAAGGTGATCCCTGGATACCGCTGCCGAGGTCTCCCCTCTGTCCTTGCTGATGAGACAGACCTTAGTGTTGTCGAAGCCGGATGGCAAGATGGTATACGGTTCCGCTTCCCATTGGTCATCGAGCTTGTGTAACCTCCTCTTTTGTTTAAGCACTTGCTCACCAGGTGACAGGGGAGTCGCAGGAGCATGTTGATTGTAGTCCCTTTCTTGTTTCTGCCTGGCCTGGGCGAGACTTCTCTCTACACACTCCTGTATTTCGCGGTACCTTCGCTGCCTTTCTGCATCCCAATCTGCATCCGGCGAGGTATCTTCGGGTACTAGGACCCCCATGTCCAGATCAACGGGTAACCGACTAGATCTTCCTCGCATCAGGTACGCTGGAGTACAGTTGGTGGAACTTACGGGGATGTGATTGTACATATCCACTAAGTCAGGCAACTTTGTCGGCCACAGGTTCCGTTCCTCCACCGGTAAGGTCTTCAATAAATCAATTACCACCTGGTTCATCTTCTCGCACATCCCGTTGGTTTGAGGATGGTACGGTGTAGTTCTGATCTTCTTACACCCGTACAACTGGCAGAATTCTTGGAACACTTCCGCTTCGAATGCAGGCCCCTGATCGGTCAGTACTTTCTCTGGGTAGCCATGGGGCCTACAAAAGTGCTGCTGGAAGGCCCTGGCGGCAGTCCTAGCTGTTAGATCCTTGACAGGCACAACCACCAAAAACCTGGAGTAGTGGTCCACGATGGTAAGGGCATAGATATAGCCCGACCGGCTAGGCGTCAGCTTCACATGGTCCAGCGCGACCAGTTCGAGCGGCCGTTTGGTGATGATAGGCCGCAGGGGAGCCCATTGACTGTCACGGTCCTTCCTGCGCAGACTACATGGACCACACTCCCGACACCACTTCTCAATGGTTCTCTTCATGCCAATCCAATAGAACCTCCCTCGGAGCAGCTTCTCCAGCTTCTTCCATCCGAAGTGTCCGGCTCCATCATGGTAGGCTCCCAGAATCATGGGCGCATCTCGCCTTGGCACCACTATCTGCCACACCAATTCATGAGTACGTGGGTCGATGCTCCTCCTGCACAACTTGCCATCATGGATAAACAGTTTGCTTCTCCCCTTCCACAGCTGTTGGGTCTCTTGTGGATCATCTGGGCCAGGGTGCAAGCCAACCTGCGTCAAGAGTTCCTTCACCTGACGGACCGCGGGGTCACTATCCTGGGTTTCTGCCCATCCATGGTGGGGCAGGGGATTCAGCGTGGCATCCGGTTGGTTCTTGTGCCTGTTCTTCACATGGTGAGAGTTCTGAGTGGCTTTGGGGCGATGGAAGGCAGGCAGCTCCACTTCTTCAAGTGCCTCCGGGTCTTCTCCCACTTCTGGTAAATTGGGCATTCGGGACAGAGCATCGGCATTGGCATTCTGGTGCCCTGCCCGATATTTGATGGTGAAATCATAGTTGGACAGCCGGGCCATCCACCGCTGTTCCAAAGCCCCGAGTTTGGCAGTATCCAGATGCGTTAGCGGATTGTTGTCCGTGAAGACGGTGAATTTCGCAGAGGCCAGGTAGTGCTTAAACCTCTCTGTCACCGCCCAGACGAGGGCAAGAAATTCCAGTTTGAAGGAACTGTAGTTGTCAGGGTTCCTTTCCGTGGGACGGAGTTTCCTGCTGGCGTAAGCAATCACTCTTTCCTTGCCTTTCTGGACTTGAGACAGCACGGCTCCTAATCCCACATTACTGGCATCTGTGTACAGCACAAATGGTTGGTCGTATTCGGGGTAAGCCAGTACCTCTTCCCCCGTCAGCGCCGACTTCAAGCAGGTGAAGGATTCTTCCAGCTCCCCGTTCCAGTCAAAGGGGGTGTTCTTTCCCCTGGTCTTCTTTGGTTGGCCCACCAACAGGTTTTGCAAGGGTGCGGCCTTTTTGGTGAAGTCTTTAATGAACCTCCGGTAATAGCCTACCAGCCCGAGGAACTGCCGGACTTCGTGGAGGTCACTGGGCTTTGGCCAGTCCTTGATCACTGTGACCTTGTCAGGGTCTGGGGCCACTCCTTCAGCGCTCACCACATGGCCCAGGTACTGCACTTTAGGTTTCAGCAGATGACACTTGGACGGTTTCACTTTTAGGCCGAAGTTGGACAAGGCTTCAAACACCTCGGCCAGGTGCTTCAGATGGTCTTCGTAGGTTTTAGAGAAGACTATGACGTCATCCAGATATAGCAGCACGGTTTCAAAGTTCAGGTGTCCCAGGCAGCTCTCCATCATCCTCTGGAACGTTCCGGGAGCATTGCACAATCCGAAGGGCATGTAGTTGAACTCACAGAGGCCCATTGGCGTCGTGAAGGCCGTCTTCTCTTTGTCCGCCTCCGCCACAGGAACCTGCCAGTACCCACTGGTGAGATCTAAGGTAGAGAAATAGTTAGCAGATTTTAAGGCAGCCAGAGACTCCTCTATCCTGGGCAGTGGGTATGCGTCCTTATGTGTAATGCGATTCAACTGTCTGTAGTCAACACACATCCTCATTGTACCATCTTTCTTTTTAACAAGGACTAACGGAGCCGCCCAGGGGCTACAGCTGTCTCTCACCACCCCAGCCTCCTTCATTTCTCGCAACATGTCCTTGGCACACTGGTAATGAGCTGGGGGTACAGGGCGATATCTCTCTTTTATGGGTCGGTGATCTCCTGTGGGGATGTGATGTTGGATCCCTTTCACCTGCCCAAAATCTGAGGGGTGTTTGCTGAATACCTGCTCGTACTCGTGTACCACTCTGTAAGCCCCCTGTATTTGATGAGATGGGGTAGAGTCAGTGCCCACATGCAATTCCCGACACCAGTCTTTCAAGTGCTCGGCAGAACCTTTGTTCTCCGCCACGTTTGACGGGACCAAGGGTTCAGGTGTCTGTATTACACTATTATTGACAGTGAACAGTTTGGCGAGCGTGGTATACTTGGTTAGGTGGACCTCTTCCTCCCCACAATTGAGGACACGTACGGGCACTCTCCCCTGTCGGACGTCGACCACCCCCCGGGCTGTCAGAACAGTAGGCCTATTGTCTGAATATACAGGTTCCACCAAGGCCTGGTAGTCCTTACCCCTGAGGCCTATGGCTGCTCAACACCATATTAACATTTCACTTTTGGGGGGTATCGCGATGGGGTTTGAATCACTCACAGTGACACGACCAATCTCACCACCAGTCAGCTCTACCTGTTGTCTCTGCATCAGAGCTCTGATTTCCTTCTGCAGGGCACGTTGCTCACTGTGGCCAGCGGTTTCTGCCACCTGTTGCAACAAAACAATCACTTCTGCAAGACAATTTTCTATAACATTAGTACCAAGAGTCATCATGGGATTACATTCTCGACGATCAATATCTACAATCACAATCCCTTGGGCTTTCAATTCCACCCGCCCCACTTTGATGGTGACCTCCTTATACCCCACCTGTGGCAACGGCTGACCATTACTGGCGATTATGGTGAAATCATCGTCAGGGCCACGAGTAATATCAGCGTCCTCCCAATACCGTTTGTAGAGCACGTAAGGTATAGTCGTCACCTGAGAACCGGTGTCCAGCAAAGCATTCAAGGGGATTCCATCAATCACTACAGGGAGAACTGGTCGTCCTCCAATATACTTGGTTCTCCAATGCCGCGGGCCTGACCGTCCTACTCCTGGGGGTTGGCCCTTTGCCCCAGGGGTTGCTCGTTTAAAGGACAGTACCTTGCAAGATGGCCCACCTGGTGACAGCGGCGGCAGATGGGTCGTCCATCCGGGTGGAAGCGATCGTCGGGCCGGCTCCTAGTCGGCGGAGTCCTCCTCTGTCGCATCCAAGGGACATCCTCCGGACTGGAAGCCAACTGGATCTTCTCTTTGGGGGCCTCCTGTAGGGACTGCACCGTCCGGGCCAGGGCAGCAACGCTCTTGGTTAGCTCTTGCATTTGGAGACGGAGTCCTGCAGGGGAGTCGTCCTCGAAGCTCTGGGCGTCGGCCTCCGCGGCAACTGGGGTATCCGATGCCACCTCCTGGTGGTATGTGAGAGCGGGGCGCCTGGGTGGTATTGCGCGGCTGGGCTGTCGCTCCTGCAATGCCTGGATAGCTTTATCTTTAAACTGCGCAAAAGTCAGGTCTGGATTTTGCATGGCCAGGAAGTGCAATTGGCTCCGCTGGTGACTGCACAGGAGCCCCTCAATGAACCGCTCCTTCAGGATTTTATCCTCATCCTGCATGCTGCCGGGGTCACTCTGCTTAATGGCCCGCATCGCTTCCTGGAGATTAAGGGCATAGTCCCGTAAGCTATCCTGTGACCTTTGTTTGCATCCATAAAAAGTCAGTTTAATTTCTGTAGCAGTGCGAGTATCAAAGGTGGCTTTAAGCTTGGCAAAAATCTGTTGTGCAGTTCCTTTATCCTCAGCGGGCCAGGATTTCAATTCTCTCAGAGCCGCCCCAAAGAGTTGGCCGGTTATCATATGGACCTTCTGAGGCTCGGTTAGGGGATACAACTCGAGCAGGCTGCAGAGCCCTTCCTTAAAGTCAGTGAACGTATGCGCCTCCCCAGAGTATCGTGGGAGCCAGGCCGCTCCGGGCAGGTAGGGCATGGAGAAGGGCATTATGGCTTTTGCATTAGCGGCAGTGTCCGACTGGCTGATGGGGGCAGCGGGTTCTGCGGCAGCCAGTGGTGGTATTAGGGCCACGGCTTCGCCCGCTGCGGGGACCGGAGCTGCCCCTGCGTCCGCGGCTGCGACCGCCACCTCCTCTCCTCCCGACTCGGACATGGCCGTCCCTTCCTCCCACTAACCTGCTGGAGGTCGGAGTTCCTCTTCCGGGATTGGCGTCTCACCGCGCTTTCCGTCCCGCGCTTCTTTTGGCTGATCCCGCCCACGTAGCTAAGGCTCCTCCCTCCGCGCGCGGCAATGGCGAATTTTGGCGGTAACTTTCCGCGGCAAGCAGTAGCACACAGTTCTCTCAATAAAGTACAGTCCAAGCACAACAAATCACAGTTCCAAGGCACACATGACCTGATTCCTCAGGCTTAAGTAGATCCTGTTCGTGACGCCAAGTTGAAGCGCCCCCACACCGCCGCAGGGCCTAGGGGTACCCGGAGCCGGGCCTCTGGGTCTCAGTCCTGGGGTTGTCACGGTGGCTAGACCCGGTCCGTGGCCCTGTCTGTCAGTGGGGGACGTCCGGTAGAATAAGTGATGTTGTAACGGTGGTGTAGTTGTGGGGTGCAGGTCGCGGTAAATAACGAGGACACCAGATTGCAGTCTCTTTACCTCTTTACTGAAGATGTGGGAGACCTCAGTCCAGAGCGCTGTTAACTGGGTTTTCAGAGACCGGCCGGTCCAACGACACATCAGGAGCTCTCTTTACAGGTGGGAATCAGTATCTACCTTCTAGCGCTGTGTGTTGTAGTTCTTCCCTGCTGAGCTCCCGGGATAGTCCTCACAACTGTTTCTTTCTGTCTCTACTGTTCTTTTTCCGTCCCCCAGGTGATATGGTAGGACGCACCCGTATGACGGGGTAGGCCTGGAGTTCTTCCGGGACTCTAGAGTCACCCCTCTCCCGCAGCTGCCTCCGTTGTCTGCTTAGGTGTTAAGTGAGACAGCCAACCTGTAGTTAGCTGTCCTGCCGTGGTTTGCAATGTACTTAAAGTCTCTTACTTGCTCGGCGTTCCGGCCACCGACTGTTGCGCCTCAGAAGGATGTTGCCTCGGTCTAACAGCAAGACCCCTTCTGGTATTTCTCTTTTTCTGTATTCCCGTTGTTTACTGGTTAGTTCTGCTCTGAGGAGTCTGCCAGGATCCCATCCCTGACAGGTCCTCTCACTAGCTCTTCCCAGCTACTTCTCCCTGTCTTCCTGTCCAACCCCCAGTTTTTACCAGAGTTGTGAGGAGTGGCCTACTAGATAGGACCACCCCCCCTGGTGGCCGGAGTGTGAAGTGTGGTGTGAGTGTACCTGATCAGAGAAACTCCTTAGTGCAATCAGACGTACCATAGCTCCCCGTAGTGGCGGAGCCACAGTACTGCAACAACCAGGACTCTGGGGTGCTGCATGCATAACCAAAAAAGACTTACATAGCAAATAGATCAATGGCTGCACTCAACTGTGCTAAAGCAAGGAAATGTGCGATACATGAAATGTGAATAGCATAATGGCTTGTGAAATCTATGAAAAAAACACATGAGATGCTTAGCACAAGATTTGGCCAAAAAATGTGAGCCCATCCACCAAACGTCAACGTAATCTCAGATCGGATGGGTCCCTGACCTGACTGCCTAGTGTGAACACTTACCTCTGGCTAATAACATGGTAAAGCCTGCATTTATTGGAAGGTTGGAACCAACTGTGTTTGGATGTAATTAAAATCACAGCATGATGAAGGGCGGGGCATTCAAGTCAGAAAAATAGTACATAATAAATATTGGTAAACTGACTGAACAGCAATCTAGTCTGAACTGGTGCATAACCAAAAAAGACTTACATAGCAAATAGATCAATGGCTGCACTCAACTGTACTAAAGCAAGCAAATGTGCGATACATGAAATGTGAATAGCATAATGGCTTGTGAAACCAGATTGCATTCGGACCAATGTTATTCATTGTGTGCTCATCTGCGTTTTTTTTTCCAGCTAGGATTGGATCACAATCAGACTGGAAAAAACTTACAGCATGCTGCGATTGTAATCGGAAATTGGATCGCATCGCGAAATAGAATCCTTTGGGTGCGGGAAAAAGATCCCACAGCATTCAGACCATGCCAGTGCTGTCCGATTTTTACACACCAATCTCCTTGGAAAAGCCGGCAATTCACATGCCGCATACAGTGAAATCACAGCCTGACTGGTTAGAATAGAATAGATAGAATAGATATATACACATAGAATACATAAATATATAGATGTCAGTGATACACATATATATATATATATATATATATATATATATATATATATTAATATTACATAGATAGTTAGAAGAAAAGCCGTCAATGTAAAATCACAGCAGGAGCAGACAGGATAGAAAAGATGGATTACACACAGTAAATACACATAGAATAGATAGATATACAGATGTCAGTGACAAATACAATTAGTGCAGTGTGTGTGCAGCTTACTGTACATGTATTTAATTATTAAAAGATTATTGTTCTAAAAAAAGTGTTGTGGGCTCCCACATAATTTTCTTACCCAGCAGAGGGAAAGCTGACAGCTGGGGGCAGATATTTATAGCCTGGGAAGGGGGTAATACCCATGGAGCTTCCCAGGCTATTAATATCAGCTCACAGCCATGCACTTAGCCTTTACTGCTATTAAAATGGGGGACCCCCTTAAAAAAGACATAGGTCACCCTATAATTAATAACCAGTAAAGGCTATGCAGACAGCTGTGGGCTGATATTAATAGCCTAGGAAGGGGCCATGGATACTGCCCCCAAGCTAAAAACATCAGATCTCAGGCGCCCCAGAAAAGGCACATCTCTAAGATGTGCCAATTCTGACACTTAGCCTTGCTCTTCCCACTTGCCCTGTAGCGGTGGCAAGTGGAGTGATAGTGGGGGTTGATGTCACCTTTGTATTGGCAGGTGACATTAAGCCCCGAGTTAGTAATGAAGAGGCATCAATAAGACGCCCCCATTAATATCCCCATAGTCACATTGTATGAAAACACAGACACCCAGAAGAAAGTCCTTTAATTGAAAGAATGACACAGACTCCTTTAATAAGTCTTAATTAAAACAAAATTACAGCCTCGCCCATTCCACCAACGCCATTGTCATCTGCAAAACAGTTAAAAATAAAAAACAATAATATTCCTCACCTTTCTGCATTCAGATGTATATCGGATGCTAGGTGTGAAAAACATATTGTACTTGCATGAAAAACGTATGACACTCGCACAACACTTGCATAACACTCGTCTGACTTTGCAGGAACAAAATCGGACCGATTTTAAAATCACTAGTGTGACTCCAGCCTACGTGACAAATCGTTAGAATTAGGGTTTCTTCACCTACATGATGCTGCTCTCAGAGTAGGTGGCAAAAACCTTGCGACCGATTCCCTTTAAGCAATAATGTGACTATGTTGTGGGAATACTTATAACCTGCAAATAACAAAACTATTTAAAAAATACATGTATATGTGTAATAATTATAGGGGATAACTCAGGAGACTCTTTGTGTGGAACAAGACAACTACAGGACACAGTTTTATAAGTGGTAAAGTCTATATTATCACACAGTGATTCAAACAGGTGCAGAGAGAAACTCAAGTCCACAACACTTGGTGCAAATAATAAACGCAGCTTAGCAGTCTATAGGAAACTTCAGAGGAAAATGCAATCAAGCAGAAAGTCTATGAAGCACAATTATTTTTGAGGATACTTGACACGAATAAATCCTTGTCTTAGTCCAGGCACAGATAGATATGCTTATAAGGCAGTTCAAATCATATCTTAGCTCAACCAGGGAGGCCTGGTTAATAGTCTCAGGTTATTGCAAAGCAGAAACAGCTTACATGTCCAGCAAATGCAGATGGAAGTAAACACGAACAGCAGATGAAGGAGGATTACTGGAAACTTGTGTATGCAGCAGGAACTCAGAGCTGAGTAGCAGGATCACCACACAGGTTCACAGGAGCAGGTGTATAGCCAGGGAGTAATCAGAGGTCAGGAGCTGGATGCAAGGCAGAATACTCTAGCACAGACTGAAGGCTGGGGTGGAGTTTTATAGCAGGAAGACACAGTGCACATGAGACCAAAGACGCCATCTTGGAAAAGGGCAGTAATGCACAAAAGGTAAAAATTGTTCAGAGTCCTGACATTACTCCCTCCTTAGAAGCGGCCTCAGGACGATCCTGGACCTGGTTTCTCAGGGAATCTCTGATGAAAACGAGAAATCTTCTGTTTGGCATTGATGTTTTCCACAGGTTCCCAAGAGTCTTCCTCAGGGGGATATCCCTGCCATCTTATCAGATATTGGAGCCGATTCCTGCGAATCCTAGAATCAATAATTTCCTCCACCATGAATTGTTCTTGCCCATCAATCACCACAGGCTGCGGAGGTGGCACAACACGTCCCTGGAAGGTATTAGGAGATACAGGCTTTAGTAAAGATTAGTGTTGAGCGATACCTTCCGATATGCAAAGGTATCGGTATCGGATTGGATCGGTCGATACCCAAAAAATATCGGATATCGCCGATACCGATACCCGATACCAATGCATATCAATGGGACACAAAATATCGGAATGGTTCCCAGGGTCTGAAGGAGAGGAAACTCTCCTTCAGGCCCTGGGATCCATATTCATGTATAAAATAAAGAATAAAAATAAAAAATATTGATATACTCACCCCTCGGACGGCCCCTGGCTCTCACCGGTCCAAGCATCTGCCTCCTTTCCTAAGAATGCAGAGTGAAGGACCTTTGATGACGTCGCGGCTTGTGATTGGTCGCGTGGCCGCTCATGTGACCACTCACGCGACCAATCACAAGCCGTGACGTCATCGCAGGTCCTACACTCACTGCATTCTTAGGAACGGAGGCTGCCGGTTACATCGTTAAGGTCCAGGGTCCGCCGGAGGGGTGAGTATATCCATATTTTTTTTTTTTATTCTTTATTTTTTACATGAATATGGATCCCAGGGCCTGAAGGAGAGTCTCCTCTCCTCCAGACCCTGGGAACCATACACTGGGAAATTCCGATTCCGATTTCCGATATCACAAATATATCGGAACTCGGTATCGGAATTCTGATACAGCAAATATCGGCCGATACCCGATACTTGCGGTATCGGAATGCTCAACACTAGTAAAGATACATGAAAAACTGGGTGTACCATCATTGTCCTAGGCAGCTTCAGCCGGCAGGCCACAGAGCTCACAATACCGTTGATCTTGAAAGGGCCAATTAATTTCTGTCCAAGTTTTTGTGAAGGAACATTTAACTTCAGATTCTTAGTTGCTAACCACACGGAATCTCCTACCTTGCACATGGGTGCAGATTTACGAAATCTATCAGCCGATCTCTTATAACGTTCTTGAGCTGTGGGATTTCTTCAGAACCTCCAGATTCTGTCTCATCGCAGTCAGCCTTTCCTCCACTGCCGGAACCGGAGAATTAATTGGAGACCTAGGTAAAATACACGGATGATAACCCAGATTGGCAAAGAAAGGAGTAAATTTAGTGGAGGCGCTCTGAGAATTATTATATGAAATTCGGCTAACGGCAACAACTCCAACCAATCATCCTGGAGATGGCTGACATAACATCTTAGATACTGTTCCAGCATCTGGTTGGTACGCTCAGTCTGACCATTTGTCTGGGGATGGTAAGCAGAAGAGAGACAGACATTAATATTGAGTGCAGAGCAAAACCCCTTCCAGAATCTTGAAGTGAACTGTACTCCATGGTCAGAGATGATCTCATCCGGCACCCCGTGCAACGGAAAGACATTCTGCATAACCAAGTTCACTGTATCTTTAGCTGAGGGGAGGCCGGTGCACGGAACAAAATGAGCAGCTTTAGTCAGGCGATCAACTACCACCATGATTGTATTCATGCCCCCCGATGTAGGCAGCTCCACAATAAAGTCCATTGATATAGACCCCCAAGGGCGGGACGGAACAGGTAATGGTTGTAGAAGGCCTGTAGGTGCCACATGAGGAGTCTTGTAACGGGCACATACCTCGCAAGAGAGAACATAGTCCTTGGTATCCTTCAGGCAAGTTGGCCACCAGAAGAATTGGCTCAGGAACTCTTGTGACTTCTGTACCCCCCTGTGACCAGCCAACTTGGAGTCATGTACCAACTTGAGGATCTGCAGACGGACGACCTCCGGGACGTAGATAAGTCGATCTCTGAACCACATGCCACCCTTAAAGACAAGATTAATATCCACAGGTGGGTTGGCCAGAAATACATCACCGTCATAGGCCTCCCTGCACTTCTTCCACAAGTCCTGATTGTGGATAAATCCGATGAAATTGGCATCAGATAGAATGGTCTTGGACGGGGCTCCAGGTACAGAATCCGCAGCATGGATTCGGGATAAAACATCAGCCTTCCCATTACGAGAACCTGGACGGTATGAGATAACAAAGTTAAATTGATTTAAAAATAAGTTCCAACGAGCCTGACGAGGAGAAAGACATCTAGCGGATCTAAGGAACTCTAGATTGCGATGGTCAGTTAGCACTATGATCTGTTGTGCAGCTCCTTGCAGATGATGCCTCTATTCTTTGAAAGCCGCAATAATAGCCAGCAATTCCTTGTCTCCCACGCTGTAATTCTTCTCTGCTGAGGTTAGTCTACGGGAAAAGAAAGCACAAGGATGTAGCAGACCCTTCTCTCCAGTTCTTTGGGAGAGAATAGCCCCCAAAGCATTATCAGAAGCGTCCACCTCCACAATGAAAGGAAATGTTGAATCTGGGTGTATCAACAGCAGTGCTGATGTGAAACAGATCTTAAGCCAATCAAAAGCTTCTTGAGCCTGTGATGACCACTTAAAGGGCTTTTCCTTCTTTGTCAAGGAAGTAATGGGACGGACAACATCAGAAAAATTTCGAATGAAGCGTCTGTAGAAATTTGCAAAACCAATAAAACGTTGGACCTCCTTAACGTTCTTGGGTACCGGCCAGTCAAGGATAGCCTGAATCTTACCAGATTCCATGTTCAGCCCCTGGGGAGAGATGATATAACCTAAGAACTGTATCTCAGAACAATGGAACTCGCATTTCTCTGGCTTAATATACAGATGGTTCTCTTTCAGACGTCTTAACACAGTTTTGACATGTTCTTCATGTTCCTGTAGAGAGTCAGAAAAGATTAGTATATCGTCCAAATAGATCACTACAAACTGGTCCAACAAATCTCTGAAAATGTCATTAGCAAGGTGTTGAAATGTTGCAGGGGTGTTACAAAGCCCGAAGGGCATCACAAGAGATTCAAAGTGTCCATACCGGCATCTGAATGCTGTCTTCCACTCATCCCCTGGACGAATACGCACCAAATTATAAGCCCCACGAAGATCCAGTTTAGAGAACACCTTAGCATGGCGGACTCTTTCCAGTAATTCGGGAATCAGAGGCAAAGGGTAACGGTTTCGTACAGTTACCTTATTGAGTTCTCAATAGTCAACACAGGGTCTCAGGGTCCTATCCTTCTTTACAAAAAAGATAGGTGCCCCTGCTGGTGAGGAAGAAGGACGTATGGAGCTTTTGGCCAGATTTTCATCAATATACTCTTTTAAGGCTTGAAGCTCAGGTGCCGCCAAAGGGTATATGTTACTAAAAGGAATGGCTGCCCCGGGAACCAGCTCAATGGGACAGTCATAATGCCTGTGTGGAGGAAGCTGATCTGCATTCTTCTTGTCACAGATGTCAGAGAACTCTTTATATGCTGGAGGTAAAGAAAATACCTGTACATGTGGTCCCGTAGCCGTGGACTCAGGGACAGCTTCTGTTAATGCTGAGTTGCTCCTTGTTGGAAAGATAATCTTCTTGGACTCCCAGTTGATAATTGGGTTCTGAGAACGCAACCAAGGAATGCCTAAAATCACAGGAAAATGAGGAGAAGAAATTAGCAAGAAAGAAAGTTGCTCCTGATGATTAGGCTCCAACAAAATTTCAAGGGGTACGGTCTCCTGATCCACAGGCCCAGAGATTAAAGGTGACCCATCCACTGTTTCCATGGTAATTGGAGAGGCTCTTTGCTGAATTTTAATACCATGTTCCTCGGCAAATGCGATATCCATGAAATTGCCACCTGCACCAGAGTCAATCATAGCTGAACTGGAAATCCACTGTCCTGAACACAGGATCTTAATAGGGAGAGAACTGTGAGAGTTCTTTTCCTTAAGCTCCTTGGGGGGTGAAGTCATAGAAAGTGAATGGAATACAGCATTTAAAGGCAGGCTACATTCAGAGATGTCAGATTCATCATCACAGTTGTCATACTCCCCTATTGCTGCTAGCACCTTGTTAGGCCGTCTAGGACACTTAGGACAATTGATCAAGAAGTGGTCAGACTGGCCGCAGTAGAAACATAGACTTTCACGAAGGCGATGCTCCCGGCGCTCATTGATCTCGCGCCTCTGAACGGAATCAATTTGCATGGGCACCTCCTCCACCTCCCGAGAGGTTTTACCTGCAGGCTCTTTGGAAGGAAGGGAAAAGTTAGAAACACGGTTATATGCAGCAAATTTCTCCTGCCTACGCTCAGTAAGGCGAATGTCTATGCGCACACAATGCTGTATAAATGTCTCTAGCTCTTGTGGTGACTCAGAGTGGGCTAGTTCATCTTTTACAATACTAGACAGACCCCTTTTAAAAATAGGCAATTGTGCATAACTGTCCCAATTGGTATCTACCACCAATCTCCTGAATTCAGTGGCATACTCAATAACAGAACGTTTAGCCTGGCGTACAGACAGCAAAGTAGATTCAGCAGTTGCACGGCGATTAGGGTCATCAAACATTAATGCCATAGCGGCCAAGAAATCATCCAAGTCATTTAACCGTGGGTCACGAGACTCAATCATCGGATTCGCCCAGGCGAGCCCTCGTGAGGTCAGTAGCATTATTACACACAATACTTTGGATCTATCAGTAGGAAAACGGTCAGCATGCACATCAAAATATAGCATACATTGATTCACAAAGCCATGAAATTTGTCGCGATCACCATTAAGTCTGAATGGGGGCAACTTAGGTGGGCCAGCTGGTGGCGGTTGCCCAGAGGGTAAAGTCACTTGTGCAGCTATTTGCGTGCTTATGTCCTGAAAAGCCCGTCCATACTGGGACTCTATGCCAGCAAGTTTGTTTTCCTGGGCTGCCATACGGGTGCTTAAGTCCTGCAAAGTTTGGCCAAACACTTGTTGATTGTGTTCAAAGCTTCCAAACTTCTTTTGCAGACCTTCCACATCTTTCTGCAGTGATCTAATTATGGAAAACACCTGCTCTAATTTGCTTTCTGCAGTCACTGTTCCAGCAGTCTCCTTTTTTTTTTAGGCTAGAGTATCTTGTAATAATTATAGGGGATAACTCAGGAGACTCTTTGCGTGGAACAAGACAACTACAGGACACGGTTTTATAAGTGGTAATGTCTATATTATCACACGGTGATTCAAACAGGTGCAGAGAGAAACTCAAGTTTCAAGTTTTGGGAACCGGTGCTCAGGAAGGATATAATGGAACTAGAGAGAGTACAAAGGAGGGCAACAAAATTAATAAAGGGGATGGGAGAACTACAATACCCAGATAGATTAGCGAAATTAGGATTATTTAGTCTAGAAAAAAGACGACTGAGGGGCGATCTAATAACCATGTATAAGTATATAAGGGGACAATACAAATATCTTGCTGAGGATCTGTTTATACCAAGGAAGGTGACGGGCACAAGGGGGCATTCTTTGCGTCTGGAGGAGAGAAGGTTTTTCCACCAACATAGAAGAGGATTCTTTACTGTTAGGGCAGTGAGAATCTGGAATTGCTTGCCTGAGGAGGTGGTGATGGCGAACTCAGTCGAGGGGTTCAAGAGAGGCCTGGATGTCTTCCTGGAGCAGAACAATATTGTATCATACAATTATTAGGTTCTGTAGAAGGACGTAGATCTGGGGATTTATTATGATGGAATATAGGCTGAACTGGATGGACAAATGTCTTTTTTCGGCCTTACTAACTATGTTACTATGTTACTATGTTACTAAGTCCACAACACTTGGTGCAAATAATAAACGCAGCTTAGCAGTCTATAGGAAACTTCAGAGGAAAATGCAATCAAGCAGAAAGTCTATGAAGCACAATTATTCTTGAGGATACTTGACACGAATAAATCCTTGTCTTAGTCCAGGCACAGATAGATATGCTTATTAGGCAGTTCAAATCATATCTTAGCTCAACCAGGGAGGCCTGGTTAATAGTCTCAGGTTATTGCAAAGGAGAAACAGCTTACATGTCCAGCAAATGCAGATGGAAGTAAACACGAACAGCAGATGAAGGAGGATTACTGGAAACTTGTGTATGCAGCAGGAACTCAGAGCTGAGTAGCAGGATCACCACACAGGTTCACAGGAGCAGGTGTATAGCCAGGGAGTAATGAGAGGTCAGGAGCTGGATGGAAGCAGAATACTCTAGCACAGACTGAAGGCTGGGGTGGAGTTTTATAGCAGGAAGACACAGTGCACATGAGACCAAAGACGCCATCTTGGAAAAGGGCAGTAATGCACAAAAGGTAAAAAATGTTCAGAGTCCTGACAATATGTGTCATGCTGCTGCAGTGCAGTATAGCGCAGCCTCCACCAGGGGGGAGCTTGAGAGGGAAGTGAGACTGCAGACACAGAGCAGCAGCACAGATGCCACCAAGTGGCGAGAGAGTGGTCAGACAAGCTGAGTTAAAAAACCGTTAGAAAGAAAAGTAACTAAGGGATCAGCAGTACACGTGGTCAAGAACAAGCCAGGACGTTCAGCAACGGTCAGAATTGGATAAGACAAAGACAGAAGACAGAGGAGATGTCAGGACTCTGAACATTTTTTATTACTTTTTTTGCATTACTGCCCTTTTCCAAGATGGCGTCTTTGGTCTCATGTGCACTGTGTCTTCCTGTTATAAAACTCCACCCCAGCCTTCAGTCTGTGCTAGAGTATTCTGCCTTGCATCCAGCTCCTGACCTCTGGTGACTCCCTGGCTATATACCTGCTCCTGTGAACCTGTGGGGTTATCCTGATACTCTTCCCTGAGTTTCTGCTGCCCACACCAGTTCCAGTAATCCTCCTTCATCTGCTGCTCGTGTTTGCTTCTATCTGCATTTGCTGGACATGTAAACTGTTTCTGCTCTGCAAGAACCTGAGACTATTACCCAGACCTCCCTGGTTGATCTAATCTATTATTTGAACTGCCTTATAAGCATATCTATCTGTGTTTTGGACTAAGCAAGGACTTATTCGTGTCAAATATCCTCAAGAATTATTGTGCTTCATAGACTTTCTGCGTAATTGCATTTTCCTCTGAAGTATCCTATAGACTGCTGAGCTGCATTTGATATTTGCACCAAGTGTTGTGGACTTGAGTTTCTCTCTGCACCTGTTTGAATCACTGTGTGATAATATAGACTTTACCACTTATAAAACTGTGTCCTGTAGTTGTCTTGTTCCACGCAAAGAGTCTCCTGAGTTATCCCCTATAATTATTACAGGATACTCTAGCCTAAAAAAAAAAAAAGGAGACTGCTGGAACAATGACTGCAGAAAGCAGACTAGAGCAAGTGTTTTCCATAACTAGATCACTGCAGAAAGATGTGGAAGGTCTGCAAAAGAAGTTTGGAAGCTTTGACCTCAATCAACAAGTGTTTTGACAGACTTTGCAGGACTTGAGCATCCGCATGGCAGCCCAGGAAAACAAACTTGCTGGCATAGAGTCCCAGTATGGACGGGCTTTTCAGGACATAAGCACGCAAATAGCTGCACAAGCGTCTTTTCCCTCTGGGCAACCGCCACCAGCTAGCCCACCTAAGTTGCCCCCATTCAGATTTAATGGTGATCGTGACAAATTTCGCGGCTTTGTGAATCAATGTATGCTATATTTTGATGTGCATGCTGACCATTTTCCTAATGATAGATCCAAAGTATTGTGTGTAATAATGCTGCTGACCACACGAGCGCTCGCCTGGGCGAATCCGATGATTGAGTCTCGTGACCCACGGTTAATTAACTTGGATGATTTATTGGCCGCTATGGCTTTAATGTTTGATGATCCTAATCGCCGTGCAACCGCTGAATCTGCTTTATTGTCTTTACGCCAGGCAAAACGTTCTGTTATTGAGTATGCTACTGAATTCAGGAGATTAGCGGTATATACCAATTGGGACAGTTATGCACAATTGCCTATTTTTAAAAGGGGTCTGTCTAGTATTGTAAAAGATGAACTAGCTCGCTCTGAGTCACCACAAGAGCTAGAGACATTTATACAGCATTGTGTGTGCATTGACATTCGCCTTACTGAGCGTAGGCAGGAGAAGTTTGCTGCATATAACCGTATTTTTAACTTTTCCCTTCCTTCCAAAGAGCCTGCAGGTAAAACCTCTCGGGAGGTGGAGGAGGTGCCCATGCAAATTGATTCCGTTCAGAGGCGCGAGATCAATGAGCGCTGGGAGCATCGCCTTCGTGAAAGTCTATGCTTCTACTGCGGCCAGTCTGACCACTTCTTGATCAATTGTCCTAAGTGTCCTAGATGGCCTAACAAGGTGCTAGCAGCAGTAGGGGAGTATGACAACTGTGATGATGAATCTGACATCTCGGAATGTAGCCTGCCTTTAAACACTGTATTCCATTCACTTTCTATGACTTCACCCCCCAAGGAGCTTTAGGAAAAGAACTCTCACTGTTCTCTCCCTATTAAGATCCTGTGTTCAGGACAGTGGATTTCCAGTTCAGCTATGATTGACTCTGGTGCAGGTGGCAATTTCATGGATATCGCATTTGCCAAGGAACATGGTATTGAAATTCAGCAAAGAGCCTCTCCAATTACCATGGAAACAGTGGATGGGTCACCTTTAATCTCTGGGCCTGTGGATCAGGAGACCGTACCCCTTGAAATTTTGTTGGAGCCTAATCATCAGGAGCAACTTTCTTTCTTGCTAATTTCTTCTCCTCATTTTCCTGTGATTTTAGGCATTTCTTGGTTGCGTTCTCAGAACCCAATTATCAACTGGGAGAGCAAGGAGATTATCTTTCCAACAAGGAGCAACTCGGCGTTAACAGAAGCTGTCCCTGAGTCCACGGCTATGGAACCACATGTACAGGTATTTTCTTTACCTCCAGCATATAAAGAGTTCTCTGACATCTGTGACAGGAAGAATGCAGATCAGCTTCCTCCACACAGGCATTATGACTGTCCCATTGAGTTGCTTCCTGGGGCAGCTATTCCTTTTGGTAACGTATACCCTTTGGCGGCACCTGAGCTTCAAGCCTTAAAAGAGTATATTGATAAAAATCTGGCCAAAGGCTTCATATGTCCTTCTTCCTCACCAGCAGGGGCACCTATCTTTTTTGTAAAGTAGAAGGATGGGACCCTGAGACCCTGTGTTGACTCTCGGGAACTCAATAAGGTAACCGTACAAAACCGTTACCCTTTGCCTCTGATTCCCGAATTACTGGAAAGAGTCCGCCATGCTAAGGTGTTCTCTAAACTGGATCTTCGTGGGGCTTATAATTTGGTGCGTATTCGTCCAGGGGATGAGTGGAAGACAGCATTCAGATGCCGGTATGGACACTTTGAATCTCTTGTGATGCCCTTCGGGCTTTGTAACGCCCCTGCAACGTTTCAACACCTTGCTAATGACATTTTCAGAGATTTGTTGGACCAGTTTGTAGTGATCTATTTGGACGATATACTAATCTTTTCTGACTCTCTACAGGAACATGAAGAACATGTCAAAACTGTTTTAAGACGTCTGAAAGAGAACCATCTGTATATTAAGCGGGAGAAATGGGAGTTCCATTGTTCTGAGATACAGTTCTTACGTTATATCATCTCTCCCCAGGGGCTGAACATGGAATCTGGTAAGATTCAGGCTATCCTTGACTGGCCGGTACCCAAGAACGTTAAAGAGGTCCAACGTTTTATTGGTTTTGCAAATTTCTACAGACGCTTCATTCGAAATTTTTCTTATATTGTCCGTCCCATTACTTCCTTGACAAAGAAGGAAAAGCCCTTTAAGTGGTCATCACAGGCTCAAGAAGCTTTTGATCGGCTTAAGATCTGTTTCACATCAGCACCCCTGTTGATACACCCAGATCCAACACTTTCTTTCATTGTGGAGGTGGACGCTTCTGATAATGCTTTGGGGGCTATTCTCTCCCAAAGAACTGGAGAGAAGGGTCTGCTACATCCTTGTGCTTTCTTTTCCCATAGACTAACCTCAGCAGAGAAGAATTACGACGTGGGAGACAAGGAATTGCTGGCTATTATTGCGGCTTTCAAAGGACTTATTTGTGTCAAGTATCCTCAAGAATAATTGTGTTTCATAGACTTTCTGCGTGATTGCATTTTCCTCTGAAGTTTCCTATAGACTGCTGAGCTGCATTTGATATTTGCACCAAGTGTTGTGGACTTGAGTTTCTCTCTGCACCTGTTTGAATCACCGTGTGATAATATAGACTTTACCACTTATAAAACTGTGTCCTGTAGTTGTCTTGTTCCACGCAAAGAGTCTCCTGAGTTATCCCCTATAATTATTACAGGAGAGTCCGAATACAAGCCAAGTCAAAAACCAAAGAATCAAACCAACAAACAGGGAAACACTGGGAAAAGGGCAGACATAGTGAGTCAACAGACACGGGGCAAGTCAGGCATCACAGCAGGACAGATCAAGAGCTACCAGAGTCAGGTTCACATGCCGAAGGCAGAACTATAGTTGACACTGCCAGCAGGATGCACTGGAGCTAAATAGCAAACCTGAACCCAGAATGAGGCAGAGCAAAGTTAACCCTTGACATGATCCACCTGGAAAAAGGGCAGACAGGATTAAACCCTGAAACGGATCATGACTATATGTATCTATTATAGGGATTTCACTCACTCAGGTGCGACGGCTGACACTTAGGAGGCAGGTTCCAACAAAAGTTCAAAGGTTTATTGCTCCATAAACCAACTATCATAAACAGAAAACAAATAGCCTTTAGCTCAGGCAAAGGAAAAAAACAAGTGTCCATTCCTTCAGGCTCAGTCCTCAAGCCTTAGCACACTCTGGAGGCTAGCACCTCCACACATATCTACTGTGTTAAGCATTAGCCTGTCTTATATAGAGCTAACCACACCCAGTAACCCATCACATGATTAGCCATGTGGTCTGACATCACCACAGGTCCTGAAACACATATATATACATGGTTATGTGCAACAAAGAAATACTCCGGGCTACATTACAGCAACAAGCCACCTATGCGACACATATCTCCCGTCGACTACACACCCTTTAGCCATGCTACATACCTCCCCCCTCTGCCTAAAGCCGTGGGGCTTGGCACTTTCCCCCACTAAACAAGGGATTTTTGATAGGGCATCTGCATTACCGTGCAGCTTTCCGGCCCTATGTTCCACATGGAAACTGAAGTCCTGCAGGGCTAAGAACCAATGGGTGACCCTAGCATTTCTACCTTTTGTTTCCCTCATCCATCTAAGTGGGGCATGGTCAGATATTAGTCTGAATTTACGACCCAGCAGATAGTACCGTAACGTGTCCACCGCCCACTTTATGGCCAAACACTCTTTTTCTACGACTGAGTAGTTCTTCTCAGATGAGGACAGCTTTCTACTCAGATAGAGAACAGGATGCTCCTCCCCATGAAGCTCTTGGGAAAGGACTGCTCCTACCCCAATATCTGAGGCATCTGTCTGAAGAATAAATTCTTTCTTGAAGTCCGGGGCCATCAGAACGGGCTGCTTACATAGAGCCCCTTTCAACTCTTGGAAGGCTGACTCTGTCTCTTTGGACCATTTAACCATCACCGATTTTGTCCCCTTTAGCAGGTCAGTCAGAGGCGCAGCCACTGTGGCGAAGTTCGGGATGAACCTCCTGTAATATCCGATGATTCCCAGAAAGGTTTTAACTTGCTTTTTGGAGAGTGGTTTCGGCCATGTTTGGATTGCCTCCACTTTCCTGATTTGGGGCTTTATTTCTCCACGACCCACTACATAGCCTAGGTATTTAGCTTCTTCCTTACCCAAGGCACACTTCTTCGGGTTTATTGTAAACCCCGCCTCTCTTAGAGCATCAAACACCGCTTGGACTTTCTCCAGATGACTCTCCCAGTCCGGGCTAAAGATGACGATATCATCTAGGTACGCAGCAGCGTAGGCCTTATGGGGTGCAAGGACTGTATCCATAGCCCTCTGGAAGGTCGCCGGAGCTCCCTGTAGGCCAAACGGCATCCGGACATACTGGAAGCATCCATCAGGTGTCGAAAAGGCCGTCTTCTCCTTGGCTTCCTGTGCCATGGGGATCTGCCAATATCCCTTTGTCAAATCTAAGGTGGATATATATCTGGTGTGCCCAAGCCTTTCAATTAGCTCATCAACGCGGGGCATGGGATAAGCGTCAAACTTGGAGACCCCATTCAACTTCCGATAGTCGTTGCAAAACCTCCACTCTCCATCAGGTTTTGGGACCAGGACAATTGGGCTCGACCAACCGCTCTTGGATTCCTCAATGACTCCAAGCTTCAACATACGCTCCACTTCCTTGGAGATAACTTCTCGACGAGCCTCAGGAATACGATAGGGCTTCACATTCACCCACACATGTGGCTCTGTTAGGACCTCGTGCTCTATGACCTTCGTGTGTCCTGGCAACTCTGAAAACAGGACCCTGTTTTTCTGCAGTAACTCCCGGCACTGCTGTTTCTGGGTCTTCGATAGTGTCTCCGCTATAGTAACCGCTCCAACCTCACCTTCTGGGTTGCTTAACAACAATGGAGTTACTGTCAGCTGTTATGACCCCAGTGGACAGGGTCTCAGAGGAACGTGTAAGTCTGCAAAATACAAAAATCCAGCTCATAGGGCTGTGGTAACTGGGTTGACCAAATAGCTACTCCTAACGCCAACACTAGAAGTAGCCGGGGATCATGCCTACGGTGATCGCTAGATGACTCGCGCCAGCCGGAGAATCTAACTACCCCTAGGAGAAGAACACAAAGACCTCTCTTGCCTCCAGAGAAAGGAACCCCAAAGCAAGATACAAGCCCCCCACAAATAATAACGGTGAGGTAAGAGGAAATGACAAACACAGAAATGAACCAGGTTCAGCAAAGAGAGGCCAGCTTACTAATAGCAGAATATAGCAAGATAACTTATCTGGTCAACAAAAACCCTATAAAAATCCACGCTGGAGATTCAAGAACCCCCGAACCGTCTAACGGTCCGGGGGGAGAACACCAGCCCCCTAGAGCTTCCAGCAAAGGTCAGGATACAGATAGGAACAAGCTGGACAAAAATACCAAACAAAACAAAAGCAAAAAGCAAGGAAGCAGACTTAGCTTGAAAAACAGGAACCAGGATCAGAGGACAAGAGCACAACAGATTAGCTCTGATTTCAACGATGCCAGGCATTGAACTGAAGGTCCAGGGAGCTTATATAGCAACGCCCCTGAACTAACGGCCCAGGTGAGGATATAGGAAAAGACAGACGCTCCAGAGTAAAATCACTAATGACCACTAGAGGGAGCAAAAAGCAAAATCACAACAGTACCCCCCCCTTAGTGAGGGGTCACCGAACCCTCACCACGACCACCAGGGCGATCAGGATGAGCGGCGTGAAAGGCACGAACTAAATCGGCCGCATGAACATCAGAGGCGACCACCCAGGAATTATCTTCCTGACCATAGCCCTTCCACTTGACCAGGTACTGAAGCCTCCGCCTGGAGAGACGAGAATCCAAGATCTTCTCCACCACGTACTCCAACTCGCCCTCAACCAACACCGGAGCAGGAGGCTCAGCAGAAGGAACCACAGGCACAACGTACCGCCGCAACAAGGACCTATGAAACACGTTGTGGATAGCAAACGACACAGGAAGATCCAGGCGAAAGGATACAGGATTAAGAATTTCCAATATCTTGTAAGGACCAATAAAACGAGGTTTAAATTTGGGAGAGGAAACCTTCATAGGAACAAAGCGGGAAGAAAGCCACACCAAATCCCCAACACGTAGTCGGGGACCCACACCGCGGCGGCGGTTGGCAAAGCGCTGAGCCCTCTCTTGTGACAACTTCAAGTTGTCCACCACAAGATTCCAGATCCGCTGCAACCTATCCACCACAGAATCCACCCCAGGGCAGTCAGAAGGTTCCACATGACCCGAAGAAAAACGAGGGTGGAAACCAGAGTTGCAGAAAAACGGCGAAACCAAGGTGGCGGAACTAGCCCGATTATTAAGGGCAAACTCAGCTAACGGCAAGAAGGTCACCCAATCGTCCTGATCAGCAGAGACAAAACACCTCAAATAAGCCTCGTCCTGGCCCTGAGACATAGCCAGCAAGGCTTTCTCTGCCTGAATCTCAAGATTGGGTTCCTCATAAAGTAAACCGAGCGCCAGAAAAAACGCATCAATATCAGCCAATGCCGGATCTCCTGGCGCCAACGAAAAAGCCCAATCCTGAGGGTCACCCCGTAAGAATGAAATAACAATTTTTACTTGATGAGCAGAGTCTCCAGACGAACAAGGTTTCAGGGACAAAAATAATTTACAATTATTCCTGAAATTCCTAAACTTAAATCGGTCTCCTGAAAACAGTTCAGGAATC
Organism: Ranitomeya variabilis; assembly: GCF_051348905.1. NCBI lineage: Eukaryota > Metazoa > Chordata > Amphibia > Anura > Dendrobatidae > Ranitomeya > Ranitomeya variabilis. The sequence goes on from NC_135232.1 coordinate 745,626,552, forward strand.
GGAATCTTGGGTTCAGACCTAGGATTTCTGGTAACATAATCTTGTATACCCTGCACACGAGCGGCAAGCTGGTCCACACTTGTAATCAAGGTCTGGACATTCATGTCTGCAGCAAGCTTAAGCCACTCTGAGGTAAAGGGGAAAAGAAAAAAAAAAATGAGAGAGGGAAAAAAAAACCTCAAAATTTTCTTTCTTATAATCCCACTTCTGCAATGCATTAAACATTTAATACTGGCCTGGCATACTGTTATGACCCCAGTGGACAGGGTCTCAGAGGAACGTGTAAGTCTGCAAAATACAAAAATCCAGCTCATAGGGCTGTGGTAACTGGGTTGACCAAATAGCTACTCCTAACGCCAACACTAGAAGTAGCCGGGGATCATGCCTACGGTGATCGCTAGATGACTCGCGCCAGCCGGAGAATCTAACTACCCCTAGGAGAAGAACACAAAGACCTCTCTTGCCTCCAGAGAAAGGGACCCCAAAGCAAGATACAAGCCCCCCACAAATAATAACGGTGAGGTAAGAGGAAATGACAAACACAGAAATGAACCAGGTTCAGCAAAGAGAGGCCAGCTTACTAATAGCAGAATATAGCAAGATAACTTATCTGGTCAACAAAAACCCTATAAAAATCCACGCTGGAGATTCAAGAACCCCCGAACCGTCTAACGGTCCGGGGGGAGAACACCAGCCCCCTAGAGCTTCCAGCAAAGGTCAGGATACAGATAGGAACAAGCTGGACAAAAATACCAAACAAAACAAAAGCAAAAAGCAAGGAAGCAGACTTAGCTTGAAAAACAGGAACCAGGATCAGAGGACAAGAGCACAACAGATTAGCTCTGATTTCAACGATGCCAGGCATTGAACTGAAGGTCCAGGGAGCTTATATAGCAACGCCCCTGAACTAACGGCCCAGGTGAGGATATAGGAAAAGACAGACGCTCCAGAGTAAAATCACTAATGACCACTAGAGGGAGCAAAAAGCAAAATCACAACAGTCAGCTCTCTATCTTGCCAATGCTTGATGAGGTTGACATGGTATACTTGGAATGGTTTCCCTCTTCCTGGTTGGTGAATTTTATAATTTACTTCACCAAGTTTCTCGACAACCTCATATGGCCCTTGCCATTTGGCCAAGAACTTGCTTTCCACCGTCGGAACTAACACAAGAACTCGGTCTCCCGGATTGAACTGCCTCACTCTTGCAGACCGGTTGTAGACTCTGGCCTGAGCTTCTTGTGCCTGGAGGAGGTGTTCTTTCATGATAGGCATCACCTTTGCAATCCTCTGCTGCATCAGGGCCACATGCTCAATGACGCTTCTGTGGGGCGTGACTTCGGCTTCCCAGGTTTCCTTGGCTATATCTGTTGTGAACTCCGTTTTCCCTCTTGTGGTCACAGATGGTATTGTGTGACTTTGGTTTGTTGGCTCCCCCTGGTGGTTTGGTTTATTATCCTGCGGGTCTGCTGGATCAGCTGCCTCGTTATTCACCAGGGAGGCTCCTATTTAGCTCTGCTTCACTTCCACTTGTTGCCGGCTGTCAATGTATTCAGTGCTATTCTGATTACTCCTGATTATCTCGTTTTCTGCCTCTTCAGGATAAGCTAAGTTCTGTTTGAATATTTTTTGCTCATCTGCCTGCAATATGATTTCTGTGTATGATGAGTCTAGTCCAGCTTGCTAACATGTGATTTCTTTTTGCTGGTAAGCTCTGAGGTACGGAGTTGCTTCCCCCGCACCGTTAGTTGGTGCGGGGGCTCGAGCAATCTCTGTGTGGATATTTTGAATAGGGTTTTTTATTGACCGCACAGTTTTCCTTCCTATTTTCTGCTATCTAGTATTAGCGGGCCTCATTTGCTAAATCTGATTTCATCTCTGCGTTTGTGCTTTCCCCTTAACTCACCGTTAATATTTGTGGGGGGCTATTCTATATCTTTGAGGTCATTCCACTGAGGCAAGTGAGGACTTACTTTCCCTCCAGGAATAGTCAGTTTCTCAGGCCGTGACGAGACGTCTAGGATTTTTAGGTAATGTTCCACGGCTGCCTATAGTTGTTTGCGGATAGGATCAGGTTGCGGTCAATCTAGTTACCACTTCCCCAGAGCTAGTAGTCTGTTCAGTTACTTAGCTAGTCCGACCTGCGATCCTTGCCACTAGGATCATAACATATATCCAGGAGTCCTCGCGGATGTCGGCCATATAGAAGCTCAAATGGTGAGAACCCTGTGGAGGACTGTGGAACTTCACGAATGGAAAACATCAGATAGGGTAAGAGACAATTCCAGTCTCTACCGTCTTTCTCTATAGCTTTTCTCAGCATGCTCTTCAGTGTCTTGTTAAATCTCTCAACAAGGCCATCTGACTGGGGATGGTACACCGAGGTCCTCAACTGGGATATTTTCAGGGCTTTGCATAACTCCCTCATCACCTTGCTCATGTAAGGTGTCCCCTGGTCAGTCAGGATCTCCTTCGGCAGACCTATCCGGGAAAAGACATGGACCAACTCGCGGGCTATACTCTTCGAGGAAGAATTTCTCAAGGGAATTGCCTCAGGATAGCGTGTGGCATAGTCCAGGATGACTAATATATACTGATGGCCCCGGGCTGATTTAACTAAGGGACCAACCAAGTCCATGGCAATTCTCTCGAACGGCACCTCAATAATGGGCAGTGGCACAAGGGGGTTCCGGAAATGAGGAGTGGGAGCAGTTAGCTGACATGTAGGGCAGGACCTGCAATAGTTCACTATTTCCCGGTGACACCCAGGCCAATAGAACCTCTGCACAACCCGTTCCTGCGTTTTTTCCACCCCTAGGTGTCCACCCAAGATGTGTGAATGGGCCATGTCCAACACCTTCCGTCTATATGGACCCGGCACTACCAACTGCTCTACCAACTCCTCACTTATTTTCATGACCCGGTACAACAACTCCCCACTCATCAGAAAATGGGGAAATCTTGTGTCTGCCCCCGGCTCCTGTACCACCCCGTCAATAACTGTGACATTATTAAAGGCTTCCCTCAGAGTGGGGTCCCTATGTTGGGCAGTCCCAAAATTTTCACCAGTTACCTCTAACTCCATAATGTCAGATGCAGGGGGCACTTCCTCCTCATCCCCAACCAGAACACAAAAAGGAAACCTGTCTGTCTCTGGGTGTGGAGACACCCTTCCAGGGTTCATTGGTTCCCTACTCTTGCTAGGGAGCTCAGAACCTTTTCCCCACAAATCCCAAAACAAACAGAAATCCCGGCCAATAATTATAGGGTGCAACAAGTCCTGCACGACGCCGACTATGTGGGACTCAGTGCCACATGCCATTTCAATGTCCACCCTGGCCAAAGGGTAGTCCTTTGCATCACCATGTATGCACCGCACTCCGACCTTCTTTCCCGGGAGCAGGTGGAGAGGAAAAGTGGCCCTCACCAGGGTCACTAGGCTCCCCGAGTCTAACAGTGCCGTGACTGCTTGACCGTTCACCTTTACGGGACACGCTTGAGGTCCCTCGTTGGGCGGAGAGTTCACACTGCAGGCTGAATATGCATAGTATGAACAACGGCGTCCCATGCTGCAGTCCATCTACTCAGTGGTCTGGGAACAACGGGCAGCTATATGTCCTGGCCCGTGGCACTTCCAACAAATAATATCACCCGTAGGGACCTTGGGCACCACCTGCCCCGCCCTTTGTGACCTTGGACGCCCCACCCCTTTTTGGGACTCAGCACCTTTCTGAGACCCCCAGTACGGCATGGGCTGCCTCCCGAAGGTGCCTTCCATCCCTTGGTATCTCTCGACCAGTCCGATCAGTTCGTCGGCATTCTGGGGATCACCCTGGGCAACCCAAGTCTGTATGGACCTCGGGAGGCAATGCACAAACCGATCCATCATCACCCGTTCTACCATCTGTGCAGGCGTAGAGGTCTCTGGCTGCAGCCATTTCTGGACCAGGTGCAACAGGTCAAACATTTGGGAGCGAGGCGGTTTATCCCGGTGATAGGCCCAGCAGTGAATTCGCTGTGCCCTAACAGTCAGTGTCACCCCCAAACTTGCACGTGCGAGAATCTCGGCTTTCAATTTGTGATACTCCTTGGCATCCTGCAAGGTTAAATCATAGTACGCCTTCTGAGGTTCTCCCGTCAGGTAAGGCGCCAATACCTCTGCCCACTGCTCTGGCGGAAGTTTCTCCCTCTCAGCGACCCTCTCAAACACTGTCAGGAAGGCCTCAACATCATCCCCGGGAGTCATTTTCTGCAATGCGCATCTTACCATCTTCCGGACGTGGGTGTCATCAGCCTGACCTGGGGTTGGGGTGCTCGTCTTGCCCTGGATGGCGGTTGCCAGAAGCTGCATCTGCTGCCGTTGTTCCTGCTGGCTCTGTTGTATCTGTTGCATCAACAGCCTGTTGGTCTCTTGCTGTACCTGCTGCCGTTGCTCCTGCTGTGATTGCAACTGGACCAAGTGTTTCAGCAGGTCCTCCATTTTCCCCGGCAATGCTTGCTGGCTTACAGCAGACTTGACCCAGGACATTCAAAAATAGACTTACGTCTCCACTGGGAACGCTGCCCGCACGTCTACCACCAATTGTAGGTATTTCACTCACTCAGGTGCGACGGCTGACACTTAGGAGGCAGGTTCCAACAAAAGTTCAAAGGTTTATTGCTCCATAAACCAACTATCATAAACAGAAAACAAATAGCCTTTAGCTCAGGCAAAGGAAAAAAACAAGTGCCCCTTCCTTCAGGCTCAGTCCTCAAGCCTTAGCACACTCTGGAGGCTAGCACCTCCACACATATCTACTGTGTTAAGCATTAGCCTGTCTTATATAGAGCTATCCACACCCAGTAACCCATCACATGATTAGCCATGTGGTCTGGCATCACCACAGGTCCTGAAACACATATATATACATGGTTATGTGCAACAAAGAAATACTCCGGGCTACATTACAGCAACAAGCCACCTATGCGACACATATCTCCCGTTGACTACACACTCTTTAGCCATGCTACACAATATATATATTTGTATATATATATATATATATATATATTATTTATATATACACATATACAGTTGTGCTCAAAAGTTTACTTACCTCAGCAGAATTTTTGCTTTCTTGGCCTTTTTTCAGAGAATATGAATGATAACACCAAAACTTTTTCTCCACTCATGGTTAGTGATTGGGTGAAGCCATTTATTGTCAAACTACTGTGTTTTCTATTTTTAAATCCTAATGACAACCCAAAACATCCAAATGACCCTGATCAAAAGTTTACATACCCTGGTGATTTTGGCCTGATATTATACACATAACTTGGCACAAAAGGGTTTCAATAACTACTAAAGGTAACATCCTCACCTGTGCCCTGTTTGCTTGTAATCAGTGTGTGTGCATAAAAGCTGAGTGAGTTTCTGGGATCCAGACAGACTCTTGCATCTTTCATTCAGCCACGGACGTTTCTGGATTGTGAGTCCTGGGAAAAGCAAAAGAATTGTCAATAGATCAACTGGAAAAGGTAGTTGAACTGTATAACACAGGAAAAGGATACAAAAAGATGTCCAAGGAATTGATAATGCCAGTCAGCAGCCTTCAAACTGTGATTAACAAACGGAAAATCAGGGGCTCTGTAAACCAAAACCATGGTCAGGTAGACCAACTAAAATTTCATCCACAACTGCCAGGAAAATTGTTTAAGATGAATAAGAATGTATAAGAAAAACTCACAAATAACATTAGCCGAAATACTGGACTCTCTAAAAACTGGTGGTGTGGCTGTTTCAAGATGCACAACAAGGAGGAACTTGAAGAAAAATGGGCTGCAAGGTCGATTCGCCAGAAGAAAGCCATTACTGTTCAAATGCTACAAAGTATCTTGCCTACAATATGCAAAACAGCACAGAGACAAGCCTCAAAACTTCTAGAACAATGTAATTTGGAGCAATGAGACCAAAATTGAACTTTTTGGCTACAACCATAAACGTTACATTTGGAGAGAGGTCAACAAGGCCTATGGTGAAAGGAACACCATTCCTACTGTAAAACACGGAGGTGGATCACTGATGTTTTGGGGATGTATGAGCTGCAAAGGCACAAGAAACTTGGACAAAGTTGAAGGAAAGATAAATGGAGCACATTATCAGCAAATACTGGAGCCAAATTTGCAATCATCAGCCCGGATGCTGCACATTGGACGTACTTGGACATTCCAACATGGCAACGATCCAAAACACAGGGCCCAGTCAACTTGTCATTAGCTACAGCAGATCAAAGTGGCCATCTCAGTCTTCAGACCTCAATGTCATTGAGCCACTGTCGGGAGATCTCAAGTGTGCAGTTCATGCTAGACAGCCCAGGAATTTACAGAAACTGAAGGCTTTTTACCAAGAAGAGTGAGCAGCTTTACCATCTGGGAAAATAAAGAACCTCATCAACAACAACCACAAAAGACTTCAAGCTGTCATTGATGTTAGAGGGGGAAATACACGGTATTAAGAAATGCGGTATGTCAACTTTTGATCAGGGTCATTTGGATGTTTTCGGTTGTCATTATCATTTAAAAAGAGAAAACACAGTAGTTTGACAATAAATGGCTTCACCCAACCACTAACCATGAGTGGAGAAATTTTTTTAGTGTTATCATTCATAGACTCTGAAAAAAGGCCAAGAAAGCAAAAATTCTGCCAGGGTATGTAAACTTTTGAGCACAACTGTATATATATATATATATATATATATATATATATATATATATATATATATATATATATATATATAGTGGCATGTAAAAGTTTGAGCACCCTTGGTTAAAATTACTGTTATTGTGCAGTTAAACAAGTTGAAGATGAAATTATCTCTAAAAAATGACACATTTCCTATGTAATTTAGGCTATATATATATATATATATATATATATATATATAGTCATCCTTTACATTTTAATAATTACAAAAAGGAAAATGGGCCAATGCAAAAGTGTAGTACCTAGTAGCACCCCCTTTTGCAAGTGTAACAGCTTGTAAACATTGTTTGTAGGCAGACGACAAGAGTCTTTCAATTCTTCTTTGAGGGATTTTCCTCCATTCTCCCTTGGAGAATTCCTCTGGTTCTGTGAGATTCCTGGGGCGTCTTGCATCTTCAGCTATTTTGATGTCTAGCCACAGATTTTCAATGATGTTCAGATGAGGAGACTGTGAGGACGATTGTAAAACCTTCAGCTTGTGCCTTTTGAGGTCATCTATTGTGGATTTTTTGTGTGCTTAGGATCATTATCCATTTGTAGAAGCCATCCTTTTTTCATCTTCAGCTTTTTTACAGATGGTGTTATGTATGCATCAAGAATTTGTTGAAATGTTATTGAATCCATTCTTCTCTCTACCTGTGAAATGTTACCTGTTATGACCCCAATGGCAGAGGGTCTCAGGAATAATGCTAAGTCAGTAAATGCAGAAAACCAGCTCATAGGGCAGTGGTAACTGGGCTGACCATATAACTAATCCTAGCACCACAAATACCAGCAGCCGGGGAACGTTCCTACGTTGATCCTAGACGTCTCGCGCCAGCCGGAGAGCTAACTACCCCTAGAAGGGAAAAGAAAGACCTTTCTTGCCTCCAGAGGAAATACCCCAAAAAGTTGGATAGAAGCCCCCCACAAATAATAACGGTGAGGTAAGAGGAAAAGACAAACATAAGAATGAGCTAGGAATTTAGCAAAGAGAGGCCCACTAGCTAATAGCCGAATATAGAAAGATAACTTATATGGTCAGCAAAAAATCCTATCAAAAAAATCCACACTGGAAATTCAAGAACCCCCGAACCGTCTAACGGCCCGGGGGGAGAACACCAGCCCCCTAGAGCTTCCAGCAAGGTCAGGAATCAATTAGTACAAGCTGGACAAAAATGATAGCAAACAAATAACCCAAAAAACAAAGAAGCAAGACTTAGCTTAATTTAACACGAACCAGGACCAGCAAACAGGAGCAAACAGAATGTGTCTCATAACACCGATGCCAGGCACTGGACTAAGGTTCCAGGAGGTTTATATAGCAACACCCCTGAAGTAACGACCCAGCTGGGTGCAGACAGAGGGAAGGAAATCCCAGAGTCATATCACTAGTAACCACTAGAGGGAGCCAAAAAAGTCTAATTCACAACAGTACCCCCCCCTTAAGGAGGGGTCACCGAACCCTCACCAAGACCACCAGGGCGATCAGGATGAGCAGCGTGAAAGGCACGAACCAAATCGGCCGCATGCACATCAGAGGCAACCACTTCCACTTGACCAAATACTGAAGCCTCCGCCTGGAGAGACGAGAATCCAAGATCTTCTCCACCATGTACTCCAACTCGCCCTCAACCAACACCGGAGCAGGAGGCTCAGCAGAAGGAACCACAGGCACAACGTAGCGTCGTAACAAAGACCTATGGAACACGTTGTGAATGGCAAACGAAACCGGAAGATCCAAGCGAAAGGACACAGGATTAAGGATTTCCAATATCTTGTAAGGACCGATGAAGCGAGGCTTAAATTTAGGAGAGGAGACCTTCATAGGAACAAATCGAGAAGACAGCCACACCAAATCCCCAACACGAAGTCGGGGACCCACACCGCGGCGGCGGTTGGCAAAACGCTGAGCCTTCTCCTGTGACAACTTCAAGTTGTCCACCACATGATTCCAGATCTGCTGCAACCTATCCACCACAGAATCTACTCCAGGACAGTCAGAAGGCTCCACATGTCCCGAGGAAAAACGAGGATGGAAACCAGAGTTGCAGAAAAATGGCGAAACCAAAGTAGCGGAACTAGCCCGATTATTTAGGGCAAACTCAGCCAACGGCAAGAAGGTCACCCAATCATCCTGATCTGCCGAAACAAAACACCTCAAGTAAGCTTCCAGAGTCTGATTAGTTCGCTCAGTTTGTCCATTAGTCTGAGGATGAAAGGCAGACGAGAACGATAAATCAATGCCCATCCTAGCACAAAAGGATCGCCAGAACCTGGAAACAAACTGGGATCCTCTGTCAGACACAATATTCTCAGGAATGCCGTGCAAACGAACCACATTCTGAAGGAACACAGGAACCAGATCGGAAGAGGAAGGCAGCTTAGGCAAAGGCACCAAATGGACCATTTTTGAAAAGCGATCACATACCACCCAGATGACAGACATACCCCGAGACACCGGGAGATCAGAAATGAAATCCATGGAAATATGTGTCCAAGGCCTCTTCGGGACAGGCAAGGGCAAGAGCAACCCGCTGGCACGGGAACAGCAAGGCTTATCTCGAGCACAAGTCCCACAGGACTGCACAAATGACCGTACATCTCGTGACAAGGAAGGCCACCAAAATGACCTAGCCACCAGATCTCTGGTGCCAAAAATTCCCGGATGACCTGCCAACACCGAGGAATGAACCTCGGAAATGACTCTGCTGGTCCACTTATCAGGAACAAACAGTCTGTCAGGTGGACAAGAGTCAGGTCTACCAGCTTGAAATCTCTGCAACACACGTCGCAAATCAGGAGAAATGGCTGACAAAATAACTCCTTCTTTAAGAATACCAACAGGTTCTGTGACTCCAGGAGAGTCAGGCACAAAGCTCCTTGAAAGAGCATCAGCTTTCACATTCTTTGAACCTGGTAAATACGAGACCACAAAGTCAAAACGGGAGAAAAACAATGACCAGCGGGCCTGTCTAGGATTCAAGCGTTTAGCAGACTCGAGATACATCAAATTTTTGTGATCAGTCAAGACCACCACACGATGCTTAGCACCCTCGAGCCAATGACGCCACTCCTCAAATGCCCACTTCATGGCCAGTAATTCCCGATTGCCCACATCATAATTCCGCTCAGCAGGCGAAAACTTCCTAGAGAAGAAAGCACATGGTCTCATTACCGAGCAACCAGGGCCTCTCTGAGACAAAACGGCCCCTGCCCCAATCTCAGAAGCATCCACCTCGACCTGAAAGGGAAGTGAGACATCAGGCTGGCACAAAACAGGCGCCGAAGTAAACCGGCGCTTCAACTCCTGGAACGCCTCCACGGCTGCAGGAGCCCAGTTAGCAACATCAGAACCTTTCTTGGTCATATCCGTCAAAGGTTTAACAACGCTAGAAAAATTAGCGATAAAACGACGGTAGAAGTTAGCAAAACCCAAGAACTTCTGAAGACTCTTAACTGACGTGGGTTGAGTCCACTCATGAATAGCTCGGACCTTGACTGGGTCCATCTCCACAGCAGAAGGGGAACAAATAAACCCCAAAAAGGGAACTTTCTGTACTCCAAAGAGACACTTTGAGCCTTTAACAAACAAGGCATTCTCACGCAAAACCTGAAACACCATCCTGACCTGCTCCACATGTGAGTCCCAATCTTCAGAGAAAACCAGAATATCGTCCAGATAAACAATCATAAATTTATCCAGATACTTCCGGAAAATATCATGCATAAAGGACTGAAATACTGAGGGAGCATTAGAAAGCCCAAAAGGCATCACCAAGTACTCAAAATGACCTTCGGGCGTATTAAATGCAGTCTTCCATTCATCACCTTGCTTAATGCGCACAAGGTTGTATGCACCACGAAGATCTATCTTGGTGAACCACTTGGCACCCTTAATCCGGGCAAACAAGTCCGACAAGAGAGGCAAAGGATACTGAAATTTAACAGTGATTTTATTCAGTAGCCGATAGTCAATACAAGGTCTCAAAGATCCGTCCTTCTTAGCCACAAAAAAGAATCCCGCACCAAGAGGGGAAGAGGATGGACGGATATGCCCCTTCTCCAGAGACTCCTTGATATATGAACGCATTGCGGCATGCTCAGGTACTGACAGATTAAATAATCTTCCCTTAGGAAATTTACTACCTGGAATCAAATCTATGGCGCAGTCACAGTCCCTATGAGGAGGCAGAGCACTGGATCTGGACTCACTGAATACATCCTGATAATCAGACAAATACTCAGGAACTTCCGAAGGAGTAGAGGAAGCAATAGACACCGGCGGGGAATCAGCATGAATTCCCTGACAGCCTCAACTTGACACAGACATTACCTTCCAATCCAGGACTGGATTGTGGGTCTGTAACCATGGCAGACCCAAAACGACCAAATCATGCATTTTATGCAGAACAAGAAAACGAATCACCTCCCGATGTTCAGGAGTCATGCACATGGTCACCTGTGTCCAAAACTGCGGTTTATTTTCCGCCAATGGCGTAGCATCAATACCTCTAAGAGGAATAGGATTTACTAACGGTTCAAGAACAAAACCACAGCGCTTGGCAAATGACAGATCCATAAGACTCAGGGCGGCACCTGAATCCACAAACGCCATAACAGGGTAAGAAGACAAAGAGCAAATTAAAGTCACAGACAAAATAAATTTAGGTTGCAAATTACCAATGGCGACAGGACTAACAACCCTTGTTAGGCGTTTAGAGCATGCTGATATAACATGTGTAGAATCACCACAGTAAAAACACAACCCATTCTGACGTCTATGATTTTTCCGTTCATTTTTAGTCTGAATTCTATCACATTGCATTAAATCAGGTGTTTGTTCAGACAACACCACCAGAGGATTAGCGGTTTTGCGCTCCCGCAAACGCCGGTCAATTTGAATAGCAAGCGCCATAGAATCATTCAGACTTGTAGGAATGGGGAAACCCACCATCACATTCTTAATGGCTTCAGAAAGGCCATTTCTGAAATTTGCGGCCAGAGCACACTCATTCCACTGAGTAAGCACGGACCATTTCCGAAATTTTTGGCAATACACTTCAGCTTCATCCTGACCCTGAGAAATAGCCAGCAAGGCTTTTTCTGCCTGAATTTCAAGATTGGGTTCCTCGTAAAGCAATCCGAGCGCCAGAAAAAACGCATCAATATTCGCCAATGCCGGATCTCCTGGCGCTAGCGAGAAAGCCCAATCCTGAGGGTCGCCCCGTAAAAAAGAAATAACAATTTTAACTTGCTGAGCAGAATCTCCAGATGAACGGGGTCTCAGAGAAAGTAACAATTTACAATTATTCTTGAAATTCGTAAATAGTGTTGAGCATTCCGATACCGCAAGTATCGGGTATCGGCCGATATTTGCTGTATCGGAATTCCGATACCGAGATCCGATACTTTTGTGGTATCGGGTATCGGTATCGAAACAACATTAAGGTGTAAAAGAAAGAATTAAAATAAAAAATATTGCTATACTCACCTCTCCGACGCAGCCTGGACCTCACCGAGGGAACCGGCAGCGTTGTTTGCTTAAAATGCACGCTTTTCCTTCCTTCCGTGACGTCACGGCTTCTGATTGGTCGCGTGCCGCCCATGTGGCCGCGACGCGACCAATCACAGCAAGCCGTGACGTAATTTTCAGGTCCTTCTAGGCATTCAGTATTTTAAAATTACGTCCCGGCTTTGTGATTGGTCGCGTCGCGGTCACATGGGCGACGCGACCAATCACAAGCCGTGACGTCACGGGAGGCAGGAGACGTGCGCATTTTAAAATGCGCGCGTGTCCAGCCTCCCGTGACGTCACGGCTTGTGATTGGTCGCGTCGCCAATGTGACCGCGACGCAACCAATCACAGCAAGCCGTGACGTAATTTCAGGTCCTTCAGGATTTTAAAATTACGTTCTGGCTTGTGATTGGTCGCGTCGCGGTCACATTGGCGACGCGACCAATCACAAGCCGTGATTTCCGAAATGCATCAGGCTTGTTAAGATGTCATTTTGCATACTTCTGACACTAAATTTTATGTTGAGGATGCAGGAGAGGTTATCTTTTAATGACTCTTTCATGAAGGCCATATTTGTGCAGGTGTCTCTGAACAGTAGAACAATGTACCACAACTTCAAAGTCTACTAAATCTTTCTGAAGGTCTTTTGCAGTCAAGCAGGTGTTCTTATTTGCCTCTCTAGCAATACTATGAGCAGTTCTCACTGAAATTTTGCTTGGTCTTCCAGACCTTATCTTGACCTCCACTGTTCTTGGTAACTGCCATTTGTTAATTACATTTCAAACTGAGGAAAGGGAAACTTGTAAATGCTTTCCTATCTTCTTATAGCATTCTCCTGCTTCATGAGCCTTCACCATTTTCATTTTCACAATGCTAAGCAGCTGCTTAGAAGAACCCATGGTTGCTGTTTTATAGCACAAAGTAAGAGGAGGCTCGGTTTTTATAAATCTTGGAAATTTGTATCACCTGCCCTTTTCTAAAGATGATAGTGAACAAGCCATGACCCTAACAAGCTAATTACCGTTTGAAACATTGGTCAAAGTTATCTGAGCACACAAATCTCCAAGGGTGCCCAAACTTTTGCATTGGCCAATTTTCCTTTTTGTAAGTTTAAAAATGTAAAAGATGAAAATATTTTTTTTTTGCCTAAAATGCAAAGGAAATTCGTCATCTTTAACTTTAGGTCTTTTAGGCTACTTTCACATATCAGGTTTTTGCTGTTAGGCAGGATCCGGCAAATTTGTAAAAAAAAAATGGATCCGTTGCATCAGTTTTTCACAATTTGCAACGGATCCATTTTCTTTTTACAAATTTGCCGGATCCTGTTTTTTTTTTTTGCTGGATCCGTTTTTGTTTTTTTTTATAAATGAACCCAGGTAAAGTTTGGACTTCCAGTTCTGGGGAGAAAAAAAAGAGGAGAGAGAGACCCCAGAATGGAATTTGTGCATGACTTTATGGAGAATGCATGGAAAACCAGATTCGGAGGCCAGATTCATCATTTCACATGTCAGTTTCATCCGTTTATCGCTGGAACCGTCGCTTGGCGTTTTTTCACCGGACAGAAAAAACGTTCCTATGAACGTTTTCTCCGGCCGACGGAAACTAATTTCAGATGGATTTGGCACAATCCGGTGCTAATACAACTCTATGAGAAGAAAACGGATCCGGCGGAAAAAAATAATGGATCTGTTTTTTTCAAAACTCGCCGGATTGTGCCTGACGGCAAAAACCTGATGTGTGAAAGTAGCCTTAGAGATCATTATATCTTGTTGGTTGGTAGGTGATCAAATACTTATTTCATGCAATAAAATGCAAACTAATTATGTAAAAATCATACAATGTGATTTTCTGGTTTTTATTTTTAGATTCTGTCTCTCACAGGTAAAGTGTACCTACGATAAAAATTACAGACCTCTCCATTCTTTATAGGTGGGAAAGCTTGCAAAATCAGCAGTGTATCCAATACTTATTTTCCCCCCTATACGAATATACAGGTGCATCTCACAAAATTAGAATATCGTCAAAAAGTTAATTTATTTCAGTTCTTCAATACAAAAAGTGAAATTCATATATTATATGGAATCATTACAAACAGAGTGATCTATTCCAAGTGTTTGTTTCTGTTAATATTGATGATTATGGCTTACAGCCAATGAAAACCCCAAAGTCATTATCTCAGTAAATTAGAATACTTTATAACACCAGCTTGATTTTAAAATCTGAGGAGCCCTGACCAAGTATTGAGTGAATTTACTGAATATACATTTCAGTAGGCTAACATTTCAGATTTCAAAATCATTTTTTCAAGCTGGTGTTATAAAGTATTCTAATTTTCTGAGATAATGACTTTTGGGTTTTCAGTGGCTGTAAGCCATGATCATTAACATTAACAGAAATATACACTTGGAATAGATCACTCTCTTTGTAATGACTTTATATAATATATGAGTTTAACTTTTTGTATTGAAGAACTGAAATAAATTAACTTTTAGGTGGTAGTCTAATTTTGCGAGATGTATATATATATATATATTTGTCACGCAGAACGTTATAGTTGGGAATTTGTAATTGCAAAATGCAGATTTATTGATTATACTTAGCACATTGCTGTATGACACCACATGTTGCTGCACTCTTTTTCCTCATTTTATATATACTGTATTATAACATACAATGACCACCGCCATTATGTGAAGTTGCTGCACTTGGAATCCACTAACAGATTAGCCAAACAGAATATTAAGCTAAACCTTCAGTTCAGTTTTCAATCAATGTATGAGTTTTGGAAGTGCAGTCTATGTCTTATTTTCTACAGTTATGGCAAATGCACACATACGGCATTGTATACTATACTGCACCACATAAAAAATGTAGACTTTAAACAGGAAAATAAAATTAATGTTTTTTTCTCCTTTAATCATTATCAACTAATCTCTCTTGATGCACCAACCTATTAAAAACTTTGCAGAACAGATGCCAGTGCAAGGGTTTTGTTGCACAGTACAGTCAATGACTGCTGGAGGTACCTGTATGCCATTATCTTAAAGTTTTAGTAGCCCTTTAACTATCAGGGAAATTTAATATGACACACACCATAAACACACGGAAATCGATGACAGCTGCTCAGTGTTCGGTTCTCTGGGAATTTACCGCTGATAGACGTTTTTTGTCTTCCTGTGAGTTTCCTTGCCTTAGCCATATCTCATGTATCCATTTACTTTATAACACTATAACGCTGATGTGCCCTTATCTTTTCTAAAAAAAGAGTTGATGTCCAGAGACAAATAACAGGTTCTGTTCAATTCCCAAGACAGGCCTGTGTTTATAAAAGCGAAAAAGCTAAAGAATCCGGCATCTTTTCAGCCCTTCGGCGATATGAAAAGTTCCAGTATCCTCTTATCTTGCATGCTGTGCTATTTGTGTTCACAAGTTGCAGGTTCTGAAAGCGAAGACAGGACGGAGGAGATAAGAAAAAGACAAAACCATGTTGACAGGATATCAAATAAACAGGATACTGGTTTGTGTGCCATTAAAGAAGACGAGCCCCTCAAAAATGATTTTAACTGATTTAGCAATGTAGGATATGACATTTTGCTTTCTAGCTTGTGAAATATAAATGATATTTTATGAGCAATAATGTGCAAAAAACTAATGTGCAATCTCAATAGTTTAATATTTTCTATTTGCATCTTATGTAAAATTCTCTTAGGTTCCATTTAGCAATGGACAGCAACTACTCATTTGTAAACTGGGGCAGTTACTGACAAAAGTAGTACTCTATTGCAAAGGAACATGTGACAAGTCAGGCCGTAAGCGTAAAACAAATGTTTTCATATAAAGTGAGTTCTGATAGACTGTTTATACCTCTCACAAATATTTTTTTCGTTTTAATGTTCATTTGTTTTGGAATAATCAAGCAACTTTCTAATTAGTCTTAATTAATAATACTGCTTAAGTGCGTGCAAAACACCTACTCCAGACAGCTCACTCTGTTCTTGCCCTCCTTTCCCTCAGTGTTAGAGATAGCATCAGGGAGTGGAGAGAGGGAAAAGCATATACAGTCTCGGGGAGGGCAAAATAAAAGACTAAAAAAATAGGGAAGCACATGAAGAGAACATATGTGGAGGATAGAAGCTGTGCTCATATATGAACATAGGACATATGTGGAGGATAGAAGCTGTGCTCATATATGAACATAGGACATATGTGGAGGATAGAAGCTGTGCTCATATATGAACATTGAAAACAGCAGCATCTTGGGGTATTTAGAAAGCTCACATCCAGCCTATATTACTGGGAGAAATACTGCCATAAGAGAAAAATTGGAAACTTGAATCACACTGCAAACTCCTTATCGAAGGCTGTGAAAATGAATGAAGGAATGATGATGACTGTAGACCGAAATATTTATTAGCTAGAAGAACATATGGAAAACTCAGTCTTGAGCAACAGAACATATTTTTCATTATTATTTTTTTCTTATTGGACTCCAGTGATCAAAAATGTTTTGGTTGTTAAGTCATTAGACCTTACTTTTTGTGAAATTAGATGTTCTTTATGTAGGTGCCATTTCTTTGAGATACACATTAGTATTTTATATTCATTTTTATTTTGCAAAAAGAAAAAGAAAATTCTGTTGGCATTTTATTTTTTTGCATGGCTAGAAACTGTCTAGAAACACATATGCTGTACAATTTGTTGTAGTCATGATGATACCGAATATGTGTGGATGTTTCCAGCAAATTTTTCTGGAAAAAAATGTATAATATTTATTTCTATAACATTTGTATATTCAGCAGCGCCTTTAAATTGTATTATATAACTTTGTATTTTTTCATTTTTATCTATATCTACATGTTACTATATTAGCCTGCATAGTCATTAGAGTCGTATATTTGTGTCATATTTCAAACAGCCAAGATATTGGATAACAGGGCATCAATACTCATATTTTGCATCTCAGACACCTGAGCATTTTTCTTCTTCATTCAAATTTGCCCAAAAGCTTTCCAGACTTGCAGTTTTGTAGCCTCTTGCTCTGCTGCAAACTGTACCAGACTTCTAGAGAATTCTGCTGCTGTGCTATTGCAATTAAGTGTTTCTTTATATGTCTTTAAGCTGCAGGAACATAGACTATTTATACTGATTATTTTGCTATTTTTATCTTAGGTTTTGTCTGTTAAGCCACAGTGTGAAACACATATACCAAAAGGTGTGTCGACCAATTTCTTCAGTTTTGCTTTAGTTCCTTGTGCTCTGTACATATATGGAGCATAACTGCCCCTCCCCTGTCCTTTTGGGCTATGTATCTTGTCTATATAGCTTTCCATGGACAGGTGCAAAATAGACCTGAGGCCTGCTGGCACATAGAGAGGTGAAATACTAGAGATAGGACCATCCTGATTGGGTACACCTTGTCGTGGTGGGATGGATTTGACTCTTTTTTTTATCAAGATATGTCAACCATGTACCTGTACTATTTACATGTACTGATACTATATACTTGCTTCAGCAGAGGATTTGCTCATTGTTTTTATCCTAGGTTTTGTCTCTTACTGGCCACAGTGCAAATGTGCACCTACACGCTACACTTTTCCCAACAGGTGCGCCGGTCCATTTCTTTGGTTTAGATTTTTTTTTAAATCAGACTCTTTTCCATACCATACATAAAAGTTTTACTTTCTCTTTTTAGAGACAAGCTGTTTCAGACATTTGGGATTCCTGCTCTCTTGTCTCTATCTAACACATGTCCAGAACTTGCAGCAGCATGGACGACACAATGGAGCAGTGTAGCTGTGAATCCAGCACTGGTGTGACATAAAACAATTACTAGAAAGCAGCAGCAATCTGTCTCTGTGAGTCTCTCACTCTGTCAGTGACCAGAAACCAAGTATTGACTGTAGAAGGAACATTGCAGTCTTAAGATTAACTACAGCACAACTGAATTTTGGGATGCATTGGGGAATTCTAGAATTTGAGTTATACTGCCCTCGCTTCAAACATTACTTAAATGTCAAGGGGCTTGACTGCTAAAGTGGATATGCAATAGTGCCATAATCTCATTTTAATTCTAGGCTATAACAGTACATAGTAATTTTCTGGTGAGTTGTCCCTATGACATATTGCTCTGTGTGTTTGTGCAGGTGCGGTATGATAACCTCCACATTATTCCAGGATTAAAAAAGCAAAATCATTACAGATTACCTCAGCATTATATTTGCATGTGTTTCACAAAATTAAAATAGCCTTAATTAAAGTTCCAGCTCTCGCCTCCCGCGTGGAAAGCATTTTTCGTTTTACAATAAAAGGACCGTGACAGCCTCTTCCTATTAGCTACATTACATCATCACTATCAAAGACCAAAGGAAATTAATTTTGTTTTTAAACTTCTTGGCATCACTGGGTTTCTTTACTTCACCAAACATCTGTTGTTTTTCTATACATGTCACTTGTGAAGTTTCCCCGATGACATTATTCTCACTTGGTCATGCTGTGATGTTTGCGAGTGAAGAAATGTATGCTACCAGTGGGGAATAGTTTTTGCTCACATGCTGTAACCGCAAAAGTCAATGTTATCCTTTTGTCAAGACTACTTCAATAAAGGAACTTTATGTAACTTGAAACAATGATGTGCTGCAAACTCCACGTCATATGGGTTGTACAATTCATTCTGACAGCAGACTGAATTAACGGACAGGCCTAATTTAAACCCAATGCACAGTATACCAGTATCTTCAGAGGTATTGATTGAATCCCCTGTGCCACGATGGAAAATCTGCAGTAGCGGGGCCGCCTAACATTTATGTGTGCTATTGTCTTGCTGTTGCAAATAACGAAGAAACGAATGGGTTAAATCTGTGTTGCCATGTGGAAAAGATGAAGGATGAGTGTATGTGGTTTATTTGTCAACATGTTTCGAAGTACAGGGTGGGCCATAATATGGATACACCTAAATAAAATGGGAATGGTTGGTGATATCAACTTCTTGTTTGTGGCACATTAGTATATGGGAGGGGGAAACTTTTCAAGATGGGTGGTGACCATGGCGGCCATTTTGAAGTTGGCCATTTTGTATCCAACTTTATTTTTTCCAATGGGAAGAGGGTCATATGACACATCAAACTTATTGAGAATTTTACAAGAAAAACAATGGTGTGCTTGGTTTTAATTTTATTCTTTCATGAGTTATTTACAAGTTTATGACCACTTATAAAATGTGTTCAAAGTACTGTCCATTGTGTTGGATTGTCAATGCAACCCTCTTCTCCCACTCTTGACACACTGATAGCAACACCGCAGAAGAAATGCTAGTACAGGCGTTCAGTATCCGTCGTTTCAGATGCTGCACATCTCGTATCTTCACAGCATAGACAATTGCCTTCAGATGACCCCAAAGATAAAAGTATAAAGGGGTCAGATCGGGAGACCTTGGTGGCCATTCAACTGGCCCACGACGACCAATCCACTTTCCAGGAAACTGTTCATGTAGGAATGTTTGGACCTGACACCCATAATGTGGTGGTCCATACATAGTACTCAATATGCAAAATATAGTGAATGGGAATATTGGCAATGAAGATTCTTCCTCCGGACTTGGCAATTTGACAGGTGTCTCCAAAGTATAACAATGCTGATGGGTCTTAGCAGACCCCAATTATATGTCGTGAAATACTACACAATAAAACAATTATGTACCCCAAAGATCTTCTAAAAAAACACAATATAAACAGGTTATTTAGCATAAACAGTCAAAAGATATTGAAGAAAAAAGCCTAGAGAAAGAAACTGTATACAAATTGCAGTAGTACTTTCTGTGTATCCCCAAACAGTGCAGATAAATGACACAATTCTGCCTGCATAAAAATACCTCACACAATCAAGTCAATGAAAGAAGAAAAAATTTGGATGATAAAATGAGGACTGGCAAAAACGCAAAAAAAAAATGACCGGTGGTTGAAGCCCTTTAAAGCTTGATCATTAAGGTGTCAAAGGGGTTGCCCAGAATTAAAGAAAACAAAACAAAAAAAAATAAACACACACAAAACACATGGCTACCACAGGTGATGCCCTACATTGCAGATCTGCTCCATTGACATGAATAGGACTGCAATTTTATACACACTCTGAGGACAGCTGTAGAGCAGTCTTCAGAAGAGAGCAGCCAATGTTTGTGCCTTAATCACTACATCAGAATGCAGGTCATATAGGAAATACCAATCAGCAGTACAGTATACTGTAAGAATACGTTTTCTACATCAATCCTGTAATCAATGCATTTTTCACAATAAAATAAATAAAATCAGTATAATAAAAGAAAAGCAACTGTACACAGACAACAAAATGTCAAATCCTATAGTTGGAAGAACAGGAAACCAGCTCTTCTGAATGCAGCTCTGGATGTAAATAGGGTAGAGGTTGAGTTATGAACCTACACTACTGTGCAAAATTTTGGGGTCACCCAGACAATTTTGTGTTTTCCATGAAAACTCATACTTTTATAAATCAAATGAGTTGCCAAATGAATTGAAAATTTAGTCCAGACATTGACAAGGTTCGAAAAAAAGATTTTTATTTGAAATAATAATTTTCTCCTTCAAACTTTGCTTTCGTCAAAGAATGCTCCCTTTGCAGCAATTACAGCATTGCAGACCTTTGGCATTCTAGCAGTTAATTTGCTGAGGTAATCTGGAGAAATTTCACCCCATGCTTCCAGAAGCCCCTCCCACAAGTTGGTTTGCCTTGATGGGCACTTTTTGCGTACCATACGGTCAAGCTGCTCCCACAGCAGCTCAATGGGGTTGAGATCTGGTGACTGCACTGGCCACTCCATTACAGATAGAATACCAGCTGCCTGCTTCTTCCCTAAATAGTTCTTGCATAATTTGGAGGTGACATTGGCTCCAATCAAGCGCTGTCCACAGGGTATGGCATAGCATTGCAAAATGGAGTGATAGCCTTCCTTATTCAAAATCCATTTTACCTTGTCCAAAATTCTCACTTTACCAGCACCAAAGCAACCCCAGACCATCACATTTCCACCTCAATGCTTGACAGATGGCGTCAGGCACTCTTCCAGCATCTTTTCAGTTGTTCTGCGTCTCACAAATGTTCTTCTGTGTTATCCAAACGTCTCAAACTTGGATTCGTCTGTCCATAACACTTTTTTCCAATCATCCTCTGTCCAATATCTGTGTTCTTTTGCCCATATTAATCTTTTCCTTTTATTAGCCAGTCTCAGATATGGCTTTTTCTTTGCCACTCTGCCCAGCATCCATGAGACGCCTCTTCAATGTAGACGTTGACACTGGCGTTTTGCCTGTACTATTTAATAAAGCTGCCAGTTGAGGACCTGTGAGGCATCGATTTCTCAAACTACAGACTCTAATGTACTTGTCTTGTTGCTCAGTTGTGCAGCAGGGCCTCCCACTTCTCTTTCTACTCTGGTTAGAGCCTGTTTGTGCTCTCCTCTGAAGGGTGTAGTGCACACCGTTGTAGTAAATCTTCAGCTTCTTGGCAACTTCACGCATGGAATAGCCTTCATTTCTAAGAACAAGAATAAACTGTCAAGTTTCACATGAAAGTTGCGATTTTTTTTCTGGCCATTTTGAGAGTTTAATGGAACCAACAAATGTAATGCTCCAGATTCTCAACTAGCTCAAAGGAAGGTCAGGGGTTTATAGCTTCTCTAATCAGCCAAACTGTTTTCAGCTGTGCTAACATACTTGCACAAGCGTTTTCAAGGGTATTTTAACCATCCATTAGCCTTCTAACACAGTTAGCAAACACAAAAAAGCTGTGCTTTTCTTTCAAAAATAAGGAAATTTCTAAGTGACCGTAAACTTTCACACGGTAGTGTAGATCAGTACAGGATGAGAAAAAAAATATTTAAAAAGTTGCTTAAATTTATATGCAGACGTCACAAGTAAAACTGACGCATATCTACAAAATTAAGTTGTTTTTATCCTTTCACTCATTCTCTATTATTTATGTTGCTTTTTTTAAGATTAGTCTTCCTTAATAAAATCCTGAGAAAATTTTCACATCCGTATCCAGTCACCTAGAAGCAGTTCATTCTCAGATGAATTCCTTGTGAAAAAATAACAAGTATGTCAAGCGAAAATAACCCCTTTTGGTCTCTGGCTGAAATTTATGATTGCCACACCAGTACTTTGTTTTAACAGATGGGACTTTATCAGCAAATTATGTGGGCGCTTCACCAACTTCCCAGTGCAATGGAGGAGTGCTTCTGTTTACTTGGGCTCTTATCTTTACTCTCAAAACTGCATCTGAACCACAAATATGCCGTTTTTTGCCAGCATAATAGGCAAAGTACTGTAACTGGTCTGTGTATTATTATACTTTTATTTTTAGAAGGGTCTGCAAGTTGTATGTACCTGTGCACTCAGAAAAGTAACTCTGGGTGAGGGCTGATAGCACAATACTTAAAGACCATACGTTTTCTGCACAAGTATACATAAGGTGTGTGTTTAAAAAAAAAAAAAGCAGCCGTAATTTAAGTTCAGGCCTTTGGAAGATTAATTGAGATGCAAGACAGATTATAATGTACTTGTGCTGAACCTCAAACGAAAATCTGTTAAAGATTCCTAATAGGCGCAAGTTTAATGCGCTAATGCTTTCAGGAATGCCTGCATACTTCTTACAACATTTTTCCTTCTCTACACAGGTTTTTTTCCTAAATCATTTGGACTCCAGAAAGAAATGTGGATTCCTCACACACAACTACATTTTCCATGATGTGGCCTGGGGAGCTGTGCTGCCATAGAAGTACAATTGGAAAGAAGACCCTCCATTGAGAATTTTCAGTTACTGTCATGTTGCTACGATAAAGCTAAAGTAAAAGAAAAGAGATGTATATCTTTTTCAAATAAAAAGACCTTCTACCTATTACTCACAAATGCTGCAAACATAAAACCAAATCAGAAATGCGTAAAGTAATTCTTCTAAATAGAACGTACAAAATAAACTTTTTGAGCAAATTATTTAAAGAATTGCCAAAACGTATTTCAGATATTTAACAATTATGCATAACCCTATAACATAATGTGCACGGGGCAAAACCACTAGACACGCGGAATCATTACACTTGTGTGTGATCTCCAGGCTACATAATAATCCGTAATATATATAGGTCTAGATATACCAAGCTCAATATTATATTCAACTTCAGCTTTTAATTGCTCTGGTTGAATGTTAAGGAAAATACCTTTGATTCACAGCACATTGCGAAACGAGGTGAAGAAGACAGTGCTGTAATAAGACCTCCTTAAATTATGAGAGGCGCCTTTGAAGGTAGTGCTCATTAGGCAAGTTCTTGTGTTCCAATGTAGAGCTTCAAATGCGTGCCATTACGTTGCTGCACGTATTAAGGCACGGACCAAAAAGCCCTCAGAAAACACATTTTACATCCTCAGGGACATGTATTCTGAAGTGTCTGTATCTCTGAAACGTGTATTCCGAAGCATGTAGCATTGCTTTTTCGTCAGTACCTTGATCTGCACAACAGCATGACGTCATGCAACATTGTACTTGGAATGCAAGTTTGGAATGCAAGAACATCTTGTAAAGTAAGCGCAACTTTGTGTCATGAAAGGCTACATATAACCTGTCTGGAGTTGTCCTTTTTATTTAACAAAAGAGTGGCCAACCTCAGACTGGTGATTTTTGTAAATAACTCTTATCAGTAAAAGTGGTCAGAAAATCCCCCCTAAAAGATCAGGCTTTGTAGCAAAAATCAGAAACTTCTGGGATCTTGGCATGCAGAGCAGGATCCCACAATCTTTCTGCGTCTCTTCTTGCTGACATCATAGTGCAAAGAGTGAGGTCACCCGTTACCCAACGATAACAGCTTTAATAATGTTACCAAATGATCTTAGGTTTAGTAAAGTATGTGCTGTTTGTCATCTCCTGCTCTGTGATCCTGTAACAATTTTTAAAGGTACAACACTGCCTGCTGAATCTTTGCTACAATTCTGTTATGACCCCAATGGCAGAGGGTCTCAGAAATAAATACCAAGTCTGCAAACACAAAAAACCAGCTCATAAGGCAGTGGTAACTGGGCTGACCGTATATCTAATCCTAGCACCACAAATAGCAGCAGCCGGGGAACGTGCCTACGTTGGTTCTAGACGTCTCGCGACAGCCGGAGAACTAACTAACCCTAGAAGGGAAAAGAAAGACCTTTCTTGCCTCCAGAGAAAAGACCCCAAAAGTTGGATACAAGCCCCCAACAAATAATAACGGTGAGGTAAGAGGAAAAGACAAACGTAAGAATGAGCTAGGTATTTAGCAAAGAGAGGCCCACTAGCTAATAGCAGAATATAGTAAGATGACTTATATGGTCATCAAAATATCCACGCTGGATATTCAAGAACCACCGAACCGTCTAACGGCCCGGGGGGAGAACACCAGCCCCCTAGAGCTTCCAGCAAAGTCAGGAATCACATTTAGTACAAGCTGGACAAAAATAAGAGCAAAGCAAATAAACAAAAAACAAAGAAGCAGGACTTAGCTTAATTTTCCACGAACCAAGACCAGCAGACAGGAGCAAACAGAAAGGATCTGATTACAACGATGCCAGGCACTGGACTAAGGATCCAGGAAGTTTATATAGCAACACCCCTGGACTAACGACCCAGGTGGGTGCCAAACTGAGGAAAGACAATCCCAGAGTCATATCACTAGTAACCACAAGAGGGAGCCAAAAAGTCTAATTCACAACAGTACCCCCACCTTAAGGAGGGGTCACCGAACCCTCACCAAGACCACCAGGGCGATCAGGATGAGCAGCGTGAAAGGCACGAACTAAATCGGCCGCATGCACATCAGAAGCAACCACCCAGGAATTATCCTCCTGACCATAGCCCTTCCACTTGACCAGATACTGAAGCCTCCGTCTGGAGAGACGAGAATCCAAGATCTTCTCCACCACGTACTCCAACTCGCCCTCAACCAACACCGGAGCAGGAGGCTCAACAGAAGGAACCATAGGTACGACGTACCACCGCAACAAAGACCTATGGAACATGTTGTGAATGGCAAACGACACCGGAAGATCCAAGCGAAAGGACACAGGATTAAGGATTTCCAATATCTTGTAAGGACCGATGAAGCGAGGCTTAAATTTAGGAGAGGAGACCTTCATAGGAACAAATCGAGAAGACAGCCATACCAAATCCCCAACACGAAGTCGGGGACCCACACCGCGGCGGCGGTTGGCAAAACGCTGAGCCTTCTCCTGTGACAACTTTAAATTGTCCACCACATGATTCCAGATCTGCTGCAACCTATCCACCACAGAATCTACCCCAGGACAGTCAGAAGGCTCCACATGTCCCGAGGAAAAACGAGGATGGAAACCAGAGTTGCAGAAAAATGGCGAAACCAAAGTAGCGGAACTAGCCCGATTATTAAGGGCAAACTCAGCCAACGGCAAGAAGGTCACCCAATCATCCTGATCTGCCGAAACAAAACACCTCAAATAAGCCTCCAGAGTCTGATTAGTTCGCTCCGTTTGTCCATTAGTCTGAGGATGAAAGGCAGACGAAAACGACAAATCAATGCCCATCCTAGCACAAAAGGATCGCCAGAACCTGGAAACAAACTGGGATCCTCTGTCAGACACAATATTCTCAGGAATGCCGTGTAAACGAACCACATTCTGAAAGAACACAGGAACCAGATCGGAAGAGGAAGGCAGCTTAGGCAAAGGCACCAAATGGACCATTTTAGAAAAGCGATCACATACCACCCAGATGACAGACATGCCCTGAGACACCGGGAGATCTGAAATGAAATCCATGGAAATGTGTGTCCAAGGCCTCTTCGGGACAGGCAAGGGCAAGAGCAACCCGCTGGCACGAGAACAGCAAGGCTTAGCTCAAGCACAAGTCCCACAGGACTGCACAAACGACCGCACATCCCGTGACAAGGAAGGCCACCAAAAGGACCTAGCCACCAGATCTCTGGTGCCAAAAATTCCCGGATGCCCTGCCAACACCGAGGAATGAACCTCGGAAATGACTCTGCTGGTCCACTTATCAGGAACAAACAGTCTGTCAGGTGGACAAGAGTCAGGTCTACCAGCCTGAAATCTCTGCAACACACGTCGCAAATCAGGAGAAATGGCCGACAAGATAACTCCCTCTTTAAGAATACCAACTGGTTCTGCGACTCCAGGAGAGTCAGGCACAAAGCTCCTTGAAAGAGCATCAGCCTTCACATTCTTTGAACCTGGTAAATACGAGACCACAAAGTCAAAACGGGAGAAAAACAATGACCAGCGGGCCTGTCTAGGATCCAGGCGTTTAACAGACTCGAGATACATCAAATTTTTGTGATC
Source organism: Ranitomeya variabilis (assembly GCF_051348905.1). NCBI lineage: Eukaryota > Metazoa > Chordata > Amphibia > Anura > Dendrobatidae > Ranitomeya > Ranitomeya variabilis. The sequence continues at coordinate 745,653,151 of NC_135232.1, forward strand.
AGTCAAGACCACCACACGATGCTTAGCACCCTCGAGCCAATGACGCCACTCCTCAAATGCCCACTTCATGGCCAGCAACTCCCGATTGCCAACATCATAATTCCGCTCAGCAGGCGAAAACTTCCAAGAGAAGAAAGCACATGGTCTCATTACCGAGCAACCAGGGCCTCTCTGCGACAAAACGGCCCCTGCCCCAATCTCAGAAGCATCCACTTCGACCTGAAAGGGAAGTGAGACATCAGGCTGGCACAAAACAGGCGCCGAAGTAAACCAGCGCTTCAACTCTTGGAATGCCTCCACGACTGCAGGAGCCCAGTTAGCAACATCAGAACCTTTCTTGGTCATATCCGTCAAAGGTTTAACAACGCTAGAAAAATTAGCGATAAAACGACGGTAGAAGTTAGCAAAACCCAAGAACTTCTGAAGACTCTTAACTGACGTGGGTTGAGTCCAATCATGAATAGCTCGGACCTTGACTGGGTCCATCTCCACCGCAGAAGGGGAAAAAATAAACCCCAAAAAGGGAACCTTCTGTACTCCAAAGAGACACTTTGAGCCCTTAACAAACAAAGCATTCTCACGCAAAACCTGAAACACCATCCTGACCTGCTCCACATGTGAGTCCCAATCTTCAGAGAAAACCAGAATATCATCCAGATAAACAATCATAAATCTATCCAGATACTTCCGGAAAATATCATGCATAAAGGACTGAAACACTGAGGGAGCATTAGAGAGCCCAAAAGACATCACCAAGTACTCAAAATGACCTTCGGGCATATTAAATGCTGTCTTCCATTCATCTCCTTGCTTAATGCGCACAAGGTTGTACGCACCACGAAGATCTATCTTGGTGAACCACTTGGCACCTTTAATCCAGGCAAACAAGTCCGACAACAGAGGCAAAGGATACTGAAATTTAACAGTGATTTTATTCAGAAGCCGATAGTCAATACAAGGTCTCAAAGATCCGTCCTTCTTGGCCACAAAAAAGAAACCCGCACCAAGAGGGGAAGAGGATGGACGGATATGCCCCTTCTCCAGAGACTCCTTGATATACGAACGCATTGCGGCATGCTCAGGTACAGACATTAAATAGTCTTCCCTTAGGAAATTTACTACCTGGAATCAAATCTATGGCGCAGTCACAGTCCCTATGAGGAGGCAGAGCACTGGACCTGGACTCGCTGAATACATCCTGATAATCAGACAAATACTCAGGAACTTCCGAAGGAGTAGAGGAAGCAATAGACACCGGCGGGGAATCAGCATGAATTCCCTGACAGCCCCAACTTGACACAGACATTGCCTTCCAATCCAAGACTGGATTGTGGGTCTGTAACCATGGCAGACCCAAAACGACCAAATCATGCATTTTATGCAGAACAAGAAAACGAATCACCTCCCGATGTTCAGGAGTCATGCACATGGTTACCTGCGTCCAAAACTGCGGTTTATTTTCCGCCAATGGCGTAGCATCAATACCTCTAAGAGGAATAGGATTTACCAACGGTTCAAGAACAAAACCACAGCGCTTGGCAAATGACAGATCCATAAGACTCAGGGCAGCACCTGAATCCACAAACGCCATAACAGGGTAAGAAGACAATGAGCAAATTAAAGTCACAGACAAAATAAATTTAGGTTGCAAATTACCAATGGCGACAGGACTAACAACCCTTGTTAGGCGTTTCGAGCATGCTGATATAACATGTGTAGAATCACCACAGTAAAAACACAACCCATTCTGACGTCTATGATTTTTCCGCTCATTTCTAGTCTGAATTCTATCACATTGCATTAAATCAGGTGTTTGTTCAGACAACACCACCAGAGGATTAGCAGTTTTGCGCTCCCGCAAACGCCGGTCAATTTGAATAGCCAGCGCCATGGAATCATTCAGACTTGTAGGAATGGGGAAACCCACCATCACATTCTTAATGGCTTCAGAAAGGCCATTTCTGAAATTTGCGGCCAGAGCACACTCATTCCACTGAGTAAGCACAGACCATTTCCGAAATTTTTGGCAATACACTTCAGCTTCATCCTGGCCCTGAGAAATAGCCAGCAAGGCTTTTTCTGCCTGAACTTCAAGATTGGGTTCCTCGTAAAGCAATCCGAGCGCCAGAAAAAACGCATCAATATTTGCCAATGCCGGATCTCCTGGCGCTAGCGAGAAAGCCCAATCCTGAGGGTCGCCCCGTAAAAAAGAGATAACAATTTTAACTTGCTGAGCTGAATCTCCAGATGAACGGGGTCTCAGAGATAGAAACAATTTACAATTATTCCTGAAATTCCTAAACTTAAATCGATCTCCAGAGAACAGTTCAGGAATAGGTATTTTAGGTTCAGACATAGGACTACTGGTAACAAAATCTTGTATGCCCTGCACACAAGCAGCAAGCTGATCCACACTTGTAATCAGAGTCTGGACATTCATGTCTGCAGCAAGCTTAAGCCACTCAGAGGTAAAGGGGAGGAAGAGAGGAAAAAAAAAAAACTCAGAATTTCCTTTCTTATTATCCCACTTCTGCAATGCATTAAACATTCAATGTTGGCCTGGCATACTGTTATGACCCCAATGGCAGAGGGTCTCAGAAATAAATACCAAGTCTGCAAACACAAAAAACCAGCTCATAAGGCAGTGGTAACTGGGCTGACCATATATCTAATCCTAGCACCACAAATAGCAGCTGCCGGGGAACGTGCCTACGTTGGTTCTAGACGTCTCGCGCCAGCCGGAGAACTAACTAACCCTAGAAGGGAAAAGAAAGACCTTTCTTGCCTCCAGAGAAAAGACCCCAAAAGTTGGATACAAGCCCCCAACAAATAATAACGGTGAGGTAAGAGGAAAAGACAAACGTAAGAATGAGCTAGGTATTTAGCAAAGAGAGGCCCACTAGCTAATAGCAGAATATAGTAAGATGACTTATATGGTCAGCAAAAACCCTATCAAAATATCCACGCTGGATATTCAAGAACCCCCGAACCGTCTAACGGCCCGAGGGGAGAATACCAGCCCCCTAGAGCTTCCAGCAAAGTCAGGAATCACATTTAGTACAAGCTGGACAAAAATAAGAGCAAAGAAAATAAACAAAAAACAAAGAAGCAGGACTTAACTTAATTTTGCACGAACCAAGACCAGCAGACAGGAGCAAACAGAAAGGATCTGATTACAACGATGCCAGGCACTGGACTAAGGATCCAGGAAGTTTATATAGCAACACCCCTGGACTAAGGACCCAGGTGGGTGCCAAACTGAGGAAAGACAATCCCAGAGTCATATCACTAGTAACCACAAGAGGGAGCCAAAAAGTCTAATTCACAACACAATTCATCTGTTGCATTGTACTCAATACTCACTGCTGTATATCCATGGTTGGGGTCACTATAGATATTATCTGGTGAAAGGTGTTATTGCATAGAGATGGAGCCAGGCCTAGTGTCTTTGATCATCTATCCACCCCCTGGTGTGTTGATCAGCTGCTAATTTATCCTAAACCAGCTCTCATAATCTCTCTCACCTGATCCTCTTATTTGCATTATTGTATATTCATGTTTGTCCAAATTGTTATATTGCACTTTTTGTATATATATATTTATTACATATATGAAGAATTGTCATTGGCACTTCTTAGTACACGATATTTATTATTATTGTATTGCAGCACTAAATACTGTAATATGCACTGATGCGGCGTTAATCTGTGTGCTTTTTCCTGTTTCTCTTTATATAATGGCAATTACGATGCTGCATGCCGTAAGCTGTTCTTATTTATTTGATTATTATTTTCTTTGGCATTTTTTTATGTATTTATTATCGCGGTCTTGCACTTACACATCGCGGATGTCTGTTATGATCCTAGTGGTAGAGGATCTCAGGAGTTCCAGCTAAGTCCGCAAACACAAAAACCAGCTCATAGGGAAGTGGTAACTTGGCTGACCGCATATCTGATCCTGGCACATCAACTAGAAGTAGCCGGGGAACGTACCTACGTTGATTCTAGATGTCTCGCACCAGCCGGAGAACTAACTAACCCTTTCAGAGAAAATAAGACCTCACTTGCCTGCAGAGAAAAAACCCCAAAGTTATTATACAAGCCCCCAACAAATAATAACGGTGAGGTAAGAAGAAAAGACAAACGTAAGAATGAACTAGATTTAGCAAAGAGAGGCCCACTAATTAATAGCAGAAAATAGGAAGAGGACTTATGCGGTCAGCAAAAAACCCTATAAAAATATCCACGCTGAAGATCCAAGAACCCCCGCACCGACTAACGGTGTGGGGGGAGAATATCAGCCCCCTAGAGCTTCCAGCAAAAACAGAAATCACATTTTGAACAAGCTGGAACAAAATAAGAGCAAATACAAAAGGACAAAAATAAGAAAGCAGAACTTAGCTTATCTTGCAAAACTCAGGGACCAGGAGTCAGGAGGAAAACAGACATAGACTGATTACATCGATTCCAGGCACTAGACTGAGTTTCCAGGAAGTCTAAATAGGAACACCCAAGGCCTAACGAACCAGGTGAGTACCAACCTGGGGAAGGATAATCCAAGTGCCATACCGCTAGTGACCACAAGAGGGAGCCAACAAATATAGTTCACAACAGTACCCCCCCTTTAAGGAGGGGTCACCGAACCCTCACCAAGACCCCCAGGGCGATCAGGATGAGCAGCGTGAAAGGCACGAGCCAAATCGGCCGCATGAACATCAGAGGCGGCCACCCAGGAATTATCCTCCTGACCATAGCCCTTCCATTTGACCAGATACTGAAGCCTCCGTCTAGAGAGACGAGAATCTAAGATCTTCTCCACCACGTACTCCAACTCGCCCTCAACCAACACCGGAGCACGAGGCTCAACAGCAGGAACCATAGGCACAACGTACCGCCGCAACAAAGACCTATGGAACACATTGTGAATGGCAAACGACACAGGAAGATCCAAACGAAAAGACACCGGATTAAGGACTTCCAAAATTTTATAAGGACCAATAAAGCGAGGCTTAAACTTAGGAGAGGAAACCTTCAGAGGGACAAACCGAGAAGACAACCAAACCAAATCCCCAACACGAAGTCGGGGACCCACACCGCGGCGGCGGTTGGCAAAACGCTGAGCCTTCTCCTGTGACAACTTTAAGTTGTCCACCACATGATTCCAAATCCGCTGCAACCTATCCACCACGGAATCCACCCCAGGACAGTCAGAAGGTTCAACATGACCCGAGGAAAAACGCGGATGAAAACCAGAGTTGCAGAAAAATGGCGAAACCAAAGTAGCGGAACTAGCCCGATTATTGAGGGCAAACTCAGCCAATGGCAAGAAGGTCACCCAATCATCCTGATCCGCAGAAACAAAACATCTCAAATAAGCCTCCAGCGTCTGATTAGTTCGCTCCGTTTGGCCATTAGTCTGAGGATGAAAGGCAGATGAAAATGACAAATCAATGCCCATCTTAGCACAAAAAGATCGCCAGAATCTGGACACAAACTGGGATCCTCTGTCAGACACGATATTCTCAGGAATGCCGTGCAAACAAACCACATTCTGAAAGAACAAAGGAACCAGATCGGAAGAGGAAGGCAACTTAGGCAAAGGCACCAAATGGACCATCTTGGAAAAACGATCACACACCACCCAGATGACAGACATTCCTTGAGACACCGGAAGATCTGAAATGAAATCCATGGAAATGTGCGTCCAAGGCCTCTTCGGGACGGGCAAGGGCAAAAGCAACCCGCTGGCACGAGAACAGCAAGGCTTAGCCCGAGCACAAATCCCACAGGACTGCACAAAAGAACGCACATCCCGCGACAGGGAAGGCCACCAAAAGGACCTAGCCACCAAATCTCTGGTACCAAAAATCCCAGGATGCCCTGCCAGCACCGAGGAATGAACCTCAGAGATAACTCTGCTGGTCCATTTATCAGGAACAAACAATCTATCAGGTGGGCAAGGGTCAGGTCTACCAGCCTGAAATCTCTGCAACACACGTCGCAAATCAGGAGAAATGGCCGACAAGATTACTCCCTCTTTAAGAATACCAGCTGGCTCTGAGACGCCGGGAGAGTCAGGCACAAAGCTCCTAGAAATAGCATCAGCCTTCACATTCTTTGAACCAGGCAGGTACGAGACCACAAAGTCAAAACGGGAGAAAAACAACGACCAACGAGCCTGTCTAGGATTCAGGCGCTTAGCAGACTCGAGATACATCAGATTTTTGTGATCAGTCAAGACCACCACACGATGCTTAGCTCCCTCGAGCCAATGACGCCACTCCTCAAATGCCCACTTCATGGCCAATAACTCCCGATTACCAACATTATAGTTCCGCTCAGCAGGCGAAAATTTCCTAGAGAAAAAAGCACATGGTCTCATCACAGAGCAACCAGGGCCTTTCTGCGACAAAACAGCTCCGGCACCGATCTCAGAAGCATCCACTTCAACCTGAAAGGGAAGTGAGACATCAGGCTGGCACAAAACAGGCGCCGAAGTAAACCGGCGCTTCAGCTCCCGAAAAGCCTCCATGGCTGCAGTAGCCCAATTAGCAACATCAGAACCTTTCTTGGTCATATCCGTCAAAGGTTTAACAACGCTAGAAAAATAAGCAATAAAACGACGGTAGAAATTAGCAAAACCCAAGAACTTCTGAAGACTCTTAACAGACGTGGGTTGAGTCCAATCATGAATAGCTCGGACCTTAACTGGGTCCATCTCCACAGCAGAAGGGGAGAAAATAAACCCCAAAAAGGAAACCTTCTGCACTCCAAAGAGACACTTTGAGCCCTTCACAAACAAAGCATTATCACGCAAAACCTGAAACACCATCCTGACCTGCTTTACATGAGAATCCCAATCATCAGAAAAAACCAGAATATCATCCAGATAAACAATCATAAATTTATCTAGATACTTCCGGAAGATGTCATGCGTAAAGGACTCAAACACTGAAGGAGCATTAGAGAGCCCAAAAGGCATCACCAAGTACTCAAAATGACCTTCGGGCGTATTGAATGCAGTTTTCCATTCATCTCCCTGCTTAATGGGCACAAGGTTGTACGCACCACGAAGATCTATCTTGGTGAACCAACTGGCACCCTTAATCCGAGCAAACAAGTCCGACAATAGTGGCAAAGGATACTGAAATTTGACAGTGATATTATTCAGAAGCCGATAGTCAATACAAGGTCTCAAAGACCCGTCTTTCTTGGCCACAAAAAAGAATCCCGCACCAAGAGGGGAAGAAGATGGTAGAATATGTCCCTTCTCCAAAGACTCCTTTATATAAGAACGCATTGCGGCATGCTCAGGTACAGATAGATTAAATAATCGTCCCTTAGGAAATTTACTACCAGGAATCAAATCTATAGCGCAGTCACAGTCCCTATGAGGAGGAAGGGCACTGAACCAGGACTCACTGAATACATCCTGATAGTCCAATAAATACTCCGGAACTTCAGAAGGAGTAGTGTTGTGAACTGTGTTTCTGGGCTCCCTCTGGCAGTCACTAACGGTATTGTGTTAGGTATGTCTTGTTGCAGGCCTGAGCTCCAGCTGTGTCGTTAAGCAGCGGGTGTTTCCTATTTGAGTCTCCTCTGGACTCAGTCTCTTGCCTGGCATCGTTGTATCCAGACCTATTTGGTCTCCTCCGGATTCCTTTCAGTCTGTCTCATGCAAGAAAAGCTAAGTCTGTTTTGTACAATTTGGATCGTTTGCATTATTCAGTGTTTTTGTCCAGCTTGCTTTACATTTGATTTTTGACTCGCTGGAAGCTCTAGGGGGCTGATATTCTCCCTCCACACCGTCAGTCAATGTGGGGGTTCTTGAATGTTCAGCATGGATGTTTTGTAGGGTTTTCTGCTAACCGCATAGTCCACTATCTATTTTCTGCTATCTAGACTATTGGGCCTCACTTTGCTGAATCTAGTTCATCTCTACGTTTGTGTTTTCCTCTTGCCTCACTGTTATTATTTGTTGGGGGCTTTCTATATCTTTGGGGTTCAATTTCTCTGGAGGCAAGCGAGGTCTTATTTTTTCCCTCTAGGGGTAGTCAGTTCTCCGGCTGGCTCGAGACGTCTAGAACCAACGTAGGCACGTTCACCGGCTACTTTTAGTTGTTTGTGTCAGGATCAGGTATGCGGTTAGCCCAGTTTCCACCTCCCTAGAGCAGTATTTATATTTTTGCTGTCTTGCCGGAATATCAGAGATCCTCTGCCATTGGGATCATAACAGAGTAGAAGAGGCAATAGAGACCGGCGGGGAATCGCAATGAATTCCCTGACAACACCAACTTGACACAGACATAGCCTTCCAATCCAAAACGGGATTATGGGTCTGTAACCATGGCAGACCCAAAACGACCAAATCATGCATTTTATGCAGAACAAGAAAACGAATCACCTCCCGATGTTCAGGAGTCATGCACATGGTCACTTGTGTCCAATACTGCGGTTTATTCTCCGCCAATGGCGTAGCATCAATTCCTCTAAGAGGAATAGGATTTTCCAAAGGCTCCAGGACAAAACCACAGCGCTTGGCAAACGACAAGTCCATAAGACTCAGGGCAGCACCAGAATCCACAAATGCCATAACAGGGTAGGAAGACAATGAGCAAATTAAAGTCACAGACAAAATAAACTTAGGCTGCAAATTACCAATGGCGACAGGACTAACAACCTTTGTTAGGCGTTTAGAGCATGCTGAGATAACATGTGTAGAGTCACCGCAGTAAAAACACAACCCATTCTGACGTCTATGATTTTGTCGTTCAGTTTTAGTCTGAATTCTATCACATTGCATTGAGTCAGGTGTCCGTTCAGACAATACTGCCAGAGAATTAGCAGATTTGCGCTCCAGCAAACGCCGATCAATCTGAATGGCAAGAGTCATAGAATCATTCAGACTTGTAGGGATGGGAAACCCCACCATCACATTCTTAATGGCCTCAGAAAGGCCATCTCTGAAATTTGCGGCCAGAGCACACTCATTCCATTGAGTAAGCACGGACCATTTCCGAAATTTTTGGCAATACACTTCAGCTTCATCCTGGCCCTGAGAGATAGCCAGCAACGCTTTTTCTGCCTGAATTTCAAGATTAGGTTCCTCATAAAGCAATCCGAACGCCAGAAAAAACGCATCAATATTTGCCAATGCAGGATCTCCTGGCGCCAATGAGAAGGCCCAATCCTGAGGGTCGCCACGCAAGAAGGAGATAACAATTTTAACTTGCTGAGCTGAGTCTCCAGACGAACGAGGTCTCAAAGATAGAAACAATTTACAATTATTCCTAAAATTCCTAAATTTAAATCGATCTCCAGAGAACAGCTCAGGAATAGGTATCTTAGGCTCTGACATAGGACTACAAGTAACAAAATCCTGAATGCCCTGCACTCGTGCAGCAAGCTGATCCACACTAGTAATCAGAGTCTGAACATTCATGTCTGCAGCAGGGCTTCAAGCCACTCAGAGAAAAAGGGGAAGGAGAAAAAAAAACAAAACTCAGAACTTTTTTTTCTTTTAATCCCGCTTCAGCAATGCATTAAATATTCTCTTTTTGGGCCTGGAATACTGTTATGATCCTAGTGGTAGAGGATCTCAGGAGTTCCAGCTAAGTCCGCAAACACAAAAACCAGCTCATAGGGAAGTGGTAACTTGGCTGACCGCATATCTGATCCTGGCACAACAACTAGAAGTAGCCGGGGAACGTACCTACGTTGATTCTAGACGTCTCGCACCAGCCGGAGAACTAACTAACCCTTTCAGAGAAAATAAGATCTCACTTGCCTCCAGAGAAAAGACCCCAAAGTTATTATACAAGCCCCCAACAAATAATAACGGTGAGGTAAGAAGAAAAGACAAACGTAAGAATGAACTAGATTTAGCAAAGAGAGGCCCACTAATTAATAGCAGAAAATAGGAAGAGGACTTATGCGGTCAGCAAAAAACCCTATAAAAATATCCACGCTGAAGATCCAAGAACCCCCGCACCGACTAACGGTGTGGGGGGAGAATATCAGCCCCCTAGAGCTTCCAGCAAAAACAGAAATCACATTTTGAACAAGCTGGAACAAAATAAGAGCAAATGCAAAAGGACAAAAATAAGAAAGCAGAACTTAGCTTATCTTGCAAAACTCAGGGACCAGGAGTCAGGAGGAAAACAGACATAGACTGATTACATCGATTCCAGGCACTAGACTGAGTTTCCAGGAAGTCTAAATAGGAACACCCAAGGCCTAACGAACCAGGTGAGTACCAACCTGGGGAAGGATAATCCAAGTGCCATACCGCTAGTGACCACAAGAGGGAGCCAACAAATATAGTTCACAACAGATGTCATTTTGTTCCGTTGTAGTAGGTCTTCTATTCATTCTGAGCCCGCTTGCTGGTGTGCGCACGCGCTCCACGCTTGGTAGGGAGTTCCTGCATCTCCGGCTTCTGGGATCTGAGAGCGCATGTCGGTGACGTCAGTAGGGGATTTCCCCTTGATGTGCGCTCCCAGTGAATGCTGGGGATTTGGGACTTCCTCCTGTTCAGGCTGTGGTGCGCCTGCGCACTTACAACGCCGGCTTATGGGCACCATTATAAAAACACCATGTTTCTGTTAAACTACCTTATTCCCTCTTTGAGAAAGCAACGCGAAACGCGCGTTAGGGGGTACTCGGAGTCCCAGGCAACAACTATTTTTACCATGGGTAAGGAATTTTGCAATGCACTTGTGTTATAGCTGCACCATAACTGGCGCTTTTTATGTATGTGGCATGCATGTCCACTTGGACACTGGTATAATTAAACTAATTACCTAGACCACATCTTTTTGTGCTATTATGGGTGCTTACTCATGTTTATACTCATACCATGGTATTTTTTACTTTCATTGCCTGTAACTCGGATGTTTTTTGTACTAGGGTCTCCTTTTCTTCTTTGATTGCAATTTTTGTGTTAAAAAACTTTGGACTATTATGTCTTTTTACAAGTTATGGTAATAAAATAATCATTTTAATTTTCGTATAGAACTCCTTTTTTTGTTTGTTATTAATTCTCCGGAGTATACGCCATTGTCCTCTTATACATACATGGGTAAAGGTAACCACCTGTTTACACCTGCACACTTTGTGTGTGGGATCCGTGTTTCTGTGGGAGTGTTTTCATTGTTAGTAAAGTATGTGCTGTTTGTCATCTCCTGCTCTGTGATCCTGTATCAATTTTTAAAGGTACAACACTGCCTGCTGAATCTTTGCTACAATTCATCTGTTGCATTGTACTCAATACTCACTGCTGTATATCCATGGTTGGGGTCACTATAGATATTATCTGGTGAAAGGTGTTATTGCATAGAGATGGAGCCAGGCCTAGTGTCTTTGATCATCTATCCACCCCCTGGTGTGTTGATCAGCTGCTAATTTATCCTAAACCAGCTCTCATAATCTCTCTCACCTGATCCTCTAGTTAGCCCTATAAATTTAGTAGCATCCTAAGGGGTGCTGTGGCGCCCCTGAGGGTCCAGTCACCACAGAGGTACTGCACCTCAGCCAGAGGTGTGGTATGCCACTCTCAGGTAAAGGGGGGGGCACTACCCGAGACCCACACACTAGCACCCAACACTAGACCTCTCCGGGCCAGGGAGGGACTAGGTAGAGGGTGTGGGTGGAGAAAATAGTGAAGGGGAGGAGTTTTAGGGAGTGACAGTTAGTCAGTCAGGAGAGGGGTTGGTGAGAAGGAGCTGAAGGGAGTAGATGTGGAGAGAGAAGCTCCTGAGAGAAGGAAGGAAGGGGTCCTAGATACCAGGGAAGTGAGGAATCCAGCCTCGGCACCAAAATCCATGCCGACTGTAGTCAGGTGGTAGAACCAGGTTTCAGTGGGGGGGACCAGCCCCCAGATTAGTGGAGGAACTACAAGGCTCAGCTAGCAAGCTGGAGACTCTGACATCTGTATGTGCCACAGCCATATCATCACACAAAAAGGCAGCGATATAGGATCATGGGGACCAGGAGAGAGTCGCCAGACAGGACCTGAGGCTGCTGGCTTGGGACATTGTGTGTGAAGCTCAGGGCAGGAGGGCGAAGCCATTGCAGAGTGACGACCAGGGAGGAACATAAGAAAGGGAGTCTCGGGGAAGTGAACCCTAAGTTACCTGAGAGCTGGCTGGACCACAGACCCGGAGGACACATCACTCGGCTCAAGACTGCATCTAAGAACTGTGAGTAAAGTGTGGAAACTGCACCCTGCTGTGTCCTCAGAATTATTTACTGCATCACCTACCCTGCACTACAACATTCACCATCATTGACTTTAATTCCTTAACTGCCCTGGGGCCTAGCTCTACCCGTGGAGAGCTGTAACATCTCTGCTGCATCACCAACTGCCCTAGTGGACCTGAACCACAGCGTTGGCCATTTTTCTTATTTCAGAACACCATGGGTGGCGTCATAAACTAATTGTCACGGGGAGACTAGGTGGGCAAGAGCTAATAACCCAGGCCCCTGCAATTTCCCTCAGACTAGGGAAATCCTGACTGACCCTCTACCTAGAGTTTACACTGATGGTGTGCATGTCTAGGCCTCGACCCTCACCCTGTCTCCTGTTTCAACTCTAGGCTGAAACCACTGCCCACCACCCAGTGAAAAGATCATACACCAATACCCACAGTTAGAACAGACAAGGATAACGGAAAATATACACCACGCCGCAGTCACTCAGGAATACACTATAAATGCGCAGGGCAAAATAAATACAAATATAGGAAGGAGTAAATAAGACAAAGGGAAATACACCACCAGCAACGATACTCCAACTTCTAGCTCACCACTCCAGACCGAGATAACAACGCACAAGACAGAAGCTATAATCGGCGACGCCCCCAATGTTCAGGAGAACTATTTAAAGGCAATGGGCATGGCCCAGCTTCCAATCCGAGCATCAGGTAAATTAACCCTGGACCAGCTAGATGAAATCTAGCCGACGCCAATGAGCACATAGTGGTCAAAAGCGGAATTACCACTGTCTGTCGAACGACCTGGTCTGAACAGCATCCGACATGACAGTACCCCGCCTTCTACGAGGGACCCCAGGGCCCTCACGGCTTATAGGACCCGGCTTGTCCGGATGGCGACGGTGAAAAAACCTGACCAGCCGATCCGCATGAATGTCCGAGGCTGGTACCCAGGACCTCTCCTTAGGCCCATAACCACGCCAGTGTACCAAGTACTGTAAAGTGCGGCGCACTACACGAGAGTCAACAACCTTGGAGACTTCAAACTCCAAATTACCATCCACCAAGACTGGAGGTGGCATAGGAGCCGCATCCACAGAACCCACCACCTTCTTTAAAAGAGACCTGTGGAACACGTTGTGTATCTTATACACCGTAGGAAGCTCCAATCGGTACGCTACTGGGTTAATGACGGCGGTGACCCTAAATGGACCAATAAACCGTGGACCCAATTTAAGGGATGGTATTTTGAGTCTTATGTTTTTTGTGGATAACCACACCCAGTCATCCACACTCAGGTCCGGACCTGGCACACGCCTACTGTCAGCCAAACGTTTGTACCTAGCACCCACACTCAACAGGCGCTGTTTAACTCTCCTCCAGACTGATGACAATTGTGCTCCTAACTGGTCCTCCTCCGGAACGCCGGAAGAGCCCTCCTGACTCAAAGTACAAAATTGAGGATGTAGCCCGTAAACACAAAAAAAACGGATACTCCCCAGACGACTCCTGGCGGTGATTATTGATGGCAAACTCAGCCAAAGGAAGGAACATAGACCACTCCTCCTGGTTATCAGAGACAAAGCAGCGTAAGTACTGTTCCAAATTTTGGTTCATACGCTCAGTCTGACCATTTGACTGAGGATGAAACACCGAAGAATGAGACAACTTGATCCCCAGCCGTGAGCAAAATGCTTTCCAAAATTTTGCCATAAACTGAGTACCCCTATCAGACACGATGTCAGATGGAACCCCATGATGTCTGACCACCTCCTGCACGAATACCTGAGCCAGAGTCTTAGCGTTAGGCAACGAAGGCAAAGACACAAAGTGCGACATTTTTGAAAACCGATCAACAATCACCAAGATGACCGTGTTCCCAGCTGAGGAGGGCAAATCAGTGATGAAATCCATGGAGATTTCTGTCCATGGCTTACTAGGTACCTCAAGAGGAAGTAGTGTGCCAACAGGACGGGAGCGGGGCGTCTTAGCCCTAGCGCACGTGTTACAAGCTGACACGTATGAGACCACGTCCTGTCGGATCTTGGGCCACCAAAACCGACGTGACACCAACTCCAAGGTACCTCTAACCCCTGGGTGGCCAGCCAGGACACCATCATGATGCTCCGCCAAAACCTTTAGGCGGAGATGAAGCGGTACAAAAGATTTGTTGATGGGAAGCTCAGATGGTACCTCCTCCTGAGCCTCGGCAATCTCAGCCTCAACCTCGGTAGTGAGAGCCGAAACCACAACACCCTTTTGGAGGATGGGTACTGGATCCTCCTGAGGTTCTCCCCCCGGAAAATACCTGGATAGAGCATCCGCCTTAGTGTTTTTAGACCCCGGTCTGTAAGTGACAACAAAATTGAACCGCGTGAAAAACAATGCCCAGCGAGCCTGCCTGGGGGACAGACGCTTGGCTAACTCCAAATACAGCAGATTCTTATGATCGGTAATAACAGTAACCTGATGTACCGACCCCTCCAAGAAGTGTCGCCATTCCTCAAAGGCCAACTTGATTGCCAACAACTCCTTGTTGCCGATATCGTAGTTACGTTCGGCGGACGACAGTTTCTTGGAGAAATAGGCGCATGGACGCAAATCACTCAAAGATGAGCCTTGTGACAGCACCGCCCCCACACCAACCTCAGACGCATCGACCTCCACAACAAAAGGCTTCGACACGTCTGGCTGCACAAGAATGGGGGCCGAAACAAAACTGTTCTTAAGAAATTCAAATGCGCGCACAGCAGCCTCAGGCCAAACGGAGAAATTGGTACCCTTTTTAGTCATGTCAGTTAGCGGCTTAGCAATAATGGAAAAATCCTTGATAAATTTCCTATAGTAGTTAGAAAACCCAAGGAACCGCTGAAGTGCTTTCAGGTTATCAGGCCGTTCCCAATGTAGCACCGTTTGCACCTTAGCGGCGTCCATTTTAAAACCAGAAGCAGACACAATATAACCCAAGAAAGGCAACTCTTGAACAGAAAATACACATTTCTCAAGTTTAGCATACAGCTTATTCTCTCTGAGAAGCTGTAACACCTGCCTGACATGATCTAAATGAGTATCACGGTCGCAAGAATATATGAGAATGTCATCTAGGTACACGATAACGAATTTCCCCAAAACATGCGAAAACACATCATTAATGAAATGTTGGAACACTGCAGGTGCGTTAGTCAACCCAAATGGCATCACCAAATTTCCAAAATGACCCTCAGGGGTATTAAAAGCTGTCTTCCACTCATCACCTTGACGGACTCTTATGAGGTTGTACGCCCCCCTGAGGTCAAGCTTGGTAAACCACTTAGCACCTGCCACCTGGTTGAACAAATCTGGTACTAGTGGCATAGGGTATGGATCACGAACCGTAATCTGGTTCAATTCCCTGAAATCCAAACAGGGGCGTAATCCGCCATCTTTCTTCTTCACGAAGAAGAACCCTGATGCCACAGGCGAGGATGAAGGCCTGATGTGCCCTTTGCTCAAACTTTCAGCAATGTAATCCTTTAATGCTTGTCTCTCCGGACCGGAGATGTTAAACATCCTTGCTTTGGGCAATTTGGCCCCTGGTTTAAATCTAATAGTACAGTCATAGGCGCGATGTGGCGGCAACTCTGAACAACAATTCTCAGAGAACACATCCACAAAATCCAGAAGTGACTCCGGAACACTTGAAGTCACAGCAGATACACATGTGGCCAGGCAATTCTCCTGGCAGAATTCGCTCCACTGAATTATGTCTTGAGTTTTCCAGTCAATTACTGGGTTGTGCATAGACAACCATGGAAAACCCAAAACCACCTGAGCAGGAAGATTCCTGAGTACCTTACATGTAACCTGCTCGGAATGTAGAACCCCAATGTGGAGTTTCACCTCAGCCACAAATTCAGTAATCTCCCCCTGTGAGAGAGGAGCAGCATTGATGGTGACCACACGGATAGGATGAGGCAGTTTTTCAATCCTAAAACCTGCTGTGCGCGCAAACTCCTCATCAATGAGATTTGTGGCTGAACCACTATTCACAAACACAGTAATTGGCAGCTCACTGCCAGCGATTATAACCTTAGCAGGGAGCATGCATTGAGAAACCACCATGGAGGATATACATAAGCTCAGATTGGTCTCCTCCACACCCTCTGAGCTTAGAAGTTTTCTGCTGTTGCGTCTTTCTTAGACAGTAGAGGACAGATGTTAATAAAATGACCCGTCTTACCGCAGTAAAAACAGGCTCCCTGCTTCCTGAGCTCAGGGGCTCGACGCTTCACATGTGACACCCCTGCGATTTGCATAGGCTCCGTGGGCTCACCTGCAGCAACCACACGTGAACCTAAACCCTCTCCCATAGGCGGTGTCTCATGCTCCCCCTGACGCAAACGGCGATCAATGCGGACAACCAGACTCATAGCGGAATCTAGAGAAGTAAGAGTCTCGTACATCAGAAGGGCTTTTTTAACCCTTCCAGAAACCCCATGAATAAGCTGACTCCGCAGCGCTGGATCATTCCACTGTGTATCGATCGCCCAGCGACGAAATCCTCTGCAACTCGCTCCCCTGGCGAATAGTGCGTATCTTAGATTCTGCTAGAGCCATTCTGTCTGGCTCATCGTAAATATTTCCAAGAAAGGAAAAAAAACTCTCCACAGAGTCAAATGCAGCAGAATCAGATGGCAAAGAAAACGCCCATGCTTGGGGATCCCCGCTTAACAATGACAACACCAGGCCCACACACTGAGCCTCATTACCTGAGGAGATCGGCGCATATGGAAATATAGTTTGCAAGCTTCACGAAAAGAAACAAATTTACTGCGTTCCCCAGCAAATTTTTCAGGCAAAGGAAACTTAGGCTCAGCAACTCTACCTGTCGCTCCAGCTTGCACATTAGATACTGCTAGTCCCTGTTGCTGCACTGCCCCCCTCAACTCAGTGACCCGTAGGGATAGCGCCTCCAACTGGCGGGTTATGGAAGTCATGGGATCCGTGACAAAACAAAAAAAAAGGAAACCACTTTTTTTTTTTTTTTTTTTGTTTTAAAGGCCGATTATAATGTCACGGAGAGACTAGGTGGGCAAGAGCTAATAACCCGGGCCCCTGCAATTTCCCTCAGACTAGGGAAATCCTGACTGACCCTCTACCTAGAGTTTACACTGATGGTGTGCATGTCTAGGCCTCGACCCTCACCCTGTCTCCTGTTTCAACCCTAGGCTGAAACCAACGCCCACCACCCAGTGAAAAGATCATACATTAATACCCACAGTTAGAACAGACAAGGATAGCGGAAAATATACACCACGCCGCAGTCACTCAGGAATACACTATAAATGCGCAGGGCAAAATAAATACAAATATAGGAAGGAGTAAATAAGACAAAGGGAAATACACCACCAGCAACGATACTCCAACTTCTAGCTCACCACTCCAGACCGAGATAACAACGCACAAGACAGAAGCTATAATCAGCGACGCCCAATGTTCAGGAGAACTATTTAAAGGCAATGGGCATGGCCCAGCTTCCAATCCGAGCATCAGGTAAATTAACCCCGGACCAGCTAGATAAAATCTAGCTGACGCCAATGAGCACATAGTGGTCAAAAGCGGAATTACCGCTGTCTGTCGAATGACCTGGTCTGAACAGCGTCCGACATGACACTAATCCCTCATAAACTTTATTTCCCCTTTAATTGACTTTTATTGGACACCCAGGGCCACGGACCGGGTCACTGCTGCCATGACAACCCCCTTAAGAACCGTCAGACCCGACCCGAGTACCCCACGGCCCTGGCGAGCGCTCCAGTGCACGCGTGTGAGGTGCATGCACGTGTCCCTTCAGCTAAGTATCCCTGTAGCTAAATATCCAGAAGCAGCAGTTAATTCAATGGCAGTTAGTCAGGGCAGGAGACAGGTAACCCACACATTGTACTCCCTTATAGCCATGAGCTTTATTTCTATCCTCCACATTCACCGCACCATCCCCTCTCCATCACCACTCATACACATCAACTCCTCTCTACTTCCCTCTCCCATGTGCAGTTCCCATGCACTTCTCACCTTCCTAAATAATCTCAGTCCATCTTGCCAAAAGACATTGTACAAAAAACCATATCACAAATCCAAGAACTACTTGCTCTTTCTCTTTCTACTGCTGCTGATTTCAGGGGAAATCTCCCCCAACCCTGATCCACCATCCCTCAACCGCAAC
Source organism: Ranitomeya variabilis (assembly GCF_051348905.1). NCBI lineage: Eukaryota > Metazoa > Chordata > Amphibia > Anura > Dendrobatidae > Ranitomeya > Ranitomeya variabilis. Next base: position 745,671,564 of record NC_135232.1, read on the forward strand.
CCCTCCCCCACCTCACATAGAAACCTTACTAACCTGATTAACATCATCTGTACTCCTTCATCTCCCTCTTTTAATTGTGCACTCTGGAATCCATGGTCTGTATGCAATAAGCGTCATTTCCTGCAACACTACTTTATAAACAACTCTCTTAAGTTGTTAGCCCTCACTGAAACCTGGATTCAGGATTCTGACACTATCACCCCTGCTGCTATTTCCCATAGCGGCAAACATTTTACCCCTTCCCCGAGACCCGCAAACAGATTTGGTGGTGGTGTTGGCATTCTCCTGTCCCCACAAAGCACTTTCCAGGTCATCCCCCCAGTTCCATAACTCTGATTCCCTTCTTTTGTGGTCCACACGATCAGGCTCTTCCATCCCCTTTCACTCAGAGTAGCAGTCATATACCATCCCCCAGGCTCACCCACCCACTTCTTTGACCATTTCTCTGCCTGACTGTCACACTTCATGTCCTCAGAACTACCAACCCTTATCCTGGGAGACTTCAACATCCCTATTAACAGCCCTACCTCCCCATCTGCATCCCAACTTTTATCTCTAGCCACTTCTCTTGGCCGCTCACAGCTCTCAACCTCAGCAATACACAAAGAGGGTAACACCCCTGATTTGGTCTTTGTTCAAGTCTGCTCAATTTCCTACCTAGATAACTCACCTCTTCCTCTCCCTGACCACAATATTCTCTCCTCCATGCTCACCCCAGCACACTCCCACCTACCACGCATGCAGAAATCTACAAGTCATTAACCCTCATTCATTAATAGACTCCCTACACCCATAACTGTCCCCAATCTCATTTTTCCTGTCCTGATCTGGCTGTAAACCACTACAATGACACCCTCAGAAGCCCCCCTGGAACAAGTAGCTCCCCTCACTCTCAGAACCTCCAACACAGAGTAAAACAGCCATGGCTCACATTGCAAACTCGATTTCTCCAGCGATGCTCTAGGAGTGCTGAACGCCTACGGAGGAAAACTCGCACACCAGAAAACTTCATTCACTACAAATTTATGTTAAGGACCTATAACTCTGCCCTTCACCTTGCCAAACAGACCTACTTCACCACTCTGATCTCCTCAATACTTAACAACCCAAAAAAAACTTTTTGACACCTTTCACCCCCTCCTCAGCACAGGCCCCTATCATAGACATCTGTGCTGATGACCTGACCTCCCACTTTATAGGGAAAATAGAGAATATCCGTCAGGAAATCCGCTCCTAGCCACCAAGTGCACCTCTCCTGGCCCTCTGCACATTTGATCCCATCACAGAAGAAATCTCCAGGCTCCTCTCTTCTCATCTGATTACATGCACTAATGACCCCATTCCCTCACATCTCCTTCAGTCTCTCTCTCCAGTCATTACTACCCACCTAACTACAATCTTCAATCTCTTCCTCTCCTCTGGTATTTTCCCCTCTTCCTTCAAACACTATCATTACTCCATTATTAAATAAAAACCCTCTCTCAACCCATCCTGCACCAATAACTACCGACCAGTCTCCAACCTTCCCTTCATCTCTAAACTCTTGAAGCACCTGGTCTACTCCCGCCTTACCCGTTACCTCTCTAATCACTCTCTCCTAAGTCCATCACAGTCCAGCTTCAACAGAAACTGCACTCATCAAAGTGACTAACAACCTTCTGACAGCTAAATGTAATGGTGACCACTCTCTGCTCATTCTTCTCGACCTCTCTGCAGCATTCAACACTGGTGACCACCATCTCCTACTCTCCATGCTGCAATCAATAGGCATAAAGGACACTGCTATCTCCTGGTTCTCTTCCTATCTTTCTAACCACTCCTTCATCGCCTCTTCCTCTCACTCTTGGGGTCCCTCAAGGCTCAGTCCTTGGCCCCCTGTTCTTCTCTCTCTACACGGTCCCAATTGGACAGACCATCAGCAGATTTGGCTTTCAGTACTATCTTTATGCTGATGACACGCAACTATACACGTCATCCCCTTACCTTACCCCTGCTGTACTACAGAACACCAGTGACGGTCTGCAGTTTCCAACATCATGTCCGCTCTCTATCCGAAACTCAACCTTTCCAAAACTGAACTTCTTCTGCTCCTGCTGTCTACTAACCTCCTTATATCTGACATCTCCCTCTCCCTAGGTGGCACCATAATAATGCCTAGGCAGCAGTCGCACTGTCTGAGTGTTATGTTTGACACCAGTCTTTCCTTCACCTTCCATATACAATCTCTTGCCCACTCTTGCCAATTACACCTAAACAACATCTCTGGAATCCGACCCTTTCTCACCATGGAAACAACAAAAACCCTCACTGCTGCCCTGACTGCTGTAATTCTCTATTAATTGGCCTCCCCCTCATTTGACTTTCCCCTCTCCAGTCCATTCTTAAAGCAGCAGCCAGGGTAGTCCACCTGGCTAATCGGTACTCGGATGTGTCTGCTCTTTGACAGTCATTGCACTGACTGCCCATTCATTATAGGAATCCAATTCAAACTGCTTGTCCTCACCCATAAAGCTCTCCATAGTGCGCCCCCCTACATCTCCTCCCTCATTTCTGTTTATCGGCCTACCCGCTTGTTATGCTCTACAAGTGACTTTTAACCATCATCTGCACTTATCTGTACCTCCCACTCCCAGCTCCAAAACTTCTCCCGCGTTGTGCCAATCCTCTGGAATGCTGTACCCCAAGAAATTAGGACTATCCACAACTTACAGTTTTAAGCGCTCCCTCAAAACACATTTGTTTAGAATGGCCTATCACATTCCCTAATCAAAGTCCTTTTGTGTGTGTATGTAGCCCATTCACCATTTAGGTGAGAAAAATGTGTGGTTCCCCAGGGTCCTGGTCATCACAGTAACAGTAGCATTGCTTTCCTCATGGGGAGAGTGATGTTACGTTTGGAGGCAAGAAGGGATAACTGGCACCAGGTAAACACAAGCATGCAACACATTCACACTCCAGGCCACCAGGGGGAGCTTTTGATCCTATTTACTAGGTGACTCCCCATATATATGGAAGTTTTGGAGGGAAAGGGGACAGAACAGTTCTTGCCAGGAAACAGACTGGATCAGTCTGAGGCAGAAGAGGGTTCACGGAGCTGTATAGCCACAGTGCTGCAGCTCCTGGAAAGAGACTTACAGAAAGCTGAATATATTGCAGTGAGCGTGTATGAGAGCGAAGCACAGGAGAGGATTCCAGTGGAAGACCAGCAACCAGCAGGCTGCCTCCTTCTGAGGCGCAGAGACCGGTAGCCGGAACACGAGGTTGTAAGGGCCTCTACGACTTACATCAGAGACCAGCAGGACAGCTGAACTTCAAGTTACCTGTCCGCCATAATACCCAGGAGATACGGTGACACCTTTAGAGCCAAGGGCATGCTAGAGTCCCTATAAACAGACTCAAGTCACCAGTCATACGGGTTATGTCCTATCCTATACGGGAGACAGAGAGAGAGAGAACATCTGTGAGGACCTTAACTGAAGCCATAGGCAGTATGGGACTACAATACCACGGCGCTAGAGGAAGGCTTTGATTTCCACCTTGAAAAGGGGACTCCTAACTTGCCTCCAAGCCGGCCAGCCTGCCTGGCCTGTGATCTGGTGCCCTGGACTGTGGCTGCCTGAAGTCTTCAGTAAACAAGGTAAAGAGACTGCAAACCTGTGTCCTTGTTCTTTGCTTTGCCATTCACCATCTTCCATCTTCACATCGGGAGCCCTGGGGATATACTTCACCCGTGGGAAGTTATACCATCTAGCTGCCATAACATCACCCCAGAGGACCCCTTAAAGCAGCGTCGGTCCCCACTGACCGAACACCACAGGTGGCGTCACGAACATAAACTTTATTCCCTTTAAAGACCTTTTCCATTTACATGGGCGCCCAGGGCCAGGGACCGGGTCGCCACCGTGACATTCCCCTGTGAACAACACCGGACCCGATACCGAGTACCCCACGGCTCAGGTGGGGTGACTCACATGGAACGCCTGCCAGGGCCGTGGGGTACTCGGTACCAGTACTTAAAGGGGAATGTCACGGTGGCGGCGACCCGATCCGTGGCCCTGGGCGCCCATGTAAAAGGAAAAGTCTTTAGAGGGATTTTGTGAATAAAGTTTGTGTTCGTGATGTCACCTGTGGTATTCGGTCAGTGGGGACCGACGCTGCTTAAAGGGGTCCTCTGGGGTGATGTTATGGCAGCTAAGATGGTATAACTTCCCACAGGTGAAGTAGGCCCCCAGGGCTCCCGATGTGTAGAGGAAGATGTTGAGTGGTGCAATAAGAAATGGAGGACACAGGTTTGCAGTCTCTTACCTGGTTTACTGAAGACTTCAGGCAGCCACATTCCATGGCACCAGATCACAGGTACAGGCAGGGTCCGGCAGGCTTGGAAGCGAGTCCAGAGTCCCCTTTACCAGGTGGAGTTAAAAGCCTTCCTACTAGCACGGTGATGTAGTCCCTTGCTGCCTGTGGCTTCTGTCAAGGTCCTCTCAGTTCTTTCTGTCCTCCTTAAAGGTGGGACACTAACCCGTATGACAGGTGGCTCAAGCCTTTTTGCAGGGTCTCTATCACGACCCGGGCTGTATGGGCCACTGTGTCTCCTGGGTGTTAGGGCGGACAGGTGACGTGAAGTCCAGCTGTCCTTCCGGTTTCTGCTGTAAGTCTTGGAATCCCTCACAACCTCGGTCTTCTGGCTACCGGAATCTGCGCTTTGCAGGGAGCTAGCCCAATTGTACGCCATCCTCCCCAGTTGTCACTTGCCTGTGCTTCGCTCTCCTGCATGCTCACTACAAATCTGCCCGTCTTTCGGTGTTGTCTCTGTCCATCAGAAGCTGCATTACCTTCTTGTAGCTGCACAGCTCCTCTGCTTCCTACCGCTCTGTCTCTCTGACAGGAACTGTCTTTTCCTCCAGACCAGAATATATATCTAGGGGAGCCACCCACAAGCTGGATCAGAGCTCCCCCTTCTGGCCTGGAGTGTGAACATGTTGTATGCTTGTGGTTACCTGATAGAAGAGATCTTCCTTTGCTTCCAAGTGTGACATCACTCTCCCTGTGAAGAAAGCAATGCCACTGCAACAACCAGGAACCTGGGGTGTTACAATAACCCTCCATCAAACTCCACCGCACCCAACAGCACCACAAATACTGGTTAGAGGCCAGCTAATCTATCTCCCACTCCCTCAAGATGGCTGGACCATCATTGCAAATATGCACCTGTACTTTACTTTGTGTCTCCTCCCACCTCATTGTAGACTGTAACGAGCATGGTCATCTTATTTTGCTTTAATTATTATATTATTGATAACGTTGTTACTTATGACTTGTGTATGAACTGTTAAATTGTAAAGCGCTGCAGAATATGTTGGCACTATATAAATAAAAATTATTATTATCATGTGATGAAGCCTGATTAGTGCATAGAGTAAGATCTCATATTTTCATGGCAAGGAGGACTTTGGAGTGTTGTGGAAATCCCTCTGCTTGCCATATCTCAACACCAGGAAGTTTGGACCAGACTTTTGCTAGAAACACAGGTACTTTAGGGACCATTCTGACCATTTCTGCTTATAAGAAAACAGTTGGTAGCCGCAGACTGTTGATTTTTCTAAAAAGCACTTCTATACAAATTGCAGCTCCAGACTGGTGATAGGTACTCCTTAAAGATGACCTGTTACACGTCAAAAATATGTATTACCTATATATATGTAATATGTATTACCTTGTGTAAATGTCATTGTTCTCCTAAATGTGGAGTTGTATTTTTTTGTTGTTGCTGCGCCTCTCTGCTCCAGACATATGGCCTTTCTTGAATGTAAATCTAGTCTTGTTAGTCAATGGGATGTGGTCCTCAATAAGTTTCCCTCAGAAGAGTTGAAGATCACACTTACTTGGTTAACAAGACTAGATTTACAAACAAGAAAGAGGAGGACATATCTCAGGAATGAAGCAGGAACAAGAAAAGACCACCAAACAAACAAAAAAACACCTCCAAATTCAGGAGAACAGCAGCATCTATACCAGTTAAAAATGACATACTACTGGCAAATAATAAGTTATCTTTAAAGCCGAAATTAATACACCAATGCATCCTTAAAGAACCACTCCATGAAATGAAAAGAACCGCTAGAGTGGTGTTTTAACCCCTTAGTCACGGAGCCAATTTGCAGCTTAATGCTTAATGACCAGGCCAATTTTTAATAATAATAATAATTTTATTTTACATTTCTGACCACTGTCATTTTATGAGGTTATAACTCTGGAACGCTTCAACGGAACCTGCTGATTCTGAGAACGTTTTTTCGTGACATATAGTACTTCATGTTAGTGTAAAACTTCTTCGATATTACTTGTGTTTATTTATGAAAAAATGGAAATATGGCGAAAATTTTTAACATTGTGCAATTTTCAAACTTTGAATTTTTATCCCCTTAAATCACACAGCTATGTCACACAAAATAGTTAATAAATAACATTTCCCACATATCAGCTTTACATCAGCACAATTTTGGAATCAACATTTTTTTTTGCTAGGAGGTTATAAGGGTTAAAAGTTGACCAGCAATTTCTCATTTTTACAACAAAATTTACAAAACCATTTTTTCTAGGGACCACCTCACATTTGAAGTCACTTTTAGGGGGCTAAATGGCATAAAATACCCAAAAGTGACACCATTCTAAAAACTGCACCCCTCAAGGTGCCCAAAACCACATTCAGGAACTTTATTAACCCTTCAGGTGCTTCACAGGAACTGAAGCAATGTGAAAGGAAAAAATGAACATTTAACTTTTTCACAAAAATGTTACTTCTGAACCAATTTTTTTTATTTTCTCAAGTGTAAAAAAAGAAAATGAATCACAAAATTTGTTGTGCAATTTGTCCTGAGTACGCCGATACCCCATATGTTGGGGTGAACCCCTGTTTGGGCGCACAGTAGAGCTCAGAAGGGAAGGAGCGCCATCTCAGTTTTTCAACGCAGAATTGGCTGGAATTGAGATCGGATGCCATGTCGCGTTTGGAGAGCCCCTGATATACCTAAACAGTGGAAACCTCCCACAAGTGACACCATTTTGGAAACTAGACCCCCTAAGGAACTTATCTAGATGTGTGGTGAGCACTTTGAACCCCCAAGTGCTTCACAGAAGTTTATAACAGAGCCATAAAAATAATAAATCATATTTGTTTTCACAAAAATGATCTTTTCACCCGCTATTTTTTATTTTCCCAAAGGTAGCAAGAGAAATTGGACCCCAAAAGTTGTTCTGCAATTTGTCCTGAGTATTCTGATACTCCATATGTGGGGGTAAACCTCTGTTTGGGTGCACTGCAGAGCTCGGAAGGGAAGGAGCGCCATTTGACTTTTCAATCTCATAATTGTGTGAGCGGACGCCATTTCGGGTTTGTAGATGTGCCTAACAGCAGAAACCCCCACAATTGACACCATTTTGGAAACTACACCCCTCAAAGATTTTATCTAGGGGTATATTGAGCAATTTGAACCCACAGGTATGACACAGAATTTGATGACATTAGGTCGTCGTATTGAAAAAATTCATTTTTTTCACAAAATCTTGTTTTAGACCTGAATTTCTCACTTTTGTCAGAAATTACTCCAAAAAGTGGACCCCACAATTCATTACCCACTTTATTATGAGCATGGCGATATTCCATATGTAGTCAAAAAATTTTGTTTGGACAAATGGCAGTGCTCGGACAGAAAGGGGCACAACATGACAAATTTGGCTTTATTTGAAATAGATTGTTATACTGGCAGAGCCTGTATGGTTCAAGAGCAACAGAAATCCCCCATAAAAGTCTTTTTTATAAATTGTACCCTCTAATCTATTTATCTAGGGAGGTAGTGAGTATGGAGCGCCCCCAGACGCAGGGCCGCGGGGTACTCAGCCTCTCTGTCTCAGTCCTGGGGTTGTCACGGTGGCTAGACCCGGTCCGTGACCCTGCTAAGGGGCGACCAATGAAAGATGTGATGATGATGCGTGGTGCAAGGTGTGATGAATAACGAGGACACAGGGTTGCAGTCTCTTTACCTCTTTACTGAAGGCTTCAGGATCCGCAATCTAGAGCACTGCTAACAGGGCTGGCTGAGACCGGCCGGTCCGAAGGCACATCCAGAGTTTCCTTTGCAGGTGGAAATCAGTGCCTACCTTCTAGCGCCTGTGTGTTGTAGTACCTCCTTGCTGAGCACCACGGGATAGTCCTCACAACTGTTGTGTCTGTTTCTGATGTTCTTCCTCACAACTATCGTTTCTGTTCTGATGTTCTTCTCCGTCCCCCAGATGATATGGCTAGGACGCACCCGTATGACGGGTGTTGTGAATTTACCTTTTGGCTCCCTCTAGTGGCTACTAGTGATTTGACTCTGGGTATGTCATTCATTCCTTGTATGCTCACCTGGGTCGTTAGGTCAGGGGTGTTGCTATATAAGCTCCCTGGACCTTCAGTTCAATGCCTGGCAACGTTGATATCAGAGCTAATCTGTAGTGCTCTTGTCTACTGATCCTGGTTCCTGTGTTGATTAAGCTAAGTCCGCTTTCTTGCTTATGGCTATTTTGTTTTTGTTTGCATTTCTGTCCAGCTTGTATATAATCTGTATCCTGACCTTGCTGGTAGCTCTAGGGTGGCTGGTGTTCTCCCCCCGGGCCGTTAGACGGTTCGGGGGTTCTTGAATCTCCAGTGTGGATTTTTGATAGGGTTTTTGTTGACCATATAAGTTATCTTACTACATTCTGCTATTAGTAAGTGGGCCTCTCTTTGCTAAACCTAGTTCATCCCTGTGTTTGTCATTTCCTCTTACCTCACCGTTATTATTTGTGGGGGGCTTGTATCCTACTTTTGGGGTCCTTTCTCTGGAGGCAAGAGAGGTCTTTGTTTTCCTCTTCTAGGGGTAGTTAGCTCTCCGGCTGGCGCGAGACATATAGCGACCAACGTAGGCATGTTCCCCGGCTACTTCTAGTGTTGGCGTTAGGAGTAGATATATGGTCAACCCATTTACCACTGCCCTATGAGCTGGATTTTTGTACTTCGCAGACTTGCTGATATTTCTGAGACCCTCGCCATTGGGGTCATAACAGTTTGCCAGGCCAGTATTAAATGTTAAATGCATTGCAGAAGCGGGATTATAAGAAAGAAAGTTCTGAGTTTTTTTTTCTCTCTCTCATTTTTTTTTCTTTTCCCCTTTACCTCTGAGTGGCTTGTGATTGCTGCAGACATGAATGTCCAGACCTTGATTACAAGTGTGGACCAGCTTGCTGCTCGTGTGCAGGGCATACAAGATTATGTTACCAGAAATCCTATGTCAGAACCTAAGATACCGATTCCTGAACTATTTTCCGGAGACCGATTTAAGTTTAGAAATTTCAGGAATAATTGTAAATTGTTTTTGTCCCTGAGACCCTGTTCCTCTGGAGACTCCGCTCAGCAAGTGAAAATTGTTATTTCTTTTTTACGGGGCGACCCTCAGGATTGGGCCTTCTCGCTGGCGCCAGGAGATCCGGCATTGGCTGATATTGATGCGTTTTTTCTGGCGCTCGGTTTGCTTTATGAGGAACCCAATCTTGAGATTCAGGCAGAAAAAGCCTTGCTGGCTATGTCTCAGGGCCAGGACGAGGCTGAAGTGTATTGCCAAAAATTTCGGAAATGGTCCGTGCTGACCCAGTGGAACGAGTGTGCATTGGCTGCAAATTTTAGAAATGGCCTTTCTGAAGCCATTAAGAATGTGATGGTGGGTTTTCCCATTCCCACAGGTCTGAATGATTCCATGGCCCTGGCAATTCAAATTGACCGGCGGTTGCGGGAGCGCAAAACCGCAAATTCCCTCATGGTGTTGTCTGAACAGGCACCTGATTTAATGCAATGTGATAGAATCCTGACTAGAAGTGAGCGGAAAATTCATAGACGCCAGAATGGCTTGTGTTACTACTGTGGTGATTCTACACATGTTATCTCAGCATGCTCTAAACGTCTTACTAAGGTTGTTAGTCCGGTCGCCATTGGTAATTTGCAACCTAAATTTATTCTATCTGTAACTTTGATTTGCTCACTGTCATCGTATCCTGTCATGGCGTTTGTGGACTCAGGTGCTGCCCTGAGCCTTATGGATCTGTCATTTGCCAAGCGCTGCGGATTTGTTCTTGAGCCATTGGAAAATCCTATCCCTCTTAGGGGTATTGATTCTACGCCATTGGCAAAAAATAAACCGCAGTTTTGGACACAGGTTACCATGTGCATGACTCCCGAACATCGGGAGGTAATACGTTTTCTTGTTCTCCATAAAATGCATGATTTGGTTGTTTTGGGTTTGCCATGGTTACAGACCCATAATCCAGTCTTGGACTGGAAGGCTATGTCAGTGTCTAGTTGGGGCTGCCATGGAATTCATGGAGATTCCCTGCCCTTGTCTATTGCTTCTTCTACGCCTTCGGAAGTTCCGGCGTATTTGTCTGATTATCAGGATGTCTTCAGTGAGTATAAGTCCAGTGCACTGCCTCCTCATAGAGAATGTGACTGTGCAATTGATCTGATTCCTGGCAGTAAGTTTCCTAAGGGGAGACTGTTTAATCTGTCGGTACCTGAACATACTGCGATGCGTTCATACATCAAGGAGTCTCTTGAGAAGGGGCATATCCGTCCTTCTTCTTCCCCTCTTGGTGCGGGATTCTTTTTTGTTGCCAAAAAGGACGGATCTTTGAGGCCTTGTATTGACTATCGGCTTTTAAATAAGATCACTGTCAAATTTCAGTATCCTTTGCCGCTGTTGTCAGATTTGTTTGCCCGGATTAAAGGTGCCAAGTGGTTCACCAAGATAGACCTTCGTGGTGCGTACAACCTTGTGCGCATTAGGCAGGGCGATGAATGGAAAACCGCATTCAATACGCCCGAAGGTCATTTTGAGTACTTGGTGATGCCATTTGGGCTCTCTAATGCACCTTCAGTTTTTCAGTCCTTCATGCATGACATTTTCCGGAAGTATCTGGATAAATTTTTGATTGTTTATCTGGATGATATTCTGTTTTTTTCTGATGATTGGGACTCGCATGTGGAGCAGGTCAGGATGGTTTTTGAGATTTTGCGTGAAAATTCCTTGTTTGTAAAAGGCTCAAAGTGTCTCTTTGGTGTACAGAAGGTTCCCTTTTTGGGGTTCATTTTTTCCCCTTCTGCTGTGGAGATGGATCCAGTCAAGGTCCGAGCTATTCATGATTGGACTCAACCCTCGTCAGTTAAGAGTCTTCAGAAGTTCTTGGGTTTTGCTAACTTCTACCGTCGTTTTATCGCAAATTTCTCTAGCGTTGTTAAACCGCTGACGGATATGACCAAGAAAGGCTCTGATGTAGCTAACTGGGCTCCTGCTGCCGTGGAGGCTTTCCAGGAGTTGAAACGCCGGTTTACTTCGGCGCCTGTTTTGTGCCAGCCTGACGTCTCACTTCCCTTTCAGGTTGAGGTGGATGCTTCGGAGATTGGGGCAGGGGCCGTTTTGTCGCAGAGAGGCCCTGGTTGCTCTACTATGAGACCTTGTGCCTTTTTCTCTAGGAAGTTTTCGCCGGCAGAGCGAAATTATGATGTGGGCAATCGGGAGTTGTTGGCCATGAAGTGGGCATTTGAGGAGTGGCGTCATTGGCTCGAGGGTGCTAAGCATCGTGTGGTGGTCTTGACTGATCACAAAAATCTGATGTATCTCGAGTCTGCTAAACGCCTTAATCCTAGACAGGCCCGCTGGTCATTGTTTTTCTCCCGTTTTGACTTTGTGGTCTCGTATTTACCAGGTTCTAAGAATGTGAAGGCCGATGCTCTGTCTAGGAGCTTTATGCCTGATGCTCCTGGAGTCGCTGAACCTGTGGGTATTCTTAAGGAAGGAGTTATCTTGTCAGCTATTTCTCCAGATCTGCGACGTGTGTTGCAGAGATTTCAGGCTGGTAGGCCTGACTCTTGTCCACCTGACAGATTGTTTGTGCCTGCTAAATGGACCAGCAGAGTCATTTCCGAGGTTCATTCCTCAGTGTTGGCAGGGCACCCGGGAATTTTTGGCACCAGAGATCTGGTGGCCAGGTCCTTTTGGTGGCCTTCCTTGTCAAGGGATGTGCGGTCATTTGTGCAGTCCTGTGGTACTTGTGCTCGAGCTAAGCCTTGCTGTTCTCGTGCTAGAGGGTTGCTCTTGCCCTTGCCTGTCCCGAAGAGACCTTGGACACACATCTCTATGGATTTCATTTCGGATCTTCCGGTGTCTCACCGCATGTCTGTCATCTGGGTGATATGTGATCGTTTCTCCAAGATGGTCCATCTGGTTCCTTTGCCTAAGCTGCCTTCCTCTTCTGATCTGGTTCCTGTGTTCTTCCAGAACGTGGTTCGTTTGCACGGCATTCCTGAGAATATTGTGTCGGACAGAGGATCCCAGTTTGTTTCCAGGTTCTGGCGATCCTTTTGTGGTAGGATGGGCATTGATTTGTCGTTTTTGTCCGCTTTTCATCCACAGACTAACGGACAAACGGAACGAACTAATCAGACTCTGGAGGCGTATTTGAGGTGTTTTGTCTCTTCTGATCAGGATGATTGGGTGACCTTCTTGCCGTTGGCTGAATTTGCCCTTAATAACCGGGCTAGTTCTGCCACCTTGGTTTCGCCATTTTTCTGCAACTCTGGTTTCCATCCTCGTTTTTCCTCGGGACATGTGGAGCCTTCTGACTGTCCTGGAGTGGATTCTGTGGTGGATAGGTTGCAGCGGATCTGGAATCATGTGGTGGACAACCTGAAGTTGTCACAGGAGAAGGCTCAGCGTTTTGCCAACCGCCGCCGCGGTGTGGGTCCCCGACTTCGTGTTGGGGATTTGGTATGGCTGTCTTCTCGATTTGTTCCTATGAAGGTCTCCTCTCCCAAATTTAAGCCTCGATTCATTGGTCCTTACAAGATATTGGAGATCCTTAATCCTGTATCCTTTCGCCTGGATCTTCCGGTGTCGTTTGCCATTCACAACGTATTTCATAGGTCCTTGTTGCGGCGGTACGTTGTGCCTGTGGTTCCTTCTGCTGAGCCTCCTGCTCCGGTGTTGGTTGAGGGCGAGTTGGAGTACGTGGTGGAGAAGATCTTAGATTCTCGTCTCTCCAGGCGGAGGCTTCAGTACCTGGTCAAGTGGAAGGGCTATGGTCAGGAGGATAATTCCTGGGTGGTCGCCTCTGATGTGCATGCGGCCGATTTAGTTCGTGCCTTTCATGCCGCTCATCCTGATCGCCCTGGTGGTCTTGGTGAGGGTTCGGTGACCCCTCACTAAGGGGGGGGTACTGTTGTGAATTTACCTTTTGGCTCCCTCTAGTGGCTACTAGTGATTTGACTCTGGGTATGTCATTCATCCCTTGTATGCTCACCTGGGTCGTTAGGTCAGGGGTGTTGCTATATAAGCTCCCTGGACCTTCAGTTCAATGCCTGGCAACGTTGATATCAGAGCTAATCTGTAGTGCTCTTGTCTACTGATCCTGGTTCCTGTGTTGATTAAGCTAAGTCCGCTTTCTTGCTTTTTGCCATTTTGTTTTTGTTTGCATTTCTGTCCAGCTTGTATATAATCTGTATCCTGACCTTGCTGGTAGCTCTAGGGTGGCTGGTGTTCTCCCCCCGGGCCGTTAGACGGTTCGGGGGTTCTTGAATCTCCAGTGTGGATTTTTGATAGGGTTTTTGTTGACCATATAAGTTATCTTACTACATTCTGCTATTAGTAAGTGGGCCTCTCTTTGCTAAACCTAGTTCATCCCTGTGTTTGTCATTTCCTCTTACCTCACCGTTATTATTTGTGGGGGGCTTGTATCCTACTTTTGGGGTCCATTCTCTGGAGGCAAGAGAGGTCTTTGTTTTCCTCTTCTAGGGGTAGTTAGCTCTCCGGCTGGCGCGAGACATATAGCGACCAACGTAGGAATGTTCCCCGGCTACTTCTAGTGTTGGCGTTAGGAGTAGATATATGGTCAACCCAGTTACCACTGCCCTATGAGCTGGATTTTTGTACTTCGCAGACTTGCTGATATTTCTGAGACCCTCGCCATTGGGGTCATAACAGACGGGTAGGCCTGGAGTTATTCTGGGACCCTAGAGACGCCCTTCTCGCACAATTGCCTCCTATGTCTGCTTAGGTGATTTAGGTGAGACAGCCAACCTATAATTAACTGTCCTGCCGCTGTTTGAAGTAATGCTTGGAGCCCAATACTTCCTCGGCGTTCCGGCCACCGGCTACGCGCCTCAGTAGGATGTTGCCACGATCTTAAGGCACGACTCCTACTGGTTCTATTCTCCTTTGTGCGGTGATCTCATTTCTCACTTCTCCACAATAAACCTCGCTTCGTGTCCTTCCTTAGGATGCCACCGCAACGGGTGCAGGCGCGGCTCCGTAACGTTCTGTCCTTTTCGCTAGGCCGCTGTCAGGATCCCACCCCTGACAGAGACCCCCCTGAATCTTCCCTGCAACACCCTCTGCCACAGGATGTTGCCTGGGCAAAACCCAGTCAGCTTCTCCCTAACTTCCTATCCAACCCCCAGTTTTACCAGATTGTGAGGAGTGGCTTAATACATAGAACCCTTTGCTCCCTCTGGTGGTCAGAGTGTGAAGTGTAATGTGTGACTGTGATACCTGGTCAGGTGAACTCCTTTAGTGCCATCAGACGTACCATCACTCCCCTTAGTGGCGGAGCGTCAGTACTGCAACGACCAGGACTCTGGGGCACTGCACTCTCCCCCGGTTAAATCCAGTACTCCCGGACTGGGAAGAAGAACAACAATAGATGTTAGCAAAAGACATACAAAATTTTGAAATGCAATGAACAAGTAAATTTAACAGTGCTTCCCTTTATGGGAGGTGAGGACACTTGAACGTTACAAACAGAAACATATTTACATTTTTACTCAAGGTTATAAATAACACTTATGACTAACTCGACTATAAATAACCATCATTACCCAGCCGGGTATTTTATCTACTAAGTGCAAATTTTTGAACAATAATTTAACTTTTCCTTTAAGGGCGTATAAGCTGAACCCACTAAAGGCCTACTATAAAACTCTAAGATATAAATTAACTTTGTCTTTATTTTCTAAATACAGCACTTTTACTTTGAACATGCAGGACCGCCAGGCTACTCGTCCGGGCCTACTGCCTCTTTTCTTCTATTAGCTCAATTTTTATTCACAGTATAAGATCAATCAACGATCTCTCTATGGTTTCCAGGAGGACTCACTAACCCCTACGGGTTCACTTTATTGAAATTCGGCTCTCAACTCTTTCCTGTCCTCAATCTCTAGAAACATCATTAAACAATTCCTATTGCTATCTAACTAACTACATACTATCCCTATGTAAACATTATTACAATCCAACTTTTTTTCTTAAGGCAACATCATACTTAAGTGCAACACGTGAACATTCCCTTTAAGAGGGACTCAAGTCTCTTTGAGGTAGTGCAGACTCTCTATCTGCAAGTCCGTTTAAAGGCAAGAACTACTGCGCTGTATTCAAGAACAGTCTCTTCAAAAAGTTCTCCATTTTGTAAAACCAGTAGGGGGCACCTTTAAGAAGGTGCAAACTATTTACAACACAGTTTGTGAACCATTCACCGTCCATGATTCGGCAGTCTTTGTAAACAATGACGAACAAAAACAAAAACAAAAAGCAAAAACAATAGGGATCCCGGGTAAACAAAGGGATCCCTTTAAGAATAACCCTGGTTGGGTTTAAAGCAGCAAAACATCAGGAAGACAAACAGTTAACTATTTACAGTTTCAGAGTATCGGAGCTTACTCTGGTTCTGGCGGCCTCCACCGGGGCTTTACCTGACAGGTGGCCCTCTGTGGCCCAGGCAGGCTTGACTCCAAGTCTACTCCCGGTGCCAGGTACATGCCATGAGTTTGGGTCTTCTGCACGACCAGGTCGTGCGCCGCGATAAGTGTCTGCGTGGGCCGATGCATAATGCCGGCGGCAGCAGAGGCGGCTGCAGCCACTTCAGCGGCAAGCTCCTCCCCCTCGGTTCTGGATACCGCCAGGACGGCTGTACAGCGCTGCATATCTCGGGCCCACCAACTTCTTCCCTTGAGATGCCGGCAATACGCAATACGGCAATATGGCACCACATCTCCCGGCCTCAGGAGGGACTTGACACCGTCTCCACACAGGCAGGGCTCCACCTCGTCCCGGGTGATGCAAACTCTCAGGGCCGCTCCAATTTCTTGGACGAAGCCTTTCCATTCCTGAGGCTGGTAGACAATCACAACACCCCATTTCGGCAAGGAGCCATTCACCAGCTCGCCTCGTGCTTCCCGCTCCACTTCCCGCTGGAACTCCGCGATTAGGTGGTTCCGATATTCTCCCCAAGGGAAGGGCCCGAGGTCATGCCCCCCCCGGTAATTTGGGGACAGGCGACTGTGATACCTGGTCAGGTGAACTCCTTTAGTGCCATCAGACGTACCATCACTCCCCTTAGTGGCGGAGCGTCAGTACTGCAACGACCAGGACTCTGGGGCGCTGCAAGTAGTTTGATGCCACCATTTTTTATGCAGTTGATGCAACATAAGTTTGAAAATTTACAATTTGCATTTTTTTCACCGTCTCTTTTATGATTATTTTTTGTACTTTCTGAGGAACAAACCTCAAATTTTATTGCACTAGTTTTATGTGTTCAGAAATATATCCAATATGGCACCAATGTGAGTACTGGACACACGGCTGTGCCTATAAAAGATGGCACACCATTTAGTCTTTAGGGTGAAATTGAAGATCCAGGACCCATTCAAAGCTTCTAGAGACATTGAGCAAACAAGAAAATCCTTTCAGGAATTAATACTTACAGACAGAGACATGCTCCTAATTTGGTCTTGCTAACCAAACAGTTGTCCTGCATTTGCGTATGTTGTAGCAGGAAGAATAAACTGTACTGGAATGAAGGGCAAAATGTGGAGGAAAATGCACCCAACTATGTGGCAAAGCTGAATTTGTTCCAAAGATGAAAGAACACCAGCAGGGCTAGAATGGCAGACACTTTCAGAGACTGGTTGTACAACGTCCGTTTAGCTCCATCAATCCCTATATGAGAGACTAATGTGCCAATAGACGTGGTACACCATAGCAAGCTCCCACCCGCCAAGGTCAGAACCACTATATGCACAAAACAACCAGTTCCCTATAGAAAGTATTGTCTGGTACCAGAGGTTTGGCTAGAACCATAAAGTAAAACCCATAGTGTATAAGTACGGAACCTCCTCATTTTTAGAAATCCTCCAATAAAATGATCATGCCCGTTTCACCAACATAAATATAAGTAATATAAATGGAAGCCAAAATTTTGTGTAGCAAGACAGTCGTAAAAACAGTCAAGGTTAGATAAATGGTCAAAAATGTTTGTGAGTAATGAAGTCCTAGAATTCATTTTCAGATGACCTGACTTTTCAAGAACATTTGTGGGGCCCACACTCTAAAGTACAGACGTGGGTACGTGGACGAGAATTTGTTGGCATAGTAGTTTGGTATGGGATTGATCAAGTTCTGGAATTAATTGTGAAATGGGGTAAAATGGGATTTACTAATTAAAATATTCTTTATTAATTGTTCCAAATTGCTCTTCTGGGGCCACTAAGCAGAAAATAAAAATGATTGAAAAAACAAACTAATAGTTGTAGGTGGTGTGGTAGGTCTCAAAACGGGGAAATACAAAGGCCTGGTTGGGATGGGCATGTGGAGCAATAGAATCAGGAATCATTCCATCTGCCAAGTTTTTTGCAAACTCGGCATCTTTTTTGAGGATACCTTTGGGTGGGAGCGACAGGGGCAGGGTGAGGAAAATGGCGCTCTGCAAGTCTTCGGGAATCCTCAGAGTTGAAGGCCCTCTACAATTTTTTCCTGAAATTGCAGGAACGTAAGTGGTCCTTGGGACTTTTTATACAGGACAAAGCTGTTGTATGTGGCAGTTTGAAAAAGGTAGATTGCCACCTTTTGTACCAGGCCCTGGTCTGCCCCTTGACCAGGTATGGTTGCAGAACCTGGTCTGACAAGTCTACGCCACCCATATATTTGTTATAGTCTGTGACGCAGACCGGTTTTTCCTTATCACTGGTGGCACCCCTCTCTCTGACCGTCACAGTGGTGTCCACATGCAGTGTGGTCAGCATATAGACGTCCTTCCTGTCATTCCACTTCACTGAAAGATGTTGGTCACTTGCGAGTGAGAATGACGACCCCCTCTCCAAACGTCTGGACACCAACTGTGACGGAAAGCCCACTCTGTTTTTCCTGTCCCTCAGGCCCCTGTATTTGCAGCATGGAGGGATTTATATAGGGGGATGCTCGTGTAATAATTGTCCATATACACATGGTACCCTTGATGGAGAAAGGTCATCATTAGCTCCCAGACAATTTTTCTTGGGATGCCAATTGTCTGGGGGCAGTTTGGGGGGTTTATTTGGTGGTCCCTACCTTCATAAATTAGGAAGGTGAAAGTGTACCCTGATGAGCTCTTATAAGTTTTGTATAATTTTATGCCGTATTTGGCACACTTGGAGGGGATAAATTGGCGGAATGATAAACAGCCCTTGTATAGCTCATCAAGGACTCGTCGACTACCACATTTTGCTCTGGGGTATAGGAATTTAGAAATGAAGTTTTTAGGAGGGAAATTAGGGGTCTCAATTTATTTAGCTGATTGTAGTTTGGGTCAGTTATTGGGGGGGCTCGGAAATTGTCACTGAAGTGGAGGAATCTCATCAGGGCTTCGTAACGGACTCGGGACATGACGTCTGCAAATACAGTGGTGCTGAGGACAGCTTTTATTGCCCAGTAAGATCGAAGTGTGTTGTTTGTTTTTACTAAACTCATATTCAGGGTAAGGCCTAAGAATTTTTTATTTCGGGGACTGTTATGACCTGGTGGGTACGGAGCGGTGCTGAGATGACCTGGTGAGCAAAACCAATCATGGACTCACTACGGAGCAGCACTGAAATGACCTGGTGGGTAAAACAAAAATAGGACTAGCTCTGAGGAGGTGGTAACTTTACTGACCGCAATCCCTACTCCTAACACCAACACTAGAAATAGCCATGGAGCGTACCTAACTCTGCCTAGACGCCTCTGCACAGCCTAAGAACTAACTACCCCTAAAGATGGAAACGGAAAGCTATCTCGCCTCAGAGAAACCCCCAAAGGAAGATAGCCCCCCACAAATATTGACGGTGAGTGGAGAGGGAAATGACAAACTCAGAAATGAAACTAGATTTTTTAGCAAAGGAGGCCAGTACTATCTAAATAGACAGAGGTAGGATAGGTTGCTGTGCGGTCAGTATAAAAACTAAAAGTCCACGCAGAGTTTACAAAAATAACCACCACACCGACTCACGGTGTGGAGGGGCAAATCTGCGACCCCAGAGCTTCCAACTAGCCGGAATATTTCATAATGACGAGCTGGACAAAAGAGACATAAATTGAACTGAACAGAAGGTCATAAGCAGGAAACACCCAAAAAGTAGCAGACTTATCTTAAGCTGAAAATGGACTGGCCAACAGAGAACTTCCAGGAAAGGACTCAATCCACAGGAAATACATTGGCAGCTGGCATCCACTAAAGCCAAAAGCCCAGTTAAATAACAAGGCCAGGAAACCGATTAGTGAACGCAGCTGCTAAGTTCCACTTGAAACCACCAGAGGGAGCCCAAGAGCAGAACTCCCAAAAATACCATTCGCAACCACAGGATGGAGCCCAAGAACGGAATTCACAACAGTACTCCCCCCTTGAGGAGGGGTCACCGAACCCTCACTAGAGCCCCCAGGCCGATCCGGACGAGCCAAATGAAAAGCACGTACCAAATCGGCAGCATGGACATCGGAGGCAAAAACCCAAGAGTTATCCTCCTGGCCATAACCCTTCCACGTGACCAAATACTGAAGTTTCCACCTTGAAAGACGAGAATCCAAAATCTTCTCCACCACATATTCCAGCTCCCCCTCAACCAACACCGGAGCAGGAGGGTCAACGGAGGGAACCATGGGCACCACATATCTCTGCAACAAAGATCTATGGAACACATTATGAATGGAAAACGAAGCTGGAAGGGCCAAACGAAAAGACACCGGATTGATAATTTCCGAAATCCTATAAGGACCAATAAAACGAGGTTTGAACTTAGGGGAAGAGACCTTCATAGGAACATGACGAGAAGACAACCAAACCAAATCCCCAACCCGAAGCCGGGGACCAACGCACCGACGGCGGTTAGCAAAACGTTGAGCCTTTTCCTGAGACAATGTTAAATTGTCCACCACATGAGTCCAAATCCGTTGCAACCTGTCCACCACAGAATCCACCCCAGGACAGTCCGAAGACTCAACCTGCCCTGAAGAAAAACGAGGATGAAAACCGAAATTGCAAAAAAAAGGCGAAACCAAAGTAGCCGAACTAGCCCGATTATTAAGGGCAAACTCGGCCAACGGCAAGAAGGTAACCCAATCATCCTGATCAGCAGACACAAAGCATCTCAAGTAGGTTTCCAAGGTCTGATTGGTTCGCTCCGTCTGTCCATTTGTCTGAGGGTGAAATGCCGAAGAAAAAGACAAATTAATGCCCATTCTACCACAAAAGGACCGCCAAAACCTAGAAACAAACTGGGTACCTCTGTCAGACACAATATTCTCCGGAATACCATGCAAACGAACCACATGCTGGAAAAACAAAGGAACCAAATCAGAGGAGGAAGGCAACTTAGGCAAAGGTACCAAATGGACCATTTTAGAAAACCGGTCACAAACCACCCAGATGACAGACATCTTCTGAGACACAGGAAGATCGGAAATAAAATCCATGGAAATATGCGTCCAGGGCCTCTCAGGGATAGGCAAGGGCAAAAGCAACCCACTAGCACGAGAACAGCAGGGCTTAGCCCGAGCACAAATTCCACAGGACTGCACGAAGGAACGCACATCCCGTGACAAAGAAGGCCACCAAAAGGACCTGGCAACCAAATCTCTGGTTCCAAAGATCCCAGGATGACCAGCCAACACCGAACAATGGATCTCAGAAATCACCTTATTAGTCCATCTATCAGGAACAAACAATTTCCCCACGGACAGCAGTCGGGTCTATCAGCCTGAAACTCCTGAAGCACCCGCCGCAAATCAGGGGAGATAGCAGAAAGAATCACCCTCTTTTTGAGAATACCAGCCGGCTCACGGACTCCAGGAGAATCAGGCAAAAAATTCCTAGACAAGGCATCAGCTTTCACATTCTTAGATCCCGGAAGATACGAGACCACAAAATCAAAACGGGAGAAAAACAAAGACCACCGAGCCTGTCTAAGATTCAAGCGCTTGGCCGACTCAAGGTAAATCAGATTCTTATGGTCGGTCAAGACCACAACACGATGCTTGGCTCCCTCAAGCCAATGTCGCCACTCCTCGAATGCCCACTTCATAGCCAACAACTCCCGATTGCCGACATCATAATTACGCTCAGCAGGCGAAAATTTCTGGAGAAGAAAGAACACGGCTTCAACACAGAGCCATCAGAGCTTCTCTGAGACAGAACAGCTCCTGCCCCAATCTCAGAAGCGTCAACCTCAACCTGAAAAGGGAGAGAAACATCTGGCTGACGCAACACAGGGGCAGAAGTAAAATGACGCTTAAGCTCCTGAAAGGCCTCCACAGCCGTAGAGGACCAATTCACCACATCTGCACCTTTCTTGGTCAAATCGGTCAGAGGTTTAACCACAGTAGAAAAATTAGCAATGAATAGTGTTGAGCGATACCGTCCGATACTTGAAAGTATCGGTATCAGAAAGTATCGGCCGATACCGGCAAAGTATCGGATCCAATCCGATACCGATACCCGATACCAATACAAGTCAATGGGACTCAAGTATCGGACGGTATTCCTGATGGTTCCCAGGGTCTGAAGGAGAGGAAACTCTCCTTCAGGCCCTGGGATCCATATTAATGTGTAAAAGAAAGAATTAAAATAAAAAATATTGCTATACTCACCTCTCCGACGCAGCCTGGAGCTTACCGAGGGAACCGGCAGCGTTGTTTGCTTAAAATTCGCGCGTTTCCTTCCTTACGTGAAGTCCAGGCTTGTGATTGGTCGCGTGCCGCCCATGTGGCCGCGACGCGACCAATCACAGCAAGCCGTGACGTAATTTCAGGTCCTTCAGGATTTTAAAATTACGTTCCGGCTTTGTGATTGGTCGCGTCGCCGGTCACATGGGCGACGCGACCAATCACAAGCCGTGACGTCACGGGAGGCTGGACACGCGCGCATTTTAAAATGCGCGCTTGTCCTGCCTCCCGTGACGTCACGGCTTGTGATTGGTCGCGTCGCCCATGTGACCGCGACGCGACCAATCACAAAGCCGGAACGTAATTTTAAAATCCTGAAGGACCTAAAATTACGTCACGGCTTGCTGTGATTGGTCGCGTCGCGGCCACATGGGCGACGCGACCAATCACAAGCCGTGACGTCATGGGAGGCAGGACAAGCGCGCATTTTAAAATGCGCGCGTGTCCAGCCTCCCGTGACGTCACGGCTTGTGATTGGTCGCGTCGCCCATGTGACCGCGACGCGACCAATCACAAGCCAGAACGTAATTTTAAAATCCTGAAGGACCTAAAATTACGTCACGGCTTGCTGTGATTGGTCGCGTCGCGGCCACATGGGCGGCATGCGACCAATCACAAGCCGGGACTTCATGTAAGGAAGGAAAAGCGCGAATTTTAAGCAAACAACGCTGCCGGTTCCCTCGCTGAGGTCCAGGCTGCGTCGGAGAGGTGAGTATAGCAATATTTTTTTATTTTAATTCTCTCTTTTACACATTTTTACATTAATGTTGTTTCGATACCGATACCCGATACCACAAAAGTATCGGATCTCGGTACCGGAATTCCGATACCCGCAAGTATCGGCCGATACCCGATACTTGCGGTATCGGAATGCTCAACACTAGCAATGAAGCGACGATAAAAATTAGCAAAGCCCAAAAATTTCTGAAGGCTCTTCACAGATGTGGGCTGAGTCCAATCATAAATAGCCTGGACCTTAACAGGGTCCATTTCAATAGCCGAGGGAGAAAAAATGAACCCCAGAAAAGAAACCTTCTGAACTCCAAAAAGGCACTTAGACCCCTTCACAAACAGTGTATTAGCACGAAGAATCTGAAATACCATCCTGACCTGCTTCATATGAGTCTCCCAATCATCGGAAAAAAACAAAATATCATCCAAATATACAATCATAAATTTATCCAAATACTCCCGGAAAATATCATGCATAAAGGACTGAAACACAGATGGAGCATTAGAGAGCCCGAAAGGCATTACAAGATATTCAAAATGGCTTTCGGGCGTATTAAATGCTGTTTTCCATTCATCACCCTGTTTGATGCGAACCAGATTATACGCCCCTCGAAGGTCAATCTTGGTAAACCAGCTAGCCCCTTTGATCCGAGCAAACAAATCAGAAAGCAAAGGCAAAGGGTACTGGAATTTGACCGTGATCTTATTGAGAAGGCGATAATCTATACAGGGCCTCAAGGAGCCATCCTTCTTGGCAACAAAAAAGAACCCCGCTCCCAACAGTGACGAAGACGGGCGAATATGCCCCTTCTCCAAGGACTCTTTTACATAAGTCCGCATAGCGGTATGCTCTGGCACAGACAGATTGAAAAGTCGACCCTTAGGGAACTTACAGCCAGGAATCAAATTAATAGCGCAATCACAGTCCCTATGAGGAGGCAGAGGACTGGATTTAGGCTCCTCAAATATATCCTGGAAATCTGACAAAAACTCAGGAACCTCAGAAGAAGGGGACGAGGAAATTGACATCAGTGGAATGTCACTATGTATCCCCTGCAACCCCAACTAGTCACGGACATGGATTTCCAATCCAGCACTGGATTATGTACCTGTAACCATGGAAACCCCAGCACAACCACATCATGCAAATTATGCAACACCAAAAAGCGAATATTTTCCTGATGTGCTGGAGCCATGTTCATGGCTAACTGTGTCCAGTACTGAGGTTTATTCTTGGCCAATGGCGTAGCATCAATCCCCCTCAAGGGAATAGGAATCTGCAACGGCTCCAAGGAAAAATCACAGCACTTGGCAAATTCCAGGTCCATTAAGTTCAGGGCAGCGCCAGAATCCACAAATGCCATTACAGAAAAGGACGACAATGAGCAAATCAGGGTAACAGACAAGAGAAATTTAGGCTGTAAAGTACTGATGGTAACCGACCTAGCAACCCTCTTAGTTCGCTTCGGGCAGTCAGAGATTGCATGAGTAGCGTCACCACAGTAAAAACACAGCCCATTCTGACGTCTGAACTCCTGCCGTTCTGCTCTCGTCAAAACTCTATCGCATTGCATAGGCTCAGAACTCTGCCCAGAGGACACCACCATATGGTGCACCTCCTTGCGTTCACGTAAGCGCCGATCAATCTGAATGGCCAGAGACATTGATTCGTTCAAACCAGCAGGTGTGGGAAACCCCACCATAACATCTTTAAGAGCTTCAGAAAGACCCTTTCTGAAAATAGCTGCCAGGGCATCCTCATTCCATTTTGTAAGCACAGACCACTTTCTAAATTTCTGACAATATATCTCTACTGCTTCCTGACCCTGACACAGAGCCAGCAAAATTTTTTCTGCCTGATCCACAGAATTGGGTTCGTCATAAAGCAGTCCAAGTGCTTGAAAAAAACGAATCTATATTGAGCAATGCAGGATTCCCTGGCTCAAGGGAGAATGCCCAGTCCTGCGGGTCGCCACGCAACAGAGAAATAACAATCTTCACCTGCTGAATGGGGTCACCAGAGGAACGGGGTCTCAGAGCAAAAAATAATCTGCAATTATTTTTAAAATTCAAAAACCTAGATCTATCCCCAGAAAACAAATCAGGAATAGGAATTCTAGGCTCAGAAACAGGAGTTTGAACAACATAGTCTTGGATACTCTGTACCCTTGCAGCGAGATGATCAACACGCGCAGACAAACCCTGAGCCTCCATATCAGCACCAAGCTCCTGCACCATCCAAAAATCAAGGGGGAAAAAAAAAAAAAAAAAAGACTCAGAACTTTCTCTTCCCTCTTTTGAGATGCATTTAACACATTGTGGGCCAGCTGTACTGTTATGACCTGGTGGGTACGGAGCGGTGCTGAGATGACCTGGTGGGCAAAACCAATCATGGACTCACTACGGAGCAGCACTGAAATGACCTGGTGGGTAAAACAAAAATAGGACTAGCTCTGAGGAGGTGGTAACTTTACTGACCGCAATCCCTACTCCTAACACCAACACTAGAAATAGCCGTGGAGCGTACCTAACTCTGCCTAGACGCCTCTGCACAGCCTAAGAACTAGCTACCCCTAAAGATGGAAACGGAAAGCTATCTCGCCTCAGAGAAACCCCCAAAGGAAGATAGCCCCCCACAAATATTGACGGTGAGTGGAGAGGGAAATGACAAACTCAGAAATGAAACTAGATTTTTTAGCAAAGGAGGCCACTACTATCTAAATAGACAGAGATAGGATAGGTTGCTGTGCGGTCAGTATAAAAACTAAAAGTCCACGCAGAGTTTACAAAAATAACCACCACACCGACTCACGGTGTGGAGGGGCAAATCTGCGACCCCAGAGCTTCCAACTAGCCGGAATATTTCATAATGACGAGCTGGACAAAAGAGACATAAATTGAACTGAACAGAAGGTCATAAGCAGGAAACACCCAAAAAGTAGCAGACTTATCTTAAGCTGAAAATGGACTGGCCAACAGAGAACTTCCAGGAAAGGACTCAATCCACAGGAAATACATTGGCAGCTGGCATCCACTAAAGCCAAAAGCCCAGTTAAATAACAAGGCCAGGAAACCGATTAGTGAATGCAGCTGCTAAGTTCCACTTGAAACCACCAGAGGGAGCCCAAGAGCAGAACTCCCAAAAATACCATTCGCAACCACAGGATGGAGCCCAAGAACGGAATTCACAACAGGGGACATTTGTGGGGATCCAGGAGCAGGAATGAAAGGCAGTGGGTTTTTGGGAAATATATTGTCGGGCATATAGATTTGCAGGGTGCAGTTGGGCCCAAATTGTTCTGTACACTGTGGCCTCTGTTTACACAGGATGCATTTTAGCACTGGGCAGCCTGCCATAGGGCGTCATTAATAGGCTGGAGCCAGATGCTTGCATTCCTTGTGTGAAAAGGAAAAAAAGAAAATTTGGGAGGGATCTATTTGAGGAAGGGAAGTGTCCTCTATCAACTGGTATAGAGCATAATGATCATCCCGAGGTAGGTAGAAAGAAAAAAATGAAGACACACCATTTGGAGCAGTGCCATACTCCAATACATAACTTCCCAATGGTAACAATTGATGAAATAAATGGTGATGCCAGTTCATTGTTATCATCAAGTGAAAGATATTCTATTCACTTTACTTCTGATGTAGAAAACTTCACAATTAACAAAACGAATGTAAATAATGGCACAGAAGACACCAATATGGAAGATAATCTCATTCAATTAAATATTGCCCCGGATATCTCCACCCCAATACCAGCTATTGAAACACATAATAGATTCCCAGCATTCTCCGGGGAAGAATCTAATTCACAACCTCTACGACAGAAACAGGCGCCATCTTTCATGTCAGGACAGAAAGATAAAAAATTACAACAAAATAAAATTAAACCAAAAACCACACAAAGCCATCTCCCTCCTTTTTTTCAAAAGGGACAAAGAAAAAATGAAAAAGGGGATGTAGGGGCGGGAAATCAACCAAAAAAGAGAGATCAGTACATCAACAACAGGAAATCATCTCAGCGCAATTAAAACAGAAGATCTTCAATCTGAGCAATCACACATTGAGCAACAATGAGGCTTGCTTACTAAATAGGGGCCTTAAATACGCACCGAGCACAAAGTTCAATAAATTTCAGGCTTACATAGGGGTGAAACTGTTCATGAGGAAACTGGCTATTAAGAAACACTATCTAAAAAAGAAGCTAAGCATGGCCAATAATGATGGATCAATGGATACTTTTGATCCATATGAACACACCCATCTCAAAAAGAAATCAAATTTTAACCCGATCCAGGAATATTCTGAGGCATTCGAGGCCTTTCAGAATAATGTGATTCGGGATATTAGAAAAATTTCGGATAGAAAATGTTCCCAGTTAAAGTACAACTTGTCTAATCAAGAACGTAGGGCGATTCAACAACTTCAAGACAACAAACAAATAACCATCAGACCAGCCGATAAAGGGGGTGGTATAGTTATACTTAACACTCCCGATTATGATAAAGAATCCCTACGGCTGTTGAGTGACAATCGCACCTATAAAAAACTGAACATGGACCCATCCGCTAACTATCTAAAAGAAATACAAAGCTTGATACAAACAGGTTTCCAAAAGGGATTTTTAAATAAGAATTAACTTGATTTTGTAAATAACATGCATCCCCGGGTTCCATATTTTTACTATTTACCTAAGGTCCACAAAGATCCGCTGCATCCACCAGACAGACCGATTATCTCCGCCATAGGAGGTCTTACATCTAACCTTTCTAAATTTGTGGATTGCTACCTACAGAGACTGTGTCCCCTCCTTCCATCCTATTTGAAAGATAGTGCACACATTTTAAATATTCTGCAGAAGATACAATGGGAAGAACACTATATTATGGGGACTTTAGATATAACTTCCCTCTATACTGTGATTGAGCACAAAAAGGGATGTGAAGCAGTCGAATATTTTATGTCAAAAAATAGCCAGACTCCCAGGGATCAGAATCTTTTTATTCTAGACTGTATCGATTTTATACTCACTCACAATTATTTTAAATTCGGGGCGTACTACTACTCCCAGGAATGGGGTACTGCCATGGGTACCAGGTTCGCCCCTAGTTACACCAACCTTTACGTAGGGAGGTGGGAAGAAGAAACCATCTTCAGCGGGGGCGAGCTGCGGTCGAACCTGGTCCTATGGCAGAGGTTCATCGATGATATTATTTTTATTTGGTCTGGGGGCCCCATTTTACTAAATGATTTTATTCAACACTTAAACATAAATGATTATTTTTTAAAATTCACTTCAGTTATAAATAATAAAGAAATAAATTTTTTAGACTTAAGAATTTTTATTGATAGTAACAAAATACACACTCAAATATATCATAAACCCACTGATTCTGGAAACTATATAGCCTTGGACAGTTGTCATCTCCCCAGTTGGCTTCTCAATGTTCCAAAGAGCCAATTCATCAGGGCACACAGAAATTGCTCTAGACTGGATGACTATAACAAGGAAGCAAACCTTTTGGTGGAGAAATTTGTAATTAAAGGATATGACAAACAATTCCTGTTAGAAACTAAGGAACAGGTTGGAGAACACCCAAGGGAAAGGCTCCTGATGCAGATAGATAAGAAGTCAGGAAAAATGAATGGAGAAAAATGGGGAGATTATGAGATTCCAATTATAACGCAATATAATTCTAAAAGTGGACTGCTGAGCAAGATTGTAAATAAACATTGGAACATACTCAAAGAGGATAAGGTAATTGGGGAGTCACTACCAGTGCGTCCAAAATTCGTCTATAAAAGGGCAAAAAATTTTGGGAATCTGATTGCCCCAACGATATGTAGACCTCTGGAGAAAGAGGAAAAAAATCAGCATTTCTTATCAAAACGCCCCAATGGCTTCTTCCCATGCAAAAAATGCTTATCATGTAAGAAATTAGGCACAAGAAAACAAATTTCCATCTCCAATCAGTCAACAGTAATTAATATTAAAGATTTCATTACCTGTTCCACTAAAGGAGTTATCTACAGCATTATGTGCCCTTGTAAGAAATTATACATAGGTCGCACCATTCGCCCTATGTATGTAAGGATTAGGGAACATTTGTGCAATATTAGTAAAAAATTCTCGGAACACCCTTTATCTCAACATTTTGCCAAATATCACGGAGGTTCACTTGAGGACATTTCAGTCACTGGACTGAAAATAGTGAAAAAAGACTGGAGGGGTGGCAACTTTATTCACCAAATGTCAAGAGAAGAAATGAGGTACATATTTGAACTGAATACTCTGGCACCCCATGGTCTAAACACAGAGATAGAACTGTTTGCTTTTATCCAATGAGCAATATTTAAAAAGAAAAAAAAAAAAAAAAGCGGCACGCTATATAAAGCACACATCCTGCACACAGCACCATCCCTGATGAAGGAGTCAGTGACTCTGAAACGTGTAGGATTAGTTGGTCCTGTTTGCTATTCGTAGCTCCTTAGCTCCGCAGCTCTGTAGCTGGTCACGTGTACACATCACGTGACTGTGACGTCACACAAGGTCCTGCACCTTGTCGGCTTTAGCTACACACACGCGGCCGCCACTGCCTGTTCACGGCAGTCACCAAGCTCTGGGGGAGTACGCTAGTCACCGGCCGGGACAGCGTCTCCTATACCACCATTTGCTCTGCAACATATTGGATATTTTTGGAACAGAGATTCAGAGAAGGCTTCAGATACCAACCTTTAAGTGCATGAGTGAAGGACCTTTCCGCATGCCAGCACTGGATACAGTTTTCCTTTTCCTTGATATTAAGGTAAACACATCTTGTTAATCCTAGTCTTTAACGAAGAACCTTGCTTATGACATGTCCTAGCATTTTAACTATTTATGGCTTCATATAGGTGTCCTTAGCGCAAATATTACATATAGCTTTCTTTGACTAACCACTTCTGGGACGATTGGGAGTGATCTCGTCAATATATTTGCTGCTTATTCACCTGGAGCAACTAAGCAGCGCCGTATGGTTCATTTTTAGACATATTTTTGGGCATATAGATTTGTTTGGTGGATGATTAATTGCAGGACTTCGCGGCTGAAAATTTGGAAAAAATCAATGGGGATTAAATTGGTGACATCTACTCTTGTTCCAGGGACTGCGGAAAAAGGGGGAATTTGAGGGTGGGGGGACTGTGGTATTTGGTTCTGCCTCTGAAGCTTCAGCAGTAACAACCAACTCCGCTACCATCGGGCTGGGGGATCCCGTGGAGGAAAAGTCGTCCTCACTGTCTGAAAGCTGCTCAGCTTCAGGGGACAGATTCTGTTTCACTGACAGGGCTGCTGGAGCAAAGCAGGCTGTAAGCTTGCTCCGCGCTGAAACTTCTGCGGGACATTTTATTTATTTCTCTGCTAACCCTAACTAAAAAATTATTAGAAAAAAATTATAAGAAAAAAACTTTTTCTTTATAATCCTCTGCTGATGATTCAGAACGAGGGTGGGTAAATAGGATGCTTGCGGATGCAGAAATGATGTTTTTTATCACTCTGACAGGGCAGCACTTCAACTGTAGTCTCTCTCTCTTCTCTCCCAGAACAACTACAAGGAGAGAAGAGAGAGGTACAGCTGAAGTGCTGCCATGTTTATCAAATATTAGGGGTTTTGATCACTGTGATAGGATCTTTTACAGTAATTAAAACCCAGCAGCCAATGAGAACATTCTCATTGGTTTGCCGGATGCCAGCCGGCAGATCTTGGCGGGCGCACTACGCATGTGCCCGCCATTTTCTTTCTGCCGGAGAAGAAGGGGGACTGGGAAACAGCTTTTCTGGTACACAAGGTACCGTGGGGGGCTCGGGGGACCCTATTTCTCTCCCCTCTGATGTGCGATCATATCAGAGGAGAGAGAAAATGCAAAAACTGACTTTTTTTTGCGATCGCTGTTATACGGGGTGATTGCAACCCCGTTCATGTTCAAAACCCAGCAGCCGGGTGCCGGCCGACAGATCTTGGCGGGCGCACTGCACATGCGCTCGCCATTTTCTTTCTGCCGGAGGAGAAGGAGGGGGTCCGGGGGACCGGGGGATAGCTTTTCTGGTATATAAGGTACCCTGGGGGTCTCGGGGGACCCTATTTCTCTCCCCTCTGTTGTGCGATCACATCAGAGGAGAGAGAAATTAAATGTAATTTTTTTTTTTTTTGCCGCCGCCGCCGTTATATGCTAATAACGGCGATCGCAAAACCAGGGTCGGTAACGGCGCTGTGGTTTAAGTAATAATAATAAATAATAATAATAATCTTTATTTATATAGCGCCAACATATTCCGCAGCGCTTTACAGTTTAACAGTTTCAAACACAACAGTCATAGGTAACAATGTTAACAATACAATAATAAAGCAAAATAAGACGACCCTGCTCGTGAGAGCTTACAATCTACAATCCCTTAACTACCGCCGTTAAAAGGCGTATCGGCTATCGTTAAGGGGTTAAGGAATTATATTTGTTTCTCCTTCTATTACAGCCATTTTTGTGTGTATTAGATCACTTCTTTTGTGTATATTCTTGTCATTTTTCAGCTTGTAAAGAAATTATCTGAAATGTTCAGCAACTCTTTGGTGTGGTGTACAATTTATTGTTCCTTCAATAATGGAATATTTTACAATTAAAATATAATGTTTCACTATTTTATATATAAACCAGACCAGACTGTCAACATATATGATGTTCTGAAATGAATAGTCAGTTCAATATTCAATCATTTTTTTAATGAGACTTTTGGAGCAGAAACACTTCAAAATTCTACTATAATAAGAAACCTGATTAAATTAACCTGGAAAACAAATTCCTTTTAATTTCTTTGCGAAATCCACTTTGTTGTTTATGACCATTTTATTTTTCCTGAAGAGGTTTTATAAAATGCTTGGTGAAAAAAAAGAAAGTACATGTCACCTATTGGAAGCAAATCCTGAATCCACTCTAAACTAAGCAATTCAAAAGGAAGAAAAAAACACACTTATAAAAAAAGCGTTTGAAAACATCTTCAGAATCACTTGAGGAAAGACTTATTTATAGTTAATATAATTATTATAATGACAACTTAGCATTTTCTACATGAAAACTTGTCTGATTTTTCTGCCTCAAATAGCACTACATATGGGCCTAGGAGACTGTTCGCTCTTGACCCTTCCCTACAGATGAATGCTCAGCTGACCGTTCATCTGTAGGGACGGGTCGAAAATGAACATAGTATGATGGAAACATTATATCTATTGGAAAAGTCATCAATATCAGATCGTGGGGGGTGACGCCAGAATACCCCCACCAATTAGCTGCACTCCGTGCTATTGGGAGCCAGATGTTAGCAGCTACAAAGGTGATCAGCACAGCTTTGTCATCTGTGTAGTGGCCACTGCCAGGTACTGAAGATCCACTCCTATACATTTGAATAGGGGAGTATCTAGAGTACAAAACAACACTGGGTACTACGCAGCTGATGGTTCAGCAACTGCCAAAATCTGGTTGCCAAAGGCACTGAGGGTAGATCCCCGGTGGGGAGTTCCTGGTGTCTGACACCCCCTGAACTGATAATGACAACCTATCTGCAGGACAAGTCATCCATATAAAGTAGTTGAACAGCCCTTTAAAGTCATAAGACACAGTTTCATGAAGTATCTATATATATAATTGTCTGTTTGTAACCGAAATCCCGCCTCGCTGATTGGTCGCGCCTGGCCTGACTGGAGGACAGTCTGTGAGGGAGAGAATAACATGGAGGACAGTCTGTGGGGGAGAGAATAACATGGAGGAGTCTGTGAGGGAGAGAATAACATGGAGGACAGTCTGTGAGGGAGAGAATAACATGGAGGACAGTCAGTGAGGGAGAAAATAACATGGAGGACAGTGTGTAAGGGAGAGAATAAAAATTTTCCCCGTTGTTAAGTTTATCATATGGTAAAATAAATGGTGTCTTTGAAAACTATAAGTCATCCTGTAGAAAACAAGCTGTCATACAGAGATAGATGATTAATAAAGTTTTGACTCTTAAAATAAAGACAGGAGAAAAACAATGGCAGTGTGTCCAATGGGTTAAAACATAAATGTAAGCACCGATGTTTATATGAATACTAGATGGTGGCCCGATTCTAACGCATCGGGTATCTACTATATAATCATCTAATTCTGTCCGTTTGTCTGTAACGGAAATCCCGCTTCGCTGATTGGTCTCGCCAGCTGCCCGCGACCAATCAGTGACAGGCGCAGTCCGGCCGCGAATTGGCCCGGGATTTGAACCACGCTTCGCTGATTGGTCGCAGCCGGCCGGGCGCAACGAAACAGTGATATTGGCCCCGAATTTAAACACCGCTTCACTGATAATGTATATATTTTACCCGGAAAATCCTGTGTATTCATTGCATTATTCTTAAATCTTCATAAATAAACTACACACATATTCTAGAATACCCAATGCATTAGAATCGGGCCACCATCTAGTACTTGAATATTAAGGCTTGAGAGTCCTCAGTGGTTGATAACTTTTAATGGCTAACTGAAAAGATGGTAACAAATTGCAAGCTTTCAAGACTGCTCAGGTCTCTTCATCAGTAGTGCTGAGCATTCCGATACCGCAAGTATCGGGTATCTGCCGATATTTGCTGTATCGGAATTCCGATACCGAGTTCCGATATTTTTGTGATATCGGAAATCGGAATCGGAAGTTCCCAGTGTATGGTTCCCAGGGTCTGAAGGAGAGGAGACTCTCCTTCAGGCCCTGGGATCCATATTCATGTAAAAAATAAAGAATTAAAATAAAAAATATGGATATACTCACCCCTCCGGCGGCCCCTGGACCTTACCGATGTAACCGGGAGCCTCCGTTCCTAAGAATGAGGAGTTTAGGACCTGCGATGACATCGCGGCTTGTGATTGGTCGCGTGAGCGGTCACATGAGCGGTCACGCGACCAATCACAAGCCGCGACGTCATCTAAGGTCCTAAACTCCTCATTCTTAGGAACGGAGGCTGCCGGTTACATCGGTAAGGTCCAGGGGCCGCCGGAGGGGTGAGTAGATCCATATTTTTTAATTGAATTCTTTATTTTTTACATGAATATGGATCCCAGGGCCTGAAGGAGAGTTTCCTCTCCTTCAGACCCTGGGAACCATCCAGGATAGCTTCCGATACTTGTGTCCCATTGACTTGTATTGGTATCGGGTATCGGCGATATCCGATATTTTTTGGATATCGGCCGATACTATCCAATACCGATACTTTCAAGTATCGGAAGGTATCGCTCAACACTATTCATCAGGCATAGAATAACACAAAATGTGAAGAGTCACATTTTTCTATCTACTGGCTAACATGATACAAAGATTTATATCTTTCCTGTATGAAGTTTTTTATGGTAATTTTAAAGGGAGTTGTCTAAGCTACAAAACTCAATTCTTGCTCTAGAGAACCCAGCATATCTGTGCATTACTTATTGATTTCAATGGATGCTTGCTTAAGTGTCATGCCACATAAAACAACCCTAAAAATAGTTGTATTTGTAAGCAAAAACTGTGCCCTTAGTGATCTTTCGCATTGATTAACATAAAGAAGTAGCAATGAAGTGTGACCTTAACGCTATTGCTGGAAACATGCCGAATATAAATAAGGATCAGACTTGGATATGACATCAAACTAATCACATTGCTTAATTCATGCAAAACGTATTTTGACATAGTAATGTATGCTGCATTCTTTGAAACGTGCAGGTACCCTCAACCCTCATCCAACTGTAAAAATGTGATGTTGATACATAAACTCAGTTACATGCCATATATCAAAGTACTTCATGCCACTTTGTGATTTGTATAAGGAGAGAATATAAAAAGAACTACAGTACCAGGTCATGCATGTCAATTTATATACACTACACCTTGGCAATCACACAACCCTAATGATTTACTAGATTTTTGAAACTGTCCATTATATCAGCCACATTAACAATAAATAAATAAATAAATCATGTTACAAAATCATGACATCATAAGCCTATACGATGGATAATTTGTCAGCTTTCAATAAACCATCAGGCAGGCAAACTTTCAAGACTTGCATCTATGGAAAAGAGTCCCAGGACTGTCATCTACCTGTAACTTATTACCCGTAAAACAAAGGATTGCGCATGCTGAAACCAACATTCCCCATCCCTTTCTTTCATAGCTGCCTTCAATAGAGAGCCGGGACACCCGCCATACATTTTGGATCTGCAGCTTGCCCCACTGAAATTGGCAGATTCAGCCAACATTCTTCTGATGTGTATAGACACCTTTAGGCTGTGTCCCCATGATCAGAAATAGTAGTATTTTGGACGCAGCTTATTTTTGCTGGGTCCAAAAAGCTGAATTCTACATTACGCACTTTAAAATGCCTGTGTTTTGGAACTATGCAGATTTACAGCGCCTAGTGACAGTCTTTAAAAAAAAATACGCGTCTCCGCTATAGAATTTTACATGTTGCGGCTTGGAAACCAGACTGCGGGTGACTTTACGCAGCATTAAATAGAAGCGCAGTGGGCATTGGATTTCTATAAATCACAGAGCTTGTAATGTAGAACACAGCATTTTGGAAGCAGCAAAAATGCTGCTATTCCTGATCATGGGCACGCAGCCTTAGAACTGGAATAGGTGATGATGTACAATAACAAATTGTATTGTGGTACCGTGTTAGCCAGAAAAATCGATGTGAATACTTTTCTGCCCAATGATGGCAGAAGTATTCTAGGAGTGATACCTTTATTGGCTAACCAGAAAATAATATGTTTGCAAGCTTTCAGAGCACAGTGGCTTCTTCTTCAAGCAAGATTACAAATAGATTAATAAGAAACAAGCACAACATTTAAAGAATACTACAGGAGGACATTTGTTAGGGGGAGGGAAGTGTGATGAGTAGTGTTGAGCATTCCGATACTGCAAGTATTGGGTATCGGCCGATATTTGCTGTATCGGAATTTCCGATACCGAGATCCGATACTTTTGTGGTATCGGGTATCGGGTATCGCAACAACATTAATGTAATAATGTGTAAAAGAGAGAATTAAAATAAAAAATATTGCTATACTCACCTCTCCGACGCAGCCTGGACCTCAGCGAGGGAACCGGCAGCGTTGTTTGTTTAAATTTCGCGCTTTTACTTGGTTACGTGAAGTCCCGGCTTGTGATTGGTCAGGGCGGCCATGTTGCCGGGACGCGGACCAATCACAGCAAGCCGTGACGAAATTACGTCACGGCTTGCTGTGATTGGTCCGCGTCCCGGCAACATGGCCGCCATTAACCAATCACAAGCCGTGACGTCACGGGAGGCTGGACATGCGCGTATTTTAAAAAGCGCGCGTGTCCAGCCTCCCGTGACGTCACGGCTTGTGATTGGTTAATGGCGGCCATGTTGCCGGGACGCGGACCAATCACAGCAAGCCGTGACGTAATTTCGTCACGGCTTGCTGTGATTGGTCCGCGTCCCGGCAACATGGCCGCCCTGACCAATCACAAGCCGGGACTTCACGTAACCAAGTAAAAGCGCAAATTTTAAACAAACAACGCTGCCGGTTCCCTCGCTGAGGTCCAGGCTGCGTCGGACAGGTGAGTATAGCAATATTTTTTATTTTAATTCTTTATTTTACACATTTATAAGGATCCCAGGGTCTGAAGGAGAGTTTCCTCTCCTTCAGACCCTGGGAACCATCAGGAATACCGTCCGATACTTGAGTCCCATTGACTTGTATTGGTATCGGGTATCGGTATCGGATTGGATCCGATACTTTGCCGGTATCGGCCGATACTTTCCGATACCGATACTTTCAAGTATCGGACGGTATCGCTCAACACCAGTGATGAGTCATAAACCCAGTGTTTTCCCACAAGTGCCCTGGAAGTATCTATATTGGGGAAACTATGCAAAGACTACAAACTAGTATGAATCTACACAGACACACAATCAGGAATGAAATGGACACACCTGTGGGAAAACACTTCTCTGGACACAGTATGACAGACTTAAAAGTCTTAACACTAAAAGGTAATTTTAAGGACCACAGGGAAAGAAAAATTTGGGAATACAAACTAATGAATATGTTTAATTCGTTGACACTAGGGGTACCGTCACACATTGAAATTTTCATCGCTGCGACGGCACGATTCGTGACGTCGCAGCGTCGTATGATCATCGCTCCAGCGTCGTAGACTGCGGTCACACGTTGCAATCACGGCGCTGGAGCGATGCCGAAGTCCCCGGGTAACCAGGGTAAACATCGGGTAACTAAGCGCAGGGCCGCGCTTAGTAACCCGATGTTTACCCTGGTTACCAGCGTAAACGTAAAAAAACAAACAGTACATACTCATGTTTACCCTGGTTACAAGCGAAGACATCGCTGGATCGCTGTCACACACAACGATCCAGCGATGTCAGCGGGTGATCAAGCGACGAAAGAAAGTTCCAAACGATCTGCTACGACGTACGATTCTCAGCAGGGTGTCTGATCGCAGTAGTGTGTCAGACACAGCGATATCGTAACGATATCGCTAGAACATCACGAATCGTAACGTCGTAGCGATGGAAATTTCAATGTGTGACGGTACCCTAGGACTCAATTTAACACCTGGATTTATGAGTCACTACATGGATACAATTCACACCTCCACCAGATGGACTCCAGATAACTAAGAACATTATTCCCACTGCCTCTCCATTTGTAAGAAAATGCCTAATTTGATTACCTTGGCTTATCTATGGACTCATCACACTTCCCACCCCCTAACAAATGTCCTCCTGTAGTATTCTTTAAATGTTGTGCTTGTTTCTTATTAATCTATTTGTAATCTTGCCTGAAGAAGGAGCCACTGTGCTCTGAAAGCTTGCAAACATATTATTTTCTGGTTAGCCAATAAAGGTATCACTCCTAGAATACTTCTGTCATCATTGGGCAGAAAAGTATTCACATCGATCTGGAATAGGTGAAATTCACCATTAATTTGTAGGTTAACCTAAATCCAAACATATGT
Organism: Ranitomeya variabilis; assembly: GCF_051348905.1. Lineage (NCBI taxonomy): Eukaryota > Metazoa > Chordata > Amphibia > Anura > Dendrobatidae > Ranitomeya > Ranitomeya variabilis. Next base: position 745,709,391 of record NC_135232.1, read on the forward strand.
TAATTCCACGGAGTCAGGCAAGATGAATGGTGGCTAAAAACAAATAACCCAGCTTTATTTTGGAGATAACAATAGCAAAAAATTCTATATGATATATCAAACAGTAAGCTTTGGACTTGAGTCTGAAAGTCCCCATAAATCAATCCAACTTCTTATCTATGGGCAGCTAGTCTTCATTTGCAGCCTCTATGAAGAACTAATTATCATTATACTGTTTTGCTTTTGAAATTTTTTTTCTGATGTCACAGACGATAACACTGATAGACAGACTACAGGGTGACAGTGAGGTTAGATATGTAGGAATAAAATGGCTCTATTAAGTCTCTGAAAGGCTCGACCCGACCAATTACTATTTAACCTAATCCAAAAATAGTTATAACACTTATGTTTGCACTAAGCAGCATTTAGAACCTGCTTAGTGTAAATTTTCATCAGTGTTCCTCAAGATCGCTATGTTAACTCGGGTAAGCTTTTTGAAAAATAGATGCTATAAAAATTGAGTGTGACCTCTAGGAAAGCAAGCGGTATTTTTTTTCCCTACAGTTAGTTGAAATTGGGATAATTGAGTCAGATCACAGCTGCACAAAGCTTACAATTTAAGATGCTTTGATTGATCCTCAATCTGGTCTGCAGCATTATTATTTTTTATTTTCCCATTTGCCTAAACTTTTGCACAGAATTGTATTTATATGTATATGGGAGAGAAGAAGGGCTATCTGGATAGTATGTTGTCTCAGTGGTTTGCACTTTTGTTATGTTGCACTCGGGTCCTGAGTAGTGTTGAGCATTCCGATACCGCAAGTATCGGGTATCGGCCGATATTTGCGGTATCGGAATTCCGATACCGAGTTCCGATATTTACCGCATATCGGATACCGGAATCAGAAGTTCCCAGAATTCAAACTGCACGAATTCAGCCAATGAGGAATGATTACAAGTGTGGGCACATCCTGTTCAGCATGGTGGGCATGTAACTACTGGCAAGGCTGTGATTGGCTGCTGAAATGATGTCATGATGCACTATAAAAAACGCTGCCGCCATTTCTGGCTCACTCTGCTGTGAATTCAGTTAGACATAGGACGCTGTGTTCTGACTGAGGGCCAGTTGAGATAGCGATTTGCTTCATTGTGCTTTTCCCAGGCTAATTTAGCAACCGCTGTGTGTTCACCTTGCTTTTGCCTTGCAGCGCTGTTTTCACAGCGATCTGCAAGGTCTCTGTGTGTGTGTGTGTGTGTGTGAGTGCAGCCCACTCTGTAGTCTGTGTGCAGCCATAGCTGGTTGTATTCAGCTCAGGGTGGTTCACTGCCTCATACTGTTCTATCCATTGTCCTTTATTGCAAATAGTGCAGCCTGCTGCACATTTTTTCAAATAATTCCTATTAGTGGCTTTCCACCCGTATCCAGCTAAATTGTGGAAAAACACTACATAGGATAACCTAGAGGAGGTTTTTTGGGCCTTGCAGCGCCGTTTACGGCTGTCTGCACGGTCTCCGTGTGAGTGCAGCTCGCCCTGTAGTCTGTGTGTAGCCACAGCCGGTTGTATCCAGCTCAGGGTGCGTCACTGCCTCATACCGTAAAATACATTGTCCTTTTTTGCAAATAGTGCAGCCTGCTGCACATTTTTTCAAATAATTCCTATTAGTGGCTTTCCACCCGTATCCAGCTAAATTGTGGAAAAACACTACATAGGATAACCTAGAGGAGGTTTTCTGGGCCTTGCAGCGCCGTTTACGGCTGTCTGCACGGTCTCCGTGTGAGTGCAGCTCGCCCTGTAGTCTGTGTGTAGCCACAGCCGGTTGTATCCAGCTCAGGGTGCATCACTGCCTCATACCGTAAAATACATTGTCCTTTTTTGCAAATAGTGCAGCCTGCTGCACATTTTTTCAAATAATTCCTATTAGTGGCTTTCCACCCGTATCCAGCTAAATTGTGGAAAAACACTACGTAGGATAACCTAGAGGAGGTTTTTTCGGCCTTGCAGCGCCATTTACGGCTGTCTGCACGGTCTCCGTGTGAGTGCAGCTCACCCTGTAGTCTGTGTGCAGCCACAGACGGTTGTATCCAGCTCAGGGTGCGTCACTGCCTCATACCGTAAAATACATTGTCCTTTTTTGCTAATAGTGCAGCTTGCTGCACATTTTTTCAAATATTTCCTATTAGTGGCTTTCCACCCGTATCCAGCTAAATTGTGGAAAAACACTACATAGGATAACCTAGAGGAGGTTTTTTCGGCCTTGCAGCGCCGTTTACGGCTGTCTGCACGGTCTCCGTGTGAGTGCAGCTCGCCCTGTAGTCAGTTCTGCCAAAAAATAAATAAATAAATAATAAAGTTCACCAAACACACCACTTTACAGTTGTGTAGGCCACATTAGCTCATATTAAAGTCTAGTCCACACTTTAGAAAATTAGTGTTTCTTATACCTGTTAGGAGCTGTTCTGGAATAAGCACACTAAGCCCTTAGTACTTTTCTGCTTATCTTTATCAGTCAACCAAGATGAAGAAGGCAGGGAGTAAGGCACGTGGGCGTGGGCGCAGAGCAGGGAGAGGACGTGGGGATTCTGTGCCTGCTGCGGGCACCGGTGACTCATCATCACCCAGTTTCAGCAGGGAACAGTCCTTCATGCGCAGCTTAGTCGGAGAGCGCCGTACACCGCTGCTGCGTGAAGACCAAATTGAAGCCATTGTCGGATGGATGGCAGCTAACGCATCGACTTCAATTAGTGCCACATCCTCTCAGGCACAGAGCACTGGAGAGCACCCATCTGTCTCTTCACCACCTGCCAAATTGCCCAGGCAGTCAGAGAGCCCAGGACAGGAGCCGTCTCTACTTCTGTTCTCTGAATCTCTTGGCTTGGAAACAGGGGGCCAGCCAAGCAGCATTGGAGAAATGGAAGAAGAGGCAGTGTGCAGTGATGCCCAACAGCTTTTTCTCTCTGAGTCTGAAGAGGTGGGTGGGCCAGTGCCTCCGGTCACCACACCGCAGAACGCATCCGCTGATGACACTCAGGTGCCACTTTCTGGTGCGTTCTGTGCTGCTGAGACTACCCAGGAGGAGCAGTTGGTGGCAGAGGGTAGTGTAGATGATGAGGTCCTTGACCCATCTTGGCATGAGGGACAGGAAGGTGGTGGGAGCAGTCAGAATCATCGCTGCAGGAGCCGTCACAGTCCACCTCCACATGGACCCGTGAACGTATACCTGTTTCGACCGACATGAGCACAGCCGTGGCCAAACGTCAACAGGCCGTCTTGAAATTAATTTCTTTGGGGAATCGAAGCCGCACAGCACAGGAGCTCTGGAATGCCATCAAGCAGGAGAGCGACGTGTGGTTTGTGCCAGCGAATCTCCAGCCAGGCATGGTAGTGTGTGACTATGGCCGAAATCTGGTGGCAGCTCTGGCCCTCGGCAACCTCACTCACATCACATGTCTGGCACATGTGCTCAACTTGGTCGTGCAGAGTTTTTTGAGGGACTATCCGGATCTTGATGCACTGCTGCACAAGGTCCGCCTAGAGTGTGCTCACTTGCGGCGTTCCAGCACGGCAAGATCGCGCATTGCAGCTCTGCAGCGCCGATTCTGCCTTCCGGAACATCGCATCATATGTGACCTACCTACCAGGTGGAATTCCATGTTACATATGTTGGAGCCGTTGTGTGAGCAGCAGCAAGCAGTAATGGAGTACCAGCTGCATCAGGTGCAAAGAAGTCGCACTCCGCGCCGTTCAGACTTCACAACCGCAGAGTGGGCCACTATGAAGGACGTCTGCCAGGTTTTGCGTCCCTTTGATTATTCCACGAGGATGGCGAGTGCAGATGATGGACTAGTCAGCCTGACTGTCCCCCTTATCTGCCTGCTTCAACAAACACTGCAAGCGCTAAGGGATGATGTTGTGGAAGAGGTGGAGGATGAGGAGTCACCATTTCCATCAGCTTCTGGACTGTCAGCGCCACGTGGTTCCTCACAAAGGTGTAGGCAGGGGACACTTTGTGAGGAGGAACAGGGGGAGTCAATGGAGGAGGAAGACATCCGTCCAGAGGAGGGAGTTACACAATTGTCCAGTAGTCAGTGTGTACAGCGAGGGTGGGGTGATGAAGAGCGGGCAGAGATCACGCCTCAAGCAGGGGACAGCGTTTCTTGGCCAGTTGGCAGTCTGCAGCACATGGTTGATTACATGCTGCAGTGCCTGAGAAACGACTGCCGCATCGCCCACATTCTCAACATGGCTGATTATTGGGTGTACACCCTCCTCGATCCTCGCTACCGGGAGAACGTACAAAGCCTCATCACACCGTTGAACCGGGAGCGTAAAATGCGGGAGTACCAAAACACACTGGTGAATTCCATCATCTTCTCCAGTCCAACTGAGAGCAGTGCTGCTAGTGCGTTACAAAGCAGCTCAGTGTGTCGAGGCAGTGGAGGAGGCTCTGCACAAAGAGGGAGCAGAAGCAGTGCCTCTGCCCAAGGCAAGACCAGTATGGCCCAACTGTGGCACAGTTTTGTGTGCCCGCCACAAATGTCTACACCATCACCGGCGGCTCCAGTCAGCAGGAGGCAACGGTTCCGTCAGATGGTGACAGACTACAAGTCTTGCCCTCTTACTGGTCTCCCAGACGGCTCTTCCCCTTTCAAGTTTTGGGTCTCTAAGCTGGATACATGGCCAGAGCTAAGCCAGTATGCATTGGATGTGCTGGCTTGCCCTGCGGCTAGTGTATTATTGGAACGCGTCTTTAATGCTGCAGGTGGTGTACTAACAGACCGTCGCATGCGACTATCCTCCGATAACATTGACCGGCTTACTTTTCTGAAAATGAACCAGGCCTGGATCTCGCAGGAATTTGCCACTCCTCTTCCTGATTAAATAATTGGGTGTCTACAGTATCCAGGTGTCCTGTTGTGTTCATCTTTCTACCACCTGAACTATAATTCCTGGGCTCCAACAGCGCCAGTTGAGGCTCAGAAGTGCCGTCTGCACAGTAAAAACATACGACCCAGTGTTATTGGGTTTCAGTAACGTCAGCTGATCCCCAGCTGTGAAGCCGGCAATATGTCCTGCGACTGCCACGCTGACACAACAACTTAAATGTAAGGGAACCTGTCCCCCCCCAGGCGTTTGTTACTGAAAGAGCCACCTTGTGCAGCAGTAATGCTGCACAAGGGAAAGGTAGCTCTTTTAGTTTAGCTCCTTGCACATGCAGAACTTAACACTTATAAAATGTGTCCACTGATACCGTACAACCGTCCCGGAGGTGGGACTTTCCTTCGTAATGGGACACAGCACAGCCGTCATTCCTACCCCCATGGTGCCGTGCGCCGCCTCCTCAGCGTTGTTTGAATCTGTCCCGGAGCCTGCGCTGTTAGGTAATCCCTTGGCCATGCACGCTTAGCGCTGCCTGTCTTCTGACATCATTTGGTTGCAGGCAGGCTGCGCCTGTGCGGCCGCGCTGCCCGAGATCCTGCCTCACAGTGTCTTCTGATTTAATCACACTGCGTGCCTGGGATCCATGGGCATGTGGAGTGCATATGTTCACCTCAGGCTCTCACTCATCTCCCTCTGCCTTCTTCAGACTGTGCACCATCAGCTGATCCCTAATAGCATGCCACGGCCGTGACGCCGCACAGTCTGAAGAAGCCGGAAGGAGGGGAGTGAGAGGCGAGGATATGCACTGCGCATGCCCAAGGATCCCAGGCCCGCAGTGGGATTACATTAGACGACACTGCGAGGTGGGATCTCGGCCAGCGCGGCCGCACAGGCGCTCCCAGCCTGACACCTAAATGATGTCAGAAGACGGGCAGCGCTAAGTGTGCATGGCCAAGGGATAACATAACAGCGCAGGCTCCGGGACAGATTCAAACAACACTGAGGAGGCGGCGCACGGCACCATGGGGGTAGGAATGACGGCTGTGCTGCGTCCCATTACGAAGAAAAGTCCCACCTCCGGGACGGTCTCACGGTATCAGGGGACACATTTTATAAGTGTTTACTTCTGTGTTTGCAAGGAGCATAATTAAAAGAGCCACCTTTTCCTTTTGCATCCTTAGTGCTGCACAAGATGGCTCTTTCAACTACAAACGCCTTGGGGGGGGTTAAAGGTTCCCTTTCAACTTGCTCCAATCAGGCTTCGGTCTACACTCTGTTCCTCTGCTCCTCCTGCTGTCCCTGGGCTTCAACACCGCTAGTTGCTGTCCGGAAGTGCTGTCTTCACAGTCAACAGTCGCTCCTCTGTTATTGGGGTTCAGTAACGCCAGCTACTCCCCTGCTGTGTTGCGGCAATACCTCCAATCTGCTCCTCCTGCTGTCCCTGGGCTCCAACACCGCCAGTTGGTGCCTGGAAGGGCTGTCCGCACAGTCAACAGTCGCTCCTCTGTTATTGGGGTTCAGTAACATCACCTGGTCCCCAGCTGTGTGTGCGGCAATACCTCCAATCTGCTCCTCCTGCTGTCCCTGGGCTCCAACACCGCCAGTTGGTGCCTGGAAGTGCTGTCCGCACAGTCAACAGTCGCTCCTCTGTTATTGGGGTTCAGTAACATCAGCTGGTCCCCAGCTGTGTGTGCGGCAATACCTCCAATCTGCTCCTCCTGCTGTCCCTGGGCTCCAACACCGCCAGTTGGTGCCTGGAAGTGCTGTCCGCACAGTCAACAGTCGCTCCTCTGTTATTGGGGTTCAGTAACGTCAGCCGGTCCCCAGCTGTGTGTGCGGCAATACCTCCAATCTGCTCCTCCTGCTGTCCCTGGGCTCCAACACCACCAGTTGGTGCCTGAAAGTGCTGTCCGCACAGTCACTCGCTCCTCTGTTATTGGGGTTCAGTAACGTCAGCTGGTCCCCAGCTGTGGGTGCGGCAATACCTCCAATCTGCTCCTCCTGCTGTCCCTGGGCTACAACACTGCTAGTTGGTGCCTGGAAGTGCTGGCTGCACAGTTAACACTTGGTGCCGTGTTATTGGGGTTCAGTAACGTCAGCTGCTCCCCTGCTGTGTATCCGGCAACGTGTCATGTGACCGCCACGCTGGCACACTAACAGACATTTACATGCCTCCAGTGCAGGCTTCGGCCTACACTCTGCTCCTCCTGCTGTCCCTGGGCTCCAACACTGCTGGTTGCTGCCCGAAAGTGCTGTTTGCACAGAGCCAAACACCTCGCAAATGTGTTAGTGGGGTTCAGCAACGCCTGCTGCTCCCCTGCTGTGTATCCGGCAACGTGTCATGCGACCGCCACGCTGGCACAACTGTTATGATCCTTAGTGGTTGAGGATCACAAAATACTCCAGCTAAGTAACAAAACATAGGACAAGCTCTAGAGAGGTGGCAAACTGGACTGACCGCAAATCTGAACCTATCCAACACACTAAAGGTAGCCGGTGAACGTGACTAAAATCCTAGACGTCTCGAGCCAGCCTGAGGAACTAACTACCCCTAGAGAGAAAGAAAGACCTCACTTGCCTCCAGAGAAATAATCCCCAAAGATATAGAAGCCCCCAGCAAATAATAACGGTGAGGTAAGAGGAAGGCACATACACAGGGGTGAAAGCAGATTCAGCAAATGAGGCCCACTAATACTAGATAGCAGATAATAGAAAAGGGGTCTGTGCGGTCAGTAAAAAACCCTTACAAAATATCCACACTGAGATTTCAAGAACCCCCGCACCAACTAACGGTGTGGGGGGAGAAACTCAGTCCCCTAGAGCAACCAGCAAGCGAGGAAATCACATTTTAGCATGCTGGACAAGAAACATGATGAATGCTGATAATCAAAAAATAAACAAACAAAAACTTAGCTTGTCTTGGAGAGACTGGGAGCAAGGTAGTCACAAGGAATGTGAAGAGCACTGAATACATTGAGAGCAGGCAAGGAACTGAGTATCCAGGTGAGCTAAATAGGAAACCAACCAAGGATAACGAACCAGCTGATGCTGCCAACCTGCAGAAAGACAACACTACACAGTACCGCTTGTGACCACTAGAGAGAGCCCAAAAATAGAGTTCACAACAGTACCCCCCCCCCCCTTGAGGAGGGGTCACCGAACCCTCATCAAGACCCCTAGGGCGATCAGGATGAGCCGCGTGGAAGGCATGAACCAAATCGGCCGCATGAACATCAGAGGCGACAACCCAGGAATTATCCTCCTGACCATAGCCCTTCCACTTAACCAAATAATGAAGCCTCCGTCTAGAGATACGAGAATCCAAAATCTTCTCCACCACGTACTCCAATTCGCCCTCGACCAGCACCGGAGCAGGAGGCTCAACAGAAGGAACCGCAGGTACCACATACCTCCGCAACAAAGACCTATGGAACACATTATGAATGGCAAACGATGCTGGGAGATCCAAACGAAAAGACACCGGGTTAAGGATTTCCAAGATCTTATAAGGACCGATGAAGCGAGGCTTGAATTTAGGAGAGGAGACCTTCATAGGAACATACCGAGAAGACAGCCACACCAAATCCCCAACACGAAGTCGGGGACCCACACCGCGGCGGCGGTTGGCAAAGCGCTGAGCCTTCTCCTGTGACAACCTCAAATTGTCCACCACATGGTTCCAAATCTGCTGCAACCTATCCACCACAGAATCCACCCCAGGACAGTCAGAAGGCTCAACCTGACCCGAGGAAAAACGAGGATGGAAACCAGAATTGCAGAAAAAAGGCGAAACTAAAGTAGCAGAACTAGCCCGATTATTAAGGGCAAACTCGGCCAATGGCAAAAAAGTCACCCAATCATCCTGATCAGCAGAAACAAAACATCTCAAATAAGTTTCCAACGTCTGATTAGTTCGCTCGGTTTGGCCATTAGTCTGAGGATGGAAGGCCGACGAAAAAGACAAATCAATGCCCATCTTAGCACAAAAAGTCAGCCAAAACCTGGACACAAACTGGGATCCTCTATCAGACACAATATTTTCAGGAATGCCGTGCAAGCGAACCACATTCTGAAAAAATAGAGGAACCAAATCAGAGGAAGAAGGCAACTTAGACAAGGGCACCAAATGGACCATCTTGGAAAAACGATCACACACCACCCAGATGACAGACATTTTCTGAGATACTGGAAGATCCGAAATAAAATCCATGGAAATGTGCGTCCAAGGCCTTTTCGGAATAGGCAAAGGCAAAAGCAAACCGCTGGCACGAGAACAGCCCGAGCACAAATCCCACAAGACTGCACAAAGGAACGCACATCCCGCGACAAGGAAGGCCACCAGAAGGACCTAGCCACCAAATCTCTGGTACCAAAAATCCCAGAATGACCCGCCAACACCAAAGAATGAACCTCGGAAATAACTCTGCTGGTCCATCTCTCCGGGACAAACAGTCTCTCTGGTGGACAACGGTCAGGTCTATCAGCCTGAAATTTCTGCAGCACTCGTCGCAAATCTGGGGAAATGGCAGACAAAATCACTCCCTCTCTGAGAATACCAGCCGGCTCAGAAACTCCCGGAGAGTCAGGCACAAAACTCCTAGAAAGTGCATCAGCTTTCACGTTCTTCGAACCAGGCAGGTATGAGACCACGAAGTTGAAACGGGAGAAAAACAACGACCAACGAGCCTGTCTAGGATTCAGGCGCTTGGCAGATTCAAGGTAAATCAGATTTTTGTGATCAGTCAAGACCACCACGCGATGTTTAGCTCCTTCGAGCCAATGTCGCCACTCCTTAAATGCCCACTTCATAGCCAACAACTCCCGATTACCAACATCATAATTCCGCTCGGCAGGCGAAAACTTTCTTGAAAAGAAAGCACATGGCTTCATCACAGAGCCATCAGAGCTTCTCTGCGACAAAACAGCCCCTGCTCCAATCTCAGAAGCATCAACCTCGACCTGGAAGGGGAGAGAGACATCTGGCTGACATAAGACTGGAGCTGAAGAAAACCAGTGCTTCAGCTCCCGAAAGGCCTCCACGGCCGCAGGAGACCAATTAGTAACATCAGAACCCTTCTTGGTCAAATCCGTCAAAGGTTTAACCATGCTAGAAAAATTAGCGATGAAACGACGGTAAAAATTAGCAAAACCCAAGAACTTCTGAAGACTCTTAACAGACGTGGGCTGAGTCCAGTCATGAATAGCCTGGACCTTGACTGGGTCCATCTCCACAGTAGAAGGAGAAAAAATAAAACCCAAAAAGGAGACCTTCTGTACTCCGAAGAGGCATTTTGAGCCCTTCACAAATAAAGCATTAGCACGCAGGACCTGAAACACCATCCTGACCTGCTTCACATGGGACTCCCAATCATCAGAAAAGACCAAAATGTCATCCAGATAAACAATCATAAATTTATCCAGATATTCTCGGAAGATGTCATGCATGAAGGACTGAAACACAGAAGGAGCATTAGAGAGTCCAAAAGGCATCACCAAGTACTCAAAATGGCCTTCAGGCGTATTAAATGCTGTTTTCCATTCATCTCCCTGCTTAATTCGCACAAGGTTATACGCACCACGGAGATCTATCTTGGTGAACCAACTGGCATCCTTAATCCGATCAAACAAATCAGACAATAGTGGTAAAGGATACTGAAATTTGACTGTGATTTTATTCAGAAGATGATAATCTATACAAGGTCTCAAAGAACCGTCCTTCTTGGCCACAAAAAAAAATCCTGCACCAAGAGGGGAAGAGGATGGGCAAATATGTCCCTTCTCCAAAGACTCCTTTATATAACTCCGCATCGCAGCATGCTCTGGTATAGACAGATTAAAAAGTCGTCCCTTAGGGAATTTACTACCAGGAATTAAATTTATAGCACAGTCACAATCCCTATGAGGGGGCAGGGCACTGGACCTGGGCTCATCAAATACATCCTGGTAGTCAGACAAAAACTCAGGGACCTCAGAAGGAGTGGAAGAAGCAATAGACACCAACGGAGCATCGCCATGAATTCCCTGACAACCCCAACTTGACACAGACATAGCTTTCCAATCTAAAACTGGATTATGAGCCTGCAGCCATGGCAGACCCAAAACGACAACATCATGCAAATTATGCAGAACAAGAAAGCGAATCACCTCCTGATGTACGGGAGTCATGCACATGGTCATTTGCGTCCAATACTGAGGCTTATTCTCAGCCAATGGCGTAGCATCAATTCCCCTCAGAGGAATGGGAAATTCCAAAGGCTCCAGGACAAAACCACAGCGCCTGGCAAATGACAAATCCATCAGATTCAGGGCAGCACCCGAATCCACAAAAGCCCTAACCGGGTAGGACGACAAAGAACAAATCAAAGTAACAGACAAAATAAATTTAGGCTGCATAGTACCAATGGTGACAGGTTTAGCGATTTTTTTAAAGCGTTTAGAGCATGCTGAGATAACATGAGTAGAATCACCACAGTAAAAGCACAACCCATTTTGACGTCTATGACTTTGTCGCTCAATTCTGGTCAGAGTTTGGTCACATTGCATAGACTCAGGTCTCTGTTCAGAAAATACCGCCAAAGGATGAGCAGATTTGCGCTCCCGCAAAGGCCGATCAACCTGAATGGCTAAAGCCATAGAATCACTCAAACTTGTAGCATTAACATTCTTAACGGCCTCAGAAAGACCTTCTCTGAAATTTGCAGCCAGGGCACACTCATTCCATTGAGTAAGCACCGACCATTTCCGAAATTTTTGACAATACACCTCTGCTTCATCCTGACCTTGAGAGATAGCCAGCAACGCTTTTTCTGCCTGATTCTCAAGATTAGGCTCCTCATAAAGCAGTCCAAGAGCCAGAAAAAATGCATCTACATTAAGCAATGCAGGATCTCCTGGCGCCAGAGAGAAAGCCCAATCTTGAGGGTCGCCACGTAACAAGGAGATAACAATTTTAACTTGCTGAGCGGAATCACCAGAGGAACGAGGTCTCAGAGATAGAAATAACTTACAATTATTCTTAAAATTTAGAAACCTAGATCTATCTCCAGAAAACAACTCAGGGATGGGTATTTTTGGTTCAGACATAGGGCTATGAATAACAAAATCCTGAATACTTTGCACCCGTGCAGCAAGATGATCCACACTAGAAGCCAGAGTCTGAACATTCATGTCTGCAGCTGAGCTCAAAACCACCCAGAGTTCAAGGGGATGAAAGAAGCTAAACAGACTGCAGCAAAGGAAAAGCGGGAGAAAAAAAAAAATGTACTCAGGTCTTCTTTTTATCCCACTTCTGCGATGCATTAACCCCTTAAGCCCCGAGGGTGGTTTGCACGTTAATGACCGGGCCAATTTTTACAATTCTGACCACTGTCCCTTTATGAGGCTATAACTCTGGAACGCTTTGACGGATCTTGGCGATTCTGACATTGTTTTCTCGTGACATATTGTACTTCATGCTAGTGGTAAAATTTATTCGATATAACTTGCGTTTATTTGTGAAAAAAATGGAAATTTGGCGAAAATTTTGAAAATTTCGCAATTTTCCAACTTTGAATTTTTATGCCCTTAAATCACAGACATATGTCACGCAAAATACTTAATAAGTAACATTTCCCACATGTCTACTTTACATCAGTACAATTTTGGAACCAAAATTTTTTTTTGTGACGGAGTTATAAGGGTTAAAAGTTGACCAGCAATTTCTCATTTTTACAACACCATTTTTTTTAGGGACCACATCTCATTTGAAGTCATTTTGAGGGGTCTATATGATAGAAAATACCCAAGTGTGACAACATTCTAAATACTGCACCCCTCAAGGTGCTCAAAACCACATTCAAGAAGTTTATTAACCCTTCAGGTGTTTCACAGGAATATTTGGAATGTTTAAATAAAAATGAACATTTAACTTTTTTTCACACAAAATTTATTTCAGCTCCAATTTGTTTTATTTTACCAAGGGTAACAGAAGAAAATGGACCCCAAACGTTGTTGTACAATTTGTCCTGAGTACGCTGATACCCCATATGTGGGGGTAAACCACTGTTTGGGCGCATGGCAGAGCTCGGAAGGAAAGGAGCGCCATTTGACTTTTCAATGCAAAATTGACTGGAATTGAGATGGGACGCCATATTGCGTTTGGAGAGCCCCTGATGTGCCTAAACACTGAAACCCCCTACAAGTGACACCATTTTGGAAAGTAGACCCCATAAGGAACTTATCTTGATGTGTGGTGAGCACTTTGACCCACCAAGTGCTTCACAGAAGTTTATAATGCAGAGCCGTAAAAAAAAAAAATCTTACTTTTTCACAAAAATGATCTTTTCGCCCCCAATTTTTTATTTTCCCAAGGGTAAGAGAAGAAATTGGACCCCAAAAAATGTTGTGCAATTTGTCCTGAGTACGCTGATACTCCATATGTGGGTGTAAACCATTGTTTGGGCGCATGGCAGAGCTTGGAAGGGAAGGAGCGCCATTTGACTTTTCAATGCAAAATTGACTGGAATTGAGATGGGACGCCAAGTTGCGTTTGGAGAGCCCCTGATGTGCCTAAACATTGAAACCCCCTACAAGTGACACCATTTTGGAAAGTAGACCCCCTAAGGAACTTATCTAGATGTGTGGTGAGCACTTTGACCCACCAAGTGCTTCACAGAAGTTTATAATGCAGAGCCGTAAAAATAAAAAATCATATTTTTTCACAAAAATGATCTTTTCGCCCCCAATTTTTTATTTTCCCAAGGGTAAGAGAAGAAATTGGACCTCAAAAAATGTTGTGCAATTTGTCCTGAGTACGCTGATACCCCATATGTGGGTGTAAACCATTGTTTGGGCGCATGGCAGAGCTTGGAAGGGAAGGAGCGCCATTTGACTTTTCAATGCAAAATTGACTGGAATTGAGATGGGACGCCATGTTGCGTTTGGAGAGCCCCTGATGTGCCTAAACATTGAAACCCCCCACAAGTGACACCATTTTGGAAAGTAGACCCCCTAAGGAACTTATCTAGATGTGTGGTGAGCACTTTGACCCACCAAGTGCTTCACAGAAGTTTATAATGCAGAGCCGTAAAAACAAAAATCATATTTTTTCACAAAAATGATCTCTTCGCCCCAAATTTTTTATTTTCCCAAGGGTAAGAGAAGAAATTGGACCCCAAAAAATGTTGTGCAATTTGTCCTGAGTACGCTGATACCCCATATGTGGGTGTAAACCATTGTTTGGGCGCATGGCAGAGCTTGGAAGGGAAGGAGCGCCATTTGACTTTTCAATGCAAAATTGACTGGAATTGAGATGGGACGCTATGTTGCGTTTGGAGAGCCCCTGATGTGCCTAAACATTGAAACTCCCTACAAGTGACACCATTTTGGAAAGTAGACCCCCTAAGGAACTTATCTAGATGTGTGGTGAGCACTTTGACCCACCAAGTGCTTCACAGAAGTTTATAATGCAGAGCCGTAAAAATAATAATCATATTTTTTCACAAAAATGATCTTTTCGCCCCCAATTTTTTTTTTCCCAAGGGTAAGAGAAGAAATTGGACCCCAAAAAATGTTGTGCAATTTGTCCTGAGTACGCTGATACCACATATGTGGGTGTAAACCATTGTTTGGGCGCATGGCAGAGCTTGGAAGGGAAGGAGAGCCATTTGACTTTTCAATGCAAAATTGACTGGAATTGAGATGGGACGCCATGTTGCGTTTGGAGAGCCCCTGATGTGCCTAAACATTGAAACCCCCCACAAGTGACACCATTTTGGAAAGTAGACCCCCTAAGGAACTTATCTAGATGTGTTTTGAGAGCTTTGAACCCCCAAGTGTTTCACTGCAGATTATAACGCAGAGCCGTGAAAATAATTTTTTTTTTTTCTCAAAAATGATTTTTTAGCCCCCAGCTTTGTATTTTTACAAGGGTAACAGAATAAATTGGACCCCAAAATGTGTTTTCCAATTTGTCCTGAGTACGCTGATACCCCATATGTGGGGGGGAACCACTGTTTGGGCGCATGACAGAGCTCGGAAGGGAAGGAGCACCATTTGGAATGCAGACTTAAATGGATTGGTCTGCAGGCGTCACGTTGCATTTACAGAGCCCCTGATGTACCCAAACAGTACAAACCCCCCACAAGTGACCCCATATTGGAAACTAGACCTCCCAAGGAACTTATCTAGATGTGTTTTGAGAACTTTGAACCCCCAAGTGTTTCACTAAAGTTTATAGCGCAAAGCCGTGAAAATAAAAATTCTTTTTTTTTCACAAAAATGATTTTTTAGCCCCCAGTTTTGTATTTTCACAAGAGTAACAGGATAAATTAGACCCCAAAAGTTGTTGTCCAATTTGTCCTGAGTACGCTGATACCTGATATGTGGGGGGAACCACTGTTTGGGCGCATGACAGAGCTCGGAAGGGAAGGAGCGCCATTTGGAATGCAGCCTTAAATGGATTGGTCTGCAGGCGTCACGTTGCATTTGCAGAGCCCCTGATGTACCCAAACAGTACAAACCCCCCACAAGTGACCCCATATTGGAAACTAGACCTCCCAAGGAACTTATCTAGATGTGTTGTGAGAACTTTGAACCCCCAAGTGTTTCACTACAGTTTATAACGCAGAGCCGTGAAAATAAAACATCTTTTTTTTCCCACAAAAATGATTTTTAGCCCCCCAAATTTTTATTTTCCTAAGGATAACAAGAGAACTTGTACCCCAGAAGTTGTTGTTCAATTTGTCCCGAGTACGCTGATAACACATATGTTGGGGTAAACCCCTTTTTGGGCGCACGGGAGAGCTCGGAAGGGAAGGAGCACTGTTTTACTTTTTCAACGCATAATTGGCTGGAATTGAGATTGGACGCCATGTCGCGCTTGGAGAGCCCCTGATGTGCCTGGACAGTGGAAACTCCCCAATTCTACCTGAAACCCTAACCCAAACACACCCCTAACCCTAATCCCAATGGTAACCCTAACCACACCTCTAACCCAGACACACCCCTAACCCTGACACACCCCTAATTCTAATCCCAACCCTAATCCCAACCGTAAATGTAATCCAAACCCTAACCCTAACTTTAGCCCCAACCCTAACTTTAGCCCCAACCCTAACCCTAACTTTACCTCCAACCCTAGCCCTAACCCTAACCCTACCCCTAACCCTAAATGTGACTGAAATACGTGGCACTGAAATACGTGGCACTGAAATACGTGGCACTGAAATACGTGGCACTGAAATACGTGACACTTAAATACGTGGCACTGAAATACGTGGCACTGAAATACATGATACGTGGCACTGAAATACGTGATACGTGGCACTGAAATACGTGGCACTGAAATACGTGGCACTGAAATACGTGGCACTAAAATACGTGGCAATAAAATATGTGGCACTGAAATACGTGATACGTGGCACTTAAATACGTGGCACTGAAACACGTGGCACTGAAATACGTGATATGTGGCACTGAAATACGTGGCACTGAAATACGTGGCACTGAAATACGTGGCACTGAAATACGTGGCACTGAAATACGTGGCACTGAAATACGTGGCACTTAAATACGTGGCACTATGACTGTCAGAATATGTTCATTAAACGGTTAGGGGTGAGGTTAGGGGTAGAGTTAGGGTTAGGGTTTGGATCCCTTTATCACCTTGATGGTGGTGGGTGGCTTTTCAGTGTGTTTTCTGTTTTTTTTCGATAAAAACGCATGCGTTTTTAACGCAAACGCATGTGCTTAAAAACGCAAGAAAATACTGCAGGTTGTATTTCTGAAAATGAACGCATGCAGAAAAAAACGCATGCGTTTGAAAACGCGACCAAACGCGTACAAAAAACGCATGCGTTTTCAATGTTAAATATAGGGAAAAAACGCATGCGTTTTTTTGTGCAAAAAATGCTGCAGACAAAAACGCAAGTGTGAAACCAGCGACGCTTTTTATAGCAAAAAAGTTTTTGCATCTCCACATTTTGAGACCTATAATTTTTCCACATTTTGCTCCACAGAGTCATGTGAGGTCTTGTTTTTTGCGGGACGAGTTGACGTTTTTATTGGTAACATTTTCGGACACGTGACCGTTTTTGATCACTTTTTATTCCGATTTTTGTGAGGCAGAATGACCAAAAACCTACTATTCATTAATTTCTTTTGGGGGAGGCGTTTATACCGTTCCGCGTTTGGTAAAATTGATAAAGCAGTTTTATTCGACGGGTCAGTACGATTACAGCGATATCTCATTTATATCATTTTTTTATGTTTTGGCGCTTTTATACGATAAAAACTATTTTATAGAAAAAATAATTATTTTTGCATCGCTTTATTCTCAGGACTATAACTTTTTTATTTTTTAGCTGATGATGCTGTATGGTGGCTTGTTTTTTGCGGGACAAGATGACGTTTTCAGCAGTACCATGGATATTTATATCAGTCTTTTTGATCGCGTGTTATTCCACTTTTTGTTCGGCGGTATGGTAATAAAGTGTTGTTTTTTGCCTCGTTTTTTTTTTTTTTTCTTACGGTGTTTACTGAAGGGGTTAACTAGTGGGGCAGTTTTATCGGTTGGGTCGTTATGGACGCGGCGATACTAAATATGTGTACTTTTATTGTTTTGTTTTTTTTATTTAGATAAAGAAATGTATTTATGGGAATAATATATATTTTTTTATTATTATTTATTTAGGAATTTTTTTTAATTTTATTTTACATATGTGGAAAAAAAATTTTTTTCACTTTTTTACTTTGTCCCAGGGGGGGACATCACAGATCGATGATCTGATAGTGTGCACAGCACTCTATCAGATCACCGATCTCACTTACATCGGTGCAGGCTTACCAGCGTCTGCACTGAGCAGGCACTAGGTAAGCCACCTCCCTCCCTGCAGGACCCGGATGCCGCGGCCATCTTGGATCCGGGACCTGCAGCCAGGAAGGAGGTAGGAGACCCTTGCAGCAACGCGATCACATCGCGTTGCTCCGGGAGTCTCAGGGAAGCCCGCAGGGAGCCCCCTCCCTGCGCGATGCTTCCCTATACCGCCGGTACACTGCGATCATGTTTGATCGCGGTGTGCTGGGGGTTAATGTGCCGGGGGCGGTCCGTGACCGCTCCTGGCACATAGTGCCGGATGTCAGCTGCGATAGGCAGCTGACACCCGGCCGCGATCCGCTGCGCTCCCCCCGTGAGCGCGGCCGATCGAGTATGACGTACTATCCCGTCACCGGGAATTAAGTCCCAGGTCACCTTGACGGGATAGTACGTCATACGGGATTAAGGGGTTAAACACTTTAGGGCCTGCTCTACTGTTATGATCCTTAGTGGTTGAGGATCACAAAATACTCCAGCTAAGTAACAAAACATAGGACAAGCTCTAGAGAGGTGGCAAACTGGACTGACCGCAAATCTGAACCTATCCAACACACTAAAGGTAGCCGGTGAACGTGACTAAAATCCTAGACGTCTCGAGCCAGCCTGAGGAACTAACTACCCCTAGAGAGAAAGAAAGACCTCACTTGCCTCCAGAGAAATAATCCCCAAAGATATAGAAGCCCCCAACAAATAATAATGGTGAGGTAAGAGGAAGGCACATACACAGGGGTGAAAGCAGATTCAGCAAATGAGGCCCACTAATACTAGATAGCAGAAAATAGAAAAGGGGTCTGTGCGGTCAGTAAAAAACCCTTACAAAATATCCACACTGAGATTTCAAGAACCCCCGCACCAACTAACGGTGTGGGGGGAGAAACTCAGTCCCCTAGAGCAACCAGCAAGCGAGGAAATCACATTTTAGCAAGCTGGACAAGAAACATGATGAATGCTGATAATCAAAAAATAAACAAACAAAAACTTAGCTTGTCTTGGAGAGACTGGGAGCAAGGTAGTCACAAGGAATCTGAAGAGCACTGAATACATTGAGAGCAGGCAAGGAACTGAGTATCCAGGTGAGCTAAATAGGAAACCAACCAAGGATAACGAACCAGCTGATGCTGCCAACCTGCAGAAAGACAACACTACACAGTACCGCTTGTGACCACTAGAGGGAGCCCAAAAATAGAGTTCACAACACACAACTACTTAAATTTAAGGGAACCTGTCCCCCCCCAGGCGTTTGTTACTGAAAGAGCCACCTTGTGCAGCAGTAATACCCCCTTGGCGCCGTGCGCCACCTCCTCAGCGTTGTTTGATTCTGTCCCGGAGCCTGCGCTGTTATGTTATCCCTTGGCCAGGCACACTTAGCGCTGCCCGTCTTCTGACATCATTTGGTGTCAGGCTGGCTGCGCCTGTGCGGCCGCGCTGCCCGAGATCCCGCCTCGCAGTGTCTTCTGATTTAATCACACTGCGGGCCTGGGATCCATGGGCATGCACAGTGCATATCTTCACCTCCACCTCTCACTCATCTCCCTCCGCCTTCTTCAGACTGCGCCGTCAGCTGATTCCTAATAGCATGCCACGGCCGTGACGCCGCACAGTCTGAAGAAGCCGGAGGGAGGGGAGTGAGAGGCGAGGATATGCACTGCACATGCCCATGGATCTCAGGCCCACAGTGGGATTACATTAGACGACACTGCGAGGCGGGATCTCGGGCAGCGCGTCCGCACAGGCGCAGCCAGCCTGACACCAAATGATGTCAGAAGACGGGCAGCGCTAAGTGCGCCTGGCCAAGGGATAACATAACAGCGCAGGCTCTGGGACAGAATCAAACAACGCTGAGGAGGCGGTGCACGGCGCCAAGGGGGTAGGAATGACGGCTGTGCTGCGTCACATTACAAAGGAAAGTCCCACCTCCGGGACGGTTTTACGGTGTGAGGGGACACATTTCATAAGTGTCTAGTTCAGCGTTTGGAAGGAGCATAATTAAAAGAGCCAGCTTTTCCTTTTGCTGCATTAGCGCTGTACAAGATGGCTCTTTCAGCAACAAACGCCTGGGGGGGTTAAAGGTTCCCTTTCAACTTGCTCCAGTGCAGGCTTCGGCCTACACTCTGCTCCTCCTGCTTTCCCTGGGCTCTAACACCGCCAGTTGGTGCCCGGAAGTGCTG